>NC_135482.1:126752261-127370475 GCF_052094955.1 Ictidomys tridecemlineatus
CAACAACAAAAAAAATCACAGTTTTAGTTCAAGAAATGGGAGAATATTACTTATTTCTACATGTTGGTTTGATTTGTGGATATGCTGACTCTCACTGAACCCACTAGTGTTTGCCTTCTTTTACTCAGTTATATAATTTGTATGACACAGACAGCTATTTCTGCTGAAATAAGAACCAGGACCAGAATCTATGGAACATCCTAAGAAGATCCCTTCCTCAGTCATCACATTAATATGTCACATAAGCTCAAAGTTTAGATAAATAATTTTACTTCCTAAGAATTCACTCACCATATCTGAATATTTTAAAATATTTTTAGTTCTACTACATTTGCTTTATTTTACAAATTATTTAATTTTTGGATACAATAAATTATTATTTCTGATACAGAAAAATTATGAAATTTGTCAATATTTGTAAAGTGGATTTAAAACCTACTACTCTAACAGAGGTAAATTTTTGGTGGAACTGAACAGGTATATGCTAATAAGTATCACATGAGTTTTCCTTCATACATCTAGAATGTAATTGATAGTTTTGTAAACCTTATACTGACAGTTTCCACAGTTTAAAGCAATGCTTAAATAATATCTAAGAACATTTACTGGCAATAGAATTTATAAGAAAAAATAACATAGTCTAATATTGGTTCACCAAAATTAGTTATCTAGTAATACATATATACATTGTGTGTGCGTGTGTGTGTGTTTTAAAAGAGATTAGTTTTACTTTTACTTACAGACTAGTACTTTGATCATCTATTATTTATATTGATTTCTGAGCTCATGTACACAACTTGCAATTTGAGAACTGTGTTAAGGAGCCAACTTTCTCATATGATGATTAAACTTATAAACCATAAATTGTCTCTAGAACTCTGCTTGTGAAGTAGTGATTTATTTCTTTAATCAAATGTCATCCTAGCAAAAGCAGCTTCTATACACATAATAATACATTCTACCATTCTAATTTTTATAATAAAATAATTTATTTACTTAGAGATTGTTAAAAAGGCCAAATAAAAACATATTATTTTGATAACATTTTATATAAACTTAGATAAATGGACCCAAGAATATATAATTTTACATATAAGCATACAATTTTATTATATAATGCATTAAATTGTTAGACTTCTATTAAATCCACATGTTTGCATAGTTAAATTTATTTCTACCTCTCAGATTATAAAATGCAAAATTAAACACAGTAAGCAAAATATGAATCCATATAAAATGTTCAGTGAAGATTTTTTTAATTGACTAATATCTGATAACATCTGTTCTTAAAATGTTTTAAAAGTCAAATTTTGCTCCTTTATGCATTTTGCTATGGAAATCTGCTGTTACAGCAAGAAAAATAATTGACCAGTGCTAATCAATTTTTTTAATGAATAAACATATTACTCCTACTCACCACTTCCATATGGTTCATTCCTTTTACTCGAGTATTTAGAAATACATAAATTTTTATTTTAATAAGAAAATTGGTTAAATTATTCAATTTAACCAATTTTTTAAATATATCTTTATTTATTTATTTTTATGTGGTGCTGAGAATCTACCACTGAGATACAACCCCAACCTCAAATGACCTCTGTTCTTAACTAGCCTTCCCCCATTGTTAATGAGCATCCACATATCAGAGAAAACATTTGGCCTTTGGTTCTTTGAGATTGGCTTATTTTGCTTAGCATGATATTCTCCTGTTTCATCCATTTTCCAGAAAATGTCATAATTTCATTTTTCTTTAAGGCTGAGTAATATTCCATTGTGTGTGTACACACCCCACTCCCACACACACATACACCCACACACTACAATTTATTTATCCATTCATCTGTTGAAAGGTACCTGGGTTGGGTCCATAGTTCAGCTATTGTGAATTGAGCTGCTATAAATACTGAGGAAGCTGAATCACTGTGGTGTGCTGATTCAAAGTCCTTTGGATACAAAACCAGGAATGGGATATCTATGTCAGTTCGTGGACCCATTCCATGTTTTCTAAGGAATCTTTGCACTGCTTTCTATAGAGGTTACACTAATTTGCAGTACCATTAATGTACCTTTTCCCCCACATCCTTGCCAACATTTATTGTTGTTTGTACTCTTGATAATAGCCTTTCTGACTTCAGTGAGATGAAATCTCAGTGTAGTTTTGATTTACGTTTCTCTTATTGCTAGAGATTTTGAACATTTTTATGTATTTGTTGATTGATTTTATTTGAGATTTTTGAACATTTTTATGTATTTGTTGATTGATTTTATTTTTTCTTCTGTGAAGTGCCTGTTCAGTTCCTTATCCCATTTATTTACTGGGTTATTTTTTTTTATTTTTGTGGTGTTAAGTTTTTTGAGTTCTTTAAATATCCTAGAGATTAATGCTCTATATTTGAGATGCACATGGTAAAATTTTTTTCCCAGTCTGTAGGCCTATCTTCACATTCATGATTCTTTCCTTTGCTATGAAAATGTTTTTAGTTTGATTCCATCCAATTTATTGATTCTTGATTTTACTTTTTTCACTTTGGGAGTCTTGTTAAGGAAGTCAGTTCCTAAGCTGACATGGTGAATATTTGAGCATATTTTTCTTTTTTTAGTAGGCATAAGGTCTCTGTTCTGGTGCCTAAATCATTGATCCACTTTGAGTTAATTTTTGTGCGGGGTGAGAGATAGGGGGTTAATTTCATTTAGCTTCATATGCAATTCCAGTTTTCTCAGAGATATTTGTTGAAGAGCCTATCTTATCTCCATTGTATGTTTCTGGCACCCATGAGAAAACTGTATTTATGTGGGTTTGTCTCTGTGTCTTCTATTCTCTCCCACTGATCTATAAATCTGTTTTGGTGTCAATACCATGCTGTTTTGTTACTATGGCTTTATAGTATAATTTAAGATCTGATATTGTGATGCTTCATTTTTCTTGTTAAGGGTTGCTTTGACTATTGTGGGTCTCTATTTTTCCAAATGAGTTTCATGATTGCCTTTCCTATTTCTATGAGGAATGTCAATGGAATTTTATAGGAATTGCATTAAATCTGTATAATACTTTTGTAGTATGGTTATTTTGACAATATTAATTCTGCATATCCAAGAGCATGGGAAATCTTTTTATCTTCTGATGTCTTCTTCAATTTTTTTCTTCAGTGTTCTGTAGCTTTTATTGTAGAGGTCTTTCACCACTTTTGTTAGATTGAGTTCCAGAATTTTTTTTTTTGAGGCTATTGTGAATGGAGTAGTTTTTCTAATTTCTCTTTCAGTGGATTCATCACTGATGTATAGGAACACATTTGATTTATGGGTATTAATTTTATACACTGCTACTTTGATAAATTTATTTATTAGTTCTAGAAGACTTTTGGTGAAATTTTTTGGATCATCTAAATATAAAATCTTCTCCTCTGCAAATAGTGATACTTTGAGTTCTTCTTTTCCTATTTGTATTCCTTTAATTTCTTTCTTCTTTCTAATTGCTCTGGCTAGAGATTCAAGAATGATGTTGAATAAAAGTGGTAAAATAGGGCATCATTGTCTTGTTCCAGTTCTTAAAGTGAATATTTTCTCCATTTAGAATATTGTTGACCTTGGGTTTAGTATATATAGCTTTTAAAATATTGAGATATGTTCCTAGTTTCTCTAGGGTTTTGAACATGAAAGGATGGTGTATTTTGTCAAACACTTTTTCTGCATCTATTGAGATTATCATATGATTCTTGTCTCTAAGTCTATTGATATAATGAATTATGTTTATTGATTCTCATATGTTGAACCAACATTGCATCCCTTGGATGAACCTCACTTGATGGTAATGCACTAAACTTTTTGATATATTTTATATGCAATTTGCTAGAAATTTATTGAGAATTTCTGCATGTATGTTCATTAGGGATACTGGTCTAAAGTTTTCTTTCTTTGATGTGTCTTTGTCTGGTCTCATGGTGATAGAAAGCCTCATAGAATGAGTTTGGAAGGGTTCCCTCATTTTCTATTTTATGGAGTAATTTGATGAACATTGGTATTAATTCTTCTTTGAAAGTCTTTACTTTGCTGAGAATCCATTTGGTCCTGGGCTTTTTTTGATTGGTAGCCTTTTGATGATGTCTTCTATTTCATCGTTTTAACTTGATCTGTTTTATTGTGTATGTGTTCCTGATTCAGCGTAGTAGGTCTCATGTCTCTAGAAATTTGTTGATGTCTTCAAGATTTTCTATTTTATTAGAGTATAACTTTTCAAATAGTTTTTTATTATCTTCTGCATTTCAGTAGTGTCTATGGTGATATTTCCTTTTTCATCATGAATTTTAGTAATTTGAGTTTTTTCTCTCTTTATCTTCATTACCATGGCTAAGGGTTTATCATTATTTTTTCAAATAATCAATATTTTGTTTTGTCAATTTTTTGGATTGTTTCTTGTGTTTCAATTTCATTGATTTTAGCTCTGATTTTAGTTATTTTATGTATTCTACTGCTGTTGGTGTTGATTTGTTCCTCCTTTTCTATGGCTTTGAGATTTAATATTGGGTCATTTATACATAGACTTTTTATTCTTTTAATGAAGGATCTCAATGCAATAAACTTTACTCTTACCACTACTTTTATAGTGACCTAGA
The DNA here is from genome assembly GCF_052094955.1 of Ictidomys tridecemlineatus. Classification (NCBI taxonomy): domain Eukaryota; kingdom Metazoa; phylum Chordata; class Mammalia; order Rodentia; family Sciuridae; genus Ictidomys; species Ictidomys tridecemlineatus. The sequence continues at coordinate 126,756,872 of NC_135482.1, forward strand.
GATTTTGATATGTCGTATCAGTGGTCTCATTTATCTCTAAGTATTTATTTATTTCATCCCTGATTTTTTCTGTTATCCATTGATATTTCAATAGCATATTCTCTAGTCTCCAGTTGTTAGAGTGGCTTCTATTTTCTATTTTATTTTTGATTTTTAATTTCATGCCATTATGATCTGATAGAACACATGGTATTATCTCTATTTTTTTTTTATATTTGCTAAGAGTTGTTTTTCAGTTGCTAATGAGAAGAAAGTATATTCACTCACTGATGTATAAAATATTCCATAAAAGTCTATTAAGCCTAAATAATAGGTTATATTATTTAGTTTTATAGTCTCTTTGTCTAGTTTTTGCTTGGAGTATCTATTCAATAGTGAGAGATGTGTGTTAGAGTCACCCAGTATTATTGTGCTTTGGTCTGTTTGATTCTTGAAATTAAGAAAGGTTTATTTGATGTATGTAGATGCTTCAGTAGTGGGGGCATAAATATTCACTATTGTTACATCTTGCTGATATATAATTCCCCTAAGTAGTAGGAAATATTGCTCTTTGTACTTTCTGTTTAACTTGCTTGAAGTACACTTTATCTGATATGAATATAGAAACCTCTGCTTTTTATATCCATCTCTGCAAGCAATATGTTTTTCCCCATTATTTCACCTTCAGTCTGTAGATATATTTGCCTATGCAGTGAGTCTCTTGGAAAAAGCATATTTTAGGTCTTGTTTTTAAATTTTCTAGTCTATGTTTTTTGATTGATGAGTTAGGCCATTAATGTTCAAGGTTATCACTGAGATATGATTTGTATTCCTGGTCATTTTGGTTTATTTAATTTGAGTTGGTTTCTTCTTTGATTGACTATTTCTTTGTAGTTTCTTCCTTTGTTGGGTTTCACTTTTTTTCCTCCTTTCATCTTCATGGAATATTTTCTTTTTGACAATATTTTGTAGTAAAGGCTTTCTAGTTGCTGATTATTTTATTCTTTGGTTTATCATAGAAGATTTTTATTTCTTTTTCAAATCTAAAGCTTAATGCTAGAGTTAAGATTCTTGTTTTGCATCCATCCATCCTTTCAGAGCTTGGTATATGTTATTCAAGGACCTCCTAGCTTTGAGGGTCTGGATTGAGAAATCAGCTGAGATCCAAATTTATTTCCTCCTATACATAATTGGATATTTTTCTTTTAAAACTCTTAAAATTCTAATTTTATTCTGTATGTTAGGAATTTTCATTTTAATGTGATTTCACGTGGATCTATTGTAATTTTGTACATTTGGGGTCCTATATAAACCTGTTGCATTTGATCTTCCATTTAATTCGTTATATTTGGGAAATTTTCTTATATCATTTAAAAGATTGTGTATTCCTTTGATTTGTATCTCCATGTATGCAAATCTTAAATTTGAACTTTTTATGTTATCTCATAATTCTTGAAAGTTCTGTTCATGTTTTCTTAACGTCTTCTCTCCTTGGTGAACCAATTCTACTTTCAAGATTATATATTTTGTCTTCATTGGCTGAGGTATTGTATTTCAAGTGAACTTAACTGTTGGTGATAATTTCTATTGAATTTTTAAATTAGTTTATTTTTTCTTACTTTCAAGGATTTCTGCTTCTTTTTTCTTTTCAGAATCTCTGCCTCTTTATTGAAGTGATCTTTCACTTCCTGTGTCTTCTCTTTTATTTCTTTCCTTACATCATCCTTTACCTCATAAATCAGTTTAACTATGTACATTTTAAACTCCTTCTCTGACATTTCTTCCCTGTGGCATTGCTGGATTCTGTTATTAGAGTATCTTGGTTTGTTTAGGGCAATTTGTTCTCTTGCTTTTTCATGTTATTATGGTGTCTACCCATCTAACAGTATGTGTCTGAGGCAGTAGAGTTTCTATCATGTGGACTTACAGTGTCCCTGAATGTTTCCAGTACCTCACTGTTCAGCGGGAGACAAATAATAACAACAGCAAATAAAACCATGTGCATGGGCTGGGGATGTGGCTCAAGTGGTAGCACACTCGCCTGGTATGAGCAGGGCACTGGGTTTGATCCTCAGCACCACATAAAAATAAAATAAAGATGTGTCCACCGAAAAACCATGTGCAACATTAAACCAAATAGTTCCTACTATGATGTATACAATGTTAATTATCACAATAAATAGAAATGATATGTTCACTGAAAACATATTATACAATAAAAACAGCAAGTTTGCAAAAGTGTTTATAATTTCAAATGGTGGACAGGGAGAGAACAGACATTATAGGATGTGATGACTATGAAGGAGAAGATAGAAGTAAAAAAAAAAATAAAGAAAGAGTGAAAGACAACAATAGAGACTGGCTATTAGTGGAAGAAAAGAGAGAATAAAGGGAAATGTGTAGGAATATGTGTGTGTGTGTATATATATATGTATATATATACATATATATATAATTTAGAAATAATAAATAATAAAATAAAAATGAAAGAATACAAACACAACTAAAATATACTAATCAAACATCCTAGTTCACAAAAAAAATAATCCATAAAAAAGTTGGCTTCAAAAATGCTAAAAAAAAACAAATATAAAAATGTATAAATGTCCATATACCATCAAGTTCACTATTAAACAGAGAAAGAGAATTAAAAAGAAAAAAAGAAAAGTCTCAATAAAAATTTAAAGACTCTTTCCACTGGAGTTCAAAATATTCTCAGCTTCTCTTCTTAGCAGTTTTAGATGGGGTCATCTGGTGTATGATTCTCTACCCTTTGGATTGCTGGAGTGAGAGGGGTAATCCCATAGGCAAGATTTCTAGAGGCAGGGTTTAGGTTCAGGCATGCTCCAAGCTTTTCACTGAATGACAATTGGTTTAGGATTTTTAAATCAGAGCACCTCCAGCACCAAGTACTTGCCGGTCCACACTAGATCACTGTACCCCTGATCTCCTGGGGGTTCCACTCATGTGGTGGGGAAGCCAATTCTTAACCCCCTACATCTCTTGAAAGATCTCATATTTCCTGGATTTGGGTTCAATTTCCAATCTCTCCCACTCTAACCTTCACCATTCCAAGTTCCTGGCCAGATGCATCTCTCCCTGCAGGTCCTGCAAGCAGTGAGATTGGAAGGGGAGGGCTAGAACTGAGTAGGTTTCCACAACCAGTTGTGCCCTGTATAAACTTCTTTCCATGTTTGATTTTCTCCTCTCATTACTTAAGCACACTCTACGTTGTGCAGTGTGTGTTTACTGGGCCTATATTTGGGGCCAAACTTTGGTTTGTCAGGTATTGCTCCCTCAGCTGCCAGCATGTACATTGCACTTACAAAATGGTTCTTCCTTTGTCTGCCACATGCTGCATGGAGAGATGGTGGCTTCTTTCCTGAGCATGGATATAGGGCAGTGTGTCTTTCAGGTTAGTTGGGCAATGTCCTTAGTCTCTAAACCACCTATACGTAGACACAACTTGGGCCTCCCAAGAATGCAGGTTTCTTTAATTCCCTTATCCTTCTTCTATGCTCATGGAGGGACCACTCTGGCTATTGCTTCCAGCTTGGCTATATTAGTGGCTGTGTTGCTGGAGGTTTTTTTTTCCCCTTATTTCATTATATTCAACCTCTTATATTCTCAATCTGCTTTAAATGTCAAATTTTAAATTCCAGTAAAGTCCCACTGCCCCCACTTTACTTTTTGTTCATCCACCTTACAGAGAAGCTGCCTGTCTGCTCTCTTGGTTTCATGTCATGGAGCAGCCAAGAACTCAACCTCTTCTAATATGCCATCTTGAAAAACCCCCATGTTTCAGATTTTTAACTGTTGATTTAAGACTATTTTTTTTAATGTTTCTAAATAAAATCTTTCTGCATTCCTGAGTTTGATAACCATCTTTTGCTGAAATTTAGAAATTTAGGTGTTTTTTTTAAAAGATGTTTATATTCTACATATAATTAAAATATATTTTGCTATAATCTTTTGTTATAATTTCAATTTATTATGGTTGAAAGCAGTAATATGATTTTTTAATATTACATGAATTGAATAGTCCTATATAGATTTTACAACTTTTGTTTCTAACATTATAGTATAAAAATTTACATTTATCCATTATATTAATATGCACATTTGAAAATATATTAAGTGCTACTATGTACACACTTTTTAGTATCAATTCATCTATTTTACTGTGAATTAGAAAAATGTACCCTTTATCTGTCAAAACTGTTTTTTTTTTTCAATTAGCAGGCATTGTCTTGGTATTATATTTTTCCAAATGGTTTAAAATCAATTAGATTTCTAGAAAATATGCCCAGAATACTATTGAAATAAAATGTAAAAATGATATAAAATATATTTTAAAAATTACCAAATATACATATATATTTACTATACATACATAGACATTTATACCTTTCTCTGACATTTATACCTCAGAAATTTAGGTGGTTTAATAGGAAAACACAAATAGAGAATTCTTATGTTATTATGTTCTACATTGTTCATATTGTTCTACATGGTTGACTTGCATAGAGTACATCACTCACTATGCACTCTGTACTTTTCTTTGCTGTTTATTACACCAGTTCCTCACAATGATATCTTCACAAAAACTATAACCTCTCATCTTACCTATAACTTACACTTCTTGTAAACAGAAAAAATAAGTAGGAAACTTCCATATTGTACCTCTCATTTGTCACTTCCATGGATGCTATAATAGATAGGGAAGAGACACGGGGGAGGAGAACTACAGTGTGTTTGCATAGAATAATTTTTGAAGTGTGCATAATTTGCATAAACATATTTAAGAAATTATTAAATAATAAAATTGTAGCTATTAAAATGTATTCAACTTTCACCAAATACTTGTTTAGATAAGAAGTTACCTAGTTTAAAAGTGAACTTTTTTTTAAGAACTTTTATGTATCTCAGTATTTATGCTGAATTTAAATATCTGCATAAATATATTAACCATTTTTCTCTGTATCAACTGCACTATTGCAACAGAAATAAAATGTATAGTCATATTTAAACCAAAACCATTAAAAATTCAATTTCCTGAGTTTAATTTACCTTGAAGCATAAAGTGAATTTTGTATTAAAATCCAATTATCTTGATATTATAAAATCTTATGTAATATTATAACTCTTTAATTCTTAGTTTTAAAACTTTTGAATAAAATTTCTCTTTAATAGAAAGCATTTGTAATTTTATACTTATAAACCTATAAAGTTATATTTTACTTAATCATGTGAAACTCTTCTCTAAATCAAAAATCCATGTTTAAAGAAGAAAAGAAAATTGTATGCAAATTGTTCAAACAAAATTGGATTTCTCCTCTACTTTTTTCATTTCAAGGAGAGATAGGCTGCAATGTTTGAAATAGGATAATTAAAATTTGAGACATTCTTAAAACTTTAACTTTACCAAATAAGATTTACTTTGAAAATTAGAAGGTAAGGAAAAGGCATTAGATTTACAGGTCAACACATTCAAACTGACAGTGGAGAAACCCCTGGGACAGTGCCAAGGGACCACTCCTTCTTTCTTAACTTCTCAACTTTAAGATCTATAGGAAAGTCATTGAAATGGAGTTGACCTCTACCAAACTCACAAGATAACTGAGAAAAATGAGATGAGTCATGCTGTACAAGGCCTCAGAACAGCATTAGTAGTGGCTATTTTTTTTTTTTTTTTACTAAAAAGATTATGGTGTACACTCTTAACTCAATGTCACCTTGTAAACTTTCTTTTTTTCATTTTCAATAGGGAAGTGTGTTTACAATATTGAAAAATTACTATTAAGACCTGTCTTCCAAATGTTGTTTTTGTTAATAACCATTTAATAAATTTGTTTAAATTACAGAATTTTGAATTTCCAGCTTTCTCTGAAGTGATAGTAATATCTGCAATATGAGCTAACCAGTAAGAAGAAAAATGTCTAACAGGCACTTTTTTTTCCAGAGAGTTTGTGACTAAAGAAGCTAAGAGGATAGGTTTACTTGGCCTCTAAATTCAGAAGTAAAAAAAAAAAAAAAAAAAAAAAAATTATATCATTATCTTTTTATTTGAATTGAGTTAAATCACCAGAATTTTTTTCCTTTGAGATGAGGTTTTACCAAATTGTTAAATCTTATCTTGAACCTGCAATCTTTCTTCCTCAGCCTACCAAATCACTGTAATTATAGGCATGAGCCACCATGTTCAGCATCTCTAATTTAAAAAAAAAATTAATATGAGATGTTAATTCAGTATCACAGAATTTCAAATTTCATGTAGAAAACGGACACACATAGGCTGAGCTGCTAGAGAAGACATATCTTTCTGTTAACCATTAATTACCTATGGTTTTTTATATGAAGTAAAAGTATCTGCATTTAAAATAATAAGAACTACAGTATATAATACTTATGCCAGTGGAGATTTTCTTTAAAGTTTCTGTTTGAGCATATAAAATATTTTTTGAGGAGGAGGATTCATTAAATTCTGTTAAGAACATAGATTTGTTCATCTAATTGTTGCTCCAGGGATACAAGATATTAAACAGTTTTATTCTGATGAATTTGATTTTTGTTTCTAAAACATTTATAGCAGAAAGGTTGATATAGTGCCAATGACTTAGAAACAGGTTTGGCTACAATCTTGAGAAGGTAGCTTATTATGAATAATGGCCTTCCATCTCTGCTACTTGTGATTAGTCATGTCAAATCATGCGAATTTCCTCAGTCCCAATATCATTTACTAATGTCCAAAGATAAAGTTTTTGTTTTATCCATGTACTATACCATATATACATCCCCCCAAAGATTTATAAAATGCAGTGATAAACTTCAAACTTAATAATTCATTTTCAAATGGTTATCTTTTCTTGGGAAGGGTGGCCAGAATTTGTTCAGATGTCATTCAGATGCTAGAGATAGGACCCTGGTCTAGAATGTGTTTCAAAAGTGGTAGGGTAAATGAAGGGATAATGAACTGAAATGGAATTCTATTCCTCTATGAGTTTGTCAGAATGAATCCAACTACTATATATAACTATAAAGCTCTAATAATATAAAAACTAATTTTCATAAACTTTATATTTCAGTTCTAACCAAAGAAAAAGTATGCAATGAACACAAAATTACCCAAATGTCTACTTTATTGATTCTGTCAATATTATCAACTGATCCTTCATTACTACTTATCTGTGAAAAAAAAAAGAAAGAAACTTGATCTAAATAAGTAAACATATATTCTTTCTATTTATACTTTATATGACTATCTGAAGACTCTTTAATTCTGAAGAAAATACATTTCCTGGTATAAACTCTAAAACTGGAGACTTACTAATAACCTACATTAAGGAATTTATATTTGTTTATTATTTTTATTATTATTACTCTTACCTAATATTGTATCTAGCAGAAAAACAATGTTTGGTTCAAAACCAAACTAGTAAGCAAGGTTACAGTGACAATTTCCTTCATCCCTAATCTCTCAGAGATAAGCTTCTTCACTTAGGAGTCAGTAAAAAACAATTTCATAGCAAGGTTAGCTGCTGATTTTTTTTAATGTACATCAATATATGTCAAAGAAATGCTAAAGTATAAATAAGACATGAAAATGAATACTTATATTTTTAATATCTCCAAGGCACATATGGCTGGAAATTTTATTCAATATTTACAATTATTCTCCATCCTGCTTCATGTTTATAACCTTGTATTTTTAGCTCAAAGTTTCTCAGACTTACTGTGTATCTTTCCTTATAATAAATTGAATTTTAACTAGAAAATTTACAACCTCCCTATGCCAGTCTCTATGTCTAATTATTAATAGACATTCTGTGTTTAAGACATTTTTAACAGTATAGTTAATTGTAAATCAAGGTTGTATGATAAATTTTCACCTACAATATTGTAACATGTCTATATTATTAATTAAAATTTGGAAATTTAGACAAATAAAACTGTGCAATTGATAAAACACATACTCCTTAAACACAAATTCACAAAATATGAGTAATATCTATGTGCTGAAAAAAATGATGTTAATGGAAGAAGTAAAAAGCTGCAAATAAATAACAAATCTATAATATTGTCATGGATTAGAAAACTCAATATAGTTAAGATATTTATTTTCTCTAAAATAATGTATAGCTCAGTGCAATTGAAGTAAAAATCCCAGCAAAGATTTTCTATAGAATTGAAGAATTTTATTTTAAAATGCGTGATATATTCATTTGATTTATTTTGATTAATTGAAGAATCTTATTTTAAAATGTATATGATAAATCTAATTAATGTTATTCAATTTTATTAAACTTATAAAATTGGAGGACTCATGCCAGACATAACATAGTTATCATAATCATTAGTGATTACATAAAGTTTAGATGTATAGGTTAATAAATTAGACTAGAAATAGATCCAGCTTGGTTTTGGAGTTTTGAAAGATTAGCAGTACAAAAATTTTTAAAGAAATTATTGGAATTTTTAATAAATGATGTTGAAACAATGTCCATGAACAAAAAGTTTCCCACATTCCAAACTTCATACATAAAATATTAACTCCAAATAGATCAAATACCTTACTTTAAATTAAAACCAAAACTATAAATCTAACTAAATTAAAAAAAAATAGAAAAATATGTGACTTTGGATAGGCAAAAATTATAGAAATAATAGTAAAAAAAGGTCCCATAAATGATTATTTGTACTGCATTGATACTAGAATCTTCAACTCTATTAAATATATTACTAAGAAAACTAAAAAAGAAAGCAGAGGCTTAGATAAAGTATTTGCAAGTAATATGTATTATGACCAAAATAGAGGACTCTGAAAATGTAACAATGAGAAACCAAACAATGTGACTGTAAAAATGAGAAAATACTTTGGAAGAATACATTACCAATTAAGATTCAAAAATGTCAAATAAGCACAGGGAAATATGTCCAGCACTGTTTATTATTAAGAAAATTTAAGTTCAAAGCCTAATGAGATTTTACTATACAACTATTAGAGTTCCTAAAATAAAAGATTGATCATATCAAATATTGTAAAGAAGCAATAAAGGCAGAAATTTTCATTCATCATTGATAGAGAAAAAAGACTTCAACAGGTTTGGGTAACCATTTGACAATTTAATTTAAAATTTAAAATTAAACATATCTAGTATAAAACCCAGAAATACCACTCCTTGGTATTTAGCCAAACAAAATAATAATATACACAAAATATAAATGATTATTAATAATGGCTTACCCCAAATTTAAAATAATTCAGATGTCCTTCAGGTAAGGAATGAATAAATTTATGATGCATCAATGCAGTGGAATAATACTTCACAATAAAATTAATTGATCCACTCAAATATGCTGATGAATATCAGCCTTATGGTCATGGAAAAAATCAGATTCAAAGAGCCATATTTTGTATAATTGTATTTATCTGATATTCTTGCCAGGTTATACTGCAGGGATAGAAATGAGTAATCTGATGGCTCCTATGGCCATGAGGGAGGGGATGACAAGAGACAAACGTTCATCAAGAGTATTGTGATCAGGATGATAGTTATATAAGTGTATAAATTTGACAAAATTCATAAAACTGCTAAAAGTGTAAATATACAGTATATAAATTAGGATTAAAATTGTGATATATTAAATATGTACTCCCCCCAAAATAAATTACTACACTAAACTTATTTTTATTTAACTTGAAAATTGAACATCTAAGAAAGGCTGGAAGAAGAACACTCACAAGTCAAGAGGAGGACTAGAGATGTAGCTCAATTGAAGGAGTGTCTACTTAGCATGAAACATACAATTTCTCTTAGCTTAAAGAAAACTTAATTTTTCTTGATGTTTTGAATGATCACTGATAAATGTCATGTTGATCATAATAACTTAAGATTGTCCACAGTCAATGATTCAAAGTGAAATGTATAGTACAAGGCACATTGTTGATAATATTGACATTAGATCTATTTTTTGAAATAGCTTTCTTGATAATGTCATTGAAACAGCTGACTTTCTTTGGAATATAGTAGACCAAGAGCTTATACTAGGAAAACATATTATGTATGTAGTTTACTTCTTTTGGGAAATTGAATAAATATTTTTTTCCACAATGTATTTTTGTCAGTGGTTGTTTTAATGATGACTTGTGAAAACATCTGAAATATTCCATGCAATGATTGTGGGCTATGTATAACAATTGAAAGGTATTTGAGTGTACAGATGTACAGATGAGCACTTGATGGTAACACTACTGCGTTATGAAATTCCTGATCTCTTCTCTGGACGAAGACCTCTAAGGAAATTCCTTTTTCTTACTATGCTATAACACTGATAGGAGCATTGGCTTTCTCTCTGATGCAAAATACATATTTACCTGACTCTTTGGCAGGCATATTCTCTAGAGAGGAGATTATATGGGGTTTTCTATGGTATTCTGGCCTTGTAGCCAGATGCCACTGTGCAGCATTCTCTAATGCATTTACATTTTTAATGCCTACACAGTTTCAAACAATTTATGAACACATTGAAACCTTAATGAATACAAATCACACAACAATTTTAAATATATGAAATATGGATTAACCTATTCAAATTATTATTTTTGTGCATTCTTAATTTTTTTTGAGTTACACATATCTTGTTTGTCTTTCCATTTTTTTTTTAGAACTAGGTTTGCACAAGGTGTGCTGTTCTTTTGAGGCTGGGTTAACTCACTTTCAAAAGTTTCATTTTAGTTTGATGCAACTAATTAATGATAAATTTTGCAGAAATTTAAATTCTCAGGGTGCAGTGTTTCTTTCCAAAGGCACCCTGCTGTTTTGTGATATAATTTAATTTTTTTTTCTTCACAAAACAAAGATGAAAGAGTTTCAGGTGAACCTTTTGAGATCAACCAAAATTAAGCCAATTCTCAGGTGATAATAATTGTACTTGAAACAGAAATTTAAAATATCAGTAACAAACTTGGAAAGTAAAAAGTCTCAAAACTTCAAATCAGTCATATTTGTAGTGTAAAATGTGTTTTGTATTTACAGTTCAATTTTATTGATGGCTTCTAACCCATGATATATTTTACCATCTCTTCCTAAAATATGAATGTTTAATTTCTTTGTGGAAAACATTTTCTATTATCATTTTTATAAAAAGGATATATTTATACAGAGTAGTTTTATAAAGTATGTCACAATAAATTAGACTGCAAATACTAGCATGTATTCATGAGTTTAAAAGTCCTTACTGGTGGGATTTTTATCTCTACTTTATCAAGGAATACATGGCAGTATTTCAAACTTAAGAAAGCACTTAATGATTAGAGATAAGTGAATTAATCTCTCTTATATATTTTATTTTAGTTTAGGTTTTTTTTTTTTTTTTGAGGGGTGGGTATTGGGAATTGAACCTACGGGAACTTTATCACAGCCCTTTTTATCTTTTATTTTGAGACAGGGTCTCATTAAGATGCTTAGGGCCTTGCTAAGTTGCTAAGGCTGGCATTGAATTTGTGATCCTTCTGCCTCAGCCTCCCGAGTCACTGGGATTACAGTCAGGCACCACCATTCCCAACTGTCCTGCATATTTTAAAGAGCAGTTTCTAGAAAATATCCATTTGTTCATATATAGTTTATTATACTAAAACCTCAATATATTTACAGTACCATCATTCATGAATTCAACAAACTGGTGCAGATTTAACATGAGCAGTATATCAATAGGGAGGAATTCAAATAAATAGAAAACAATTATATGGTTTCAATGCAGTCAAGTGCAAGGTTGGTGTCCCACATTGATACACAGAGTCACACTCCCCGGCTGGGTGCTGAGGCACTCAGTCACAGAAATGTGGCAGAGCTTTCCCCACCCTTCTTGGGTTCAAGGGACAGTGTCTCATGCATGAGTGTGTCTTGCTACAGCTCCATAGGTGAAGCTATGCTCACCTGTTCATGTAATATAACCCCTAGCCCTGTTTAGGATAGAATCTTCCTTGGAAGTGCCTTGTGTGTGTCCCCTCCTCTTACTGTGCCCTTGGGTGTGGCCTACTCAGGTGTCAGTCAACCTGCTAACAGTGGGCATCATGAAGATAGACTCAGCCCCCTGAAACCTGACCTCTTGCCTCATTTGTATAGCTTCTCCTCGATAAAAGGGGTCAGCACATGCTCTTGCTTTCTATCTTTCTGCGGACCCTTAAGGTCAGAGGAGCTGTCACTGCGACCCCAAAGAAAAAGGTATTTGTGTCTCTTGTGTGGTTATTTCATGCAGCCCAGTTAGCCCAGTGCAACTGGAGTAACCCTTGAGCCTTTTAGTCATGAACAGAAACCCAGCAAGTCAAATCTAATTTACTCCTTAGTTCAGCTCAGTGCACATGTAAGGATCAATGAAATGCTATTAAATTTTGTATCTCTTTTAAATGAACTAAAAGTCACGAAATTATTCTTGGTGATAAGAAACTGTTGGAATATTCTTCCATTTCCTATAGTTCAAAACAAGCAAAGAAGAACCCTTATAGCCACAGCCTTGCTGTTCTAAGCTTTCATTAAAGTGCAGGACAAGGTAAACTGGTTCCCTTAGAATATTTTTATGAGGGGTGGCTTGGGCTATAGCTCAGTGGCAGAGCATTTCCATAGCATGTGTGAGGCACTGGTTAATCCTCAGCACCACATAAAAATAAATTAATAAACAAAGATATTGTGTGTCCTCTACAACTAAAAAAATTTAAAAAGAATATTATTTTTTATGTTTTATTACTTTTAATTCTTTCTGAGATTATTTTGGTTGTACAGCAAACTTAGAAAACTAAATATTTATTGTGCAAATTTAAAAAATAACTATGAACTTTAGTACCAATTTTCTGAGAAATCCCATACTACACTTTTATATTTCCATTTTATTCATTTTTATACAGATCAACTACACAGAAATGTACAGAAATAATAAAAGAGTATCTTTTCCATACTTTCTAGAAGAAATCATTTAACTGTGCAAGATGATTTCTTCTATAATGAGTTATTTACAATTAAAGTTAGATAATTTCTTTTAATACATACATATATGATATTATCTAACAGTTTGCATTTAGGTTATGTGGATTCCCAGAAATAATGAGTGCTGACTAATAAATATGTGAGCCCAGAGGCTACAGCAAAAATGTAGAAATGAATATTTAATTTTTTATTCAAATAGTTTAAAAGAAGAATATCTAATAATCCCTGAGTTGCTGATAAGTAGTAGAGAGATTCAGATGTTTGTTTAGTTTAATGATTCATGAGATAATCTAATGACAAACCATAATATCATGCTGATCAAATGTTTAGATGAAATAATGGAAATTGAATTATAAAGGTACTAAATGATATTTTTTATTACTTACATACACATGTGCATACATACATATTAGACAAAACTGCCTAAAAACAATGTGTTAACTGTAGCAAGGTGAAGTTTACCAGAAAAAAAAATTAGAGGTTTTATTTAGTTCTGGAAAATAAAAAGAGTAAAAATCAAAAAGATAAAGACCTCTTTGAGTATAGCATTTTGGAGATAGAGCTTATTAAATTAAATTATAACACAAGAACTTAGGACCCCCTTAATTGACAGCTAAGACTTATGAACCCTATTTGTATAAACCTGGATGCATTATAAACTCTAGAACCCTCACTTGATATATATTTCAGCCTAAATTTATGGAAGGTGTAAACTCATACCTCTTGTTTTTATTTATAAAATCCTGTCATGAATTGAACCATAAGGAAGAAAGAACTTGGCACACATTAGGCTTACCTAATATCAGGTAAACATAGTACTCAAGTCTAATAGGACCAGATCAATAATGACAACACTGGCATCCTTGGTCATCCTTATCTTTCATTCTAGGTTGTGATCTTGAACTAGGGAGATAGGTGGATTAGGACAAAATGAGTTCATGGTCATATACTTTATTATTAAAGTCTCCTTGTGATACGTAATTTCTTTAGGAAAAATTTCTTCAAAGTAATTTATTTCTAATATTCTGTTGTAGTTGCCTAACCATGATTGTTCTGCTTTGAAGTTCAATACTTAGATAAATAGATAGGTTGACAGATAAAATTTTGCACACCAAACCACACCAGACTCAGTATAGTATAATAATCATTTGCTTCTTCATCTCTGCCATTCAGCTGGAATTCAGCTGATGTTGCTTTGGGTTTTTCAGATTTAAAATTATTGCTTCCAAGCTGTGGCTTGGGCTCCCATATGCTACACATCTCACTCATATCCCAGAACCAGTGGCTTAATACTTTAATATCTTTTCAGGGTGAATGGCAAAAATGCAAGAGGATAAGTCCAGCCATTTATGTACTTACCTGCAAGTCATTTCACTGATCAAAGTAAAAATATAACTAAGAAAGAATATCTGTATTGAATAAGTAAATGCAAGTATAATATTTTTGCAAAGGATGTCTAGAGAGTTTCATAGGAAAAGATAATTATGTATTTACTAATCTGGGAAGGGACCTAAGAGATTAGGGATTAATTGATTAAGTGATATTCAAATATTAAAGACAAACAGGTGTGCAGAGAAAGGATAAGGTAGCAGATTACAAGTTTTGGGTGAGCAAACTTTGTAGAGGAAATAACAACAAAGGCTAAAAGCCACATTGGCTGAAATAAGAAGGTGAGGATTTGATGACGGCAAAGAATATACTGGAGATTTAGGAAAGGTTATTTAGTGTCCTACAGGCCACACTCAAGGATTTGCAATCAGGATAGTAGGATGCATCAATTTTTAAATGGAGAAGTGAGATTATCAGAATTGCAATTTTAAAATAAACCTACCTACAAAGTGGAGAGAGAAAGGGCTATGTGTTTGAGATGAGTTAAAAGCAGTTGTAGTTGGCTTTTAACATAGTTTGGTCCAAAGTGGTGATTTGTACAAGTTAACAGCAGATATGGAAAAATACGGATTTCAACAATGGTTAATAAAACATGACTAATATCAGGTAATATTTATAGAGGGTTTACTATATGTCAAACATTGTGACAAGGTTTTAATTCATTGCCTGTTTAAAACTCACAAAATTCTTAGTAAGTAAATTAAACTTCTACTTTTCCATTTTATAGTTTAGGGTTTGAAGGATAAATTACATTTTAGAGGGGTGAAGAGAATTGAGTAAACTTCCTTAACCCAAAACCCATTATTTTTCCAATATTCTGTCTTGATTCAATATTTAAAAGTAGGTTTATAAACACATGGTCATTACTATGTACAATTATTTATCGGGACTGCAAATAGGTGCAGCCAACATGGAAAGCAGTATGGAGAATTCTTGGAAAACTGGGAGTGGGACCACCATTTGACCCAGCAATCCCACTCCTTGGTCTATACACAAAGGACTTAAAAAAGCATACTACAGGGACACAGCCACATCAATGTTTGTTGCTGCACAATTCACATTAACTAAACAGTGGAACCAAACTAGATGCCCTTCAGTAGATGAATGGATAAGGAAAATGTGGTATATATACACAATGGAATATTATTCAACATTAAAAGAATAAAATCATGGGATTTGCAGGTAAATGGATGGAGCTGGAGAATATAATGCTAAGTGAAATTATCCAATCCCCCCCCCCAAAAAAAAAATGCCGAATGATTTTTCTGATTTAAGGATGCTGATTCATAATATGCTGTATGGGGGAGAGGGATGGGAGGATTAAATAAACTCTAGATAGGAAAAAGGGGAAAAGGGGAGGAGGGGAAGGAAGGAGGCACAGATGTAGGAATAATGGTGGAAGGCAATGGTCATCATTATCTTTAAGTACAAGTATGAATACACAAAGGATGTTACTATACTTTGTGTACAACCAGAGATATGAAGAATTGTGCTCTATATGTGTAACATGAATTGTAGTGTATTCTGTTGTCATATGTAACAAATTAATTTTTTTAAATGGTTTTCTCCCAAGAGCTACTACCTAATGTAGTCCTATACATCACTACTGACCCTTCATTATTGTTTGCTTTGAATTCCTTATGCCCTTTACTTCAGTCATATTCCTGAGATAATCTTCTTTCTTTTACTAAAGTAGATCTCTAATAATGACTGTTGTCTGCACATTGTTTTTACCAGAGAGATCCTTCTCATGCGCGCTGTGAGCTAAGAAGCATGGACACCACTTAACTCCATGCTACACCTCTAATGAAGTCTAACACACCCAAATAACCAGACAAGGTAACTTCTATGGAGGAATTACTAGCAGAAGCAAATGTACAAAGCTAATTATTAGTCAATTATAAATACAGAACTGGATGGTTTGCATACTCAAAAATGAAAGAAAACAATTTCCTAATTTAAAAGTAAAATTTTAAACTGAAAAATAGGAGAACAGTGATAAACATAAAATAACTTTAAAATGTTGTTTGGGCCTCTGGATATTTAATATTTTTCTTTGGTAATTTGCAGTAATAATTTGCAGGTATTACTTTTAATAGGCAATAGGAGTTCTCAAAACAATTGAAAGTCTGATAATAAAATACTGATCATAGAAAATATATTAAAAAGTTTGTTAAAACTTTTTAAAAACATAAAATATCAAATTATGTTTAGAATTAAATAAGTATTTAAACAGCATTTAAGTTATGTTTTTCTGATTTGTTACCTTCCAGAAAATTATTGGAGTGTACTAGAAAATTTCTAGATTGGTAAATTTATATTCTCAAGTACTTTTAATAGTGCAATAACTATCACATATGATACTTCAAGATCATATTTTAATTTTTTTTCTAAAAATGAGTAGAAAGTCAGTTAATAGTACATAACTAAATGGAAATAACAAGATTTATTTAAAAAAGTGCCCTCTCAAAAACATGATTCCTCAACTAAACATGTTTATTCCAAAATACATTCTAAAATTGAAGAAATAGATACACATTTATGGATTTTTTTTAAAAAAAACTGTATTCTATCATACCTCTTGCATTTTTTAAAACTTGGGTTGTGATCTCCTTGAATTATGAGCTGAATATTTTTGTCTCTGGAAAAATTTATATAATGAAGCCTGAACCCCAATGTGATTGTATTTGGAGATGGGCCGTTGGGAGATACTTAAAATTAGATTAGATATTAAAGGTGGGAGCCTCATGATGTGATTAGTGGTCCTTTAAGAAAAGGCAGACAGAGGTCTGACTCTTGCACTTCACAAGTCATCAACTAATTACTCTGGAAAAAGCAGCAGGATAGTCCTTTTAGACATGTGCCTGCTGTGAAGGTGAGACTATTCAATCACAAACCTTGGAATTATTTTTAATGATTTCATAGAATGAAAGATAAGAGATCATGTTTATACATATGTATTGACAACTTAAAGCAGTGCTCTAAAGAAAGTTGCTCTAAGGGAAGTAGTTTTCTTGAAAGGAATGAGAATGTGGAAAATTACAGACTTGTCTATCATTATATTAAGAACATTCTAAGATTTTGTGGGGTATTTTTTTGTGTGTAAGTGTGTGCATGTCTTATAAGAACTTTCTTAGGATGAGAAAAGCTTAATATTTTATTAATAATGTACATGAATTTATTATTAATCATACTCAAAATGACTGAAATATAACATAACGTCTAAAAGACCTGAGGCTCAGAATTTAGGATTATTAAGTGATCTGGGAGAAAATTTGGACTAGGGTACCAGACCTTAATGATTCAAAAACCCATTATGCTTTTTATTTCTTCTTAAATATATATATATATATTTCCGATATCTTTTCTCCTTGTTGGGTCACGGAATCTTCAGGGTAGGTTTGTAACATTTATTTTAGTAAAGCCTTTTTTTTTTTTTTCCCATGCTGCTAGGTTAAATTTGAGAGGAAACAGATCAGTTTGTTTTCCAGCCTTGGCTGGTACTAGTTAACCAGAAATTCAGAGAAATACAGAGGGAACATACAGGATTCTGGTGAAATTTGCCTTGGTCTGCTAGTTTGTTAGATAGTAGTAAAATGATACAGGGTCTCAGAAAGTAGGACAAGAGAAAAAGCTGATCAAGATTCACTTTTACTCCCTCCCTCCCTCCCTCCCTCTTCCTTCCTTCCTTCCTTCCTTCCTTCCTTCCTTCCTTCCTTCCTTCCTTCCTTCCTTCCTTCCTTCCTTCCTTTCTTTCTTTCTTTCTTTCTTTCTTCCCTTTTTCTTCCTTTTTTACTATCCCCCTACTCTTATGTACTCTTATGGGGGTTTCTTATGTTGCCCAAGTTTGTCTTTAACTCTTAGGATCAAACAATTCTCTCACCTCGGCCTTCCTAGGTAGCTGAGACTATAGGTGAATGTCATGTCATGGTGAACTGCCTCTGCCTTTTGCTACCTTGACACTACCCTGCAACTTGATCAGTGTGATCCTGGAAAGCAGCTGGGCTGTGATGCCTCAGTCCTGCAGCTACATACTTTTGCTCTTTGCATCTTCAATCCTTGCTTCAGGGGCTTTAAAGAAGTTTGGAGTACAAGAAATGGTTGGTTTGAAATACTAAGTGTTATCATTCTTGGATAACACTTGGTCAATTTTGTCAATTCACGGTCTATCAACAGTTCATAGGTTAAAGCAGAAGATTTTAACGCAATATTTACAATCTTTTAAACTCTAATTGAAAATTAAAATCACCCAAGGAGATTTTGGAACTACCCTTACACTGACCCACATTTATTTATTTATTTATTTGCTAATGGGGATTGAAAACTGGGACCCAGGGGTGCTCAACCCCCGAGTCACATCCCTAGCCTCCATTTTTAAAATGTTCAGATTTTGAGACAGGATCTCTCTAAGTTCTGTTCTTGAGATTGGCCTCAAACCAGTGACTTCATGTCACTGGAATTCCAGGCCAGCACCAATGCACCCAGCTACTCTGACACACTTACAAATGTTCCAAATTGTTGGTTTCAGGTGAGCCACAATGTAATTATTGGTTAAATAATTTTGCATCCTGAAGATTTCAGTGTATTACAGAGTTAAGAAACTAACTGATTCTTCTAGTAGTTCCTTTTGAACTCTACCACCATGGTGGATCCAACCATGGAGATGTTTCATAAGTTCCATGTACTTGTGCTTAGGTAAATAAAATCCAAGAATGTTATAGTAAATTTGAAAATATCTATTAAAAATACATAAATATAAAGGGAGTTTTCAATAAAATATAATATTTATAAATGCTTAGAAAGATAAGAAAATGAAAGTTTCTGAAAATACTTTTCAATTTGCCCATTTCCACTTTTGGCATCCACTTTCTTTCAGAGCTTGGTATATGTTGTTCCATGATCTCCTGGCTTTGAGAGTTTGAGTTAAAAAATCCGTTGATATACGAATTGGTCTCCCTGTATACATGATCTCATTCCTCTCTCTTGCAGCTTTTAAGATTCTATTCTTATTCTGTATGCCAGACATTTTCATTATAACGTATCTTGGTGTAGATCTGTTGTAATTTTGTAAAGTTGTAATTTTGTAAGCCTCTTGTATTTGATTTTCTGATTCATTCTTCATGCTTGAAAAATTTTCTGATATTATCTCATTGAAGAGATTGTGCATTTCTTTGGTTTGAAACTGTGTGCCTTCCTTTATCCCAATAACTCTTAGATTTTGTCTTTCGATGCTGTCCCATAATTCTTCGATGTTCTGTTCATGGTATCTTACTATCTTCACTATGTATTTAACTTTATTTTCCAGATTGTATACTTTGTCTTTATTATCTGACATTCTTTATTCCAAGTGGTCTAGTCTATTGGTTATGCTTTCTATTGAGTTTTTTATTTGATTTGTTGTTTCCGCCATTTAAAGGATTTTTGACTGTTTTTTTTCAGAGTCTATATCTCTTTCTTTAAGTAATTTTTTGCTACCGTTATTTACTCTCTTATTTCTTTATTGAAGTGATTAATTTTTTCCTGAATTTGCTCATTTAGGTCATTCTTTAATTCACACATCATTTTAACTATGAATCTTCTGAACTCCTTTTTTGACATTTTATCAACTTTGCTGTCCATGGGTTCTGTTATTGTAGTGTCCTGGTTTGTCTGGAGCACTTCTTCTCTTGTTTTTACATGTTGCCTATGTGTCTTCCTTTCTTGCAATGTGAATCTGAGATATTACACTTTCTACCCTATATTCTTGTAGTACTGGTGCAGATTGTCTGTACCCCACCTTGATGTTGGGCTTCCAGACCCTTCTGCTATCCCCCAACGTATGCTACTGCAACTAAAGGTGGTGTCAGTAATAGCTGCAGTAACTCAAGATAACAGTGGAGGTGCCCCAAGATGGATTCAATGTCTTACAGAGATGGGGTTGAAAGTGTGGCCTTATACTGTCTTTGGGATGCCTTCTCTGAGATGCAGCTGCTTCTAGGCCCTCTCTATTGTTAAAAAGGTGGGGGCTACTGCATGGGGAAGGCTATAGTAATGTCTTAAGTGTCTCAAGATGGAAATGGGTTAGGCTTGGACTCCCAGGTGGGAAGGTGTTGCAAACATGGGTGGGGGCAGATCTGAGCCAGGCCTGGGCTTCTGCAGTGGTCTGCTGGTCTGAAGAGGCAGTCCCCATTTCCATTTTTAAGGTTGAAATTATTATTAGTCCATTCTAAATTTTATGCTATTGGAGATATTAAATAATATTATAGGATGCCAATTCCTACAGGACTCATAAAATATAAGAATAAGCAAATAAAATTTAGATGATAGAAATAAATATTAAATCTTAAAAATGTTCTCCATAAAATTATTAACAAAATATAGCAGGACAAATATGGACAAAATATAAAAGCCTAACCTATCAAAAACATTTCTAATTATAATAAGTGCATTGAAAGAAATAAAGAAGTAAACATTTTTTTTTTTTTTTTTTTTTGGTGATTCTGGGGATTGAATCCAAGGTCTTGTGCATGCTAGCCGAATGCTCTAACCCTGAGCCACTTCCTCATTCCCAAGAGAAATGAGCATTAGTAGCATAATAGATTTGACAATTTTTGCAATTCCTTGCAAATAATAGAGCTTTCTTAAATGACCTAGAAAATCTAAGTATTTTAAAGAAGACAAAAGCTATATGACATTTACAGGTAAAATAAATGTAATTACTAATCAGAATGAGTGACAAATTTTGAGTTTGATTTTTTTTTAAACAGGGACTCATTTTTTTCTGCATATTTTTGTCTGCTTTTATGGAATCATCAAGCTGTAGTATGCTCTTATATAATTGTTCCTCAAAGTTAAAATTACTCCAAGGAAAATATGTTGTTTTTCATAATCTGTAGCTAAGTATCTATTGAAATATATTTTTGTAATCATTATGAATTTTGTCTCTCATCAAATTGATATCAAATTTTTATAAACAGTTGATAGATTTTATATGTTTCTTGAAAAGGTGATTACTTTTAGCAACTCATAAATCTTAGTACTGGATCATGTCTTTATCAAGTGAGTAAATCAACGCATGTGTCTGATTTCATTAAACAAAAATTCTCACAGTGACTTTGGTAAAATAACATTTAGAATAATACTTAAGTTGTGTTGGCATTCAATTAAGTTTTCAGCTGTTTTTTAAAAAATCAATAGTATTTATATTCCTATCCAGGTGAAGAAAAGGGGAAACAAAGAATGGATAATGAAATGTGTCTACAGATATTTTAAAAATAGATACAAAGTTTTAAGACAAAATATTTCTTTAGGGACCTGTTAAATTTAAGAGGTATTAAAGTATATTTTCATTCACTCATTTATGGTGAAAAATATTATTCTGTTTAATAAAAGTTATCATGGGCTTTTATTGATTGACTAAAATTGTTCTTAATTGTAGATTTATTTGTAGAATATTATATTCCCCAACAGTGCAAAGTTTTTGTTAGAAAATACTTTAAATATTTCACAAAATTTGCATATTTGGTGTTAAAGTGGAGTGTTATTTCAAAATATGATTAGCTGGGAATTCATAAAAAGCTCAATGGATGCCTCCTTAATCATGTGATTACCAGTTTTAAATGTCTTTTCAATCTGCTCTGTAAGTAGAAAAATTAAAATAGATAATCTTTTTTGGGGAGGTGGAGTGTACTAGGTGAACTCAGGGCTCTCAAACACTGAGCCACATCCCCAGCCCTATTTTGTATTTTATTTAGAAACAGACTGTCCTTGAGCTGCTTTAGCTCAGGATCTTCCTGCCTTAGTTTCCTGAGCTACTTACATTATAGGCTTGTGCCACTGTTGTAGGCTAGATTATCTTTTCCTTAACCCTATTAGGGTCAGATGGAACAAATAGAAGTTTGTGTGGCAGCAGAAATGACAAAAATCTTTTAATATTCTTAATAATAGATCTACGTATTGGGTTACCTCTAGAGAATAGAATTTTTTATATTTATAATTGTAACATGAAATAAAAACATGTGCTTTTCTGTCATAAATACACTCCTAATGCTAATGGGGGTAGGTAAATAATCCTCTGTGAGTGTGTGTGTGTGTGTGTGTGTGTGTGTGTGTGTGTGTGTGTGTATGTGTTGATTGATGTTCCCATTGAATTAAAGGGAAAGATAACTTGTAAAAAAGAAAAGTTCAGAAGAACAAAGCTGTTATAAGCTGTTGCTTTTCAACTTCTCCAGTTTTCAACAGTTCTGAAAAAGAGTGAAAATATAACTCATAGAATTGCTATAGTAATTGATATTTTTATCAGAGAAAATTGCAATCATTTCTTAAAATAAAATATTGTCGTAAGTAAATATTCGATTAGATCAGAAGATAGTTAAAATGGAAATATAAAACTCATCTGCATGAGAGGAAATACTACCTTCCAAATTAAATATCTCTTAAATGACAGCCAAACTAAAAAATAAAGAAGACAGACCAATTTGAAGCAACAGGAAAAAAGATAGAAAAATCAAGAATGAAAATCCACATTGTAGAAACTACTAAGAAGTAGTAGTAGCAAGTCTCAAATAGCACTGCATTTCAGCAGATATAATATGCTTAGATCTCAAAAACATGTAATATGCTTAGATCTCAAAAGTCATGATACTAATGAGTGAAAATTCTACCATTACTTACTATAAGTTAAAAAATTAAGTACTATTGAGACATACTATGCATGGAAAGCCTGTTCTATAAATGATGAACATCAAGAAAGTCTTCAGAATATAAATTATGAGTCAGTAGCTGGTCTTGTTGGTCAGATTTGCAAAAATTTAATGTCCATTTACTGTTCATATTTTAATTTGTGCTGAAATGGACAAATTGCATTTTCTTTTCAATTGAAATCTGGTTTTATTTTATGAACACTCAATTTGAGTGCTTTCAGTTTTACTCATGACTAATTAAGTTTCAGAGGAAAAGGATGTCTGGGTCAAATAACATAATAGATCTGGATAACATATGTTTTGCAGACATTTTTCAAGTCTGAAGGAAAAACTTAAACCCTGCACTCTAAAAATGTGGCAGCTGAGATATTTGCAAGAGGAGTATTTACCTAGCATTCCAATGTCAGACCAATCACAGATCAAAAACAAATGTCATCAGATTACATACTCTTAGTTAAGCACCCATTTTAAGATTTCCTCAGCTTTTAAATCATGACATTAATTATTCAGCTTTACAGCCAGCATTTTAAAAGCAACTTATTTTTTTAATTTGCAAAACAAGAATTTAAATTGGCTAAAGCTGAATGTTCTATTGTTTTGCTTGAAATTTTTATATTTTATTTTATTTAAAATATTATTAGTACATTTTAGTTGCACATTATATTGAGAATCACTGTAATATATTCGTATACACATATAACCTACTTTGGTCAATTTCACTTCTCTGTATCTCCCCTTTCCCTCCTCTCCTCTGACTCCTGTTCCCCACCCTCTATTGCACTGCTTTTTCTCTCTTTTCATGAACTTCCACCTCCTTTTTTTTCTCTCTAGTTTGCAAGTATAAGAGAAAAAAAAAATATGACCCTTGACTTTCAGAGTCTGGCTTGTTTTACTTAACATGATTCTTTAATGAATATGCAGGATTTGGTCCCATCTTCTTTAAAAATACACCAAGACAAGTTTATGTGTTTATTGCAGCCATGTAATATGTTCCATGTGTCTAACAATTTGATAATATTCATAAGCACTGGATGAGATTGAAAAGTCACTTCACAAAGATAGGCTTAGTAATGTTCACAGTATTACCACAACCCATGTTTGTGGGATTCTGAGGGGCCTTTCTTAGTCACATGCTTTTCTTAGGTTTCTCAGCTTTCAAAGATGATGCTGATAGTGACTGTTGTATTTTTAACATAGTTTTGTAATCTAGAAATGTAATTAGCTTCCAAGTTTTCAAGTACTATTGAGTCTTAAATTCATGTTTAGCCAATGATTATCAAAAGTTTAACTAACATAAATACATTTATAAGAATTAACTCATGATATGCAGTAATTTACTCTGAAATCTAGTGTTTTCCAGGCAACCCTTCATGAAGCTAAGACAGTCTACCAATGAGCATACATTTACTCAAGTTAAAATGAGAAAAATAAGGAACATACAGTGTTTTGATTTTTTTAAGTAATATAAACTAAGGGAAATCTTTAATAATATTTTCATTTTTTTGTTTCTCAATGAACAGAGAAAAGTGTAAAATATCTAAACATAAAGTTAGTGAAACACTAAAAAAAATTTTGAATTATAGATAGATAAAATTAAAAAAAAACATAGGAAAGGAAAATAACAATTCTGTAAATAAAACGAATAAAATTGTAAATTAAACCCAAATGAGGAAATTATAAATGGGAGGACATAGCATTTAAATGAAAATGAGGCAAAAAACCAAAACACATACAAGCAAATGTATTAAAAACATTTCCATTTTTATAAAAAACATTTCCATTTTTATAAAAAACTGGTGTGATCAAAATTTTATCTTGATGAATTTCTGTTTCTCCATTTAACCACCCTCCGAGTCCCTTCATCTTAACAATCTATTAATCGTACTGTTCTCTGAGGTCCTAAAGCCTGGAATTCACTACTACAAATAACTTAAAACCTGGAATTAACCAGATCATTGTAATGGTGTGAGCACAATTTGTTCAATAATATCTAATTTGCCCTATTCCCTCCTAAGTAATATAACAAGGAACACCTCTATAAAATTATTAGCTTAAAACTAATAATTTCCTGGGCATTATTCATAATTTTACATTATTAATATGATATATCACATCATATTACATATATCAAATATATTCTTCAAACAGGAGGGAAATATCTCAAAATATCTTCCTTGACTAAACATATGAGTAAATTAAAAAGTGAATGAAACTGTTTACACCACATATAAAGTTGTGCTCATCTAGAAAATTATTTATCTTATTATAATCATCCCACATTTAAATGTACACTCTTGTTTTATAATGTGTATTTTTTCATAAATATTTTTTTAGTTGTAGTTGGACATAATACCTTTATTTTATTTATTTACTTTTATGTGATGCTGAGGATTGAACCCAGGGCCTCACTCATGCTAGACAAGCCACAACCTCAGCCCCTATAATATATGTTTTAAACTTTAGACTCACTCTGATTTTATGTTTCTGTCTCTTATTTTTTTATTGATATTATACATTTATTTTAAAATTTTATTTATCAATGATTCCCTATTTATTCTTATAAACTGTTTCAGTTGTTTTTGAAGTAAACTATTTCTGAGAGGCAATCATGAAGATTTTTATTCACGTGGTCACTGTGTGAGATCAAAACTTGCATATTTGCTTCATTAATTCAAGTAAATTATATGCTTTCTCAAAACTCATCATATGATTTGTTATCAATAAACTGGTTTTAATTTTTTCCTTTTGCCCTCACAGATCCAGATTCATTGTAGGATTAGCTAAAGATATCCAATTAAAACAAATGACCAGGAGAGCAGTGAGTGGGAGAGTCAGGGGAGGCCTGGGAGATAATCAGCTTTAGTAATTATTCTAGTTTTGATATATTTATTTACTCCTTAAAATTTAAATTGCAGTAGTTTTAAACTTGCACTGATAATTATAGTTGTAAAAATATCCCAAGTGCTGAAGAAAAAGGAAAAATGAATAAACACAAGACCTATAGTTTCATTTTAAATAACATATCATTTAGATATACGAGGAATAAATGAATTATGAGCATGGTTTTAGCTCCACCAAGGTACTCACTCAGAAAACTTGTCCTTGGTAAATAGTCAGTAAATAAATATCAATCAATCAGATGTGATTCAAAACAGTCACTGGAGGGGCTGGAGTTGTGGTTCAGTTGTAGAACACTGTCCTAGCATGTGCGAGGCCCTGGATTCTATCCTCAGCACCACATAAAAATAAAGTAAAGGTATTGTGTCCAACTACAACTAAAACAAAATATTAAAAACAAAAACAAAAACAAAACAATCACTTGATATCTTTATTTTGGAGATAGAATTCTGAAGACTGTAGTTTGTTACCTCACAGACTTAGCCCCTTTGAGAGGTTACCTAGAGAATTAAGAATATTGTTTTGTTTTTAATCTGTTCAAATTTCCTATTTAAAAATTGACTATCTCAAATAAGTTTCTGAAAATTGTTAAGGAGAAATTAGGGTTAAAATTGTGCATGAGAAGCTATGTATGCTTACACAAATGCATGTCGAATACACAAACACACATATACATATATATGAGTTTTTATTTGCATACCAATAAATTTAAATTTAAATCACAACAGAAATTTATCCACAGTCTTTATTTACAAGGAAAATTATTACTCACTCCTTTCTTTTTTGTAATTACTGGACCCTTAGCATATTTTCCTATTAACTGACTGTGGCTGATCATTCATAGCTGACAATAGCTATCTACTTTGCTCTGCTAACCTCTGCTATTATTTTAATTACTTTCATTTTTTATACACAGTTGAAACTTTTGAGATAAATAGCAATTAAAATATACAAATACGCTTGGTGGTAATCAGCAGCTTTTCCTCTAAGACAAAAAATGAGAATCTGACATAACTAAATGAGTTTATGTTCGATTAGGTTTAAATTACAATAGAACATTTTTATTTTAGCTTTAGTTTATAGCAGGTTCAAAAATGTTAACAGCAGCAACTTATTCTAGTTGTCTATACATTAGGTATACACCATTATTTTTCACTAGGAAAATATCCAACCTATGCTGACAAATTCTAAGTTATCTTGGGACCATGTGAAGTGGCAATTTGGCAAGACTAGATTCACATAATCAATATATTGCATTCTGTGTTTTAACTTTTTGACATTTTGCTAATGAACAGCTATGTGGCAATTATTTTCAAACTGGTGATTGATTTAATAATAATTATAGACTAAAAGCATTATGAAATATTATTACTTAGACAAGGAGTGAATGCAGTGACAATTTCTAAGTGTAAGTGGAGTTTTTGTTTTATTTGAAAATTAGGTAAAATTATTCTTTAACAAAACACCTCTGAAAATCTGTGATTAATAATCATCCTGATGTCAAATTATTATTTGGGCCATCTTCATTATTTCCTGTTTGATCAGGCTCAATCCTACCTCTGGGGTTACATAAAACCCATATGTTCTATCAAACTTATCCTGAACACACTTCAAAACATGAAAGTGTTTTGTTTTTTTTAATCCCTTTTAAACCATTTCTTGATAAATTGTGTATGTACACATAAAATGCCTCATTATCGCCAAAGCTCATAACTAAATGGGTCTTGGCTATTTAATATGTACACAGTTTATTTTATATTCCCCACAGAAATATACATTCCTGACAATGATTGAATGCAAAATGTTCTGTCTTTTTTATAGCAAATGTTTCAATGTCTCATCCATGGTTCTCATGCAAGAAATGTTTATTGGACTGATATTTTTGTTGTAGAGATGATTGATGAATTTTATGCCATGAATCAGTTGCCATAATCAGAAAGATGAATTCTCAGAATATCAGGTATATTTATCATGTCAGTATGTATTGAGCTTGATCAGTAAGTTCTCTAAGCTAAAATGAGGAAGCTTTTATTATTGCAGAAGCACTAAACTAAATGAACAATCACAGTAGTCTCTTTTCTAAAAAAAATTTTTTTGACCAAGTAGTGTTAAGGAAAAACATAAAAACTGATTTTTGCAAATATTGTTCCATGTTATCATATGCACTAGAATTTTTTATATATTTCTGCCCATCCACCATTACTTGGTATTGCCAATTATATTGGTTCTCCAGGCTTCTTCTGCAAAAAAGAGTTTGAGAATTAATTAAAAATAATTTGAAAAGAGAATTGACTTTTCTTAGTTGAAAACATTGTTGGATAGAGCTCCCTTTTTGAAGTTTTTATAATTTTTTTTCAGTATAATTGAGATTTTATGAGCCTTTCCCAAGAGATGGCACTGTTCAGAATGTCATTGTATATATTAAAACATTTTGGCTGAATATCAACTCCACGAGAGTGTTTCCAATATTATTCCAGCTCGTAGATAGGGCAACATGCAAAGAAGTTTAATAATTTGTACAAGGTTATATCTAAGAGGAGATGGAAATTGGAACCCTGGCAACCTAACTCAAAAGGCGGCTTCATAATCATTTCCAATCTTCTTTATTTTCTTAGCCATATTGCTTCACTGAACTAGAACCATTGAAAATTTTGTTTCCATTTAGTAAAGGTAAGCTTATAGCACAATCTAAACATCACTTCTGGAGGAATTTATCCATGAGTGACTCTATTCTCAGTGTTTCCCACTATCTTCTATCATTTCAGAAGTTTCTTGGAGATTTCCACTTTTGTATATGGAGTTGTCATTCTGAATTCAAAGTGTACTAAGAAGTTTGAAGATGGGGTGGAGAGGAAACGGTCGGATTTACCATTCTGAATATCCTCAGTCAGTGTGATTACTATTTATCAAGCTCATACTAAGCTTCTAATTCCATTTTAGCCATTTTTTTCCCTAAAGGAAAATATCTGTTCAGTTTTTCCCCTATAATTTCTCTTCTGTATCTGCCTACCACATTTGTTTTCAAAAAATATCATTTTAGGATAGTAAAAACCTGATGATTGATGTAATACAATTCTTTATATAATATTTAAAGGCTTTACATGCCCTACACCATAATCACTGTATTAATTATTCCAACAACTTTCTTCATATGTGCCCAATTATTTCTCCATTATGGCTGGACATATTCCTTTAGATCCCTATGGGTTATGAGTCCCCTCCTACCCAGAAATTCCATGTACTCTCTACTCTTCACTTTTAGTCATATATTTTCTTTTCTCTATAAAACCAACTTTAATTCTTCTGACTTAACTACTTATTTTCCTCCCACAGAATGCTTGTGTTAAGCCCTTCTCCTGTGAAATCTCAACTGATATCCTAGGACACAGTTGTTACTTCTCTAAAGTGACTTTTAAGTCACTAAAATTTCTATTTTTTTGTTGCTTCCATATTGTTTTGCATTTTTTATTCATTCTTACTTTACATCCTACCACAAAATCTACATTGATATGTGTATGTGTGTGTGTGTAAAATAATGTCCTTTTATATTCATTCTGTAGCATAGAGCTCTGAATATGTTAAATGTTCCTAGAGATTAATGATAAAGCATATTTTAGCAAAATCTGGCAATACACATTATATAAATGCATTAATTAAGAATGCTTCAAAATATGTAAAATTAATGTATTTTAAACAACTAAATCATAAGATAGGTAAAGAAAATGTATACATATATTTAATATAATTTTAAAATATTATTATCTTAAAAGAAATTTGGCTGTCCCCAATTTTTAATCCATTACAAATTAATCACAATTATGCATTTCAAAGTGTTGCAAAAGAATCAACCAGAGTTCAAAAGAAAATATTTATATATATAAACTCGGGAAGGAAAAAAAATACTTATCCCAAGTTTATTGAAAATAACCCTGAAAGTAGGAATGTATTTTATTGAAAACTTACATATTTTCCTTTCATATTTTTAATACTTTATTTTTAATTAAAATACAACCTGTTGGTTCTGTGGGTGAACCAGTTGGGATTTATGCACTATAATCTTTGTATTTTAAAATAAAAATTCAAAAATAAAATGTAATAAAGACATCCAACTTTAATAAAATTCAAACAGCTAGCAAGATCATTACATTTGTATTCAATGGCCTCAAACATTTTTTAGAATTGTGTCATTGAAATAAAAATGGGTTTGTATTCAAAATATCAGTATTTTTCCTTAGTCTTCAGTGAACATTTACTGTAAAATTTTACATACCATTTAACTTATTAAATACTTAGTGTTATGACCTATTCTCTTAAAATTTGATTAATGACATTTCTGCATTGTAAATAAAAATAAAGAGGATAATGGATGTAAAAATATATTACATACTGCTGGAAAAATTAGCAAAGAATATAGTTTGAATTTGAATTTTAGAAAGCATTAAGTAAGGGATTTAATTTGAAAAAAGTAATCTATACATTTAGATTAATCTTCTATAGCTTATCATTCAGATATAGTTAAAAAAAAAGTGTATTTCACAATGGGATGCTATAATGAACTTTACAGCGGATACTGAATACGTACACAGGATCAGAAGACACTATTATAAATAATTATATACCATCAAATTGGAAGACAGAAGTAATGGATCAACTATAAATATGCCACATACTGAGACTGAAACCAGACAAAAATAGAAAATATGAATAAACAATATGTAAGAAATTGAATTAGTGATAAAACAACAACAACAACAACAACAATTGGGCTGGGGATTTGGCTCAAGCGGTAGTGCGCTCACCTGGCATGCATGCGGCCTGGGTTTGATCCTTAGCACCACATACAAAGTATGTTGTGTCTACCAAAAACTGAAAAATAAATATCAAAAGTTCTCTCTCTCTCTCTCTCTCTCTCTCTCTCTCTCTCTCTCTCTCTCTCTCTCTCTCTCTCACCTCTGTAAAAAACACCTCTCAGAACCTAATGGCTTCACTTTTGAATTCCATCAAACATTTAAAGAAGGACCCATATTAATCCTACTTGAATGTCTCTAAAAAAATGAAGATTATGGAAGTATGGAATACTTACAAATTCATTTTATGAGGGCAAAATTACCTTGATAACAACAAATCCGGCAAAAACAAAAATCACAAATAAAAAAGTCACTGGTAAATATTCCCAGTGAACATAGATGAAAAAATTCTTCATAAAATATGAGCAAAATAACACACATTAAGAGGTTTGTACACATTTGTCAACAACACATTAAGAGAATCATACACATTTGTCACACAAGAATTATTTAATCCTGGGATGTAAAGATGGCTCCACATATGCAACTCATTAAATGTGATACATTGCATTAAATAAAAAATAAAACATCATGTAATCATCTTTATAGATGAATAAAATGGTTTAACAACTCAACATTATTCCTTAACAAAAATTCTCAAATTTATATTTATACATATAGAAAAAAATATATCTGAATATAAGAAAGGTCATACCTGGCAAAAACACAGTTAAGCAATTATACTCAACATGAAAATCTGGAAGTTTTTCCTTGGAGATCAAGAACAAGTAAAAAGTATCCACAATTACCATTTTAATTTAAATTATGGTAGAAGTACTAGCAAAAGCAATTACATGAGAAAAAAATAAAATACATCAGAATTACATAGAAGTTAAACTGCCCCCAACTTAGGGCAACATGATTTTTATATATAGAAAAGCCTAAAGAATCTCTCAGAACATTGCTATAAATTATAAACAAATTTGATAAAGTGGTAGGATAAAAATCAGCATACAAAAGCCAGGAAATACACTAACAAGAAATCAATAATGTAATTCCATTTACAATAGCATAAAAATGTCTCAAGGAATGCATTCAGCCAAAGAGGTGAATATGTGCACATTGAAAACTACAAAATATTAATAAAATGTTAAAGAATATACAAATAAATAGAAAGTTATCCTATATTCATGGATTTGGAGAATTAATATTGTTAAAAGCTTCACATCATCCCAAGTGATCAAAAGTTTTAATGTGATCCATATAAAAATTCTAACGGAGTTTTTAACATAAATAGAAAATGAATCCTAAAATTTGCAAGGCACGAGTGACAGAATGGCTATAGAAGAAAATAAAAACCTGGAGACATAACACTACCTTAATTTAGTCTCCAAATCCACAAAGTATAAGAACAGATGCACAGACCAAAATAACAGAATATCGAGCTAAGGAATAAATCCACATATTTACAGTCAATTTACTTTTAACAAAAGTACCAAGAACACAAAAAGATAGTCTCTTATATGTACGGTATTAGGATAATTGAGTACTCATAGATAATAAAATGAAATTAGAACCCTTTCTTATACCATATACAAGAAAAACCAATTCAAAGTGCATTTCAGACATAAGACCTGAAGCTTTAAAACAATAAGAAGGAAACATTAAAAAAAAAAAAAAAACTTCTTTACATTTGTCTAGGGAATGATTTTTTGGATGTTATCACAAAAGTACAAGAATCTAAAGCAAAAAGCACACAAATGAAACCTTATCAAACTAAAGAGTTCTGCTCAGCAAAGGAAATAATCAACAGAAATAAACCCAATGAGAACAAGATAAAAGAGTTTGTATACAAAATTTGTTTGTATACAAAATTTTTAATGGATAATAATGAACACAAATTCAAGAAAACAAATAAGCTTATTAAAAAGATACAAAAACCTGAATAGACATTTCTCCAAAGAAGACATATAAATTGGCAACAGGTATATGAAAAAAGTGCTCAACCTCACCAATCATCAGAGAAAGGCAAATGTCAAATAAAAGCCACAATAAGAGAATGCATCAGACCATCTAAGGTGACCATTCTCAAAAGGACAATAGATAGCAAGTGTGGTTGAGGTATGGAGAGAAGGGAACCATTGTATACTGTTTTGGGATATAAAAAACAGTACAGTCTTTTTGGAAAACAGTATGGAATATCCTCAAGGAATTTAAAATATAAAAGTATATATATATATATATATATATATATGTGATCCAGCAATCTCACTGCTGGGAATATATCCAAAGGAAATGAAATCAGTATATTGAAGAGGTATCACACACCCACATTTAGTTCTGCATTATTCTCAACAGCCAAGACATGATAAAATTGCCCATCTGTGAAAGGATTAGAAGAAGAAGAAAGAAGGAGGAGAAGGAGAAAAAGGAGGAGGAGGAGGAGGAGGAGGAGAAGGAGGAGGAGGAATGTGGTGTAAGGACACAGTGAAATACTACCCAGCCCTATAAAAGGAAATCTGTCACTTGTTACAACATTCATGTACTTGAAGGATGTACACTGAGTGAACTGAACTCCACACAGAAAAACACATTCTGAATGATTTTATTTAAATGTAAAATCTAAAATAGTTACTCAAAGAAGCAGAATGTAGTTGGTTGCCTCAACTCTGGATGAGAAAAAGTGGGGTTGCTTTTACTAAACGGTACAAAGTTTAGGTTACGAAAGTTATGGAATTTTGCTTTAATAACATGGAAATTGCATAGTTTCAAACTATGAAATACTTTGTTGCATAGTTGAATATTGTTAAGAGAAAAAACATAGTTGTGTATGACTGTGTTCCCAGTGACTTGGGAGGCCAAAACAGGAGGATCACAAGTTTGAGGCCAGATTAAACAATTTAGCAAGACCCTGTCTCAAAATAAAAAATTTGCGTCAGCCCTCTGCAGGAAGGATTCAAAAGTTCTGAGGAGTGTGGGTGAAATCATGTTCCTCACTGCTGTTCCCTGCCACAATTGCATTCCTGGAAGGCAGTGGAATCACGATACAGGAAGGCAGCTGCTGGTGGTGTCTTTGCTAGAGAAGCGGAACATGATAGTCTCCTGGAGATTGAGGCGAAGAACCACTACCGATTGAGCATGCTTTACCTGACTGCGGAGCATGAGTACCGTGCCAGGATGCAGAGGGCACAGGCTTTAGAGGCCATCAAGGCGGCCAGCACTCCCAAGTTTCTTCCACGAAGATTTGTTGCTGACCTGCTCAACCATCTCAAAGTCGCCTAGAGATGGCTTTAACTCTGAGCCATCACCTTTGGATCTTACAAAAATCTGGGTTGCCCTGTCTTTACCTCATCCTGGAACTGAAAACAAATAAAAAACTGTAGTTTCTATTAAAATATGAGCTTTTAGGTCAGAATCTTGATAAAACGAACATGAGCTTAGTGGTCGATATATAGAATATCTGGGGCTCAAAACATTTTGATATTTAAAAGTGTAATCACTGACCTAACATATTTTCATTCTTAACCTGATAGGGAGATACCAGAGATTTCTTGAGTCAAAATTGACATACATTATTTTACATGAAAGCCACAATAAAACTACAAATTATGAAAAAAAATTAAATATTAAAAAAGACAAAGATATGGGTTAGTTGTAGTGAACCCCTGACTTCAAATCCTACTACCATACACATGAAAAACAGACAATTGCTAACAGATTAGATCTTAAATGATTTCACCAAAAAAAAAAAAGGATGTGAGAGGATGGATGTATGGATATGCTAACAAGCTTGATCAAATAATTTCTCTTTGTGTATATATGCACATCTAAAAACAACATATGGTATACCATGAATAAATATTTAGTATATTGAATATACCAAGATGCAGAAAAGTGAAAAAAAAATAGGAGAAAGCTCACAATAGTAGTTATAATATTAAAACAAATTATTAAAAATTCAAATTACACTTATGCTGAACTTTTTATTATGAGTTCTAAATTGTATAGCCGATAATAATTGTAGATAGCAGTAAGAACTCAGATTTGAAATGCAGTTTTGATCTGAAATATCTGTGGAAAATTGGAAAAATAAGTTAATCCCTATGTACCTCTCAGAGCATAATAGAGAATGTTCATTCCTAACTTCTCATACTCAAAATTTTAAAAATGTATAATTCATATCACATCAGAAAAAGAAATGTCAAAATGTAAGTAAATTTTTCCCAAAGGTTATAGATAGAAAATATGACTGAGACAGCATCTACTCCAAAATAGGCAGTCTACAAATTATTTTGTATCTTTTCTTCATTTTTTATCTATGATATACATTATACTCAAAATCACACCATTTATTTCTGTATGAAGAATTAAAAATAATAATACATTGGGTACCATATTTTTGAGACTCAAAATAATTGCATTGAGTAAGCCTGTGAACCAAGTAAAAATTGCAGAAATATATATGTGCACATATATATACATGTATTTAATATATACTATTTATATATGTTACATGTAATAATTTCTATATATACATGTATATATGCACACACATATATATATACATATATGTAATGCACACACAAACATATGTGTGTGTGTGTGTGTGTATATATAATTGAGTAGCAATAATGCATTAGTGTTAAATTTCCTTCCCATACAAAATACTTCAGTGATCCCAATCATTACATATGTGCTGTAGTTCTAAATCTTAAAACTTCTTCTTTATGGAACTTCTTTATGTTCAAATAAAATAAAATGTAATGAGAGTTCATTGACATACTTTTTCATTGATTGTTCTAGCCCTGTTCAATCACATTGTAGACAACTACAGTAAGTTTGCTTTTACCATGAATAAAGGAACACGCCCCTGTGACTTCAGCAATAGACTTGGATAGAATCGACACTATTATGGAAAGTCTGGTTGGGAGGTATTACTCAAAAAAATTTAATTTTTCATATGAGATGTTAAACATGTTTTTATTGAACTAAAAGAAAAAAAAAACTAAGGCTATTTAAATATTCCTTTGGTGGCCCCAAAGAGCCATTCTGTGCTCATGTTGAAATAATGAGCCTCATGCAGCTGAGACCTTGAAGCCTATTCAGAAAATATTCAGTGTGATCTAGAGTATGTGTAACCAGCAATGCTAGAAGGTGAGTTATAGAAGTACTCATATGTCAAGCCATTATAGTATTAACTTACTGTATACCTTTATCTATTTTCTCATTCATTTTTGCCTTAATTTTTGTAACACATGCTCAACATATATTTGTATAAATAAAATAGTGTGTGTCAGTGTATAAATTTAAAAAGTATATATGTCCAGACTCTTTGCCAGATAAGTTCTTTGATTATGTTCCCTCCTGTTCCCCAAAGCAAGACCTATTGTTTGGAGGATTCATCTCTTCTATCTTGTACTTTATTCTTACTCACTGCTTCCCCCTGACTCTTTGCTCTTCCTGGCTATGTAGCCTGAAATTTATCCAAGATTTTGGTTCTCTTTAATTGCTTTCTGGCTTAGATTTTTTCACAGGTGTTGTGCTTCTGCTACTACCATTCAGGCAGACAGGACTAAAACAAAACAACTCATGATTTCAAATCACTATTTTAAGATGGTTCCAGGAAAATAATATTTGTAATACAATTTTAAGTCTTCAATATCCTTGTAATTACCTTTTCAATCTCTGCTCTACACCATCTCAAACATGTAATCAAACCTCAACTTAGTAAAATTATTTTTCTATAGAGTGATATATTTTTATTGTCCATGTCCACTGCTAGAAGAAGCCAACAATCTCTTTTTTATTGCTATTATCTTATAATCATAAAAGCTCCGTGGTTGGGTTATAAAAAAATTTAAAAAAAAAAAAAACAATTTTAAACTGAGTTGTTTATGACATTGTATATGTTAGTTATTTAGTTAGGATTAGGAATTTTGAAAATTAATTCTTAATAATTTTGCAATTCATAACAACACAAATAAACTGGTAATTTATATGCAGCTCAATGTTTTTCAGATCACACTTTTTTCAGCAACTTTATCATCTAAAATAGTACCTCTCCAGTAACAATTTATGTTTTTTCCCTACTACTAACAAGTTGAAAAAGATGTAAAGAATGTAAACATGAATAAGCACATTGAGAGACACTAAAAATAAGAAGTTTGAGCAGGGCTTAAACTTTAGGCTTCATAATAGTTGAAGGCCCATGAGTCTTCCAATCGATTGAGAATAAAGATATTTGTTAAAAATGTGAGCTCAACATTTTAAAAATAAATATAAAACAGAAACACAATCATTAGGAGAATTAACATCAGTTTCAAAAGTATTTCATTTAGATTTTTTTTTGTGGTAAAATTAAGGAAGCAGTATCTGTTTTGGTTCTGCCATAACATTCAGGAAAGGCCAAGAGGAACAAGTAAATTTAATACCTTCCTTTAAAAAAAAGATGGTGATGAAAGTTTTAAACTCTAAATCACTATTAATTTTTGTTCTTTGTAAATCATTTTGTTCTGAGCCACATGCAGATTTGAATACATAATATGTATCAGAGAACACAATAGGTTTGGAAGAAAACTAAATGTGGGGAATCTCAAGAACTGACACATATTTCAATTTTATAATAAGGTTTTAGAAAACAATGATTTGTAAAGAATGAAGTAGTTGGTCTGGGTAGAGCCATCCATTTTGCAAAGTGGGATTTTATTTTTCACCACAAGAAGAATTTGATAATAGAATTTTCTTCCAAATACTGGATCCTGTAATACTGAGGACAATTTCTATTTTAAATGTTTTTCTCAATCCAAATTATGCTCACACCATGGATTTCATGTTCTTGATTATAGCTACACCACAGAGGAAGAAAATGTCTGGAAATACTTGCTTTATAGAGGCACACTTTCTAAAGTGTTTTGAAAAAATGGAAGTCCTGAGAAGTTATTTCCTTTGCTCTGCCAGTCTTAAGCAAGCAGATCTTCAATCAAGGAGGAGCCACAGCAATTCTTCCTGCTTTTTTTTTTTTTTTTTTTTGTCCTATCAGGAAAAGATGATATAAACTTCAGAAATTCAGGGGCAGGAGTTAGCATTTGCCCAGTACTCTTCTTTTGTGCTTTCACCATGTGCATTTCATTTTAAAGAAATGATTGCCATATGGTTTGATTCCTTTACACTCAGCTTGTAAAAGTACTGTGTTTTAGAAGGTATTTGATGTCCACAGAGTTTCTGGGCATTTTTATAAGCCATTTATTAAAACCAGGAAGTTATATTCTGTCAGCAGATGAAATTAAATACCAAATGGTTCATACTTGCTAAAAAAAAAAAACCTCCCAAATCTATGAATAAATATATATTGCAGAATAACTTTTTATATTCATTTTTGTGCCTCTATGATTTTGTTTATGAAATCTCAGCAAAATAGAGAATTGAGGTAATTATTTGCAAAATTCAAATTAAACTTTTTTTTTCTAATTGTTAGTTTGTAATTTCCCTTTAAAATATTTTAAAAAAAACACAGTAAATTACTAATTATAAATTCATCCAAATTCCACTGAACTGTGTGTAAATATTGCCATACCTGTACAATTTACATGTTTGAAAATAGGATAAGAATATGAACATTGTGAATCCTGTTGACTGGTTTTGTGACAAGGAAATTCCAGAAGCCAAAACCACATATTATAGGAAACTGTAGGTACAAGGAACTTTTGGAGTTTTAATTTGACTTTCAGTACATTTTAAGATAAAATTGTTATTCAAGTGAAAAGTCTTATTCATCAGGTAGGTTTAATTGATAATAAATAATTAATTCTGAACATCTCATAAACTAATATCTACTTGGCAGGCATTAAAAAACTAAATAAATAAGAACTTAGTTCTGTTTTCAGTGGAAAAAAGAATATAAATTGATGATTTTTTGTGTTTAAAATTATTTTTTTAAATTTTTTCAATCAAAGGATTTTTTAAAAATTTCTTTTCTCTACTCCAGTTCTAAAATCAGCTCATCTTAATCTCTAAAGTATAATACTTCAGCTAAGTAACTAGTCACCTGTACATTAAAATTCAGCAATGTCATATTATTCTGCTTTGTCATATATCTCTTAGAATTTTCTCAAATTCAGCCAGGCATGCTAATGCATACCTGTTATACCAGTGATTCATGAGGCTGATGTAGGAAGATTGTAATTTTGAGATCGGCTCAGAAGGGAGACCCTGTCTCAAAATAAAAAATTTGTGGGGCAGTGGTAGAGAACCTTTGGTTTCAGTTCCCCAAACCAAAGCAACAACAAAAAACAAGGAAATAAACCGCAGTCTTCTCATAATCTTACTGATGTGATGCATGACATTTCTCTGGGTGCCCATACATAGTATCTCCCTTATGGTCACATTTGTTCAAAGAAATAATGTGAAAAAATTTATTTTAGCTCAAAGGAGAAAATGCTTTTCTTTCCTAAGGTAATTGTTTCTGAGTAATATATACTATGCATATGTATATAAATTATGATGTATAATTATTTATTTTTATATGTTTTTGTCCTCATTTATTTTTAATTTTTTTTTTTTTTGTGTGTGTGTGTGTATGTGGTACAAGGGATTAAACTCAGGGGCACTGGACCACTAAGCCACATCTCATCCCTATTTTGTATTTTATTTAGAGATAGGGTCTTACTGAGTTGGATAGCACCTCACTTTTGCTGAGGCTGGCTTTGAACTCACCATCTTCCTGCCTCAGCCTTCTGAGCCTTTGGGATTACAGGAGTACACCACTGTGCCTGGCTCTCATTTACTTTTTGTAGACATAGTTCTATGCATTGTAATATATACACCATAATTATCATAATTTCAGGTTCTTATTATTATAACTTTTAAGAACATTAACAATATTAAAACATCTTTTGTCACCCACCATCCTTTCTGCAATTTTTGTCATATAATTACATCTACAAATTAATTTTTTTCAATATGGTTGTTTACATTTTTTGTTTTGTGGTTTACACTGTTGTTTCTCTTCATTCCATCCTATAGCTTGGATTGTAAAGAGCTTTTTAAATCATTTTTATTATAGTGGAGTTCTACCACTGACACATTTTCTCTGCCTTTGCTTACCTTCAATGGTTATTATTAAATTTATTTTTATTAAACTTTATTAAACTAGTTTTTAAAGGATATTTCAAGTTATGAGAAACTGCTTAAAATTATGCTGTCAGATTCACCATTTTTAGTGTTATTTCACTGTCTTTTGATGCCCTTTGTTCTAAATCAAAAAAATGTTGTTTTTTGAATGAAGTCCTTCTATGTAATTTGTCTTTTTGAAGTTGAATCTAAGATTTTTCTCTTTATCTTTAATTTTTACCAATTTGCCACTGAAGCTTCTGTATCTGATGATATTTACATAAATTCTATCAGGATTTTTCTGATTTACATGAATCTATATGAGGATAACCTATGTTTTAGTTTTTAATTTTTTATTTATTTCTTTTTCATTACATTTTTGAATGTTCAAGAAAATTTCTCTGAGGCTCCAACTTCATATATGTTCACATGTGATATTTTTCCTATAGGTCATGGATCTGCTTATATTTTCCACTTATCTTAAATTCGTTTTGCCCTATTCTCTGTTCTATAGTGTAGATTACTTATCTTCAATATTTCTTTTCAAAATTGTTGACTATTTCTTGAGTTATTGCCACTTTGACCTGATATTTACTCAGTGAAATTTTTTGTTTCTGAGATTATATGTTTAGTTCTGTTATTTATATTTGGTTTAATTTCTTCACAATAATTTTCCAAATGTTCATTATCGATTAACCTTTTGCCTTAAGATCATGCTTATATGTATAATGAAGTTTTTAATGTTCTTATCAGCTATAGCCAGCATCTGGCTCATATTGAGATGATTTCTACTTAAACAAACAAACAAACAAAAAACAACTATGCATCTCATAGACTTTTATCTAGCTATTGTCCTGGCTGTCCAGTTTTTGTTTTAAGTTGTGTAATAGGGAAGATACATTGTAAAGTTTCTGACCTATATTGTCTTCCCATAAAAATCTTAAGTTTTTGATCTCCCCAACAGGAAAATGATTGGGTATCTTTTCAATAATTATAAACTCATTTACCTAAAAAAATTTTGGTAAGAAGATAATGGTATGGATTGTACCATAACTAAAAAATACTGACCTTTAGCATTTTTTCTCTTTCAAGATTTTTTTTTTCCAGTTAATCTTATACCATCCCCAACTCTTTTCTTTCAAAAGCCACAGATGTTATTCAACAGACTAAAACCAATGTACAGACTACTGTTCTTTTGCTGCAGTCACTATTTTTGTGTGGGGGAGGGTCCCAGGGATTGAACTCAGGGTCACTTGATCACTGAGCCACATCGCCAGCCTTATTTTGTATTTTATTTAGAGACAGGATCTCACTAAGTTGCTTTGCACCTTTCTTTTGCTGAAGGCTTAGAACTCATGATTCTACTGTCTCAACCTCCCAAGCTGCTGGGGTTACAGATGTGCAATGCCATGCCCAGCTATAGTTATTATTGTTGGTAAATGTTTATTTAATTGTTGCTGCTATTTTTATTCTATGAATAATTTAAAATTGCTTTAAATTATTTCTCGGAAGTATGTTCATGAAATTATAATAAAGAATCATTTCTATTCTAACTGGATTTTTATACATTTTACAAATCTAAAAAAACAATCTAGAATTAATCTAAGCCTCCCATGCTCTCCCTCTCTACCCCACTATGAGTCACCCCCCCTTATATCAGAGAAAACATTCAGCATTTGTTTTCTTGGAATTGGCTGACTTCACTTAAAAATAATAAAATAAATTTTAAAAAATCTAAAAGACAAGTAGAGAACAAAAGTTTTCTGAATGTTCTTTTTGACTGTTTGTGCATCCATAAAGTTTATTTTTCAGAAATACCTTTCTTTAATAGTATTATTTTATTAAAAACAAAGAAGAAATGAAAATATATACTAAACATATAATATTGCATTTGTCATATTTTTCTCTTTTGTAAACAATTAATTAATTAATTAATTAACTTATTTATTATTAGCATTTTTTGTACTATGGATTAAACCCGGGGCTTCTCTGCCAATAAGCTATTTTCCATCTTTTTTGTTTTTATTTTGGGATGAGGTATGTCTGATTTGTTTGGAACTTTGCTAAGTTGCTAAGGCTGGCCTGAAATTTTCTGTCCCCCTGCCTGTCTCTCCCAAGTTGCTGGAGTTACATGTGGGCACCACCACCCTGGCTTTATAGATTATATATTAAATATTAATGATATACTGCTGTGTTATGGTTTGGAGCTAGAATGTTTCCTAAAATGCTTATATTTTTAAAACTTGATTCTCAATTTGGCAAAGTTCAGAGATGAGGTTTTTAGGCAATGTTTAGGGTTCTGTTTTTGTTAGTGGATTCATCCACAAATGAGCAATTTATTCAGCTGTCAATAGATTTATCCAACAAATGGATTACTCCATTTGTAATTCTAAGCAGAGGGATATAGTTAAAGGAAGTAGATCACTGGGGATATTCCCATGGGGACTATATTTGACCCCTGGCATCTCTACTTCATGGTTACCATGATCTGATCAGTTTTCCTCCAGCACAGCCTTCTGCAATGATTCTGCCTCACCTCAAGTACAGAGCAATTGAAATGGCAAACCATAGACTAAGATCTCTAAAAAAGTCAGCCAAAATAAACTGTTCCTTCTTTAAGTTGTTCTTGTTAGGTATTTTGGACACAGCACCTAAAATCTGACTAACACATGCTGTCAGTATTTTAAAATAATATTACATTAAAAAAAATATTTGTATAAACAAACTTAATAATACTTAACATGACTAAAGACAAGAATTAATCAACTTTTTAAATATATTATGATGACAAATAAAATAAAATATGAAGGAACAAAGGAGACTTGAGAGTGACTGCAAAAATAAACAGGGTGATACTCACATAATAGAGGAAAGAAAATGTTATAGACATGGGTCTTTTTATTAATTAAGAAGGTTTTGAGTATTAAATTGTGTAACTGAAATAATTGAGTAGAGAATGTAATTTGCTTATAGGTATCTTAATATTATAAATAAAGAGATCTCAATTCTTCAATTCTTAATACTTTAAGACCTCTTTATCTATAATATGTAATCTTGACCATGTGACCTAACCCTGACTTAATTTTTTTATCCAGTGTTTTAAAATAAAAATAAGAAAAGGCTGATTTTTCTTCCATGTAGATTAATTTTCATAGATGGTAAAATCTCAGAAAATAATACATAATTTTATTTTTAGTACACATATGTGTACTAAAACAAAAGCATTAAATCTGCCAATAAAATATTCCAGGAAAGTATATAGAGAAAATCCACATCCTAAAAGATTTGCATTCTCAAGATCAAATTTCCATCCTTCAGTAGAATACGCTGTACATCCCAGCTGGGTCCATCATCTTGTAT
The DNA here is from genome assembly GCF_052094955.1 of Ictidomys tridecemlineatus. Lineage (NCBI taxonomy): Eukaryota > Metazoa > Chordata > Mammalia > Rodentia > Sciuridae > Ictidomys > Ictidomys tridecemlineatus. Next base: position 126,800,054 of record NC_135482.1, read on the forward strand.
CCTCCATAAAGCTTGGTGTTAATGCTGAGAAATGAGTTGTTCCCCAAAACTCCTGTTAATGCAGGAATATGCAGAGGTCAAAAGATTAGATTATAAGAGCTATAACCTAATCATTCCTCTTAGTTGGAATAGACTGACTGGAGGTTCTAGGCAGGTGGGCCTGGTTGGAAGAGGTGAGTCCTCAGCGGAATGCCCTGTATCCTCCCTGTAGTCCCTTCCCTTTCCCTCTCTCTGCTTCCTGACCTTGCCATGTGCTGAGCAGCTTTCCTCTGCTCTAGCCTTCCCCAATAATGTACTACCTCAGCTTGGGCCCAGAGCAATGTAATTTGCCTTCTATGGACTGAGACCTTGAAACCATCAGCAAACCAAATTAATTTTTCTTCCTCTACATTGTTCTTTTATTGTTTTAGTCACAGTGACACAGAAGCTGACTAAAACACTGGGTTGGATGGGGCAACCAATGTGAATATGAAGTGCATAGTAATTGCTATGCTGTAATAAAGTCCTTTGTCTCTACCAGAAAGGTCACTGTCTTCTGTCAGAATGCATGAAAAAGATACATTAACTTGTTAGGTTTGACACAGGATAATATCTTTTACCTGTCTAGTTTTTCGACAACATCTATTAACAACTTGCTGTATAGTATGAAATATGGTATGCAGCAGAGATGATGTATTATGGATGTCAAATTGCAATACAGAGAGGTTATAGGGAGAGTCCCAATAGCAAAACATTGTTAAAATTTATGTTAATGTCCTGTTCTATTCCAGACAGAACTCAAGATGTGGAGGAGGATAGAGAGGGAGCTTATGAAGAATCATCAGGAATGACTTTGTAAGGAATAGACATTAAAGGTAAAAGATCAATTAAGTAGAATATTGTCACCCATAGAGTGGGTCATAAGGTAACATGAGGGGAATTAGTATGTGTACACATCTCAAATAGCAACACTGAAATTAGTCACACCAAAGTCTGAACAAGGTCCATAGTGAAGAAGTTGAGGAACTTGAGAAGGGACAGCTTGGGGCAAGGTTGAATTCTTAACAAGAAGCGGGTTCAGAGGAGACTGGCTAAAGTTAAGTCAGGCCTAAATTCATGCTAATGGCAGTGTGGATTACATAAAACCTTCAGGTCATAGAAAGTAGTTTACTTTATGTTCAAAATATGAAAAGTAATCATGGATAAAATTTTATCAGATGAGGAAATCATCTTTTTGTAAGGATTTTGATTACTTTTGCTGCTGTGTACAGAGTATGTACTGGCAGCAAGTGATATTTTGGCCTATTTATTTCAGTTAGTAATCAAAATTTGAATAGTTCCCATTATTTATACAGAATTGCACCAAAATATCTTTTTTCCTACATTTTTATTTAACACTATGCAATGTAGTTACTTAATCATTAACTTTGCCATAATATTTAGCATTAAAATTGAAAACCATATAACCAAAATATAATCCATAAATTCTGTACTACTAAACAAATTTATATAGATAGTTATTAAGTACCCATGTAAATCTATGTAATCATTTTTGAAAAAGCAAAAAGCATTAAAGTAATAGAGCTCGCCTGATTATATTATATGATTAGCAAGATGAGGCAGCTTCTTGTTGATATATTATGTCTATAAATAGTGTTTTTGCTATAAGGAAATAGAAGTAGCCAGACTTTAGAGCTGACCTTTTATGATGGATACATTCTAAGAATTAAAAGCATGCTATTTTATAATAGTGCAATAACTACTACATCAATAAAGTGTTTAGAAATGATTTTCCTCTTCACTGAATTGATCCAAGGTGTGTGATAAATGATGGGTTTAATTCAAGAATATTCAATCTATTTGGGGAAGAGGAAAAGAGACATTTCATTATCTAGTTAACTTGGAAACATTAAAGGAGGAAATTGAATATGAAGAGGAATAGGAATGTCGCCACAGAGTGACATCCTGTGGAATGAAAGTTTTAAGTATCAGAATTTGAACTTAGAGTGAAACATTCTATGCTGGCAACAATGTACAAGAAAGCAACAAAATAAGAACAAATACAATTTGTCTTTCATATTTTATGTTGTATTTGTGTATATTTTGAACATAATTTTACTTGTTTTTGTTATTTTAGCAGTCAGGAGATGAGGGTTATTGTTCCAGGAAGAATTTTTGTTTGTTTGTTTGTTTGTTTGTTTTCTCGAATCCTCACTAAATGTGACATCTTTCGGTTAGTCTGCTTTTGAATCAGTCACCTTGAGATCTGCAAACTTTGGAACTTGTCTCATAATGGTAACAAATGTGATCCTCCCTTGGAACACTGGTACAGAATTAGCTTCATCTATGGATGTGTCAAAACAGAATGCCACTGCAAAATATCATTCTTATTTCCTGAATTATAAATCAGTCTGCAGGATAGGAAGTGTGAGAGATAAGAAGAAATCTCCCTAAGGAAAAACTACCCAGATTCTACTGTCTCCTCACACATAGCTAAATAACACGTTATTTGAAGATGCTTATACTCCAAGTATTAAGTACGTTAAGGACTTTTTAAGTTATTTAGAAACTGAAAGCTCATACAGTTTAGGTAAGTTTATAAGAAATCAACTGAAGAAAAATCACAGTCGTTTTGCTATCAAGAAAAGTGGCAATGATGGATAAAGAAGCAATCTGCACTGGAATTGTCAGGAAAAGATTTATGACAGTGACACAATGAAGGTGAATAAAAAATTAGGTACAAAATAAGGATAAGAAAGAAGATGTAGGGCATTTAAAATGAGCCTGCACTTCCTACCAATATAAGGACATATTATATTATGATGAATATATGGAATGAATTTTACCTAGTTCTGCAAAGATATGTTAACATTCTACCATAGCTGACTTGGTAGAATCATGGTTGACTTTAATAAAAGAATGGCCTGAAGTGCTATTGAGTTCTCTGCACTTCTTGTTTTACCATAGAATTTTCTGCATTTCGACACTTAGTACATTTTCACATGTATATGTTGAATACAATAATGCTTAGAGGACCCGACTTTAGAAAGCAGGAGTTTATATAAAATGTAATATTTTTATGTTCTTAAAATGTGCAAGGGAAATGCATAAACACATATGTTTATACATATAAAGTATATATACATATATATATACACCCATATGTACCATAAATAGCATTATACACATACACAGATGCTCTTCAGTTTACAATAGGGTTATATGCTAATACAGTTATTGTAAGCTAAAAATATCCTAAGTAAAAAATGCACTTAGTACAACTCACCTGCTGAATACCAAAGCTTAACAACACAGTATTGTATACAGTATATGGCCTTTACTATTGGAATCACATAGCAGACTGGAATTGCAGTTCAGCATGGATTTATAGCATCAAAAGAGATTATCAAATCACACATCAATCTCTTGGGAAAAATTAAAAATTTAGAGTGCAATTTTTACAGTACAGTTTCTATTAAATATATAATGTGAAAACACCATTGTAAAGTCAAAAAATCATAAATTGAATGATTGTCATTCAGGGACCATCTGTATATACAGTTGTCCCTTTTTATCTATAAGAGGTTGGTTCCAAGGCCCCCCCTACAGTTACCAAAATCTGGGGATGATTAAGTGCCTTATATATAGTCTTTACACATAGTCCATACACATCCTCCCTTGAACTTTAATTCTTCTCTATATTATTAGGATACCAAATAAAATATGGGTGTTGTGTAAATAATTGTTATGCTCTATTTTTATGAAGTTAAAAGGAAACACCATCAGTATGTGCTCAATACAGAAGTAATTTTTTTTTTTCAAATATTTTTGATCATCAGTTGGTTAAGTCCATGCAAAACCCACAGATATGGAGGGCTGAGTGTGGGCATTATACACACTCACATTATTTGTAATGCAGTATTTAAAAACATTGTTCCATGAATCAATGAAATAGCAAAAAAGAAGCACAAATACAAACAATCATAATATCTGCTGCTTAAACAGATTGTAGAAAAAAGAAGAAGCTTTTAGAGAAGATATAAAGTCTAAGATAAAATCTGAGTAGTACATATAATGTTCCACATAGACATAGGCAAATGGTTTCAAAAGACAAAGTAAAAGATATCTTCAAAATTCAAAGGCATATAAGGTAAAAATAGTACTCTAGAAACTAAAAATAATTTATTAAGTCTAGTATTTAAACTGTCATTTGTTTTGAGTCCTAATGTCAGGTCATAGGAACCCTCAAAGGAGACCTGAGTTTCTATCTGGACTATTTTGGGAGTAAAAATGACTGGGAGTTGGTTCGTGAGGTAAAAGGTAAAGTTTATTTCATGACTGTAAAGATTATTTAAAGAAAGTTGAATTAAGCTACATAAGCAAGAGTAGACCAAGTTTAATTTATAATTCAGAAAACAGAACACCTAATCTTTTCTATAAAATTCTAATAAAGGCTTATAAACTTAAGTCTGTCAGGAACAAAATGAAAAACAGCTATTAAAATTGTTTGAAGAATTGCTTTTTACCTTTCAAATAGTATAGATTATTTTTCTTTCAAAAGCTCCAACCAAGTAAACTTCTCAATTCTATGGTATAGATTTTACAGAGTCTTTCATATAACATTTAAGAGTAAAACTTAACTAAGTATTTTTGTTTGTAGTAAAATACTGCAAAGAAAACATTAAAAATGTCATTGCTTCTTTGGAACTCACTTTCCTTTGGCACAAATGCAAATTTATTGGCAACCCTGCAAATATTTTCATATGTTTACACAATAATGTGAATGCATACCTTGGTCATAAAATATCCCAGAACATAAATCCATTGCTTCCTATAAGATTTGAAAGCAATAAAATGTTATACAAAATAGGAATTGCTTAGCAGAGAATTTTTTTTTTCTTTCTCTCATATTTTGGTGTTCATTGCCTTCTAAAATATGTTTGGGAAGATATGGAAACTTTTTAGTGAAAGAACAAAGAAAATTTTATAAAATTTATCTGTTCCATATTAGGATATTATCATTGTTTTAATTTGGGGAATGGGGACAGATAATTCCATTAAAACCCTGCAGCTCTGATTTGCAGATATGGAAAGGAGATTGAATCTTCAAATCATTCTTTCCTGTTCTTCTTTTTAAATCCATTTAATATAAAACAGAGGAGAGAAAGCAAAACATAATTCTGTCATATTTTAAAATGTATTTCAGTGAGAAAAGAAAGAGACAAGGAAGAAGGGAAGAAGGAAGGAGATAGAACTGAGAGAGCAAGGAATTAACAACCATTGCAAAATAATTTTTATACACAATTTACAATTTATACCTCTGTTTAAAATCCAAACAGAGGGGTTTCAAGTTAACATGTGATATTACTATAAAATGTTCACTATGGGTACACTTGTATACCTGAGAGCTAAGCACTGGGAATAAAGTCTACAGTAAAAGTTTATGTGTAACATATGCTTTTAATGGTCAACTGTTCTTTGGAGACAGAGAAGGATAAGAAACCAAAACGTTTTGCAGGTAATAGATTATTTAGTTTTCTTTGGAGGAAAAGCTGAATGCACATTGGTTTTTCTGCTAGCAAATAGGCCTTTTTACTGGCTGATAATATCTGAAAATGTTCAGGAATTATATAAGGAAAACCTAGTAATGTCAATAAAGTGAAGAGGAAAAAAAATTACAAAAAGAATAGATGAAAGACCAAATAAATGTTACACTATTAGAGTTGATAGGAACACTCTGTTTCTAGCAGCCACATTTAGAACAACAAAGATTATAAAATATCAGTAGGATGAATATTCTTTGACAACAAAGAAAAAATGAAGAGTACCCATAATAAAACCTGGAATAACTGTTCAGCTTGTGCTGCTCTGATTTTACATTTACATATGTTATTATAGTTGTGTCACCATTTATAAGATAATGTGGAGAAAGTATATAAATAAATCTACATCCCAATAAACTAACATATAGTTAGGGTTCTATAGGTTTTAATTTTTATCTTTTACTCATTCTGAAGCCAGAATTAGTCAGTCTAGAAAAGTAAATCCAGTCAGGCTACATCAAGCCAGGCCAATTTTAAATGAGTCCTGGGAAGCAGGAGACTGTCCCCTGTGGGATTGAAATGTTAATTCCTTCAGAGCCCTCTCCTCCACCCTTATCAAGAACCTACCCCTGCTCCAACCCTTAGCTAAAGTAACCCATCCCAAGAATTGCCCCTCCCTACAGGGAGCTATAAAGTTGTTAATTACTGTGTCCTGGGCTGCACCATTCTGCCCTTCCCCCTTCTCCCACTGAGCAGTCCTGGGACTAGTCAAGTGTGCAGGAAGGAGAAAGATTAGGGGAAGAAGGCAGGAGAGAAAAAAAGTGTAGGACATATAAAGAACAGCTCCCTTCTGGGTATACCAGGATACTAGCTATGGCCCCCTTCTCCCTCCCGGGAGAAGTCTATGTTACCCCCTTTTAAAATAAACCCTGCTTTATATGCTTGCATCGGTGAGCTTCTCTAATGTTCAAACTTCAACATGTGAGGAAGCAGAACTCATCACTGATAGCTTTTGGTATCAATTACATTAAGGTTTTAATAACAGGTTTCAATGCCAAAATTATTTTTTCAGTAAGCATCAATAATAGTGACAGCAACAATCACAGTGATAGCAACAATTATATTTACTATTATAAACCTTCAGAACCTGGTTCTACAGACCATGGCCCTGCCTGGCATGCTGCACACATTGAAATAAGGAATGTTGGGAAAGCCTCATAAGCAAGATCTTTTAGACCTTCATCCATACTCCTGACTCTTTTCCTCTTTTCTTCCCCAAAACAATTCATAGAATCCAAACTTCCTATCTGTCTTCTCCACAAAAGCAAACTGTAAAACCTAGAAGGGTCAATCTCTCCCTTCTTGACAACCTTCATTAAGAGGGGTCCTGCCACATATGGAAAGGGGAGGGGATAGAGGGAAATACTAATACTCATGTTAGAACCTTGTCTTCTTGCCTTTTCATTGTTTTATAGAAAGGTTATATTATTTCCTGAAAATACTACTTCAAAATTTTTCTCTTATTCTTAATGAAGTTTAAAAATGTTTGTTACATTATTGGATATTGTAGTAATTTTTTTAGTATTGGGTGTGTGTGGATATACTATCACTACATAGAGTTTTACATCTTTTTTTTTTTCCTTGGTTTGTTATATTCTTATCCAGGAATAGTTTTGCAGTAACTATTGTAGCATTTTTCTAGTTAATACACTGGAATTATTTTACATCTAAACATGAAATGCTCTGGTATGACACAGTGCGAAATCACTTCAGATTTTCTCATCCTTTACTTTGGGTTAAAATTATTTGATGTTTTTCTTTGAAAGTGATATTGAGACATGATACATATTCTATCTATACTTGAAAACATTTTTTTGGGGGGAAAATTATTAACATTTAACATTCTCCCATTTAGCCTTCTCCTACAATCCATAGGTGACTGAAATTAGTCTATGGTGAAATATGTTCAAGAATAAAAACAAGAATGTTTCTATATTGAGAAAAGTAGATAAATCTAGATAGACTGCAGATGAATAAATTATATAATTAAGTTTACATTATTGGTGAATATCTTAAACTAGTAATAACATCCTACCACAATTCTGTTCATGAAGAGTAAAATAAAAATAATTATTACTTAAGATATCAAAAACTAATAGATTTTGAATGAACTTAAAGTTGGTTGCTTTGCTCACCTAAATTAGTCTGATTGATTAAATATGATACAGACCTTTCCTTAACAGTCAAGTTAAATGATACCAATTGTAAGGTCAGGAAGCAGTGACCAAAAGGAGGTAGATTAAAAAGGCCATTAAACAAGGCTTTATTGAGATTTCCCTCCCTGGGGAGACCCTCCAGAACAACAGAGCCAGGTCTGAGGAGAAGTGCATGGGGTTCAGCAGGACTGGAAGTTTCATTTGGCTTAGGGCAAGAAGGGAGGGCTTGGAACAGGTAAAGGGGGGTTTTAGAGTCCCTTGTCCTACTGGGTTTGGTTGGGGGCGCTTGCTAAGATCTAGGATTGGTCAGGAGACCCTGCTGATTAATAGGTGGTACTGTCAAAGCCTTATTGGTGGTTCTTTCCTGCAAGCAGGTTGCTTAAAATTGAGTCATAGACAAGAAACATTTTTCATTAACAGTGCTAGTTTTGGTATTTAACTATTATAAAGTTACATATAATCTTAATAAAAAATATTTGCTGAAAATTTCTCATCACATACTGAAATACATAAAGCCACTTTCACTATTTTCAAAATGCAACTTGTATTTTCAGTTAATTTTTTTGTGAATTCTCATAGGTTTTCTACGTTCATCACAGAAAAATAAATATAAGAGAAAAAGATCTGGATGTTATATATAAGAAGTCGGTATCACCAGTTGTTGTTCCAAAAGGGAAAGAACTGATGTCACTGAGCCCAGGAACAGGAGCACCACAGATCTGAGAAGAACTCTGTGTCCTCTGAGGTCACACTTCGTGCTCACCACCCTAGAAAATTCAATACTAGATTTTTTTTTTCCACACATTATTTTTAGGAGAAATCAGATGGCTTAGTATGTGAACTCTTAATTTGAGATTGACTTTAAGTGTAACCCCCATACTCTGTGCTCTCTGGAATGAATAATAGCTTTCTTTTCTTTTCTTTCTTTTTTGACAATGTGTAAAATTTGAAGTAGGTTTGAGATAGAGAGCAGGAAAGGTTACTTCAAATAAGAAAAAGAAGTTTGTTCTTCTAACTGTAATGTATTCTGAGTTCTTCTTGAAAAAGTTAAGGTATATTAAGAAAGCTGATATAAAAAGTCCTTGAATTATTACCACTGTAAAAGCATCATCCTGGGATATGCATATTCTAGGTGTTTGAGTGAAACATACGTATATATCATGCACTCACGTTAGTGTATATGGGTATGTGTAAACACACACAAATACACACATTTTCCATTTTTTAATAACTACCACCTTGTAACACTGCCTTTACTAGCATTTTTTTTTCTGTTGAAGATTTTTTTTATTTTTATGAAAAGAAAGAAATGAAGGGGATTAAGTATGTCCTCATGTCTTTATGTAAAATTATCAATTTTCCTCCCATTTCTTCACTACCTTAATAGTCTCTCCTTTGTCCTCCATTACTCAAAACCTAAGCACATGCTCCCTGCCTGTGATTCCTCCTTTCCAGTTCTTTGCCCTTATCCACCCTACCCAGTTCCCTAGTAATTAAGTTCAGTGCTTCTGAGGGCAGCTCCTTAGGATGATTCCCACTGACTTTGCACCCCACTGTTGAGAAAGTGTCCCTCCATGGTTTAAAATATTGTTTCTGATGTCCTGCATGGGCTCTCTCTCATCCAGCAAGGAGGTCCATGGAACGAGTAGAGGAGAGTATGGCTGTGGAGTTGCTAATCAAAACCTCCAGACCAAGCCAGGAAGCAGGTCTGATTTTATTGCAACGTTTCCATGTGTATATACTCAGGCAGTAGCTAAGCAGATTACAGACAACCACCAATGCAATTTCTGCTAACTGTCCTTGCAGTGACCAGTGGAGGAGTGCTGTGGAGCAAGTGCAGAGACTGCAACACACGACCTCACACCCAGGGCTGTGCCTACCAGGTGCCGCTCCCACACCTAGCACGAGTGGAGTGGCTTGCCACTCAGAAACCTTTAACATATGCCATATATGCAGTACTCCGTGCATTTGCCTCACATCTTCCCCCAGCATTGCTTCAGCCAACTTCATCTTTCTTTTGATATTATCACCATCCTTTTTCAGCTTTATCTAGTTTACAACTGGAATATAATAGAAAATATAGAATAGACACAAATGCAAAAGTGGGATAAACCTGTTAATAGAGACACTATATATATTTGAATATTAGTTTTAAATGAATGACAATTAAATTTTTATTCCAGTTTGTATATCATTTGGCAAATAATCTGAAAAGTTACTTTTTAAATTTCTGCAAATATTGTTACAAATATTAAAAACGGCCTATTTACTTTCCATATAACTTCAATAATTCATAGAACAAAAAAATCTTGACATAAAATCTTTATTTTTTAAACCAATGACCCCAAACCAAAGGCTGAATATTCTCGTTCTCTCTGATATGCAGATGCTGACTCACAATGGGGGAGGGAGTGACATTCAGCAGATTGGATGGAGGGTTATGGGGAGAATGGAGGGGTAATGGAAATGGGAAACACAGTAGGATGAATCACACATAACTTTTCTATGTTCATATATGAATATACAAGTAGTGTAACATCATGTACAACCAGAAAAATGGAAGTTGTACTCCATGTTTGTATGTTATGTCAAAACACATTCTACTGTCATATATAACTAAAAAGAACAAATTTTAAAAATATCTAAAAAAAAGAATAAAATAGAATTATTCTGAAAGAAAAACAAACTTTATTTTTTAAGTTTTTACAACTCCAAACTGTTTTATAAATTTAACAATGTAAAACATGCAATCAAGAATAAGGCTGGAAATATATAATTGGAAAAACAAAGCTTTAGGTGATAACAAGAATAAAATTCCATATATCAATCATTCTTCATACAGATTATTTTAAAATCTACATTTAATTAAAAGATACAATGTATGTCTTTTTTTGGAAGCTGTTTTCCTTCAGTAAAGATTATATATTTTTTAAATCTGTAATGTCTTTGCTTATTTACAGCTAGTTGTGTGCTACATTTAAAATAATGTATTCATTGTTAAGATGGTAATTATTATTGTTATCATTTATTAAAAAGTTTTAACTTGCATCATCTATAGTGATTCTCATTAAAATCCCTCATTAGTAACCACTGAATATTGAGATTATGGCTGAAAAATATTCAAAGTCTTCTGAAAACTAAACTATCACTCTTGTTGAGATATGTGAACTGGGCAAATAGCAATAAAAATGGTAGTAAAATGTTAATTTTATATTATAACAATAATTTTAAAAAATAATGACTTGCCTTTTTTTTAAATTAGTCTGTATACCTGACAAAAGAAAGAATCAAGCAGTAATAGTAAAAAACACTATTAACTTATAAACAATTATAATCTTTTTTTGTGGATTAGCAAAGTGACAGAAGCAGTGCCTTGTCACCATGCTTTGTATGGAAATTCACTTCAGTAATTGTTCTAGCTAAGTTCTGCTTTTACAGAAGAAACTGATTACTTTTTTGGTTGATTACTTCATCTGGAAAACTAAATTACTTGGCTCTTGCTAAACTGTTGGCATTCAATTAATTCATCATAGACTTCGGAATCACAAATGTTTCATGAAATATTGAATTGTAGTAGTTATGTGTGACATATCTATGCATCTGTATATCTGTCTGGGTCCTATCTCTATAAATAATCAGAGCAAGTATTCTATAGGTAGAAACTTCCCAATTTGTGAATTATACTAGATGTTTTAAAATTTAGATTTCATGCAGGTAAAGCGAACTTATCAACACAATTTGTATATCCTTTATAGAAAACAGATACTTGAATTATTATGAAGTTTGAAAATTAGTTAAACCTGGTATAATTCAAACCAGACCTGTTTTAGCTATTCCTAATCTTCCTTACCATTTTATACTCAAAAGAGGAGAGCACTCTTACAACCATTTAAAATCCAAAAGGAGTTGATATCAGGCTGATGGAGATGACTAGGGACTGCACTCAGATCAGAAATAGGACCTGTTAAAAGTTTCCTGGTATCTGAGGAAGGTAAGCTGAAGTCAAGTTCAGAGATCAAGGATTGTTCAAGCTGAGTAGCTGTGATAAATCAGGTAAATTCATTGACTTGACTAAATGCAGAAGTATCAGCCTCCGCAGTCACTCAAATGAGTTGACATATTTGATTTAAGGCAATCTGCCCCTACTTTATGTGGCTTTCTGGTAGTCTTAACAATTTGCAGATGATTATTTCCTGTGCCATTATGTCAGATACTAAAGATAGACTCAAAGACCTAGGATTAAAACAAAATATCTGTTGCACGAAAGAAAGCTGCTTGTGTTTTCCTCAATTAGAATCAAGTTTGTTGTAAGTAAATCTTGGAAAAGTACTTTGTTTGTAAAAAAAAAAAATCAAATACTGAATGAATTATATAAGACCAATCAATAATAACCTTTGAAATTTTTAATTTATTACATAAAATCATCTTACAATTGGCTCATATTCTAATTATTTTAGGATATCTTAAAGTTCGTATTTGATAGCATCTAGAATATATCAGACTATGACTAACAGTGTGTGAAGGATTCTCCCTACCAGCCCATTCCTCCCAGTTCCTCAGGAAAAAAGTCTTTGCTTGGTATATACATACATAGGACAATTGCAAAGATGTAAGGAGATGCCACTTTCCCAACCTATAAAACATATGTGATTATACAGTGGGGAAAACAGTCTCACATATATGACCTATAACATTAACAAAAATTCATAAACCTCATTTTTTAATGAAACAATTTGTGTTAATTCAGGAGTACAAATTTATGTTTTCTTCAATCTTCCTACTTGGCAGTAATCATCTTTGTTAGTTTAATCAATACAGGCTTTTAAAAAATGATTTCAAAATTATTTACTCTAGATTAGTAAATCACAGTAGATACAAAAATATTGTCTTTTGCTTTTTTTAAAGTTATCTCATGTAAGTGGAATCACACAATATATTTCCTTAGCCTAATGTTCTCCAGGTTGATCTATGTTGTCTCAAATGGCCAAGTGTTTTTGTTAGTTTGGGCTGCTATAACAAGATGTAGTCTGGCTGACTTGAAGAGTATTCATTTCTCACAGTTCTGAGGACAGGAAAATTGAAAGTCAAAGTGCTTACCCATTCATTTCCTGGTCAGGATCATCTTCTAGTTTGGCAGAGAGAGAAAGATAAAGCAAATTCTCTCCTGTCTATTGTGAGATATGTACCTTTATAACCTAATTAATTCCCAAGGGGACCATATGCAAAAGAACAGTACTTTGGGGATTAAGAGTCAGTGCATTAATTTGGAGGTAACATAAAAATTCAGTGAAGAGCAAAAATATTTCCTTTGAAGGGATGAAAATTAATTCATTGTATGTATATGCACATCTTCTTACTCCATTCTTCTTTATAGGTTGTTTCCACATCTTGACTAATGTAAATGATAGCTGAAATGAACACAGGAAAGCAGCTATCTTTTTGAGCCTGGGAATAGGAAACTGAGACATAGGAAGTTAATATTCAATGGGTATAAAGTTTTTGTTATGTAGACATGAAGTTCCAGAGATCTGTGGTATAAGTTGTTCCTACAATAAAGAACTGTATTGTACACTTAAAATTCTTATGAAAGACCTCTTTAGTTTACTTCTCAATATACTTCTCCTTAAACTTCTCCAGGTCCCAATTTTCGTCACTTGGGGTACGCCAAGTCTGCATATCAGAGCAAAAGGCAAGGTTCAGTATGTATTCAATAATAGTCACATATTAATTGTGGAAGAGGGACAGATTAAATAATCATCCATTATTTCCTCTCTACTTCCCTGCTGATTCAGGATGTTGATATGACCACTCTTCAGCTTTTCAGCATGATCAATACATAAATGTGAGAAAGGAGTAAACCCTGTATATCTTTATAAGTTTGCCATGTCCCCTCTGTTTTTTAATGTTGCACTGATCACCTGAGAGTCAAACAGTGGTTAAAAGCTGTATCATCCTCTTAGCCATCTCAAAGTTCCTCTATGTGCAAGACACCATCATTTTCTCTCAGATCTCCTTACTTATTACTTAGGAGAACATTCATCTCTGCATTCAATTTTTAAAATACTCATTGAACAAATGGAATAGGCATCCTTTAGGACTGGGTATATGGTACTGAAAAAGATAGCAAGAGTACTCTTCTCATTAGATATTTAACACAGAGAGAAAAATTCATAAAAATACAATAGATGAGTGGTATATTGACAACTAAAATGCAATAATATACAAATAGAATACATACTTATGCCAGTGGCCAAAGAATGATTTAAATCTGAATTTTTAAGAGGCTTTACTCATCCAACATTGAAGACAGCATCCCAAGTATAATGAATAGTCACTGCAAAACCACAATCATGGATATTTCCACAATATTGCTACAGTTTAGCAATATTGAGAACACTAGAAAAGTTCTTGCCCATTTTTCCTCACAACCAATGCGGGGATAAGTGCATGGAGTACTGCATACATGGCATACATGGGTGTCTGAGTGGCAAATCACTTCCCAGTGCTAAGTGTTTGAGCAGCAAACAAATTTGAGTAGGCACAACACTGGGCATGGTGTTACAGTCCCTGTGCTTGCTCCATGGCCCTTTTCGATTGGACAGTTAGCAGAAATTGCATTGATGGCTGCCTGTAATCTGCTCAGTTATTGCCCGAATATATATACGTGGTAACTGTGCAATAAAATCAGACCTGCTTCCTGCTTGGTCTGGAGGTCTTGATTAGAGACTCTGCATCCATACTCTCCTCTACCCTGTTCTGTGGACCTCCTAGCTGGATGAGAGAGCCCACGCAAACCCACCACTTTACAATATAGATATTGAATCAGGCTCACTCACTGAATACTGCCTCTGCCCTCAGCCAACTGCACCACCCAACTCTAACATTCTCTTTCAGGGGTATACTTATCATGTAGAATCACATCACGGTAGTAAACCTTGGCTGTCATGAAATTGGTTACACAGGATTGAGAGCCTTTGGGTAAAAACCAAACTCTGCATTTATTTCCTCTCATATCTCAAGTTTGAAACAAAATAAAAACCCAACTACTACTATAATCTTCTCTCTTTACCTTGATTCACCTCTTTTCATCGACCACCTCTAATTCACTTGTTTTCACTTATCCCATTTATGGATGGAGGAAAAAAAACACAATCTGTGATTTAAAAATATTTTCAGTCCAGTTTTTTACACTTGTTGCTGTGTTTTCCAAATAATTGATTTAGAATCTGATGACTTTTTGTTGTTATTGTTTCAAGTGTAGAGTGTTATGTGGAAGGAAAAGGCAACATATATTTCAATATATCAAGTTATCAGTTTGATTCAGATTAATAATCTATATATCTTTCTTTCTGAGTAAAGAAGAAATAGAGGTGCTATGTCATGAAGAGTGTGGCTCAGTTGGCCGTCTTTCTGTCTTGTCATCATGGAACAGCCTCTAAGCATGGCAGAGAAACAATGCTAATATCAAGGGTATTGGCAAGAGGAATACAATGATGAAACTTAGAGACTTGGAAGATCCTGTGAGACGATTAGTGGAAACAATAGACCTGCTATTATTTCAGAACTTAAAGAGAATACTTTGTCCTTTACTTGCTCTGGAAAGCACAGTATTCTTTCAAAATATTCTTTGGATTCACCACTAATGTTAATCAGTAACAATATATTTCAGGTTGTGCTATCCTACCTGTATCAACACACACACAATTATCCTACTCTTGATAGGCTTAGTACTATAATTTTCTGTATTGTATATTTCATGAGCCTGAGGGTAAACTTCTCCTTACTCTAAATGCATGAAGATAATCTATAAAGAGAGCAAGAGTTGATCTTAGGAACCAGAGGTAAAAAGTTTCATATGGCAGCTTCACATTCAATTTCAGAAATAGACGGGACAATACTTTTAAGTTATCCTACTTTGTTCACCATAATGAAGAAAATACATTCCAGAAAGCAACTTTCCCAATCATAAAGATTGAAGTTTTTTTGGTAAGAGAATCTCTTTTAATCTATATTTCATAAACTGAGTATACTGAAGGAAATGCTGGGAACCTGGAACCCGGAACCCCTGTTGCATGCAACATCACGATCACTTCGATGGTTGGAATGAATGTTCATCTGAGGCTGAGGTGTTAAAGGCTTGGCTACCCTTGGTGTTAGGAAGTACTATACTTGGTGTTAGGAAAAACCTCACTAGATAAAGTCCACTGGGAGGTCTTAAGTCACTGGGGACATGCACTCTAGGGTAATTGTGGGGGGTCTGGCCCTTTCTTGTCATTTTTTGTTTCCTTGCTGGTGGAGGGAACAGTTTTTTCTCAGTCACGCCCTCTTGTCATGATGTCTGCCTCATGAGAGGTCCAAAGCAAGTAGGTCACTAGATCATGAACTGGAACCTCTAAATTGTAAGCCAAAATAAACCTTTTCTTTATAATTTAACTGCTTGGGGTATTTCTTTAGCACTGACTAATATAATCACCTTATTTTTCTAATTCTATGAATGTACAAAGTTGATAAAACTATAACATAAGTCAAATATACACTTATAAACAGCAAACACTCAAAATTAGTCAAGCGTATACAACCATATTGTGTTACTGATGTCTTTTACATAATTTTAGAACAATAGTTGGCCAGTGATTTATCATCAACATAATATCATATGATACTTTTTCCTTAAAAAAAATCTAAATAATATGAAAAAGCATAAAATAAAACATTTTCCAAAGTCATATTTTTTTGTGATTATAATGAAAAATACACACACACACACACACACACACACACGCACACACACACACACACACACACGCACACACACAGAAATCCCTTGAAGTTGAAATTAAAATTTGGTGATAGTACATTATACCCGTTTATCAATTCCAATTCTTTAGCCTGAAATTAGTTAGAACTTTTCTAGCCTTGTTGTTTAGCAGTATATAATATACATACCATCACAAAAATGAGTCTTGTATCCACTTGTAGGCAGGTTCTATAGGTGGCCCTGTTTTAATCATTTACATTGGATAATTTCAATAAGAAATTATTAGTTTTGCTTTTGTGAGCAAAACTACCAGGAAATTCACTTCTCCACAGTATCCAACCAAGATATTGTAATCATTATCCTTTCTTTCAAGAAAAGGCAGAAACATGGCAAGCCAGGCTTTCCATCAGCACACTGTTGGATATTTATGTGGATAAAACTTGACTTTAAGCTGCAGACTGTGCTTTAATCTTATAATGGTTCAGAATTGTCCAACTGTACTGTTTTTAGACTTTTCACTGGAAGAGAAATCCACCCTGAGTTCCTTATTTTATTAACCTATTTGGCTGGATAGATCAAAGTTTTAAATATAATAAGGCCAGGATTTCTTTTACTTTATATAATGACATATTTCTCCTAGAGTTTCTGTGATTTCAGTACCTACAGAGATTAGAACATTTTTTATTTTATATTTGGCATTGTGCAAATTTAAAGCATGGTATTGCCCCCATTATAATATTTGAGGTATAAATTCTTTAAAAAATAAAAATATGTCTATAAATCTAACTTTTTCATAAATACTACAAGCAAATAATAGCTAAAGTAAAATATCCAAAAAGATCATATTTTTGTGATAAAATTTCAGCATCTAATAACTTTTTCTTTATTCCTGGTTTTCCTCTTGCAAACAGTAGACTCACACAATTGAGTCATATCTCAGAGCCTTTTGCTTCATTATTTTATCTTCCCTTTTTCTGTGCCTTTTATTAAAACAGCAGAGGTCTGTTTGGAGCCCCCCTGCTTGGCACTGCTGCAGGGATTTAAACTTTAGCAAGTTCAAAGAAAGTGAGAATTACAAGGAAAAGCCTTGGATTTATATAGATTCTTTTGAAGAGCTCAAAGTATGAGAAACCTTGCATGGTCAGGGTGAAGGTTATAAAGGATAGAACATGCAATCTCTGTGTTCTTGGCAGCCTCTCATCCTTATTGAAAATGTTAGGTTCAGTGTCAGTTAAGTTTCCATCGGAAAATGGATTTCCACTCAGATTTTTCAAGTATCTTTTAAAAAAGGAAACATTTACAGAACTAAGGGCAGAATATGGGGCAAGGCTGAGGGAAATAACAAGGGGTACTGAGGCACTCAGGCAGTATTATGCCTTCATTGGCCTTACAAAAGACAATAGGAGAAATATGCTACTGGAAGCCAGTGAGAGAGGCATGGAAGAAGGGCTGCTCTGGGGGAGCCATAAAGGGAAGTGGACAGAGGCACAATCAGGAAGTACTGCCCACAGTAAGGAGGTGGGTATGAGCTGTGTCTCCTTCTTTTTTGATCTCTCTGACCTCCCATTAGCCCAGCTATCTGTAAGTCAACCCAAAAGGGAGTATGAGTGATAAGGTCTATAGAGTTTAGCCTCTTGGGGCACAGACAAGTGTTGAGATGATGTAACTCAGTGCAGAAAGAAAAAGGACAGCATTGAGTGATGCCGTTCACACTTTTCCCCCTGTATGCAAATTAGGAAACTCATATTCAACCAAAGAGAGACAAAAGTCTATAAGTTATTGGCCACTGTGGGATGATGTCAATGAATCCATATTATTGCTAAAATATATATGAAAAGATTAGCCATCTCCAGAAATCTTCTTATATGGGACATAGAACTGGGTAGAAAGGGGAGGGCAAGTAGCCAAGTACTGATCAATACAAGATGTATGTAGCTGCTAAGATATGAAGGAATGCACAACCCATGGACTATAAAGTATAGGTGTTAATGAAGAAAATAGACTCCTTACTTAATTGTATTTTCTTCATGGTTCCCACATTTTTTGTACTGTGGTTCTTATTTATTTAAAATTCAATGATCTCTACACTTTCCAAAGGAGTATGGTTAGACTGGATGATCAAGTTACATGTAATAAAACCATATTAACGTATTATTTCTTTAATTTTTCACACTCATTCTTCAGTATTGCAGTCATGGTAGCAGCCCCTTCAACTTTATTGATAAAAGGCCATTATTAAAGCTAGACTTCAATTAACCAGTAAAGTAAATTTCTTAATACAAGAACTGATGATATTACATTAAATTATAAATACCCAATTGAAAATATTCAATTCTAACTATTTTATTCTTCTTCATATAACTCTTTCAGGATTTATTTCCACTATTACTGCCCCACTCCCATCCCCAGCCAAATCAGCTGAAATATTTGATAGTTCCTTTAGAGTAGATGTATCTTTGTTGGGAACCAGATTTATTTATATTTCTCTGTGGACTGTATTTGAGTTAAACTTTTCCTACACCAACTGAAGCCAGTGATGGGTAGGGAGGCTCTTTCTTGAAGAAAACTATTCTCTTTGCACATGATCTGATGATGGTAAAATCACATAAATGTATTCATTTAAGAAGAAACTTTTCATCTGACACAGAAGAATGGATTGGGGATGTAGCTATTCATCTTCATCAATATCTGGACAAATGTCAATATCCTGAATCTCAAGACAACATTGTTTTCAACTCTTCTATGAGACTCAGCTTTTAGTTGACATGGCAACTCTGCGTCTTGCAGTGGAAGATTTAGTTTTTCTAGATTTTATTTAAAAAGTGTTTAATATGGAATATGTAATTAAGCAATTCATAGATCTGATAGAAGTACTGATGTAAAAACATAAAATATAAAACATTGAACATAGAATGAAAAATAATTATTAATACTGAACGTTTTTGGTTGGGCTAATAAAACAATGTAATGAACATTGAGTGTGTTTTCAAAGAAAAATAATGCATATGGCCACTAAAGTAATATTATGGTGAAATTTTATCACAACACTTAAGTTTTGGTTATATAAGTAACTGGAATCTGTTTAATGACCACTTGTAATGGGTTGAGGGTGAAAAACTAATCTCAGCAATGCAAAAATTCAGCAAAAGTCACAACTCAGCAAAAAATACACTGAGTCCCTTAATCTATATTTCTTCATAAAAATTTTTAGATCAAAACTTATGCTTTAAAATTCCATTGGGCTGGGAATATAGCTCAGATGATAGAGTGCTTGCCTCACATGCACAAGGCCCTGGATTCAATCACTGGCACCACACACACACACTAAATAAATAAATAAAATAAATAAAGTGAAAATAAATAAATAAAATTCCATTGAGGGATAAAGCCCCAAGGAAGCAAGAGTAAGGGAAAATGGGAAGTGGTATAGTAGATCTGATCATAGCCTTTCAAGAAATATAGCTGATTGCTCAGTCATGCTGGATAGCTCCATTAAGACTGTTTAAATAAATGCATTTTGAAAGAGGTCATCAGAACTAGCCATAGTGGTTGGCTCACACCTAAACCCAGTTACTTGGGAGGCTGAGGGAAGGATTGCCAGTTCAAAGCCAGCATCAGCAAATTAGTGAGGCCCTAAGCAACTTTTCAAAATAAAACATGAAAAGGGCTGGGAATGTGGTTCAGTGATTAACTGCCCCTAGGTTCAATACCTGGTACCCAAAAACAAATAAATAAATAAATAAACAAAAAAACAAACAAAAAATAAAAACTTTGCTGGAACCTTGCAAATTTTGGTCTCTCATTTGTCAAATCCATTCCCTATACTTTCAGGCCCAATGGTGAAATAATGGAGTACAAAAACAGAGAAAAATGCTTGAGTGAATTCTCTTCATTTTTAGACAAAAATCACCCAACCTCCTTCATAAAAAGAACCTTTTGTCTTCCTGAAAATCTGAACTAGTCACATGAGCCAGCAGACTAAATCTACTTTGTAGGTACATCCACACATCTTCCTCAGAATTCTTGGTCAGGTTTCTTCTTTGCTGGTTCCTAATCAAACTGGTTAAGTTATTTATCACTGCCGACTACTTTAGGCATTTATAAAAGCCCATATATACTTCCATATATTGCTTCTCTCATACCAAGCTGAAGACCAAGTGCAGTCATCTTAACCCTGTCTATTGGGAAGTTTCCCTTCACTACTAGTCTTTACCCATGAGGAGACTTATAAAATGGCAAAAGCACTTCCTAGCTAGAGCCAACTTAATTTATGAAACAATCTCTCTGAACTCGGGCACTAAGTCCATTCCTCTTCTGTCAGTAGGTTATAGGAAATCCTCAATGAGGCCAGGGATATGAATTGAAGAAAAAGAAAAAAAAAAAAAAAGAAAGAAACATGGGCATCTGAGGCAACTATTCTTATCATTTACTGTGATCTCTGAATGTGTTTGAGCCTGGGCTCTGGTGCACAGATTCCGTAGATTGCAGCTGAGTATGCACAATTTCATGAATCAATGAAAATACTATACAGACTGGTTTTAAGTCACTTGTCTTTACTTGTATTGATGGTGCTTCAGAAGATGTTTTTCAAATAGAGAAGAATTATTGGATATAAATCTGTAAGCTCACTCTAGTCATAGAATGCTATGCTGTGACTGACTCGTCCTTAGTAAATATTGATGTGTCATGTGAAACTCAGTGGTATATCTGCTACCCCATACAGTTTGATTTGCAGCAGAACATAAGTCTCACTCAAAACAACCACTCAAAACAACCACCTTCAAAGTTACCTAATAACAAATCTTAGTAATGCCCCCAAGTGAGGTATTTGCTGTCTCTATAATTTAAAGATCTTCCCAAAGCACTGTGTTTTTCTAATGAATATAGGAAGTGAAAGGTACAAAATCTGACCTTATTTTAGAAAACATGCCCCAGCACAACCCACACTACTGGACTTCCAAAAATTTCAACATTGCAAATGGACATTTAATATCTGCTAAATTAATCTGCTAACCCCTGACACACATATTATTTCTAGATCACTTAGGAAACTTCATGCACTCTTGAGGCAATTAGCATTATGTAGCCAATATATTAAAAAAATGGAATGCCCAGTGAAATGCCAAAATGATCAAAATTCCTGAAGACCATATTTATCATGGGAGAAAAAAATTAATAACTCTGAGGCAAGACAATTAATGTTCACTACTGTCCTTGCCAGGTAATTGCTTTTGATCATCTCTACTGAGGCATTTCAAGAAGTGAATGTTCATTATGCAATGTAATGTTGTTCTGTTCCAGTGAAAGACACTGCATTTTGAACAGCAGCTGCAATTGGACAGCTAACCTTTGTTTAAGTTTAGAGTTGTCCAGCACAATCTGGTTTGTTCACAGACCTCACAGGCAATTAATAGGATGAATAATGGTCAAGGCTAAACTAGCCCTCTTTATCTTTGCTAGTATCACTAATAACTGTAAAGCTATATACTACAATAGTGCTGTAGAAAGGGTTTTTTTTTTTTTGTATCTATATGGTCCTTCTTACAATTTTGTAATACTTTAGAGAGTAAGCTTTCAGATTTTCATGAGATATTAATTTTAGTTTATTAACTTTTGGCTTAACTGGAATAACCACCCTTGTATTATTGACCCCGATGACTCAAGTCTAAAAATAAATTAAGCACAAATTATTTTTACATTAGCTTTCACTCTATCCAGAGAACTATGATGGTCTTCCTTATTCCTAAGATCAGTATTAATAAATAAGACCAATCACACATTTTTTTTTTGAAAAATCTGACATTTTTCTTTCTATTTACATAATTATACTAGAAGATATGTGAATATTCTTTTATTTTATTGGTTTCTTTCTCAAGTTGACTCAACTTGTTTGAAGTAAAACACTGGACTAGGGATTTATGAAATAGGAACTAAAAGAAGAAATATAATTTTCAGGACTTTCTTTCTTATTTTTACAGCATTATTAAGCTATCAATGCTATACAAAGACATGTACATAATTAATTGTGTATAATGTGATGCATTAAGACATAAGCATACATTTGCCTTGTATAACAATAATGAACTAGCCCGTCACTTCCCAAACCGTCCTTGTGTCCCTTGTATGACTATACAGTACATGAGAACTACTCTCTGGACAAATTTATACTCATCTGCTCTTGATATTTTTATTATACACATCAAGCTGCCTCACAGTTGGCTGTCTCTCATTTCTCAGAAAAGAATTATATGTTTAGTCAGAGCATTCTGAGGATGAAATCATCTTGGGAGCTACTCAGGTATTCTTACCCCTTTTTGCCATACTTGCCTATGAAGATAAGGCTCTGTCACCTAGTTCCTGATGTTCTGTAAGTGTATCACATCTTTTATTAGAAATCCATTCCATGGCCCTCCTATTGATAACCCCCAACATGCCATGAATGATCACTATTGAGATTTTCAGAAATTTTGATGTCTCATTATCAGTGGTTTCTTATATTGGTCAAAGTCCTATTCTTTGGAAACTCTAAGGAGGTATAATCAGGCAGTAGGGTCTGTGGTCTTACATAATAAACCTATTCAAGCCTTCTCACCTTCTCCTATTTTTGACCTTTTGCAAGAACTCTGGCTCTCATTTCCAACTATTTAAAGACTTCATCTGAGTCCAGTGCTGACACACTGTTACTCAAGACTCAATACTCATTTTTTATGAATTTGGCTGCAGGAAAATATTAATGGTCTAGTAAATTGTGTCCAATGGAATTCTCATTTCCAACTATTGAAGGACTTCTCTGAGGCCATTGCTGACACTCTGTTATTCAAGTCTCAAGACTCATTTTTTATGAATTTGGCTGCATGAAAATATTAATGGTCTAGTAAATTGTGTCCAAAGAATTTTGTAGCAAAGTATATTTTTAGCTTCCAAATATAACACTATATAAAGGATGTAGATGAAGAAGTCAGACATGGAAATAGGTTTAAATCTTGAGGATATATAGTGAGTTTGTAGGTTTTAATTTGATGCTGGGAAATAACTACAGTTGAGGTCCAGTTAGCTGTCAGTATACAAAGAAGGAAGGAAAACAATTGGAAAGTAAGTGCTCAGGGAAGGAATGGACAATTACATTCTTATGTCAAAGCCCAATCCAAGTGGATAGATTTAAGGCAATTTTATAAGCTACACAAGGATGGATTGCAAAGTAAGAAATCAAAGCAAAAGTTACATTATAAAAATAAATCAAAGTAGCAAGAAACAAAGCTTTCATTGGAAGTATCCAATTAATAATGATCTGTAAATCTAATCCAGAACAAGAAAATCAATAACATATTTGGACTTTATGTATTACTAACAATGAAAATCTAAAAGTACTCTTATTTCAGAAACCAAGTTGGAAATTAAAGGGCAAAAACTAGCATAGCTGAATGGGTTTAATAAGGTCAAAAACTAAAATAATAATTCTTGCTTTTTACTTTGACTAATGCATTTGTTTCTTTGAAAATATTAAGTGAATAAAAGGTCATTATTTATTGACTATTTATTAAATCCTGAGAAGCATATTTTTTATTAGGTTTACATTGACAGTTGGGTACACATGTTAGTATTTTAACATATAAAATAACTTCTATATATATTTCAGCTCTGCCATATTCCAGGGTCTATGAGGAAAAAAGTAAAATTTATAATACTTTTCTATCTTGAGCAAATGATTAACTAAAAGTATACTACATGATAAATTATTAGTATACTATTTAAGAATTTCCAGATAATTTGGGGAAATAAGATACAAGGCTTACACGGAAATATTATAAAATCATTACAAGACTGAAGAAAATACCAATGGATAGTATTTTAAATTTTAGATGGAAGTATGATAGTTTTGTTTTGAGATATTTGGAATTTTTCACATATAATTAAAATAATATTCAAAAGAGATTTTCATTTTAAGTCAACGGAAAAAAAACACAAAAATTCCTAGTATCTTACAATTTTAAATGATACATATTTCATAGAAATGGGTGCCGAAATTTCAAATTAAAAATAAATCAAAAATATATGTTTAATTTTGATTGGTCTTTACATAAGCTATGCACCTTCCTATTTGGGGTTAGTGAAGATATCATTGAAGGCCCATGTGTACTGAATGTTTCTGTTACCCATGTCACTAGCTATGGGGACAAGTGCATGGAGTACTGCATACATGGTATAGGCTGAGGGCTTCTGAGTGGCAGGCCACTCCCCTAGTGCTAGGCATGTGAGTGGCAGGCCGCTTATTCCCCATCCCCAGGCACAGCCCTGGGCATGAGGCCATGTGTTGCAGTCCCTGTGCTTGCTCCATGGCCCACTCCTTGATTGGTCGCAGTTAGCAGATATTGTATTGGTGGCTGCCTGTAATCTGCTTAGCTACTGCCTGATTATATATCCATGGTAACTGTTCCATAGAATCAGACCTGCTTCCTGCTTGGTCTGTGGAGGTCTTGAATAGCGACTCCACCCTGTTCCGTGGACCTCTTTGCTGGATGAGAGAGAGCCCATGCAACTAGCCTTACAGAAGGCTGGACCAAGTGTGGCACCCAAGCACTGTGGGAAACCAGAGTGTTTCAAGTCAGTATCACACGCCTAACTAAGGCATTAACAGAGTTAACAAATGAACTGAGAGACAGAGATGGACATTTTGCGGAAAATATGTTTTCAACTTCTTCACTTTATACTTTTGCATACTCTGTAGTTTCTTAATCAAAATTTCAGCTCTAACATTCAGTTTAAACTACCCATAATGTGACTTAATTCCACAGATCTTATGTATATTTCTATTTATTCTCCTGAGCCCTTTTTATAATACAATTTCTTATAGTCTCTGATTCTTTACTTATATTTAATGCTTTGTCAATGCATTTTATCCCTTTATAATACTTGTTTATAGGTCTTCTCCAAATTTTTTAATTTAAATCCCTTGAAATTTTATCCTATTTTCAGTGTGTCTTAATTCATTCATTGCATGATCAATTGTTCAGTGAAATATCATAAAGTAATGGCTCATGGATTAGTGATGAAGTTTGTAGAGAGAGAATTGACAGAAGCATGTCAAGAATGGTATGAGTGGTACAAGGGAAGAAAATGTGAGAAATCACTCCCACAATTCCATTCTGACTAATTTTATAGGAAACACTTACATTTACTAAGACATAGAAGAATTGGGAATAAAATAAGTTTTAAAGAAAGAAAACAGAAATTTCAATTTTTGAAAAAAAATTATCTTAGATATTTAAGGAACATGAATGCAAATCTGAACTCATAAGAATGTCTGCCTCACAGCCAGCTATCTACTTAGTGGATTAATTACTTCTAATTTTTCCAGTGAATCTCCATTAATCAAAGTAGTTCATATTATATTTTGTTTTTGTACAATTTAAACTAGTTAATGTCCTAAATGAAAATGTTTTATCATATGTATATAAAAGAATATCCTTTTATTGAGCTAAATTTTCAGTATGATTGTAATAGTAAAATAAATATCAAGTTTGAAATATGAAGAATATTATAGAATTATAACTAGAATTCAATGAAATAAATATTTTAGGAGACCAAAAATAAAATTTAAGTATGAGAATTAGGATATGTGTTATGACAATATATGGAAAACACTTGAAAATAAAATAAATACCAAAGTTTTATCAGTTTATGGATATTAAAGAATAAAGTTTCTTTATGTTTTTAATAATCAATAAGCCTCATTTAAACTAGGAGTGGTTATTTACTCTGTAACTGTAACCTATAGCACAATATGCAATGGGGGAGTAAGTGTAAAATAAAATGTTAAAATTCAAGAAAGTAGTTGTGACAGGGGTCTATTTAATCATTACTTTATAAGCAAAAAGTACTTGAACCCAAGGGAATTTTGCAAAGGTATATTGTTCCTCAGAAAAATCCAATCTGAATACACAAATTATGTAAGAGGAGGTGTAAGGAAAGTAAAAGAGCACAGTTTAATTTGCCAAGAGAGAATGTTGTGAAATACAGTGTAAGCAACAGCATCTTAGATCAGAGAAAGAAAAGTCAAATTGAATAAGGTTTGGAGCTATGCTAACCATTATCATTTTTTTTTTGTATGAAGGTTCTGTTTTATGGAGAAGGAAAATGAGTAGCAGTACAATTTTAAGCACAGGGAAATCTGTTTTTGTGGAAATGAGTAAGCACTTTGCTATTCTTCCTCACTCTAAAAGTTTTAATTTTGTGTGAACACATACTTGAAAAGGTTCTTGAGGTTGGAGGCAGATAAGAGTGCAAATATTAGCCAGAAGACAAAGCAGTGCACTCAAGGAAGGACCATGAAAAAAGAGAACAAGGAAAAGTAGGTAAACAGGTCTAAAAAATCAAATTCAACTTTTTATGAAGTTTACTAATTCTAACTGCTCAATGTAAATTCCACATAAATTTTCATGTTTTGAGATTCCTTCACTTCACTGACAATTATTTATGAAATAGAAAGAATAATAAAGGGGAATGAATGTTGCATTGCATAAATTAAACAATTTAATAATTTTGTACATGAATGCATTCTTATTTGAAAATATTTTGCTATGATTGTTTAAAATATATAACTTAGAGAATATGATGTGATTTCTAAGTTTGAACTGCTTTGTCAAGTTTATCATATATCTAGAAGAATTTTTAATCATTTATGGTTTAAATGTGATTTACAAAATAAATGTGATTTACAAAAAATATTTTTATTTATTATTGTTGAATTACAAATGAGATTTGTAATTCAACAATAACAAAAAAAATTGAAAACAAAATAAATAACTACATCACTTGAAAATTAACACATATTTATTCAATTTATTTCAGATTTAGCTATGTTCCACTGAACAGGAAGTTGTCACAGGACAATGTACTTCCAGTATACACAGATGGCCCTGCTTCCTGTAGACACAGATATCTGTACTACCCCTTGATGACAGCCAATCAACACTTTCTTCCAATCATTTCCTCAAACATTTCTAAGTTACTTATTTTATATTTTCAAAGGAAATATGTACCTGTATTCCTCTTAAAATTTTGGAATTGCACTAAGTGCTTTTCATGATAATCATTATTCAATTTCATAATAAAATTATTTTCATATCAATTTAGTTTAATAATTTTAATCAAGCAAAATAGCTAGGAAATTTTTAGATTTTATATCTAACAAGATCACTAGCATATTAATTACAAATTCTAAAAAACATTTAAAAAATAAATCATTTGATTACAAAATCATAGTATAGTATTTTTTTGAAAATATAACCACATGAAGAGCCATGAATCTTTGCATATGTGACTAGCATTATCTCAATAAATGGTGCTAAAAAAAACTGGATATGCCTAAGTAGAAGGTTAAAAATTTGTTGCTTTCTCTCGTTTTATAAAAAAATCAACTCAAAAATCAAACATTTAAATTTAAGAACTGAAACTAAAACTACTGGAAGAAAACATTGTGGAAACACTTCAAGATGTGTATCAGAACCCCAAAAGACAGGGAACAAAAGCAAAAGTAGACAAATGGGATTATGTCAAACTAAAAGCTTTTGCACACAATGTAACAAATCAACAGTGTGAAGCGACAACATAAAGAATGGGAGATTCAGATATGCCTCATTGACCTGCATGGGATCCTAGACCCAGTCTAGGCCTGGGTTTATTCCTCCTCAACCTGGAAGCTCAGGACTAACTCACTTCCATCTTGAGACTCTGCAGCCACCCCCATAGCCTATTCCATGCAGTACTCTCTAACTTGGGACAACAGACAGAGCCTAGAAGCAGCTGCTTCTTGAAACAGACATCCCAAAGCCAGTGTAAGGCCTACCCCTCAGCACCATTTCTGAAAGACATTGTATCTATCTTGAGACATCTGCATTGCTACCTCAAATTACCTTCTGCTGTTGCCAACTATAGTTGCAGTAGCATTCATCCTGGGACACTGCAGGGTCTAGAAGTCCAACACCAAGGTGAGGTACAGATAATTTGAATGGATACTACCAGATTATAGGGTAGAAACTGTAATACCTCAGATCCACACTACAAGAAAGGAAGTCTC
This sequence comes from Ictidomys tridecemlineatus, assembly GCF_052094955.1. Taxonomy (NCBI): domain Eukaryota; kingdom Metazoa; phylum Chordata; class Mammalia; order Rodentia; family Sciuridae; genus Ictidomys; species Ictidomys tridecemlineatus. The sequence continues at coordinate 126,828,626 of NC_135482.1, forward strand.
ATAGACAACATAAAAAGTAAGGGAGAAATGTACCCCCAAAACCAAGACACTAAAATAACAAAACCTATAGACAGTGAAGGTGATGAAATGTCAGAGAAGGAGTTCAGAATGTTCGTAATTAAAATGATCTGTAAATTAAAGGATGACCCAAATAAGCAAATACAGGCAAAAATGGATCACTCCAGCAAAGAGATAAGAAAGCAAATATAGGCAACCATTGATGATACCAATAAACAGCTAAGGGAACAAATACAGTGATCCATTGATCACACCAACAAAGAGATAAGGGAGCAAATACAGGTAGCAAAAGATTATGTCAAGAAAGATATAGAGATTCTGAAAAAAAAATCAGAAATACTTGAAATAAAGGAAACAGTAAGCCAAATTAAAAGAAAAAAAACTCAATGGAAAGCATGACCAACAGACTGGATCACTTAAAAGACAGATCATCAGATAATGAAGACAAAGTATACAATCTGGAAAATAAAGTTGACCACATGGTGAAGATGGTAAGAAACTAGGAGCAGAATATCCAAGAATTATGGGATAGCATTAAAAGACCAAACCTAAGAGTTATTGGGATAGAGGAAGGCACAGTGTTTCAAACAAAAGGTGTGCACAATCTCTTCAATGAGATAGTATCAGAAAAATTTTCAAATATGAAGAATGAATTGGAAAATCAAATACATGAGACTTATAGTACACCAAATGTACAAAATTACAACAGATCTACACCAAGCCAGATTATAATGAAAATGTCTAGCATAAAGAATAAGGATAGAACTGTAAAGACCTCAATAGAGAGAAATCAGATCACATATTGGGGGAGACCAATTAATAACTCAGCAGATTTTTTAACCCAGACCCTGAAAGATAGAAGATCCTGGAACAACATATACCAAGCTCTGAAAGAAAATGGATGACAATCAAGAATCTTATATCCAGCAAAATTAAGCTTTAGATTTGATGATGAAATAAAAACATTCCATGATAAAAAAAAAGTTAAAAGAATTTACAACTAGAAAGTCTTCACTAGAGAACATCCTTGGCAAAATATTCCATGAAGAGGAAGTAAAAAACAACAATGGAAATCAGCAGAGGGAGGTATTATACTAAAAGAAAACCTAATCAAAGTAGAAGCCAAGTCAAGTTAAATACCAAAAATAAGCAGAAATGACTGGAATACAAATCTGTCTCAATAATAACTCTGAATGTTAATGTTCCTAAACTCACCAATCAAAAAACATAGACTGGCAGATTAGATTAAAAAGAAAAAAAAAAAGACCCAACAATATGCTGCCTTTAAGAGACTCATCCCACAGGAAAAACATCCACAGACTGAAAGTGAAAGTTTGGGAACAATCATACCACTAACAAGGATTGCTGAAGCAAGCAGGGGTTTTCATCCTTATGTGAAATAAAGTAGACTTCAAGCCAAAGTTAATCAAAAGTGATAAAGAAGAATACTTCATACTGCTTAAGGGAACCATTCATCAATAAGACACAATAATTATAAATATATTCCCCAAACAATGGATTATCTATGTACTTCAAACAAACACTTCTCAAGTTCAAGAGTCAGATAGACCAAAACACAATAATTCTGGGTAGTTTAAGATATCTCTTTCACCACTGCATGGATCTTACACACACACACACACACACACACACACACACACACAACAAACAAACAAACAAACAAAACCTTGGGAATTAACAAGAGTGGCGAAAGACCTCTACAATGAAAACTACAGAACACTAAAGAAAGAAATAAAAGAAGACCATAGAAGATAGAAAGGTCTCCCTTGTTCTTGGATAGGCAGAATTAATAGTGTCAAATGACCATAGTATCAAAAACACTATAAAGATTTAATGCAATTCTAATCAAAATCCCAATGACATTCTTCATAAAAATAGGACAAGCAGTCATGAAATTTATCTGGAAAAATAAAAGATCCAGAATAGCTAAAGCAATTCTTAGCAAGAAGAGAGAAGCAGGTGGCATCACTATACCAGAACTTAATCTATGCTACAGAAAAATAGTAACAAAATTAGCATGGTATTGGCACCAAAACAGACTTGTAGACCAGTGGTACAGAATAAAGGACCCAGAGACTAACCCACATAATTACAATCTTATATTAGACAAAGGAAACAAAAATGTACAAATGGTGCTGGGAAAACTGGAAATTCATATGCAACAAAATGAAATTAAACCTGTATCTCTCATCATACACAAAATTCGATCCAAAGTGGAACAAGGACCTAGGAATTAAACCAGAGACACTGTGCCTTTTAGAAGAAAAAGCAGGCCCAAATCTCCATCATGTTGGATTAGGCCCCGACTTCCTTAACAAGACTCCTATAGTGCAAGAATTAAAATCAAGAAAAAATAAATGGGATGGATTAAAACTAAAAGGCTCCTTCTCAGCAAAAGAGACAATCTTGGAGCTGAATAAAGAGCCTATATTTTGGAAAAAAAATTTTTTACCACACTCATTTCAGATAGAGCACTAATCTCTAGGATAGATAAAGAACTCAAAAATCTTAACTCCAAAAAAATCAAATAACGCTATCAATAAATGGGCTAAGGAAATGAACAGATGATATAAAATCAATCAACAAATATATGAAAAAGTATTCAACACCTCTACAGTTAGAGGAATTCAAATCAAACTACTTTAAGATTTCATCCCATTCCAGTGAGAATGGCATCTATTAAGAAAACAACAATAAATGTTGGTGAGGATGTGGGGTAAAAAGCATACTCATACATTGCTGGTGGGACTGCAAATTGGTGCAGCCAATACATAAAGCAATATGGAGAATCCTTGAAAAACTGGGAATAGAACCTCAATTTGACCCACTCCTCCTTTTATACCCAAAGGACTTGAAAACAGTATACATCAATGTTATAGCAGCACAATTCACAATAGCTAAACTGTGGAACCAACCTAGATGCCCTTCAGTAGATGAATGAATAAAGAAAATGTGGTGTGTATACACAATGAAATATTATTCAGCATTAAAAATATAAAATGATGGCATTTGCAGATAAATGGAAGGGGTTGGAAAATATAATTCTAAGTACAGCTGGCCAATCTCCCAAAAACAAAGGCTGAATGTTTTCCCTGATTTAAGGATGATGATTCATAATGTGGTGGTGGGGAGATTGGGGGAATTAGATAAACTCTAGATAAGGCAAAGGGGAGAGAGGGAATGGGGGAGACATAGATATAAGAAAGATGGTGGAATGAGATGAACATCAATATCCTAAGTACGCGTATGAAGACACAAATGTTTGACTCTACTTTGTGTACAACCAGAGATATGAAAAAATGTGCTCTATAAGTATAATATGAATTCAAATACATTCTTATGTCATATATAACAAAATTAAATGAAAATAAAAAAACTAAGACAGTGGAAAAGAAAAGAATTGGGAGAAATATTTACCAAGTATTCACTGAACAAATGATTTGCATCTAGAATATACTGGGAATTCAAAAAAAAATTAACAACAATAACAACAAAAAAACCCAAATAGAAACTACAGTGAGATATTTCATTGCAGTTAGAACAGTTATTATTTTAAAAAACAAAACCAAAACAAACAAACAAAAAATAACCCAAAATCAAAAACCCACAAATTCTGGTGAGGATGTGGAAAAAAAAAAAAGGAACTCTCATACACTGTTGGTAGAAATGTAAATGAGAACAACCATTACAGAGAACAGTGTGGAAGTTCCTCACAAAATTAAAAGTATATCTATGATGTGTTTCAGCTATCAAATTTCTGGGTATACATCCAAATAAAATTATATTTATATACCAAAAACACAAGTGCAAACCCACTCTTGATACTGTGTTATTCACAATAACATAGATATTGAGTCAACCTAGGTAACCAACAATAAATGAGTAGGTAAAGAGAATATGTTCCCTGGGGGTTTAGCTCAGTAGTTAGTTTAGTAGAGTGTTTGCCAAGGATCTGTGAGGCCCTGGGTGTGATGCTAAGCATCTTCAAAAATGGGGTATGTACATATTGGAATATTATTCAAAGCATAAAGAAGAATGAAATAGTGTCATTTGTAGTAAAATGGATGGAACTGGAGAACATTATGTTATGACACAGAAAGTGAGTACAGCATATTTTCCCTTACTGTAAAAAAATTTTTAAAAGCCAGTTGGAATGTGAAATAGTGATTCCTAGAGGTTGGGATTGGGCTGTGAAGGTAGATACAAGGAATGTGGATTGGATCATTGCATATATTGAAATATCACACTGAACCCCTAATATGTACAATTAATTCATATTAATAAAAATAAAAAATAAAACTTGCATGGTGAAATTATCTTGATATTAGATAAAATAAATCAATTATCAATTAAAATATTTTAGTTTAATAAAAAAAATCAATATTTTTCTCACCATTGCCATTTATGTATTTTTTCACCTTTTTATTTAGCTTTAAAAAATAGGAAACACAAGAAAAATTAGAGTTTTAAAGAATCTGGAAAAGAATGAGAAAATCACAACTAATTTATATCTTGTGCATAAGATGTTAAATATTTCTCTTAGCTAGCTGAAATTACAGTGCAACTGTGATCATGACCCATTTGACCAGAATCAGATTTGTGCAGAAATAAATAAATAAATAAATGAACAGAATTGGAAGGATTTGATACCTCACAATATTTTTTTCAATAAAATGAAAATTTTATTTTAATTATTATATAGAACAAGCTGAGAAAGGAAATAAGTTAGTTACACTTCTGCATGTGACCATTCAATTTTTTCAAATTTGTAATTTATCATCCGAAGATAAGTTGTATTTTTATTATGTTTCTATGTGATTTCACATATGCTAAGACTTATGACTGGAATATAATTTTGAAGATATTGAATATAACTTTGGAAGTGCCATATTTTTCTTATAAATTGTACTCATTTTCTGAGAAAACATTTCTAATTCACTTGCTAAGCACTGTATTGCTAATTTCTCATTTCTGATGTATAATTAGTATTATGTACCTATTTCCTATAATGGGCATCATATTTGGCTATTCTTCTTATTATTTTGTCATTTACATTTTGAAACATTGTGTATCAATGATGAAATTCTTAGTTCATTTTTGCTTTTGCCAATTTTGAGGTGAGCTGGACTGATTGTGTTGCTAATGTGATGTTAAATCCAATAAAAATATACATATTTTTTATGTTTAAAATAAAATAAGAAAAAAATACCCATTATTAAATTATTGCATCAACCAGTCATTCCAAAATTTGTCCTAACTCTTCATTTTCTCTTTACCTTAATACGTTTCCAATTATATTCATGCAAAATATAAAATACAACACTTAAAACATTCCATGAACTGTTCTTAGAACCTTCTCATAATGTTGTATGAAGTAATAATTATTCCTATTATTGGGATAAAAAAAAACTGGGTCCTAGAAAGATTTAAAAACTTATTTAGGGGCTAGGGTTGTGGTTCAGGGGTACAGCACTTGCCTAGAATTTTTGAGGACCTGGGTTTGATCCTCAGCACCACAGAAAAATAAATAAAATAAAGGTATTGTGTCCAACTGAAACTAAAAAGTAAATATTAAAAGAAGACTTGAAGATCCAACATGGCAGCTGGCTGGCGGGGAGGCAGCGCTTTCAGTATCTCCTCATAGCAGAGAGGTGACATCACCAGAGTTCAGCCAACGGAATTCCTTCCCACCGGAATCCACTTTAGCAGGTGTGTGACTCCCACCCCCTCCAGATACAAGCAGCCAGGAAACCTTGGGAATCTCGCCAGGGGCGTGTCTGTAGGGAAACAGAGGGGATTCCCGATCGATTCCCAACTCTCCTTACCAGCAGCGGTGACACCCAAGGTCTTAGCCGCCAGTTTCCAGGGGCAAGCCCACTAAGAGGATCCAGAAAAATTAAACTGTTGGTCCCCAGATCACCGCACCACAGCATGGGGGCTTAGATGAATGACAGAGAGAGTGCTTAGTCGTTCGGGAAATAGTACATGCGGTGGGGCTGCAAGTGTAACCAGATCTTTGGGGAATCACCTCTGGTGAACAGGACCTGGCTGGCTGGCTGGCAGGAGGAAGGTGGGGAGGGGCCAGAGAAGTGAAATGACTCTGGACTAACAGGATTGAGAGACTCCCAGGAGCCGCCTTACAGGGACTGCTATCGGCACATAGAGGGCAGAAGCTCGGCTCGGAGGGCACAGCTCTGCTTAGTGGAAGAGAAGAAAATGGATCTCTAAGACTTTTTTTTTCTTTTTTTTCTCTCTTTGTTCTTTTCTCCCCCTTTCCTTCTTTCTTTCTTTCCTGTTTCATGTTTTATTGTTATTTCCATTCTCCTATAATCTATCTATCTCTCTCTCCTTCTTTCTTTTTAAGAACACCTTCTATCCGCTACCCCCCAACTTTAATCCCAAGCATTACGTCTTCCATTACATGTAATTGTCTAAATGCAAATAGGTGAATGTTTCGAGGCTGTCTATAGGGCTCCTAAATACCTAGCTACTACCAACACCCTGATCCAATCACCTGTTAATATCCCCCTTCAGTAGAGCAATCTTATAAAGTAGCCAAGACATACTAACCCTCATACCATCATAGTACCTAACCTAAACATAAAGTCCTAAGAACAGACAACAAATCACTATATGCATACAGAATCCAGAAGCCTTTTATGAATTGAATGAATCAGCTTTAAAGTACAATAAAGCCCAATATTTCTAAGCATAGTCTCCCACAACAAAGAAGAGACAACAGAGATATACAAAACCAAAACAAATTTATAGGAGAAAGCAGAAACACAGCAGTCAAACAGAGCTGGAAAGTAACATGAACAACATGAAAAAACAAGGGAAAAAAGGATTACAAACAATGCAGGACAACTGAAATCTACAGGAGGACCTAGAGGCATCAGAAAAATGGACAGAGAAAGAACGCAAGGCATACCTAAATCAGATGGAACCGAATATTAGAGAAGACATGAAACAGCAAGTCCAAGCAATGAAAGTGTATTTTGAAAACAAATTAAACAAACAAATTCAAATGGAAAAGAACAAGCTCTACCAGGAGATAGAGATTAAAAAAAAAATCAAACAGTAATCATAGAAATGCAGGAAATCATAAACCAAATTAAAAACTCAAATGAGAATATTACAAGTAGACTAGATCAAGTAGAAGTCAGAACATCAGATAATGAAGACAAAGTTTATCAACTTGAAAAGAATATAGTCAACACAGAAAGGATGCTTAAAACTCACAAGCAATCTATCTAAGAGATATGGGATGTCATAAAAAAACCAAACTTGAGAGTCATTAGGATAGAAGAAGGTATAGAGGTTCAAACCAAAGGAATGGATAACCTATTAAATGAAATAATCCTAGAAAACTTTGCAGATATGAAAGATGAAATGGATTGCCAAATCCTGGAAGCCTATAGGACCCCAAACATTCAAAACCGTAATAGACCAACTCCAAGAGACATAATTATGAAGATATCCAACATACAGAACAAGGAGAGAATATTAAAAGCTATGGGAGAAAGGAGGCAGATTACATTCAGGGGTAAACCAATTAGGTTAATGGCTGATTTTTCATCAGAGACGTTGAAAGCGAGAAGATCCTGGAACAACGTATTTCAAACACTGAAAAATAATTGATTCCAACCAAGAATACTGTATCCAGCAAAATTAAGCTTCAGATTTGACAATGGAATTAAAATATTTCATGATAAACAAAAGTCAAAAGAACTCGTAGCCAGAAAACCAGCACTGCAAGGCATTTTGAGCAAAATACTACAAGAAGAGGAATTGAAAAATAGCATCCAAAATTAACAGTGGGAGGTATCTCAGTGAAGGGGGAGAAAAATAACCATAGAGGAAAAACTAGCCAAACTAAAATAAATAAATAAATAAATAAATAAATAAATAAATAAATAAATAAGACTGAAAGTACAAACCATATTTCAATAGTAACCTTAAATGTTAATGGCTTAAATTCATCAATCAAGAGACATAGGCTAGTAACCTGGATTAAGAAAAACAGATCCAACAATATGCTGCCTTCAGGAGACTCATATGATAGGAAAAGACATACACAGGCTGAAGTTGAAATGTTGGGAAAAATCATACCACTCACATGGCCCTCGGAAGCAAGCAGGAGTGGCCATACTCATATCGAATAAAATCAACTTCAAACCTAAGTTAATCAAAAGGGATAAAGAAGGACACTATATACTGTTAAAAGGAACCATCCATCATCAAGACATAACAATTATTAATTTATATGCACCAAACAATGGTGCTACAATGTTCATAAAACAAACTCTCCTCAAGTTCAAGAGTCAAATAGACCACAACACAATAATTATGGGTGACTTCAACACACTGCTCTCTCCATTAGACAGATCCTCCAGACAAAAGCTGAATAAAGAAACTATAGAACTCAATAACACAATCAATTACCTAGACTTAACTGACATATATAGAATATATCAACCATCATCAAGTGGACACACATTCTTCTCAGCAGCACATGGATCTTACTCAAAGATAGACCATATACTATGCCATAGGGCAACACTTCGTAAATATAAAGGTGTGGAGATAATACCATGCACCTTATCTGATCATAATGGGATGAAACTGGAAATCAATGATAAAAAAGGAAGGAAAAATCCTACATCACCTGGAAAATGAACAATATGTTACTGAATGATCAATGGGTTACAGAGGACATAAAGGAGGAAATCAAAAATTCTTAGAGATAAATGTCAATACAGACACAACATACCGGAATCTATGGGACACAATGAAAGCAGTTTGAAGAGGAAAATTCATTTCTTGGAGTTCATTCCTCAAAAAAAGAAAAATCCAACAAATAAATGAACACACACTTCATCTCAAAACCCTAGAAAAGGAAGAGAAAAACAACAGCAAATGTAGTAGAAGACAAATAATTAAAATAAGAGCAGAAATCAACGAAATTGAAACAAACAAACAAACAAAAAAACATTGAAAAAATTGATAAAACTGAAAGTTGGTTCTTCGAAAAAATAAATAAGATTGACAGACCCTTAGCCATGCTAATGAAGAGAAGAAGAGAAAAAATTCAAATTACTAAGATACGGGATGAAAAAGGCAATATCACAACGGACACCACAGAAATACAGAAGATAATTAGAAAGTATTTTGAAACCTTATATTCCAATAAAATAGAAGATAGTGAAGATATCAATAAATTTCTTAAGTCATATGATCTGTCCAGATTGAGTCAGGAAGACACACACAATTTAAACAGACCAATAACAAAGGAAGAAATAGAAGAAGCCATCAAAGGACTACCAACCAGGAAAAGGCCTGGACCGAATGGGTATACAGCGGAGTTTTACAAAACTTTCAAAGAAGAATTAATACCAATAATTTTCAAGCTATTTCAAGAAATAGAAAAAGAAGGAGCTCTTCCAAATTCATTCTATAAGGCCAACATCTCCCTGATCCCGAAACTAGACAAAGACACTTCAAAGAAAGAAAACTACAGACCAATATCTCTAATGAACTTAGATGTAAAAATTCTCAATAAAATCCTGCAGAATCGAATACAAAAGGATATCAAAAAAATTGTGCACCATGATCAAGTAGGATTCATCCCTGGGATGCAAGGCTGGTTCAATATACAGAAATCAATAAATGGTATTCACCACATCAATAGACTTAAAAATAAGAACCATATAACCATCTCAATAGATGCAGAAAAAGCATTTGACAAAGTACAGCATCCTTTTATGTTCAAAACACTAGAAAAACTAGGGATAACAGGAACTTACCACAACATTGTAAAAGATATCTATGCTAAGCCTCAGGCTAGCATCATTCTAAATGGAGAAAAACTGAAGACATTCCCTTTAAAATCTGGGACAAGACAGGGATGCCCTCTATCACCACTTCTATTCAATTTAGTTCTTGAAATACTAGCCAGAGCAATTAGACAGACAAAAGAAATTAAAGGCATAAAAATAGGAAAAGAAGAACTTAAATTATCACTATTTGCGGATGATATGATAATATATCTAACAGACCCAAAAGGGTCTACAAAGAAACTGCTAGAGTTAATAAATGAATTCAGCAAAGTGGCAGGATATAAAATCAACAAGGATAAATCAAAGGCATTCCTGTATATCAGCAACAAAACTTCTGAAATGGAAATGAGGAAAACCACTCCATTCACAATATCCTCAAAAAAAAAAAAAAATACTTGGGAATCAACCTAACAAAAGAGGTGAAAGATTTATACAATGAAAACTACACAACCCTAAAGAGAGAGATAGAAGAAGATCTTAGAAGATGGAAAAATATACCCTGTTCATGGATAGGCAGAACTAACATCATCAAAATGGCAATATTACCCAAAGTTCTCCACAGGTTTAATGCAATGCCAATCAAAATCCCAAAGGCATTTCTTGTAGAAATAGATAAAGCAATCATGAAATTCATATGGAAAAACAAAAGACCCAGAATAGCAAAAGCAATTCTAAGCAGGAAGTGTGAATCTGGAGGTATAGTGATAGCAGATTTCAAACTGTACTACAGAGCAATAGTAACAAAACCAGCATGGTACTGGTACCAAAACAGGCAGGTGGACCAATGGTACAGAATAAGGACACAGAGACCAATCCACAAAATTACAAATTTCTTATATTTGATAAAGGGGCTAAAAGCATGCAATGGAGGAAGGATAGCATCTTCAACAAATGGTGCTGGGAAAATTGGAAATCCATATGCAACAAAATGAAGTTGAACCCCTTTCTCTCATCATGCACAAAAGTTAACTCAAAATGGATCAAAGAGTTGATATCAAATCAGAGAATCTGCGCCTAATAATAGAACAAGTTGGCTCTAATCTACATACTGTGGTGTTGGACTCCAAATTCCTTAATAGGATGCCCATAGCCCAAGAGTTAATAACAAGAATCAACAAATGGGACTTACTTAAACTAAAAATTTTTTTCTCAGCAAGAGAAACAATAAGAGATGTAAATAGGGAGCCTACATCCTGGGAACAAATTTTTACCCCTCACACTTCAGATAGAGCCCTAATATCCAGAATATACAAAGAACTCAAAAAATTAAACAATAAGATAACAAATAACCCAATCAACAAATGGGCCAAGGACCTGAACAGATACTTTTCAGAGGAGGACATACAATCAATCAACAAGTACATGAAAAAATGCTCACCAACTCTAGCAGTCAGAGAAATGCAAATCAAAACCACCCTAAGATACCATCTCACTCCAGTAAGATTGGCAGCCACTATGAAGTCAAACAACAAGTGCTGGCGAGGATGTGGGGAAAAGGGTACACTTGTACATTGCTGGTGGGACTGCAAATTGCTGAGGCCAATATGGAAAGCAGTATGGAGATTCCTGGGAAAGCTGGGAATGGAACCACCATTTGACCCAGCTATCGCCCTTCTCGGACTATTCCCTGAGGACCTTAAAAGAGTGTACTATAGGGATACTGCCACATCAATGATCATAGCAGCACAATTCACAATAGCTAGACTGTGGAACCAACCTAGATGCCCTTCAGTAGATGAATGGATAAAAAAATGTGGCATTTATACACCATGGAGTATTATGCAGCACTCAAAAAATGACAAAATCATGGAATTTGCAGGGAAATGGTTGGCATTAGAGCATATTATGCTAAGTGAAGCTAGCCAATCCTTAAAAAACAAATGCCAAATGTCTTCTTTGATATAAGGAGAGCAACTAAGAACAGAGCAGGGAGGAAGAGCATGAGGAAAAGATTAACATTAAACAGAGACGAGTGGTGGGAGGGAAAGGGAGAGAGAAGGGAAATTGTATGGAAATGGAAGGAGACCCTCAATGTTACACAAAATTACACATAAGAGGTTGTGAGGGGAAAGGGGGGAAAAACAAAGGAGAGAATTTAACAACAGCAGATGAGGTAGAGAGGGAAGATGGGAGGCCAGGGGAGGGGGGATAGTAGGGGATAGGAAAGGTAGCAGAATATAATAGTCACTAATATGGCATTATGTAAAAATGTGAATGTATAAATGATGTGATTCTGCAATTTGTATTTGGGTTAAAAATGGGAGTTCATAACCCACTTGAATAAAATGCATGAAAGATGATATGTCATGAGCTTTGTAATGTTTTGAACAACCAATTAAAAAAAAAACTATGTCTTAAAATAAAAACGACTTAAACAGAGGATGAAGTGGCAAACAAAAAAAAATAAAAATAAAAAAAAGACTTGAAATTAACACACATTAGTATATGGCAGAGAGTCAGAATTCCAATTTTGGCAGGGTTGTACAATACCTGATCCTCTTAAACAATATGTTTCATTGCTTCCATTACCTCACATCTATCTGTATATGTCCTCTTTGCAATTTAATATTCTAGTGCAAGAATTTTTTTATTGATCTTTGCTGGTCTATGTATGCCCAGCATTCAGCCTCGTGTTTTAACACAATCAATCCAATATATTGTTATGGGAAAACATGGGCCAATTTCTTCTGCAAGGGAAAAATTCCCAAGCAATAATTTACTAATAGATTATCTCAGCAAAAATGAAAACCATTATCTAAAAAAAGTGAAGAAATTATTATTAAATTTTCTGTCTACCTTTTCTCCAGTAGTATCTGTCTTAAATATCCTCTAGAAGATTTCAACATAATTTGAAAATACTATTTTAATTTAAATAATGACTTTTGGAAAGCTTGTTAGTAAACTCTCATCAAGCCAATTTACTTGATTATCTATTCAATTCAAAAAGCACTTAACATATGTGTTGAAATGAGCCATAAAATTAATTACATTCTTTTAACATTTTCACTTGTGATAATGTAGAAAATTATTTTGGAAATCCTACCAAGACTGTCTTCATCAAAAAATTGTTTATTTATTTTTTAACATCATATTCCATTATTTAAGAGAAGTCATTTATATTTGGGGATTTTGAATTATTTTTTCATAAGTAATATCAGAAATAATAGTCTTTAGTGGCTGGCTGGATCAATGGATTTGAGTTTTTCTTGGAAAAAAAAGCTGGAGGAGGAGAATGGGGTCTAAATAATTATGAGAAAGAGAAACCAGTTTGATATTTAAGCACTTATTTTTCTATAAATGCAGTTAACTGTAGTTCTAAAATTTGGTTACTAGTTTTTGTTGATAATTCAGCCTTTTGGAGGAAGGCTCCAATATGTTTCTCCTGAATATGACAATTCTGTAAATTGAACACTCAGACTGTTATTAAAATAGTGTTTTCTTTTTCTCATTGACTTTCTTTGCCTTTTCTTTCCCTTTCTTTCTCTCTCTCTTTCTTTCTTTCTTTTCTTTTTTTGTAAAAGAAAAAGGTTTTAGGGCCTTGTTAGCAAAGGAGAAACACAGGGGACTCCAGTCCTCAGAGGCTGTAATTATCCCCATCAGAAGAAAGGGGGCAGGTGTGTGTGTGTGGGGGGGTATTAATAGCAATTTAGAGATTTTGAAAAGATTAAATTCCAGGAATTTTGTGTTTGATTTATAATTAACTTGTTAATTTGGGGAAGAGATCATTTCTTAGATTTTCTGGTGCCATCCTAAAGTCCAAGTCTGAGTTCCTTTGTTCCTATGGTGGGTGTGTTCTCTAGAACAGATAACTCTGCCTAGGATGGGGAAAAAGGAAATCTTGTTTTTCCTGCCAAGATTAGGGAAGGGAAGAGATTAGGGAGGAAGAAAAAAAAGTTCATTTAAAAAAATAAGTTCTAGAGGCAGAATAAAAAGGGTTATTTATTCAAAACATAAAGTGAACCACTATTCCATTCCCTCACTGTCAATTTCTATATTCCATTTCCATAAAAAAGTAGAGTGACAACATGTCTAAGCTGTGTCCTGCTTAAAGAGTGCAAAGTTGGGGGTTTGAGGCTGTGGCTCAATGGTAGAGCGCTTGCCTAGCATGTGTGAGGCACTGGGTTTGATTCTCAGCACCACATATAAATAAATGAATAAAATAAAGGTCAATACATCTAAAAAAATAAGAGTGCAAAGTTTGGAGAAATGACCCAAAGAGCCTTGTTCTCTGTCAAATGAGGTATTCTCTAATATGGACAGTTAAGGGTATAGTCCAGAGGTTTACAGTGACAGTGATGGGTAACTGGACAAGGCATATTGAAATGGGATCAATCACACCAGAAACAAAGGTTAAACAAAGAGATTTATTGGAAGCAAGAAGATGGCTTCCTGCTTGCTCAAGTGGGGACAGCAGCCTTGCACCTACTGGCACTGGGTTAAGTAGGTCTGTTAGAGGAAGGGACATAAAAGCTAATTGGGGCTAAGAATTCAAAGGGGCAATGCTCCCTCTTGGGATCCTGATATTGGTGGGTGAAAGGTGAACAGGAGGCATACTGCATTGTCAATGGCTGGTGGGAATGGGTGGTGGAGCAGGAAGAGGCAAGGCTTCTGTCAGGAAATGGAACTTAGCTTAGTCAGAGAACATGGAAACTCTCTTGTACTTAACATTCCTCCCTTTTTTGATTTAAATTGGGAATGGGTGCATTGACTTTGTCTGGCTACTTAATGCTAAAGTGGAGTGATGTGGGAAAATGAGGGGAGGGATGTCTGGAAACAAAGAAGAAAGAAGCATCATCGTGAAGACCCAGGTGCTGAAGTTATAAATTTCCTCTGAGCTGAAATCCATGAAAGTTCCCTGAAGCCACACATCATAGATAGTCTTAATCCAATCCTTGTCACTGCAAATGGGAGAATCATCCTGCTGTCCTGTTGGAGAGCCTCCATGAACTCCATGAACAAGGTGAGCTACATGATGAGACTAAAGACATCAAAGACACCTGAAGGCAACAAGAAGAAGAAGAAAGAGAAAATACAACATTAGCTTCTGGCTGGAGGTCTAGCAGAGGGACTGGCTGAGAGAAGGCCAGTGGTCAGGAGGACGCACACGAAGGTGAATGGATCTAGAAACCCTGGATGACAGACTAGTAAAGTTCCTCCAGTCATGTTTCCATTTTGTAGCTCCATATCCAAAGTGGTGAAGTTCTGTCAGCAGTTGGTGAGGCCTTCATGTGAAGAATATGCATCTTCTGAGGTAGCAAGTAGTTAGTAATCCTTGAGGAGAAGCTGGTTAAGGGTCTGATTAGATATTCTGCCTAATTGATTTTGTAGAAATTTTATGATATAGGATAGAAAGGCACAAAACAAAAAAAAATCCCAAGTAGAGGGCCAAGTAATGGGAGGACCCAACCAATAATAGAATCTGGAAACATATTCCATAGAGAGGATTAGGCCAACTGTTGTTTCCTTTTCTCTAATTGCTCTTGTAGTTGTTTGATCTTATTTTTTTACAACTCCTGATTGATTAACATAAAAACAGCATTCTTCCTGAAGATATAGGCAATGTTCTTACTTCTCTGCTGTAAACAAATCTAAGCTGTGGCTAAAGAATCTACTTGGCTACCTGTTGTATATCTCCTATCAATTGGCTAGATAGCTGGTGGTAGTAAGGTAAGGCTTTTGGAGGAAATATTGGTCCCTGTTGCTGGACTATTACCCCCAGAGCTATGCCCTTGTTTTCATGGACATATAGAATAAAGGGTCTATGCACAATAGGTAAGTGGAGTGTGGGGGCCACAAGAAGGGCCTGCCCAAGTTTGTGGAACAGAGCTTGGATGGCATTAGGAGTGGTCGCCAATGATTTTCCCTTTGCCATATCATATAGTGGGGCATCTAAAAGGGAAAAATTGAGAATCCAGGCTTGGAAGTATCCCATCAGCCCCAGGAAAGAGAGACTATTTTCTTTGGTGTGTGGGGTGGGCAAATTTTGAATCAAATGTTTTCTGTCCAAGGTGATGGCCTTTTTTTCCCTAAGATACCTGGACTCCTAAGTAGGTAATTGCTGGTAGTGAGAGCTGGACTTTTTGAGGAGACACCCAATAGTCCTTCTCAGAGAGGAAATTAAGGAGGACGACCGTGTTGCTCTAGAAGATAGGTAGGGAAGGACTGCAGAAGTAAATCATCCACATAGTGCAAAAGGGTGGAGCAGGGGAGAGTAAGAACCTGGAGATTTTGTGCCAGACCTTGGCAAAGATATGTGGACTATCTTTGAAACCTTGAGGTAGGACCTTCCAGGTAAGTTGCTGGAATGAGGTGTCTTAGGGTCAGTCCAAGTGAAGGCAAAGATATCCTGAGAATCTTGAGCAAGGGCAATGGTGAAGAAAGCATCTTTTAGATCAATGACTGAGAAGTAGGAAGAGAAGCAAGAAATGGAAGAGAAGACAGTGTAGGAATTTGACACCAGAGGGTGAATGGGTCTGACAGCCTTATTAATGATTCACAGGTCTTGTACTCTTGTGCAAGGCAGTCTTGTCCATTAGGTTTTGTTTGTTTGTTTTTGACTTTTTTTTTGGCCAAAATTGAAGTGTTTTAAGGGGAGTGGGTAGGTCTTATTAAGTCCTTGCACCATAGGTACTTAATAATGGGCTATAGGCCCTGAAGACTGCTAGTTGAAAAAGGGTATTGAGGTTGACAAGGGAAATGCTGAGGGTCCTTAAGATGAATTCTGACAGAGACACAGATAGAGGATGAAAATGTCCCAAAGTTGAGGGTTTACCTCTGGAGGGAAAGAAGGAGAGAACATGTGGGTTTCTTCTGCAAGGGTGAGGATAAAAGAAAAGCTAGGATGGAATGTGTCGGAAGCATGGAATTTGGCTAAGGTGTCTCTTCCCAATAGGGGAATGGGGCACTGGGGCATTACCAAAAACTTGTGGGAAAAAGGATGGTGGTGAAACCTACAAGAGAGCATGGGGGTTTTGCAGGGCAGGATTGTTTGTCTCCCTACCCTAACAATGGGGGAACAGAATGAAAAAGTGGGTTCCCAAAACTCCCTCAAGACTGAATAAGTGAACCCTGTGTCTAAAAGGAAGTTAATTGGGCATCCATCCACTATAATAGTGACCCTGGTCTTCTGAAGGTTGATAGTGGTCATTGGGGAGGGAGTCCCAAGGCCCCTTCGGTCATCCGTTGTCAGTTCCCAAAACTTTGGGTTTGGGATTGGGGCAGATCTGGCTCTTGTTTGGGGGCCAGGGCAGTCCATGGCCCAGTGACCCTTTAATTGGCATTTTGGGCATGAGAGTGTAGGTACCTTGGATTAGCACACTCTCATTCTCAGTATCCTTAAAGTAAGGCCAGGAGACATCCTGGGTTGTGGGCATTTGACTGGAAATGAAGGGGTCCATGGGGTAGGTCCTCATAAAGCCTGTGTCTGCATCTGGGTTTTTTGTTTCCTCGCCTTCTCTTCCTGGTTATGATATACCTTAAAGGCTGTGGCCAGGACTTCAGTCTAAGGGGTCAAGGGTTTACATTCCAGTTTTTTAAGTTTTTCCCAAATGTCAGGGTAACTCATTAGGAAGGTCATTAGGAACTATCTCCCATCAAAGGTCTCAGGGTCCAAATTAGTATATTGCTAGAGAGCCTTAGTCAGTCTATCTAGGAAGGTAGAAGAGTTCTAGTTTTTATCCTGAATGATTTCTTGGGAGTTTTTCAAAGTTTACCACATTTTGAGCCCCCTGTCTGAGTCCAGCAGCTAGGCAGGTGGAAAATTGGTCCCTCAGGACCAATCCTGTGGCACTAGTGTAGGCCCAATTAGGATCCTGGTCAGGAACTGCCTGGGAGCCTAGCGACTGGGCAGGGTGGTTTGATGGACCTCATCAGCATAGTTACAGGCTTATTCCCAGACCCATCTGTGTCCCTCTGGGAGAAAAATATTGGCCAGGATCATGTAAATGTCTTCAAAAATGAGGCTATAGGCTTGGAGTAAGTATTGAAATTCCTTTATATATGAGGCAGAGTTGGTGGTATAGGAACCCAAGAATTTTTCAGTCTGAAAGGTCTGCTATGGAGAAAGGCACCTGGAACCTAACAATCCCCTTGGCCTCAGCAAACTTTCTTAAAGGAGCCATAATTTGAGTAGGGTATGGCTGAACAGACTGAGCAGAAACAGGTGATGGGAGAACTGAAGGAGGAAGTGAGTGCAGGCCTGGAGAGGGAGGATGTGAAGGACTTAAAGGGGCACGGATTGGTGCACAAGGCAAGAGGGGGGTGTTTGGGTGACCATATGGTGGTGGCTCATTGGCTGCATCGAAATCCATGGGTGAGGAGGCAGAAAGAGAGGAGGGTTTATAAGCCAAAAGAGTTGGGAGTCGCCCTGGCTCCAAAGACTAACTTCTCCATCCCCTGAGAAGAGCCATCCAATGATGATCCCTGCTGGCTCACATGATCCTTACCCACCAATCAGACTAGCCCTGCTGGCTCACATAATCCTTACCCACCAATCAGACTAGCCCTGCTGGCTTTTACATAATCTTTACACACCAATCAGACTAGCCCTGCTGACTCACATGATCCTTACTCACCAATCAGAAGGCTTATTCCCAGACCCATCTGTGTTCCTCTGGGAGAAGGGTATTGACCAGGATCATGTAAATGTAAAAGCACCCCATGTCAACTGTCAAACCCTTCAACCATTAAACTGTCATAACTGTCAAACCACCCCTGGTTCTATAAATATGCAGATCTGTTCCTCAATAAACGGGCATTTTCTCTGACAATGAGCCTTGATTGTTCTTTCAAAAGGGACATGCTTTGGGTTGCAAGAGCTACAGAGAGACGAATTCAAGTGAAGGAGAGAGAAAGCTTGAATATATGAAATCTCTGTTCATTTTCTTGATCACTTGTAATAGTTGTAGAGATCCCGCAAAATCCTGGTGTCTACTACTCAAAGGACCCATAAGGGGGCCAATGATTTTGGTTATCTAAGGGATAATTGGGCCAATCCTGAGTAGAGACTTTTTATCAATTTCTTAGGTTTGATCTCCAGGGTTAGACTGAGGTGTCCAAAATTGTTGAGGAGGAATTTGAGAGGGGGAGTCAGCCGGCACCCTCCATGGTGCAATGAGGAAGGGTATGATATGTTGACTGGAGAGGCATTGCACTGAAGCCAAATATCAAAATTAGACCTCAGGTCAAGGATTTGGGTGTCACTGATATCCTCAGGTGAGGGACCACAAAGAGTTGTTTGTGGGAGCTATGGGTCACCTGGTGCCAGGATTTTCAGGATGAGAGAGGAGGAGGGGAGGGAGTTTACCAGTTCTCAAGTGGGCCAAGGCCTGTAAGGAAGGGGAAAGACTTCAAGAGAACCACTGCGACCTCATCCCTGAGAGACACCACAGGTAATGCCTGACGATTGACCACTAGTTCCCTGTTACTGTGCAGGTTGGTCTCTGCTTGGGTGGTGATCTTTGGAGGGATGGGGGTCCTACTTAAAGGCAAGGGAGCCCCATCTTAATCATGGCACCAATGAAAGCAGATTGATCACACCAGAAACAGAGGTTCAACCAAGGATTTTTTGGAAGCAGGAGATGGATGCCCGCCCACTCTAGTGGGACAACAGCTATGCACCCATCAGCACAAGGTTGAGTAGATCCAGTAGAGGACGGGGCATGAGCTAATTGGGCCTGAGAATTCAAAGGGGCAATGCTCCCTAATGGGATCCTGCTATTGGCAAGTGGAACATGGGCAGGGTGATGTACTGCATTGTCAAGGGCCTGGTTGTTGCTATGTGGGAATGGGTGGTGAGTGGGAAGGGGAAAAGGTCCTGGCAGGAAATGGAAACTTATCTTAGTCAGAGGAAATGGAAACTCCCTTGTACCTAACATATATACATAGGGGTAGCAATCTTTCTAGGACAAAAATAGGTAAGATAAGAAAATGTTATTGTTTTGTAAACAATTAGCACAAAAGCAATTAATATTTTAGCTTGTCTTTGAACATCATGAAGACAGTAACTCATTAAAGCTTAAGGTTGAATTCAACATACCATTGATTTGGGAGTGGAGGCCATTTAAGGCTTTAGAAACATTAGCAGAGTTTTTATAATGGGGCAGGTGTCTCCTTGAGCTGTAATCAAGATACTGAATGTCATCTGATTTCTGTAAAATAGCATTCTCACTAGTGTTACCTCTGTGTTTAGTAGAGGAATTTCTTTAACTGTACCATTTTATCTCTTGGTAAATTAGGGCTTTTTCCCATTGATTCTTACCACAGGAAATGTAAGTTTGTTAGTTATTTTTTTTTAACCTGGGGCATTTGAATTACATTATCAAATTAATAAATTGAACTTACTCTGATTCCAAAATTACAAAAAAAAATGTTAGTAATTCAACTTTACAATGTCTCTCTTCCCTTCACCTGCCCTCAGTTGGTTGACTTCTCACTGCACATTGGGAATTTATTTTATATTTCCAGAAACTGCCCTTGCAAATAAAGCAACATACATCAACACATAAAAGGCAAATTTAGTTTTATGTTTCTAACTACATGAGTTTCTTAGATATAAATCTTGAAATATGTCCCATTCTTCAGATAATTCTTTATGGAAGTTTGATTTTTGAGAATATATTTGGGTGTCATATTGACTTGCATAAGGGAAAAACTTTCTGAATATCTAATTCTGAACATATATACCACAATAACAAGGTAAAAACCCTAAAGGTAAGGTTTTAAAGCTTGAACTTGGGAAAAAAGTCCATCTTAGGTTATTGGAATGTTAAAATACTTTATTATGATATCTGAGGTTTCATATTTTTCTGTGATTGAAAATTAATGTATTTTAAACTTAAATAATAATGATTTTAAACTGATATGACTATATTTTACTGTATACAAGGAGCTACATGAGGTATATATTACCTTACTAAAATGAGCTACAATGAATTTCATTGTTTTCCCATTTCTTTCTTTTATTGGTGAAAAAAGGTGAAGTATTCTTGGAAGTAAGTAGATTGAAAAATCTTCCAAAGAAATAAGTTCTTAGTTTTGAACAAGAGGAAAGAAAAGTCAAAGATACTATTTACTGGAGTTTATGAGAACAACACTTATCTAAAAAATTAAAGCAAGCATGTTTGAGGAAAGGTTGCCACCATATATCAGTATAAGAAAGGAGACAATATGTATTTTTTTAAAGAAACCATTTATTATTGTAATTTTCATGTTAATTCTGTCTTTTCATGAAATCTAAAATTTTTTCACACAATCTTAGACTCTGGCATCTGTACTCAATTTTTACTTCCAGTATTGACTTCCTATAGAAGGATTCATTACAGAAAAGTCTTCCAAACTTTAGACTACAATATTATTTTTAAAGCAAATGTTACTAACTATATTTTTTTCCTTGGCATTATTTCTCAAAATAATATCTCATATGTTACTGCTTTATCAGATCTTAAAATAATTACATTAAAAAGTTTTCTACAATGTTTTAGGTTTTATTTATGCTATATTATTTTTTAATTACTTTTTTCACATTTTACAACTTTAAAGCACATTATAGTTTCAAAATAGCTGAGGGTGATAAAAATATTGAATAAAGGTTATAAATTTAGTGCAAGTCATCACTAAATATTTTTTACTGACCATATTTTCAAGATCAAATGAAGGAAATCTCCCAGATTTTTAATTTAATAATTTTCAATTAAATAGTTTTAAACTTCAAGTATGTTTTACAAAATCCACAAGTTTTGAAAATAATTTTACCTTCTGAAATATACCATATATTTTCAATCATATTCACAAGTTAAGAAAAACAGTACACTTTTTCTATTCAAAAATTTTCTCACACTTGAGAACTCATTTGATATTCTACAGGCTGATTTTACCATTTATTGTGTATAAATAAGACTTTAGTAAATTTGAGATTTTTCAATATTCTTGCTGTACAGGTAAATGGTAGATATAATAGAGCTTTTCTTTTAGTGGAAACAGCTGGAAAAGATTTATGCCTCTGTTTAAGACAACTCTCAACACTGTTAACCAAACACCTAACAGGAACCATTTAGAGAAGAAAAAATTTCTTTGGATCTCACTGTTTCAGAAGTCCAGGTGGCTAACTCCATTGCTCTTGAATGAGGTGGAGAAGAACATCATGGTGGAAGAGCATGATAGATGGCAGTGGCTCATCTCATGATCCTCTGAGGGAAAGAGAGAGAGAGAGAGAGAGAGAGAGAGATATCTAGAAGACAGAGACATGTATAATCCCCAATGACACATCCACAGTGATCCATTTCCTCTAGTTACACTATAACTGACTAGATTTACCCCCTAGTAATACATTCAAATTATTAATCCATTAATTAGGTTACAGCTTTTGTAACCTGACAATTTCACCTTGAGCATTCCTGCATTTCTCCATAAGAATTTGGAAAACACTTCATGTCTAAACATTAATAGCCTAGATTAAAAATAGTATCTCTTGTGATATAGTTCACTAATGCCCATTAAGAATGATAATAACGTGGTTAGAACTGTTAGTTTTCTGTCACAGTGATGAAATACTTAAATAATCAGCTATATAGGAAATATGGATTATTTTGGCTTTCTGTTTCAGAGGCTTCAAGTTATGAATCATCCGTCAGTTGTTTTGGAAACAAAGCAGTATAACATGGCAGAAGTATGTGAATACTCACAGTACATAGGAAGTGATAAAAATATACATAGGGGTCCCATCATTATCTTCAAAAGCATTTCTCATGTGACTTAATTTCCTATCACTGGTCTCCATTTCTTAAACATTTGAACACATTCCAATAGTGAAAAAAAGCTGGAGCTAATATTCAACACATGAGTCTTTGAGGGAAGATCCTAACTACAGGAAGAATCAAACATTGTTAAGCAGGAAATATGCAACTTTATTCAGAAACATCTTTCTTTGCATTTTGCAAATTTCATGCCACAGTAGTACTTCCAAGATGTTTTCTCTGCAGTTTGGTGATGACATATAGACTTAGAAGGACTTTCTCTTGCCCATTTATAATATGCATGACTTCAATTTGCCATGAAATATGAAAAAGGATATGATGTATACATGCATATATTTAGTACACTATTTTCTTTTCTATGTTCATATAATCTAGTCAAAATAAGTTAAAATAAATGCATTAATTTAAATTGAGCTTCTCTGTGTCTACCATGGGTATAAAAATTTATACATTGTTCTATGTATGCTATGTAAATCTCATCAATAATAATTATATATTTTAAGCTTATTATTTTACTTGTTTACTCTCTGAATTTTCTTCCATAAAAACTTTATAAACAGATGGAAACCACAAATACATGCTAATGTCTTTATTCTATCACTGTTTAATAGCATTGCTATATCAATGCTACTTCCAAAATTTATGCTCTATATGAACTACAACATACATTTCTTTTTTATTTCTTTTGTACATTTTCAATGATTCTCTTTACATTGTATTCACAAGGTATTTAATATCTTTCAAAAATGTATGACAATTAAAAATTCTTCCTGTTACAGAGCTAATCCCCACACATACTTTTGAGATTTTAGCAGCATCAAGAGGACAACAATAAGTATAACAATAACAATAATTGTACAATATTGATGTTATCTACAATTATAACAATATATATTGAATGCTAAATATGTTTTAAAACTGAGTTGATCTTCTTAAATGGCCTGCTATATTAAATACCATAAAACCAAGGTACAAATTTTGTCATTCACTTTCTAGAAATGGAGAAATTAAAATTTATAATCTGTAAGTGTCTTGCTCAGAAGTCACAAAGCAGGTTAGCAATATAATGCTTTTCAATTCAGAAATTTTATTTTACTGCTTAATATTTTAAATTTCTGGGCACTTCATTTACTATTTTCTAAAATACTTGTGCATTTAAAATTAAAAATTATTTGTTAATTTGCATTTCTATCAACATTTTCTGAAGTGTCACAGACTCTTCTATAAAAATACAATAATTCAAAGTAAGTGAAAGAACAATCTTTCCTGAATAGTAAAATGTATCTTATCTGAAATACACAATAAAGTCACACTGCCGGCCCAGAAGCAGTTGAAAGAAAAGCTAATGGATCTTTCACAATCAAGTTTCTAACCTGTTAATTCATGATAGACTAAGCATATTGTACTCATTTGTTAAAACTTTTGTCTGCTGCCAGATGCTGTGGCTCATGGGAGGCTGAGACAAAAAAAACTGCAAGTGCAAAGTCAGCCTCAGCAATTTAATGAGGCACTTAACAACTTGGACAGACCCTGTAACAAAATGAAAAATAAACATAAAAAAGGCTGGAGATGTGGCTCAATGGTAAAACACCCTTAGGTTCATTCTCCTGGTACCAAAAACAAACAAACAACAACAACAGCAACAGCAACAAAATTGGCATATTTCATTGAAAAGTTGTAAGGCAAAAATAAAATATTATCTCAGGTGGCAAAAAAATTTCCCTCAAATTTCAAAAAGAATTTTAAATTTGGAAGTGGATATTCAATCTCATGATTTTTTTTTTTTGAAACATGAGATGCAACACTGAAGACAATCTTATTAAAATAATTCTATATGAAAAGAAATGTCTACATGTGTAATAATAATTTATTATCTAGGGAATACATACATGTTGAAAATGTTATTTTTTATAAATAAAAATTGTACATTTAATTTTCCTTTTTAATTTATGCTTTTGTTAAAAATTTGGTAAACTGTAAATTTTAGATATAAATAGAGAAATAGAATTATTCTTGTATTTTTACTTAAATTGTAGCTTTATTCCCATTCTCCAATGCTCTTTTTTATTGTGTTAAACTTTCTTGTCATAAGATAATTTGGAGTCAATATTGCTACTTAAGCATGGGCAGCACTATGGGATAAATGTTTTACAGAAAATCTTTCTTCACACCTAAAAGAGATTTGGACATTTGCTACCACCAATGGACTATAATGGAAATGTTATGCTTGAATTTGGGACCCCCAAAAGACCACCAGAGACCAAGATCAATGTAAACAGCAAAGAGGTGTTTATTGCGATTTAGCTTGGTCCTCAATGCGCACACACAGCAACTGGTGATGTTGAGAGGCCTCCAGCCCAGGATTTGCAGCAGTTTTATACATTCTTTGGAGAAGGCAGGGACCCCCACATACATCATAGTATCTCTTAGTAAATCATCACACACCGCGGGAAAATCAAGTAACAACTCTAAAACATGATTAGCACATTCACTGGTGGGAAAAAGTTGAGTAGGGGTGATTGGTTACTACAAAAGGGGGATTCATTTGAACTGATTGGTTTAAGCCAAGAGGGGTGTTCATGCTGAACTACATGGTTTCCCAACATGTTATCAACCACATAAACTATTGGGAGGGTCATCTGGCATCCCAGGTATTTCCCTCTCTCATGCTGATTGGTGGCTGCTAGGGGGTTGCTATGGATCCCCACCTAGCCTGACTGAGTTAGGGACACCTTGTGCAGCAGAACTCTCCTGTTATTTGTAGATAAACAACTTAGCAGGGTGGGAATGTGCCTAGGAGTGCTCTGTGGGTCTTTCCAAGGATAAAGGTGATGTCCCTTCCTTGGACAGGCTTTGCTCTGAGAAAGAGGCTGGTTTTCAGAAACTTGTGGAACAGTGTTTCCTCAGAGTACAATAGCAAGAGAGACATGGGTAGCTACATTATGGTTTGAATCTAAAAATATCACTCAAAGAGTTCATGTGTTAGACAATATGACAATGTTCAGAGACAAAGATTGGATCATGAGAGCTCTAACTTCATCAGTGAATTAATTTATTTGACAGATTAATAACTTAAATAGACCATTGGTTGGTAACTATAGGCAAGTAAAGCATGGCTGAAAGAAGTAGGACACTAGTGGTGTACCCTTGGACAATATCTTGTCCCTGTACTTCCTTCTTTCTTTGCTTCTTGATTGCCATTAACTGAGTAGATTTACTCCCCAATGCCTTTATGTAATAACTAAACTTCTATAATTAATCCCAGAATAAAATTTTTCTCCTCTAATCCCTTGTTAGATAATTTGGTTGCCGTGACAAAAAGCTGATTAACACAGAAATTGTCACCAATTGTGGGGTCATTGCTTTGACAATATATATGCTTCAGACGCCTTTGGAACTTGTTTTCAGGAGGAGTTTCAAAAATTTTAGAGATGTACCATACAGAAGCCTTAGAATATTATAAGCAGAGTTTAATGAGTGATTCTGCTAGGTACTCAGAAAATCAGAATGTTGATATAAAAACAGAGTAAAAACAGCTCATGATGTTTCTGAGAGAAATGAGGACTCTATTTGGAAGTGAACTAGAGACCATTCATGGAATGGCAAATTCTACTTTTTGTCCATGTTCTGAGACTGTGTGAGGCTGAATTTAAAGATGATGAACTAATTAATCTAGTGATGGAGGCGATTTCAAGGCAGTTTAGAATTCAGGTGTTGAAATGATTATTCCTGGTGACTTTTAATCAGGTTTACTATGAGAATTGGGAGCAGACAGCAGGGAGGAAAGAATTGAAAAACTGTGAAGTTTGGTCTAAGTAGAAAAATGCATATAAAATTGGGGCCAATGTATATGTAGTTGTTGAAAAATTCAATGCTACTTAAGAGATGTTAAGGACTTTGTTCACAGACATAGGAAAGATGCCATGAAGACATTTCAAGAATTGGCAAGACCTCAGCCATCATAGAGTCAAGTGCATAAAGATCAAAATTTCTTCAAGAGGAGACCTTAGGGACATAGTGCTCCCATGGGGACCCTATCAAATTATTTCCTCAGATTTATTTTACCATTTTTAGCTGCTCAGGCATTCAGAGTCTGCTGAAGCCATGGTTCAAGGAGGTTCAGTTACATGGGAGCTGGTAGTAGACCTTGGTGGTTTCAGGTGGTGGTGGTCTGTGGTAATAAGTGATGCTGAAGTGAGGTGTTCATGAGGCTTCAACTTAGATTTCAATGGAATGCCTGGTAGGCCTGGAAAAATGTAGCAGGATTAGGATTCCTGTAGTTAGTTTCTGAGAGACCAATGAACAGAGTTGTGTGAGTAAAGCCTAAACGGCAATGGAGACCCTGGGGTTAATAAATGCCAGAGACATGCAATTTCTGCAGAGGAAAGGTGTATGAAGTGAACAGAGTCAGACAAAGAGTTCATATGGGTTACAACCTTCAAGTTCATAGTCATCTGGTTACCAAAGTCCTTTGGAGACCAAACCTCACAGCCATAAACCCCAGATGCTGGACATAAACTTGTTTGTTCAGCTGGATTTCAGTCTTTCTTTGGTCCTATCTCCTTTTTTAAATACCCCATTCCTCCCTTTTGTAATGGAAATATTTATTGCCCGCCATTGTAAGTTGGATGCATAAAATTTGCTTTTGATATTTTTTTAGGGGTCACAGCTAGATTTACCTTTAGTCTTGAATACTTTGGACTTGGACATTGGGGCTATGTTGTAGCTGTTAATACCATAAACATTCTTGGAGATGAATTTAATACATTTTTTTATTGTCAAATGGACATGAATTTTTGGAGGCCAGGAGCAAAATTTCATGGTTTGGATATTTAATGTCCCTAAATTCTCCTGTGTATTGTAACATATAATATTCAGAGGTTAAATGATTAGATTGGTTGAAGCCTAACCAGTGGATTAATGCATATGATGAACTAATAATTTGAAATACCTATTCTGTGGTAACTATAGTCATTTGGGTAATAACTGGAGGAAGTTGGTCACTAAAGATGTGGCCTTGGCAATATCATGTTCCTGGTTCCTCTCTTATTCTCTTTGCCTTCATCCTGCCATCAGCTGAGCAACTCTCCTGTGCAAAGCCCTTCCTGCCAAGACGTTCTGCCTTTCACCATCCCCAGAGCTGTGGAGATGGTCAACCATGGACTGAAACTTTGAAACTGTGAGTCCAAAATTGATTTTTCCTACTCTTAGTTGTTCTTGTCAAGTATTTTGGTCACAGTGATGAAAAGTTGACTAACACAATATGATACTAAGAAGCAAGTTTGAATTATATAAGGGTACATGTTTGGCATTCCATAGACTCAAGAAATAGCTAGGCTTGTTGAGGTCATATGGCACATAGCTGGGAATTAAAGTCTTTATAATTAGTCATTTATACTAATATCAATGGTATTTGGCTTTCTTTGGGTAGTATTCAATAATTACCCAAGTGGCTAATTAATTTTTAAAGTTTAAAAATATTATTAGGCTAAAAATACAGAGTTTCTAGATAATCAGTATGTCTTCCTTTTCTCAATTATTTTTTTTCTGAAAACAGTTCAAGTATTATCAACGAAAATATAAAATTTCAAAATATCATGTTCTTCACTAGAAGCTGTTCATAATATTGTGGTGTAAACTAAACAATAAAATCAGCAAGAGTATAAGTTATAGGTTATAGTTGTGAATAATTGAATTAACTTATCATAAAGACATAATTCTTATAGATATCAGTAGTAAAATTATGAGTAAATGAGATAACTGCAAGCATCAAATAAGTTACTAGTACTGGGTATTGCGAGGGGGCAAAGTTGTAACGCAGGCAGTCAAGGGGGAAAAATAAAGAATGTCCATGCACTTCTGCCCTTTTCAATGCTTTCTTCACTCAAATTACTCAGTAAAATTTATAGGTTCTTAATCAAGAAAATGACAATCCTTAGTGCTAGGCACTGCAATAGACATAATCAATTAACAGCAAACAATTCTAGATTAATTCTAAGTATTGTGAACACACTTAATCATGAAAGCTAATGACAGACATTCCCTTTGTATGCTAAGTTCAAAAGTCTCAAGCCTTATGCTTTAAGTCCAGCAGATGCACACTCAGACCACAGTCATCATGTCTGGAACCAAGGCAGGCCTCTTCTGGTATGGAGTGAATGACCGATTGAGGAGAGGGTCATATCCTCTCCTCAAAACTTTAAAGTGGTGGCTCTCACCAGGGTCCAGATGAGGCCATAGAGTTTGAGAGTGGTGAGGATCACACAGAGGATAAGGCAAATGATGACAAGTGATGAGATGTCAGTCCAAATCTTCATCAGGCCCTCCATCTCAAATGCATCCTTATTTTGGCTGGCTGAATCTATGTTCATTAACTCCATTATTTATACTAATTTTGGGGGCTTTTGACCCATCTTTCAATCCTTATAAGCTACCACCAGATTTTTCAATAAAATCATTTACCCTGGGGTCAGAAACATCTGGTCTGGTGGTCTCCACCCTGATCTCTTTGCCTTTCCTTTTTATCCAGATAGGACAGCTTGCCAGAGGCTTTACTTTCTCAGGGTGGAGGAACTGACTTGTTTATGTCTGTGGGCCATACTGGAGGGCTCCATTAGGTGTGCCTAGTGAGACTGCAGGTTTCAAACTGGAGTTTTCAAAATGGAGTTGTTTAAGCTCAGGCCTAAGGCCATCCTCACACTGGGATAGCGGGAATGGAGTCACTATGGTTATATGAACAAAAAGTGTGGCTGTAGGAACTCCATCTTAGCCGTTCTAGACTCAATTTTAGTTTATCTGTTACTGTTTCTGTGAAGAGAGAACTGCATGACCCATTTCTGAGAAACAGAAATGAAAGCTGACTTCTTATAAAGATTGTTTTTCTGTACTTTGTACCCCACAGAATGTACCCAACTCAGGATATGGTGGTGGTCATGGTAAGCTATATCCTGGGTTTGAGTACATTTATGAGTCTCCATGACTTTGAAATAGATTATCACTCTTGCTCAGCTGAAACTCAGGATATGGTTGTCTAACACTTGCCTGGACCAGAGATGTGGTTAACTAAGCTGTAAGCTAACTGTTTTTTTTTAAGCTTCTGTAACTTGCTTGCATGACACTGAGAAAAGCCCTTGAGCTGTGGTTTTCATCCCTAAAATCCCAAGACACAGGCCAGAAAATTGCTCTTCTCCCACAGAGTGTTGGGTGACAGTCCCTGGCCAGGTAAATAAAGCTCTCTTTTGTTTCAATTTGAACTTTAGAGTACTTTTCTGAAGTGCCTCCCTGTATCAATAATAGCATGTGAAATATTAAAGAACATAATGTATATTAATGGATATGAAAGTTTTGATGATACAGTTGAAAATATTAAATGACTATATATCACAGATGATCTCATAAATAACTTATACTGGAAAATTGTCTTTACTAAGATGTATTTGGGCTTCCAAACTCTCAAAAGATTATAGATAGATTCAATCATAACACCAAAATTTTATTTACAAAAAAATTAAACCTCACCTCATATTTTGTAAAACTTTTTGATCAAACCATAAATGGTTTAGTTGTGTTTTTAAAATAATGCTTCATTTCAAAGAAATTTTGGAGTCCATGGGGATTTAAGGGTATGTTCAAGAAATGTGTTATTTTCATCTATCCCACACTATAACATACATCATAATTCCCTTTGAGAAGAATTAATGGAAACATAACTTGACATTGTGACTATGGACATCTGTCTTTGTTTACATTCATCTCCGTTTAATGCAGAAAATGTCAAAGAAAGAATGTAGGGTGAAAACTGTGTGTCTTTCAGTTTTACTTTCATTGCATAGCACAAAGGGATGAAAAAGGCATTGTGCTTCTTGTGTGGTAAGGATTTAGCTAATGGGTGTATAAAGCAAACAGAGCTGAAAGAAATGTTTTATTGCTCTCTTCTGTACCATATGGATTTTTGTTCTCTTGTTATTGTTGTTTTGTTGTTGTTGTTTAAATGATGCTTAATTTGAAATGTCTGGAACTTAACCAAAATTTGGATTTGTACCAAGAAAGAACTTTGTCTTGAAACATCCTACAATTTTGCTTATTCTCTCGCCAAGCAGAAAAAGTTACACATGTTGGATAGTTCTGAAGAAGCCAAAAACTGAAAATAAAGAGGAAAATACTTTTACTAAAGCAGTTTTACAGTATTTGTTCTTTTACAATAAAAACAAAAAGAAAGCATAAAATATTTTGATGATGAATCAAGACAAACCACGATTTTAAAAATTTTTATTAAAATGAAATTGTATATTTCCTCAGTTCATTTCCTTTTTAACCTGGCAACTTGTAACACTGAATTATTCTCTTTTGCTATTTGTACAGATATTTTATAGCACTCATATTTTGTTTATTCAGATATTCAACAGTTGTTTTTGATATACATATATTTTCAAAATCAGATTTAATTTTAGTTGAGTTATATTTTCTAGATCAATTAAAAATTTATCTCATTATCTGTATTAGTTTACACTATCTATTCAATCCAGAAGATACAAGAAACTGAACTTTCAAAGATGTACTCTTACTAACTTACAGTTACTTCTTTTATATATATAATAATGCTATAGACTTTCATAAATCCCCATTATAATTACTTGTTAATC
The DNA here is from genome assembly GCF_052094955.1 of Ictidomys tridecemlineatus. NCBI lineage: Eukaryota > Metazoa > Chordata > Mammalia > Rodentia > Sciuridae > Ictidomys > Ictidomys tridecemlineatus. Next base: position 126,859,898 of record NC_135482.1, read on the forward strand.
ACAAAATTAAAGGTAATTCTTTAGGTTAGCTATATTCATATTTGATGTACTAAAATAAATATCTTTAATATAAAAAAGGGTATTTTTCATTATTTTAGGAAAAACTTACTGGTGTCCACATGTACTAAAAAAAATGTGGCTTTCTTGTACCTTCACCCCCAAGCATGCCCTTTTTCTTATTTAAGTTACTACCATCCTTTGCCATGCAGGTTAAGTATGGCCATGGCCATACTCAGTGTCTATGTTTTTGTCTGTCTGTGAAGTTATGGTTAACAGTGGAGAAGTGCTGATTAGTGCTAAAGGCAGTATGGTAGTCTCAGATTCACCTGGAAATGTTTTAGTTTAATTAGTTGTTCTGGAGTGTACCCCTAAAATTTGAATCATATTTCTATACATAACAAGATTTCCCAGATATGCTTTTAAAAAGTTATGACTCAGATATTTAATAGGAGTTGAGATAAAATTTTCTAAATATTTCTAAAAATATTTTAATATTAGTGATGCTGGTCCTCCAGCTAATCATCGAAGCACAACTGTAGGAACAATGGTTACCTTTTATTTTTGTGTATATATGTATATATATGTTTTTTCTTATAGTTAATATTAATGTTAAATATTTTTTTCCTCTTTAAACAAAAATTAATTAATATTCCAGCCCTATATATTCTGACAGAAATTAACATTACTTATATAATCCAATGCACCTATGGAAAAGTTTCTTTTTTTTTTTCCCCTTTGTAGAAAGACCCTTACAGTTCTGCATCCATTCCTCTACTTTAATTTATAATAGCTAATAATCACACCACAGAGCTATAGTCCTGAATCACTTGTAACTAATTTCAAGGCTCATGACTAGGCTAACTACAGCATTTGGGGAAACCAATGTCAAACGATGTATGGAAACATTCTTTTAAAAAGGAAAAATTACCAATGATGATGCTAAAATGTAAGACTTTCATCTGCTCAACTGTAGTCTTTTTTCTCTGTTCTTTCTCTCTCAATTTACAGTGCTTTTTAAATATTCTTCAAATGTCATTTAATGTAAAAAATAAATCATTCACGTAACTGTAATTGTTTATCATTATACCATGTGAAGGCAACTTAAAATATGATGCAAACACTTTCAACTAATGGGAGGTATCATCTGAATTACTTGAGTCTAATTTCATCTTATAAAGGCACATGGATTTGTTCTTACTAAAACTGTGAAAACACTGCACAAACTACCTAAAGTGCTTTTATTTTACTTGATTAAAGGAATTCTACCAATGCTTTACCACTGGCTTATGCATAAATCAGAATACAAAAGGAACACTTTATGCCTGGTATTTATCTCCCCTTCCATTTCATCCCTTTTAAATCATAAGTTATTGACTCATACAGAGAAGTAACATGAAAAATAAAGGATATAATGAATTATTTGGCCATTCCTGTGCATTCAAGCATGTTCTGATCTGAAGTGTTGTCTCTCAGGCTGTCAAAGTCTCACTTATTTGTGTATAAGCACACTTATTGTGCACTAACTTGAAGCCAGGCTGAATCACCATTTGTTTTCGGTCTCAAAGAATTTTGTGCTCATAAATCAGGAAGAACACTGTATGTGAGTAAAATAGCATGGAATTGAATGGACATATTGCATATTGTACCTATCCTGCTTATGCACATGTGCCACTGTCCCACAGAATCTCACTTACAAAGCTCAAAGTTAAGATGTACAAGAATTTTAAGTCAGCAAAGCATCAGTCCAGGAGTGTTACTGTACTGGCTATGTACACATAAGTTGGCACTGAGTTGTTCAGAGGCACTCACATGCAGTCTTATGTCATATCACTTGCTTCTCTGAGTCTCTGCCTTCCTCTGTCATGAACAGATTCTTTTTTTTTCTTTTGAGAGAGAGAGAGAGAGAGAGAGAGAGAGAGAGAGAGAGAGAGAGAGAGAGAGAGAATTTTTAAATATTTATTTATTTTTTAGTTATCAGCGGACACAACGTCTTTGTTTGTATGTGGTGCTGAGGATCAAACTTGGGCGGCATGCATGCCAGGCAAGTGTGCTACCGCTTGAGCCACATCCTCAGCCCCATAAACAGATTCTTTATAAAGAATTTTTTTGTGTGTTTTTTAACATAAGATCACACAAAATTATTGCAAAAAGCCCATGATATGGACATAGAAAAATGGAAATAGGTAATGTAATTTCATAAGTAGATTTTCATCTATTTCCTCTATTTTTGTTGTATTTACCTCTACATCTATATATATTTTCATTTTCTATATCTATATATCTTCATTTCTACCTAATGTTCTTGGATTTTCCTTTATTTATTTTCTCAGAACATAATCTTTCTACATTCTGTTTAGGCAAAGAAAGTAAACATTTGACTGTGAAGTCAGAAATTAGATTTCTCCTTAGATAAACTATGATCAATTGCACATATTTTCAGTGTGCCCTATACTCTGGGCTTGAGAATTAACTGGTGACAAAATTGTTGAATCTTTATAGATTTTTGTCTTTATATCTGCCACATTCTCATTGGTATGCCCCATTAAACAGGAAGATATGTTTAGTATACTATGTCTGCAATGATTTAATGAATGGCTTTCCAACTTTCACTGTTGTCCACACATCTTATCTGGTTATAAACATTCCTTTATTCTTTTAAAATGGCATTTTAAAATAAATATAACATTATTATTAATTTACAAACATAAGATTTGTATTGACATAGACATGAGGGATTTTGCTTTTGCCAAATGCTTTCTGAATTTTTTCTTTAAGTAAAAAGGGTGAGGGGATGGAGAACACTGAAAATCCAAGTGGTTTATAGAATTGTGGTCTATCATTGCAGATGATCAGTGATCTTCCTCACTGTGAAAATGTGCTAGTATCTTTCCCTTTTCACATTAGAAGCAAACAAAAGAAATTCAAACTAACAAAGTTATCAGTTTGAAATTCTTAAAAGATAATTTCCAAAGGCACACAGATCTGAACATTTTTTTTTCCATGTCATTGTGATATTATCTGTTACAAATTTACATTTTGTTTTCAGTTAGTGGCCCTTTTTTTGTGTACTCTAATTTTCTGATAAAGGTTTAACAATGGTTACAGAACATTTCACTTGCAAATATAAGTTGACAAATACATGAATAGAAATTATTAATGATTATATCAAGAATTATCATTAAAATGTAGACTAGATAGTATTTTAAATAAAATTAAAATGAAATAATTATAATAAAATTTAAAAATAAATAAGGAATACATGGATAAAATAATTATTTGGTTCTAATAGAGCAATATTCTCATTATAATCAATAATGGTTTATGAGTATTATTTTTATACATTTATTGTAATGTTCAAATAGATTTCACTATTTTGAATTGAATCATTTTGACCACTTTCTTATTTTTGACTAAGTAGTTTCGGTTAGGAAATGTTAAGAATATATAAAAACTTGTCTAACCAGGAAAAATACTGCCCTTAAACAAGCTTTATGATGGAACGTATGGATATAACTGAACATCACCAGTAGGAAGTAAAACATCACCATTTAGGAAGTAAAACAACATACTAAGTGAGGGTGGGGACACAGATTGCTTTCAAGAAAAAAAAAAAGAGAGGCTCTGGAACATGAAAATACCTGTATTAATAAAGAGTTTATGAGCTTGAAATAAAAGACTCAAAGTTTCATTTTCAGGAAAATAATATATTATTAGTTCACTATAAATAGGATCTATATTTATTCTTTATTATATATTATTTTTATTTGTTTTTATTAGCTATACAAGACAACAGAATGACATATTATACATATATGGAGTATAACTTCCCAATCTTCTGGTTGAACATGATGTGGATTTACATTGGTCAGTATTCATATATTGACATAGGAAAGTTATGTCAGATTCATTCTACCTTCTTTCTTATTCTTATCCTCCTCCCTTTCCTTTCATTCCCCTTTTTCTAATCCAAAGTCCTTCTATGCTTCCCTACGTTAACCCCCTGATTATCAGTTAGCATTCCCATATCAGAGAGAGCATTTGGCCTTTGGTTCTCTGGGATTGGCTTATTTCATGTAGCATAATAATCTTCATTTTCATCAATTACTTGCAAATGCCATCATTTCATTTCTCTTTATTGCTGAGTACTATTTCATTGTGTATAAATGCCAAATTTTCTTTATCCATTCATCTGTAGAAGAGCACCTAGGCTGGTTCCATAGTTTAACTGTTGTAAATTGAGCTGCTTTAAACATTGATGTGATGTATGCTGTGATGTAAATCCTTTGTGATGTGAAGTGATTTAAATCCTTTGAGTATAAACTGAGGAGTGGAATAACTAGGTCAAATGTTGGTTCCATTCAAGGTTTTCTGAGGAATCTTCTTAGTGCTTTCCTTAATCTTTGTACCAGTTTGCACCAGCAATGTAGAGTGTACCTCTTTCCCCACATCCTTGCCAACATTTATTGTTACTTGCATTCTTCATGATTACCGTTCTTACTGGAGTGAGATGAAATCTCAGTGTAGTTTATATTTGCATTTCTTTAATTTCTAGACATGTTGAACATTTTTTTCATTGTCTGTTGACCCTAACCCTATTTCTTCTTCTGTGAAGTGCCTATTCAGTACCTTTGGCAATTTATTAATTGGGTTATTTATTTTTTGGTGTTAACTTTTTTGAGTTCTTTATATATCCTGCATATTAATGCTGTATCTAAAATGTGGTGGCAAAGATTTTCTCCCATTCTGTAGATTCTCTCTTCACATTCTTGATTGTTTCCTTTGCTGTGAAGTAGCTTTTTAGTTTGACCTGAGTATAGGACTTCTGCCTTCAGGATCAATCCGCTTACACTAGCAACTTCACCCTGAGGGTGGAGCAAGCATCAGGAGCAAAACTAACACTGTGGAAAAGGGAAGCCAAAAATATTTTTATCTCCTATATCAATTATACATATATATATACACATATATGTGTGTATATATATATATATATATATATATATATATATATTAGAGTTTATCTTAAACATGAGACTAACATTATGAACTTATGGTATTTAATACAAACTTGTTGATGAACTATATAGTTTTGAAGCACATTTTTCTAATAAAATAAAATGCCAACCAAATCCAACTAAAAGTTTTAATAAAATGAACATGGTATTGTTCCTTTTTTAAAGAAAATTTGCCAGTATAAATTACATTAAAAATCTAATTATAATATTTTGCTCAATTGTTATTTAAACTATGTTTAGATAAGTTGGATAACAGATTTCCAAGTGCTTGAAAACTTTTACTCAATACAGCTCTGATCATATTTATTAAGTAATAAATACTGATAGACCCAACCTGATCTTTTCTTAAAATTGGGAGCCATCTTGCCACAAAGCCATGAAAAGATTATTTTGGCTTTACTACAAATTACTGAAAATTCTGAACCTGCTTGGAATGCCTGCCCATGCCTTGAACTCACCCATGCCTGGCTCTCTGACCAGATACCAGCCCTCTCTGAAACTTTAGTGACGCCTCACAAATCTTGGCCTTCCCTGGCCAGATAACGACCCTCTCTGAGGCTCTAATGACCTTCATAAATTCTGATGTCGGGGCCAGCAAAAAATGTAAACTACCATTAGTGTGATGCTTGTCAGAGTTCTGTTATCTGTAACCCGCCTTTGTGTAACTTTCTGGGCTATAAAGCTGGGCTGCAGGAAAGCTGCTGCTGCTGTCTTGTTCCTGCGCAGTTTTGGGTGGGAGAGGCAGCCTGGCTGGTCGAAATAATAAGCTTGCTTTAATTCGATTTTAATTGGAGTCAGTGGTCTTTTCTTGCGTCCTGGTCTAACAATACATCTACCTCAATTGAACCTAATAATAATAACAGATTTTAGTTCTGCTTCATTTCAGAAAGCAGTTATAAATTCTATAATTGAATATATTATTATTGTATTAAATAATTAAATAAATGATTATGTATTATAAGTGGTTTCTCAGTTTAAACTTTTAAGAACAGTAGACAACAAAGAAATACATTTAACTATGTTTAAGTAAAGGGAGCTTTTCTTAATGTAATGTAACTTCCTTTAAGATATCAAGTGCTTTTAGAGTTGTTTGTTGTTCAGTAACTAAGTTACCTGGAATGGCATGAAGAAATATATTTAGGATGTCATGTTTCTTCTTGCAATGACTTTTATCAATTGCTACTCTTCATTTAAAAACACATACTAATAGGCTATATGATAATTTTTATTAATTGAATTCTTATCACATGCAATAAATAAAAGTCACTCACTTAGTAATAGCCAAAATGTCCAAAAATTATTTTGCTACTGCTTACTAAGTGTGTCTTACATGTACTTTTCACTTAATGAATAGCTTCACGTGGGTTTCTCTGATGAAATCTTATAAACAATGAAAACTACAATTCATAAAATAATTCTAACATGTTGCATTACTAAATTTAAGTTGCTTATATTAAGTTTTTGAATATTTAAAATTAAAAAATTATTAATGACATCAAAATACTTGGTCACAGACACATGTACAAATTTTCACCCTTCCTTTGGTCAGTTTAGCAATCATGTCAAATACATAGCAGCAAAATGTGGGCTATCTAATAGTGGAAAGAATCCAACTTAACTTGGAAATCTGTTCACAGAAAATTGTAAGCATTCACTGCATACACTAATGTTAGTATTCATGGTGTTTCCTAGTTGTTAGTATTCTCTGTATATATCAACTTATGAATAGGAAATAAAAAATACCATGAAATAGAGATTCAGAACCAGTAGTATATAATTCTACATAGTATGTAACAAGTCCTTTAATTAGTGGAAATATAATCTTAATTCATGATTTCATTGCATTTATTTTTAGCATTTTCTAGGGCAAATTTCTGAGTGTGCCTTCTTTCTCTTTCTTTCTTTCTTTTTATTTTTTTCTTAAAAGATATGAGCAGAAATATCTGGTTGGTTGCCTTCTAACACTAATAGATTAATCAACCTAGGGAGTACAGAATGCTCACAGGTTAATCAAATACTTGTTAATACATGCTTCCCTATGAATCTGAAACACAATTTTGACTGACAGACATAGGTTTATTACCATCTTGTTACTGTACTATGAGTAATAAAGTTCTTTGTCTCTGATCTAGGAGTGTCATGCTTCTGTCAGAATCTATTCATTAGACTGTGTCTGTCTATTTTGTTACTTTATCTGTATCATTTAATGTTTTACCATTAAATAAATGATTTTTTTTTGTGTGTGTGTAGTACGTTTGTCCCTACTTGTCTTTTGAACTCCTTAAATGTAGCTTCATATGAGAAATTTTTTACAATATTTTTAACAACTTAGTCCTAAGAGATATATTGTTTCCCTTTAAGAATTCATCTTGTTCATTTTATTAAAAATAATAATCATGTCTCAAACTTCTTATTTTGCTTTGGCAGCCAAGAAACCTTTTATATTGATATTTATTATTTATTATTACTTGCAAACATTATTATAAGTGCAGAAATATGAAAATATTAGTCATTTTATTTTGAAAAATAGACTTTTATCTTGGGAAGGTGTTAATTAAAAAATTGTTTATAGGGCTGGGGATGTGGCTCAAGAGGTAGCACGCTCGCCTGGCATGCGTGCCACCTGGGTTTGATCCTCAGCACCACATACAAACAAAGATGTTGTGTCTGCCAAAAACTAAAAAAAAAAAATAAATATTAAAAAAATTCTCTCTCTTTAAAAAAATAAAATAAAATAAATAAAAAATTGTTTATAAATTTTGACCCATCAATATATAATTTTTATAGTAGAAGGTAAAGGTGGAGCCATAGTAACGTAACATAACTGAATAAGATTGCAATGTATACATGATACTTCTACAAAATAATATATTATTGCTTCTTGAATAAATGTATGTGGTATAGGTAGCAAAACACTTGACAAGGGCTTACCTTAATTCATTTGATTGCACTTCAAAAATCTAGCTCTCACTCTCATAATTCTTGATTTGAGAAGCCTATCACTTTTTTACACAATTTTTTAAAAATAATGATTAACTTTTTAAGGGTTACTTATTTGGATACTTTTTAAAAGACTCCTTATATCTAGATTTATTCTCTGTGTAACTGGTTCTATAGCCTATTAATGGTTATGAAATAACAATCCACTGAGTGCTTATCCATTAATGATTTAAAAGTGATTCATGGTGACTTAAGAAAGCAGATCCATGTAATCACAGACCAGGATCTACAGTTAAGTTCTTAAGTTGTACTTAAACAGGATGTGACTAACAGCATTCATAAGAAGCTGAGTGAAATATAAAAAGTGCATGTTTAGAAGCAAACTGCTGGGCTTCTAAGTATCAATCTCTCATGCTTAGCTGAGCAGATTTGGAAATATTTGTAATTTTAATAGAACTTTACTTATATCAACTTAAAACTGATATACTAATAGTTGATTCACAGAAATTGTACATTTACTAATCAAGTTGACAAAAAATCCACAGAATGGAAGAACCACTTAGAATATTTATCAGAAGGCTTAAAGCATGTTAAGAAATTATAAAGTATAGACTTTTCTCAATAATTCTTATAATACTTGGCTTTTTAAAATTATGCTATGTTTTAATTGACATTTTTCAAATTTATTGTTAATCATCTTAAAATGACTTTCAGCACATAAAAGTACTTCAGTGTGTTAATAAGTCTGAATTCAAATCTCACTATGATTCCCAACTAGGTTGTAATGATAACCCTTGTGACATATATTCCTTACTCTCCTTTGTTATTAAATATTAAAATATTCATTCAAACAAAATATCTATATATCTGATTTATGGCACCAAACAAAACTTAATGAAAGCAGTTTTCCAAGGAGATTTTACTGAAATAAGGGATTGTAGGTACAAACCAGGATATGTTTTACATTGGGGAAGTTCTTTTTCAGTACAAATTAAAAAAAGAAAGTGAAAGACAAAATAAATTAATCCAAGTTCATAAGTAGGAAGTCTTTTACAAAATATAGTCAGGATAAAGATTATAGTCAAGATAAAGAATCAAAAAATGTTTGATTAATGAGATAGAAAATAAGAGATTATCACACCATATGTAATACAACATGAAATTATGGATAACTGACGTAAGAATAATGTGAGGAACAAATAAAGATCATTTTTTTTGAAAAAGGATGCTGAGATTTAGGAACAACAAAAGTTAATACTTCAGAAAACTTACTCAATGCTTTTCTAAAAAATTAGAAACTACTCCTTGCTCAACAAAGAACAACTTTGGGAAGTTGAGAATATTACTATAATATTAGTAGTTGTGACTTAAATTATAGTAATATAACTTAATAATATGCACAGATGGAACAATCTCACTATAATAAGTCCTGTCAGTGTAGAGAATAGCAAAACTGAAATATGCAATCTGCCTTGATTCTGGTTTTCCCTATTTTTTTTTCTTTAACTCCAGTTGTTAATGTGGCCTGTTTATCAAGAGTGACAAGATGAAAGTTAAATGTGTATTAATTCTGTTCATGAAAATATGAGATTATTTGAAAGCTTTCCTGAAATGACCTAATTATTATTCATAACAATGGCAATGAAAGTAGAAATTAACTCTGGAGGTGCGTAGGTCTCCTTGTATACTGATTCTATCAAGCAGATTAGTTCTACTTAGTATTATTCCATGTGTTATTTCTCAAAATGATATCCTGCTTTACTACTTTGGGGCCATTGCTAATTCATAATGTAAATATTACTAAATTAAAGCAAATTTTTAATTTTAGCTTGGAATAGTTTTCATCAAATATATGAATATCATGAACCATTCATTTATCAGGCTATTATCTGTCACCTCTGAATGTGATATTTCATACTCTGTTTTGTTATGCAGCGACTAACACTATGTAAAAACATATTCTGATTTTTAGTTAGCACCCAGATAGGCACCAGTAACAGGCACCACTGAAAAGAGATGGCTGAACTGGATTAGGCAGAAAGGACTTGTACCTTCTTGTCTGTTTAAGACTGGGATCTGTTACAGTTATTATTGATGTCTAACAAAACATCATAAAATATAGTGGCATAAAGCAACCACTTTTTAGATCACAGATTTGTAGGTCAGAAAGTATGTGCTCTATTAGGCAGCCTTCATTTGAGGTTCCTGAACAATTGCAGTCAGATGCTAAGATTGCTGTCACACTGTCAACTCACAGCCTAACTGTGTTGTAATCCAGGGTGGCTCATTCCCTTTTAGCATAGGTGTTATCTTGAAGCTCAACAAAACTAAATATCATAGGGCACCCATGTGGTCTCTCCAGTATGACAGTCTCAAACCACAGATGCTTTATATGTAAAATGATGTCCCTCACAAGTATAAAAGAATTGAAGGAAGTAGAATTTAAGACCCAACCTCAGGAATTCCGAAAGTTAACTTCGGATGCATATTCTTGATTAGTGGTCTATACTGATTTACAAGAAGACATGCATTCAAACTCATTACAGAAGCAGTAACCAAAGTGTCTGGGCAGCAATCCCATGAGGCCCCTTGTATGAGAATAGAAACACAGTAACTCAAATCTAAATGTCAATTCTTAAATGGCCCCTCCTATAAACTTCAAAATTTAAATAATCCCAACTTCTCTTTACTTCCAATCCCAGGGGACATTTTAAACATTTCTATTTACTTTTAATTCACTAAAATGAAACTTAATATCTAGTTTTAAACTGTTGATATTAAAGTTTCTAAGGCAAAGGTAAATGTTACTGGTTTGGCCTTTTCCTTGTACATGATGATGCACACAGAATATCAATATATAGAAACAAATGAAAATGGACAAAGCTAATTATTGTACTAATGACATTTCAAATTGCTTCTGAAGACTTTAATTATATCCAGGAGCATTAATAATGTAAAAGGAATTTTACCTGTTTTTCCATATCATTTATAGCATTTGATCAAGGACAAATTGGTGCTGTGCTTTTTTTAATATTTGAGTATCCTTAGGGTACCTTATTGCTAAAAGTTATTCTATATTAAATTTTAACGTAGAATAGTATATTAGCTAAAATATAAAACTACAATTAAATCTTAGCAGCAATTGATTTACATAAATAATTAATTGCAAGGTTTTTTGGGCCAGAATATACCAAATAAATATTTTTACTCTGATAAAATACAACCTTAATTGTATTTTTGGATGAAGAATGTTTACTCAGTAGATGATATATATTTATGCATATGTGTGTATACTGGGTGTATATTATATATATGCATATATATATTCAGACATACATACAGTGACAATTCAATGAAATATGTGCATTAATGCAACTACAAGCTTACATTTATCTTCATACACATGCAGTTAGTTAAACATTATGTTGATTGATTTCTCTTGAATTGTGTTTAAGCACATAATCCTGGTTCTTAATCTATTTTCTGAAATTGGATTTTTCTTTTTCATTAAATATACCAATTAACAGTCTCTCTCTCTCCTAAATTTACCTCTATTAGCAAATACCTTTTTTATTTGTCAGTTTCATATGTTTGAATCCTCTATCTTCCAGAGTGAAAAATTCCTGGCATATATTATTCCTTGAGTAACTCACTTTGCTCTATCTTCCAGAAGTTTCAAAGTCTTCTCTTTAGGAGCACCAAAATATTACATATACTTTATTAAAATTGAGAACATTGTATGGCAGATTTTTTGTTTTTCTCTATCCCAGTTAGATTATGAATTGAAATATAATGAGATAGAAAACAAAATATTAGCATGGCATAGCAGCTAAGCAAAATTCAAGAAACTAAAAGTCAAAATGCTTGAATCTTCATTTTTTTATCTTAGGAACTCTACAGTATTGGATAAGTTACACGACTTTTTTTTTCTTTTTGGTTTCCTCAAAATCAAAATAGTAAATAATATGTAACTAAGAAGGTTACTTTTGCCAACATACTTAAAACTCTTAGAAATGTTTCACAATACAAAGCATTATAAGTGTGTGAGCAATTATTGTTGCAATACAAGAAGAAATATTTATTTCTTAGCAACAGTGCTTTATGAAGTAATCATTAAATTATGTAATACCTTAATGCATTTTCACAAATGTAAGAATAATGTTTTTTTTTTCTTTTCAAATTTTATTGGTTCTTTTTAGTTATACATAACAATAGAATTCATTGTGACATAATTATAAAAGCAAGGATTATAATTTGTTCTCATTTGGTTCTCAGTACTCCCTATTCCCCCTCTCCCCACTCACCCCCACCTCTTCATTTCCTTCTACTCTTCTTTCTATTCCTTTAATTTTTTATTTTTGTTTTTCCCCAATTTCTATCTTGTGGATGTAATGTGGTGAGATTTTCTGTGGTATGTTTACATAGGTACATAAAAAATTTAGGTCATATTCATCCCATTGTTTTCCCTATCCCATTGCTCCTCCCTCCTCTTCATTCCCCTTGGTCTACTCCACTGATCTTTTTTTCTATTCTTTTTTTTATCCCCACCCACTTTTCTTTTGGATTAACTTTTGCATGTCAAAGAATCATTTAAACTTTGACATTTTAGAATTCTGTTGTGTCACTTAGAATGATAGTCATTAGATCTATTCATTTACAGGCAAATGCCATAAAGTCATATTCCTTTATGGGTTAATAATGCTTCATTGTATACATATGCAGCACCTTTTCTTTACCTATTCATCTGCTGAAGGGTATCAAGCTCCATAGCTTGACTATTGTGAATTGTGCTGCTACAAACATTGATGTGGCTGTGTATGTAGATTTTAAATCTTTCTATGTGAATTATTTTTTCTCTATATGGAGGAATGGGATAACTGGGTCATATGGTGGTACCATTTCTAGTTTTTTTTGAGGAATCTTCATGCTGCTTTCCAGAATGGTTACACTAATTAACAGTCCTCCAACAATGCATGAGTGTACCTTTTTTTCCCACATCCTCTCCAGCATTTACTCTGGTACTTGTATTCTTAATAATAGCCATTATGACTGGAGTGAAATGTAATCTCAGTACAGTTTTAATTTGCATTTCTCTTATTGCTAGAGATGTTGAACATATTTTCACATATTTGTTGAGCATTTATGTCTTCTTTTGAGAAGTTTCTGTTTAGTTATTCTGACCAATTATTGATTGGGTTATTTATTTAGTTGGAGTGTTAATTTTTTTTAGTTCTTTGCATATCCTGATATTAATCTCCTATCTGAGCAATGCATAGCAAAACATTTCTCTCATTCTGTAGACTCTTTATTTATGCTCTTAATTGATTTTTTTTTGCTGTTAAAAAGCTTTATAATTTGATGTCATCTCACTTATTTATTTTTTATTTTACTTCTTGTACTTTAGGGGTCTTCTTAATGAGGTCAGTTCCTGAGCTGACATGTTAGAGTGCTAGACATACATTTTCTTCTAGCAGGTACGGAGTTTCTGGTCTAATTCCTAGTTCTTTGATCTACTTTGAGTTGAATTTTGTGAAGGGTAAAAATTAGGGGTTAAATTTAATTTTACTACATATGGGTTTTCAGTTTTCTCAGCACCATTTGTTGAAGAGATTATCTTTTCTCCCATCTATGTTTTTGGCATTTCTGTCTAGTATGAGATAATTGAATGTATGCGGATATGTCTCTGTGTCTTCTTGCCAAAAGCCAATGTCTCGGCTTGGCACCAGAATCACGAGCCACCACACACCTTGTAGATTCAAACAGCAATTCTTTATTCCCGCTCTCACACCGCCTCCACACAGGTTCAGGGGCAAACACGTTCTGCCGTCTCCCGCACCATTCACCTACTACACGAGGCTATCTCCAAATCCCATTTTAATCTCAGGAGAACTCAACGGGAACAAGCAGCAGGAACACCCTAATCCCAGCAATAATCTTCAACTTCCAACTTCCCTAAAACCCATTATCTTAAACTGGCAAGGCCTTAAACTCAAGGAGCCGGTTACTTCCTCAAACCTGATCAGCTCTAAACCCGGATCTGCCTAGGTCCTTGAGCAAGGTCACCTCATTAAAGCATGCATGCAATGTCCCATCAAATGTCCTCTAAGCAGCATGGGGTACGCTTGGCAAGGAAATTTCGATGCGTCATTCCTACTTGGTAATGGCCCTCAGCATCTTCTATTCTATTCCATTGGTCTTCAAGCCTGCTTTGGTACAAATACCATGCTGTTGTTGTTGCTATAGCTCTGTAATATAGTTTGAGGTTCAGTATCCTGCTTCACTTTTTTCACTAAGGATTGTTGGCTATTCTGGATCTCTTATTTTTCCAAATGAATTTCATGACTCTTCTAGTTTTGTGAAGAACATCATTAGAATAACACTGGGAATTGCATTGTTTTTTTTTACTTTGGCCATCTTGACAATATTAATTATGCCTACCCAAGAACATGGAAGGTCTTTCCATCTTCTTAGTTTTTTTTTTTTCTTTTTTTCAATTTCTTTCTTTAGTGTTCTGTAGTTCTCACTGTAGAGGTCCTTCACCTTTTGTTAGAATATTCCCAAGAGCTTTTTTTAAAGTACTTCATTTTAGTTGTAGATGGACACAAAACCTTTATTTTATTTATTTATTTATTTTTATGAGGTTCTGAGATGGAATGCATTGCCTCACACATGCCAGGCAAGTCCACTACCACTGAGCCACAACCCCAGCCCCTAATTCTCAAGAATTTTATTTTACTTTTTGAGGCTATTGTAAATAGAATAGTTTTTCTATCTTTTTTTCCTGAAGATTCATCATTGACATATAGAAATGTGATTTATTTATGAGTCTTGATATTGTATCCTGCTACTTTGCTGAATTCATTAATGAGCTTGAGAAGTCTTTTGGTAGAATATTTTGGGCCTTCAAAATATAGGAACATATCATCAGCAAACAGACAACATCTGAATTTTGAATTCTTCCTATTTGTAATCCTTTAATATCTTTTTCTTATTTGATTGCTCTGGCTAGAATTTTAAGGAATATATTGAATAGAAGTGGTTAAAATGAGCATCTTTGTCTTGTTCTTGTTTTTAGAGGAAATGCTTTCAACTTTTCTCCATTCAAAATAATATTGGCCTTAGGTTTGTCAAAATAGTTTTTGCAATGTTCACATGAGTTCCTTTTATCCTTAGTTTTTCAAGTGTTTTAATCCTGAAGGCATTCTGACCTTTGTCAAAAATATTTTTTTTCCCTGCGTCTATTGAAACTTGCATGTCTGGGATAAACCCACTTCATCATGATGCATTATATATTTAATGTATTTTTGTTTGTGGTTTGCCGCAGTCTGGCTGAGCACAAATCATGAGCCACTGAAGCAGGAACAAACTTTATTTCTGAACTCCACCAGCACACTCCATACATGCTCCTCGGGAACTCTCCTGAATGCCACATGGCTCCTCCAGGAACCACTCACCAGAAATCCCTCCTCCAGCACTTCCCCAACCAATGGGAACTCTTCAGGAATCCCCGCTAGAGCTCAACGGGAACTCAACTGGAACTCCATGAGAACTCAAAAGTCATCATCTTAATGGCTAGCTGGAGTCACCTCTCAACCACTACTTCTGGCAAAAATGCCATGCGTCATTCCAACTCAGCTGTGACCCTCAACAGTGGTTTGCCAGTATTTAAGAACTTTTGCATCTTGCATCTGTTTTCATCAAGGTTTTGCTCTGACGTTTTCTTTTCTTGACATTTCTTTGTCTGGTTTTGGTATCACAAGGACCCTGGCTTCATAGAATATAGTTTTGGCATTTTTATATTTTGTGGAGTGATTTGAGAAGGATTAGTATTTTTTTTTTCTTTAAAGATGTACTAGAACTTGGCTGAGAATCCATCCAGTCTTGGGCTTTTCTTTGTTGATAGGCTTTTAATTACTGCCCCAATTTTGTTATTTGAAATTGATCTGTTTAAGTTTAATTTGGCTAGGTCACATAACTCTAAGATTTTGTCAATATTTTCTAGATTATTCAAATATAAATTTTCAAAGTAGTTTCTGATGATCCTTTGGTTTTCAGTAGTGTCTTTGGTGATATTTATTTTTTTCTTTTTTAAGCTTAAATTTTGTTAAATTATTTTTATAATTTTAGTTCTTTTTTCTCTCCTTTTTCTGGTTAGTTTGGCTAAGGGTTTATTCTTTCAAAAAGCCAACTCTCTTTTATTGATCTTTTGTAAGTTTTTTATTCTCAATTTCATTGATTTTAGCTCTGATTTTAATTATTTCCTGTTTTTTACAGATTTTGGTGTTGGATTGTTCTTTTTCTAAGGCCTTGAGATATAAAATCAGATTATTTATTTGGTATCTTTTTTATCCTTTTAATGTATGAATTCAGTGCTATGAACTTTTCCTCTTACAACTGCTCTCATACTGTTCTGGAGTTTTTGAGATGTTGTATCACTATTCTCATTTAATTCTAAGTATTTTTGTATGTTCCCACTATCCATTCACCATTCAAAAGTGTACTGTTTAATCTTCAGTGGATTGTGTTTTTTTTTTTTAATCTTAAAGTTGATGTCAGACAGAATATTATTGAGTCTTTTTAAAAATCCAGTCTGCTAACCTATGTCTTTTGATTGAAGAGTTTTGACTGTTTACATTCATGCTATTATAAATAAATGATTTTTATTTCTTGACATTTTATTTCTAATGTTTAAATTGGACTTGATTCTCCTTTAATTGACTATTCTTTAATTTTCCCTGTTCTGGTTTTCATTTTAATTTTTCTCTTCTTCTTCATGAAATATTTTATTGAGTGTGTTTTGTAATGTGGGCTTTGTAGTTATGAACTCTTTTAGCTTCTTTATCATGGAGAGTTGTTATTTTACCTTCCATTCTGAAACTTAATTTTTCTGGGAATGGTATTTTTGGTTGGTATCCATTTTATTCCAGAGCTTGGTATTTATTATTCCAAACCCACCTGACTTTTAGAGGATGGGTTGAAAAATCAGTTGATACATTTAGCAGATGTCCATCAGTCTTTGGCTGTGTGTGTCTCCTGAGTTGCAGGGGTACAGGAGTGAATCCTGTACCTGCTCTATACCTCTTATTAGCAGCTTCTGGTTTGTCTGGTGAGTGGCCTGCAGCTGACTGCTTGAAGGGTGCAGCATGTTTCTAGTGCATGCAATAGTTCATGATAAAAGCTCTGAAGTGTCCCTGAAATTGCTGTTGTACTTGCTCCCCTCGACAGAATCCTTTCCACAGTAAAGCAGATATTGGTGACAGTTTGAGAGTTCAGAAACTCTAGTTGTAGAATACAACATACACTAGTATGGCAGTATGGAAAAAAGTGGATGTGTAACCGATGAGAATCTGCAATTTGTATTTGGGGTAAAAATGGGAGTTCATAATCCACGTGAATCAAATGTATGAAATATGATATGTCAAGAGCTTTATAATGTTTTGAACAACTAATAATAAAAAAATTAAAAATAAAAAAAGAATATTTAAAAAAAAAGAAACTCTAGTTGTAGATTTTCCACAGGTGTGGCTGAATGCTGGTGTCTGAGGTATTATAATGAAGGGTCTCAAGTGATTCACCTGGACTAGTTTCCACTGGCCCAGATTGTGAATGGTTGTTGTTTATTTTCTCTTTTTCATAAGTCAGATTCAAGGTCCCACAAGTATCTAAACAATACCCTTTCACTCTCCTGTTGTGATCATTGGTCAGGCTGTGTGCCAGTAAAGGCCAATAAAGGCGGGATCAGCCCTTTCCTACTTTGGAGACTCTGATAATATTTTGCAGGGAGGGAGGGATTTGTCACTAGATATCCAGGCAGCTTCCATCCTGTTCAACCTCATTATCCTGGGGACTGGCCCTAGGCTTCTGCTGTTCTCTGTTCAGGGCCAAAGTTGTCTGTATTTGGGTCAAGCAATCAGACTGCACAGAGCTTTCTGCCCTTGCCTGGGTTTGCTCTACGCAGGGTTAAGTGCAGTTTCTGACACAGGTCCCAAAGAGCCTATTTCCCTAGTACATATTGAAGGGGAAGAAGGGGGTTTTTAGCAAGTTTTTCTAGAAGTTCTTTCTGACTGAATTTCTAAGGGGTCCCAAAGCAAGGGACTTCTCCCTGGTTTAATTTGCAGCCATCTGGCCATGGAAAGACACCCACTCAATTTAAGGAGGTGACAGGTTGGCTGAGGGCTCCACAAGATGGCTACAGAACCTCAGCTGGCTTTATTTTCTTTTCTTAATTTGTTATTAAGCTGTTTGCTGTGTTTAAGGATCCTGCTATAATTGTGAATCTTTAAAGTTTGTCTTTCTTTCCAAATGTTTTAAGTGGGTGAATTTAAGAGAATGTCCACTCCCTCACTCTCTTTCTCTCTCTGTTGACCCTTCTTTACCCCCTACCCTGTCTCAGGTTCTGGATAGGGAGCTCTGCACTTATTCTTTACTCTGGTGACCTATCTTTTAGTCTCTCTAGGTCTAAGACTTTGTAATATAAAGTCTTAAATATGTCACCCACTTCTCAATTCTGCTTTCTTTTTTTACTGCCTCCTTTCTGTGTTGTGAGAAGATTAGAGCTTGCTGCCTAGCAAGAATTAAAAGATGCCTTAAAGAAAAAATTATTTTAAGAAATTTGTAAGAGTTAAGAATTGGATGCAGTTAATAATGTAATGTATCACAAAAATAAGAAAAGTGATACAATCCCTTGTATTTAGCAAATATATTTTAAAAAGTATATTCTTAGAATGGTCTACTAAATACTAACCAAAGTACAAAAGCTAATGTTAGGAAGAGATGAAAATGAATATAGACTATCTGCATGAAATATGTGTTTGAAAATAGTAAAAATATCTAATATATTGTTATAAGTCAACAATAAATGGAAATAATAAAATCTTTGCCACAATTTTAGTATTAATCATAACCAAATGTTTTATATAGAAATATTTTGAGAAACATTCATACTGTTTGCCTCAAAAATAAATAAATCTATCTTTAGAACAGAAAATGTAATATCATAAAACTTTTGTACACAGATTGCTTATATTGATTTTTATTAAAACAAAAGTTTAATAACAAATCATAATAGATAAGGTACATTGTATGTACTAAGTCATTCATAAGAATTTTTACATTAAAAGGAAAACATCTTTGTTTAAACTGCATATGCTCCTTTATTTTTTCTAAATACTGTTAAAAATGTTAGTGATTACAGATGTTTCATTTAGTATGCAAGTGAAATTTAGAAAATCAGAAGCTAGGGTTATCTAAAATACCTTCTTACCTTTGTATTACTTTGGCTATGTACGCTAATAATAAATTATAATTACATGATGGCAGGACAGAAAATAATTTTAGCATTTAAACAAATTTTTATAATGTATGGTTACTACATTTAGTTTCAGAAAAAAAAAATGCTTCCTTGGAATTACAAATTAAATGGGAGAATCTAGACTTGCATTGTTTTATTTAAGTCTGGATACTCATTCAGTGCTATTTTCATGATATCTTTACATTCTCAGGTGGGCAGTATAGTAGTAAACCATTTTTTTTTCTTTTTTTCTTTTCAAAGTTGAAGCCCATGATAAATTACAGTAGGATTCCAATTTAGGAATATTTTATAAATTCCATTTAAGAGATTTTTTTTTACCATTTTCTGAAATTCCACACTGTAATTTAAAATCCCCGAACTGTATACAACTTTATAATCCTCACCATTAGAATGCATCAATTTTATATATTTATTAAAATTTTAACATTTGAGAGTTTGAATCAATATCTTAATTGTTGCAGAAAAGACATTGACTTTTATATATGCTTAATAAAATTTAGTCGGTTTTCTCTGATTCGAAAGAGAGATTTCTATTTTGTTTTCTATTTCCACCTATTTAAGTAAACGCTAGCATGGGCTTGAATATATAAGTAAATGCCTATAGAATATTCTGAATTACTATATAAGAGAAAGTAGTATAATATATGGCTGTTGTCCTTATTTTTTTTAATTTTATTTTTTATCTTACTGTGTCCCAGGCTTCTTTATTTAAGAACAAAGTATGAATGATGTGGAGACTAAAATCAAGAGCATAATTGAACTTCACCTTCCCTCCAACCAGTTCCCCATCTCCCCACCCCACCCTTTGAGCTTCTAATTCTTTCCTTAGTGAATGAATAACTTAGTCCCCAAAGCCCTGGTCCAGACTCCATGTTCTCTTCCTAGCTCCTCTTTCCTCTGCCCCCATACCTGGGAAAGGCAGGTGAAAGAAAAGTGACCACAACACTCAGAGCAACAAAGAGATCTTTATTGCAGCAGTGCAAAAGAGGAGAGGGGGGGAGGATATATATATATATGGGGGGGGCGGAAATAGAGAGAAAGAGAGAGAGAAAGCAAGAGAAGAGAGAGAGAGAAGAAAGAGAGCAAGAGCAAGAGAGGGAGACAGAGAGAGCAAGAGAGGGAGACAGAGCCAGAAAGGGGGCCTGGCAGGAGGGGATTTTATAGCCAAAATCTAATGGGGTCTTTGGGTCTGCAAGCTTCCTTATTGGCGTCAATTGATTGTATCATACAATAGTTGCTAAGGGTGTCATATTCTGCCTTCAGGCAGATGAGGCAGGGGTCAGATGTGGGTTTCCATTGCACAAGATGGGTGGGGGTCGAGTGTTCAGACTTGAGTGTGGTTGAGTGTTCAGACTCAACGCAAAGGACCAGACAGAGGGGGGTTTGAGTGTGTGGGTTATCCTGTAGCTAACATTCCTTCAGCCTGCTCTGCTGACAGGTTAGTTCAGCCTGTACTGCATGTAACAGTAGGCAGCTCAGTTTGAAAGCATAGGAGTGAAAGGCCAAGGTTCGTTGTCAGAGATTAAAATGCACACACACAGACAGCAGTGACAAAGATGAAGCGCTTTACTGCAAGCTGGTGCTAGCTTATATAGAAAGTGAGAGTCAGTTATCTTAAACCAGGAAGCTCCCGGGGCCAATCATAGTA
Source organism: Ictidomys tridecemlineatus (assembly GCF_052094955.1). Classification (NCBI taxonomy): domain Eukaryota; kingdom Metazoa; phylum Chordata; class Mammalia; order Rodentia; family Sciuridae; genus Ictidomys; species Ictidomys tridecemlineatus. The sequence continues at coordinate 126,880,809 of NC_135482.1, forward strand.
AAGGTCAGGTCATCACCTATGGTGCACACACGTCCGCCCTGCATAAGATTCATGGGGGGCACTAACTGTCCACGAGTTCGGAAGATGGGAGGGCCAATTAGAAGGTTTTCAAAACAACTTGTTATCTGCCCTCTGGCAACTTGCCCTCCGCCATGTTGCATTAGGGGCTCCTTATCTGAAAGGCCCGGGGAGTTCTAGCCGCCCACTGGCAATTTGCCCGCCGCCATGTTTGAAAGGCCTGGGGAGTTCTCAGGGAGACTCCCAACAAGGAGAGTCCAGAGTGGTGACTGAGACAGAGGGAAAGGCTTCCCCCTCAGGAAAAGGTACCCAGGAGTAGAGTGTGGTGAAGTGAGGGCTTCCATAACCTGAGATACCAAGATGGGGCCCTGGGGCCAGAGAAAAGGATATAGGTCCCCCTGAGAAAGGAAAAGCTGCAGCCTCAAAATCTTCTTGTTGGGAATAATCAATGCTTGATCCTTTGCCCTTCTGGTACCGGTTACAGAACCACACTCGGACCACGTCCTTCTCAAACCCTAGCTGTTTGGCAATGTGGCTGATCTGCTGTCGTGTGGTTTTTGGGCACTGCAGGAACATGTTCTCCAGGTTGCCTGTCACTGGGTTCTCCATACTGATTCGATTTCTCTTCCGGGCCTGCAGGAGGGTCTCCGTTTGCATATCTCCTGAAAGTTATCATTGTTGTCTTCTTCCTCCACACACTTCTGTAGCAGAGGCCAGAGCTTGCACATGTTCTTGAAATGGAGCTGCAGAGCCTCAAAGCAACAGATGGGTCCTTTGGCTGAACACCTTCCCAAAGAGAACCCCCAGGGTGAGCCCCACATCAGCCTGAGTATATCCCAGGGTGATCCTCTTCTGCTTCAGCAGTTTAGCTGCTGCAGTCTGGCTGCAGCAAAATAACAGGGGGGGGAGGGGTGTAGGACAGGAGGGGTATATATACATTCCACACAACTTATCTTAATTAACATAAAATAGATACAGCAGTCAACCAATAAGGACTCTCCACACTTAATGGCTCGCTGGCGTTACTTCACAAACCACTCCCTCTGGCAAAATGCCAGGCGCCATCCTGACTTGTTTACAGACTCTAACACTTGGCAAATTCCTAGAGTTCTTTCTGCAAAGCTTGGTTATCTTGGGACTCCTCAGGGCTTTGCTCCACCTTCTCCTTCTTCACTTTCACCACAGTAGGGTGAGCAATGCAGGGCTCCAGGGAGGCTCCCTCAGAGTTGCTGTCCATTCCAGCTCCCAGCTCCCACCTCGATCTCAGGCTGAGAGGTCTCCAGACTACCGTAGGGTATCAGGCCCATTCCAACCTGAGGTCCACAGTATGCCACCCCTTCACAGAACTCATAGGGCAGAGGGGCATGAGGGAATCCTCAGAACCTGGCCCAACCCCTGACCCAATTCTTGGACCACCTGGAGGGCCTGGGAAGCTTAGCCAGGTCCAAGGATCAATCCAGCTCAGCTCTGGCCCTCCTGGCCCATCACCCCCACAGCCTGAAGGGGGTCAGAAGGCAAAGGCCGAAGCCAGATGTCCGGCCATGGATTAGAAGGGCACCCCAAGCCGGGGGCCTGAAAAATAAATTGGCTGTTGTCCTATAAGAGTAAATTCTAAGGAAATTATTTGTTCAATCTAAAAAACATTTATTCCTACATGTGCATTCTGTGTTTATTAATTAGTATAGAAAGAATGATAGATTCTTCAGAAATAACCAAATAAGGCCCAAGTTTCTCACATAAACAGCTAATTTTGATGCCTTTTGTTGTAACTCAACACAACAGGCAGTTGAGACTGAATTCCACAATGGGTTGATGAGTTCTGTACATAGAAAAATGGCACAATGTTAAATGTACTCTCTCCTTTCTAATGTGATACCCACCTTCATAATCTTTATATACTTTGCTTTGTATTTTGGAGCATCAAAATAGTTTTGTCAGAAAACAAATTACCAAAAATTCTCTCTCTGGACAGAGGATTATAAACAGTATTAATAATATTTTAATAAATGACTACAAAATACATAGCCATCAAGTTTTTTTCTTAAAAAAGAATCATAACTGTCTACTCTAGGAAGGTCATACCATACTTCCTTCAAAAGGTTTATAATCTAGGAGAAAAAAAATGTGTAAGCAGGCATTACAAATAATTGGTTGAGTTTTATAAAACTATATATATATGCTACCCAATCACAAGTTCAAGTGATTTGTGTAGAGATAGAGTTTCTTATTAAACAATATTATTGAACTAATAAAAATTACATAAAAGGAGTAAAGCCACATTTTATTTCTTAAGACATTCCAATGTTCCCACCTTAGAAATTCCAAAATGAAGAGTGTCCTAAGTGTTTGGGTTCCTTTACATTCAGGGCACAACACTTCAAAATGTATTTTATATGATTTCAGACTTCACAGGATATCCATAAGATTACTTCCCGCACTTAGCTTTAATATTTAAAAGGAAAGAAGAGGTAATGAGAACTTTAAGAAATTAATCAAAGAAAAAATTAATTTGACACATGTAAAGTGGTATATAGAATGGACATAAGTAGACCTAGAGGAAATATGGCAGAGGTTATAATACAAATTGTTTACTTACCTTCAAAATAAAACTTTTGCAAAACAAATGACTTTTTCCACAACACTGTTCTTTTTTTCCTTTTACAACCCAACATTTTCAAAGTCCTTCTCTTAATAGTAAATTAACCGATAATAAATTAAATGGTTTATCTCCTCCCATAAAGCTTTTGATTATTTCTATCATTCTGTGATTTAGATGACAGGGAAGATATTACAAAAGGAGAAACCAGAATAAGGGGGGTAGCTAAGCAAAAGAAAAGCAGAAAAATGTTGAAGGAGTGGTAAATTGGATTCTTCAAGAATTAGGGGTTGATTCAATAAATGAAATGAAGGTGAGGGTCCAGTCAGCTAAGGACTACAATGTTAAAATTAGTGGTAGAAATAATAGGGTAGTTTGGTTAGATTAAGAAATTTGGAGGATCTGGGCACAGTAGCACATACCTGTAATCCCAGCGACTCAGGAGGCTAAGGCAAAAGGATTGCAAGTTCAAAGCCAGCCTCAGCAAAAGCCAGGTGATAAGCAACTCAGTGAGACTCTGTCTCTAAATAAAATGCAAAATAGTGCTGGGGATGTGGCTCAGTGGTTGAGTGCCCCTGAGTACAATCCCTAGTACTGTAAATAAATAGATAGATAGATAGATAGATAGATAGATAGATAGATAGATAGATAGATAGATAGGAGAGGAAGCTACTCAGTAAGCTGAAAATATTATTTTGATTATGTTCACTAAAATAGGTAACAAAAATGGCTGTTAGTTATAGAGTGATGTAAAATGAAAGATTTTCTCCTATTTTTTAAAGTAAACATTTGTACATAACTTATTTTACTTTCGGAATTGTATTGAAGAGGTAGATTATTTTAAATCAATAAGAGAGGAAATAGTTTGAGAGACAGTGAGAAATTTATCTACTTAAGGAATCAGATGATGGAATCCATCATCCCATCCCTTTATTTAAGGCTTATGAAAATCTTAGGTTGGACTGTCTCAGAGAGAGAGTTCTGTCTTGCAAAAGACTGCATAAGTGGAAGTGGACTTACAGTCAGATAAAGAAATTTTATTCAGATTTATTTTTTCTGTATCAAGCATATAAGCTGAGTGAAAAGGTGGTAGATATTTGAAGAGAAAGGGCCATGGGGGGAAAAAATTATCTGAGAGAACCAGAGGTAATAAATCAGATATACAGTAGTAGGTTTCCAGATAAGACTAAGGACCAACTTGATGCTTGCGTTTAAATATTTAAATCAATAAAGCTCAGCACTACTCTGGACTTTTGCCTTTCTAAGAACTCTTGTCAGTTCAGAGAATGGGGAAAGTTTCATTTAACTAGGGTTAAGTCAGAGGGTGATGAATCGAGAAAATTAAAATGTGTTCATTGATATTACAACTCTCAATGGTAGACAAAAAGCAAAGTAAAGACAGATAAGTGCTAACTTTTTTGTATTCATTATGAAGTAAATAAAAGCTTTTAAAATGATAAAGATAGAAAATGTGGCATAATTCTCTAAAATAAAAAGTCCTGGGAAAGCAAATGGGAAACAATCTGTTCTATAAAAGTGCCCAAATAAGCAGATTCAACAGATGAATGGGAATTAATTGAAGAAATGATATCTGAAAAGTTCCTGTGTACATACCCAGATACATTATATGGGCCCACTGAAATGTACTGAATCTAAGTAATGATATATGTAAGAGGCATGATAATAGAGTCTTGTGTGGTATTTAAGAATACCCAAATGCAATAATTTCTAGTCTGTCTAAAAATATAGTGACTTAAAGAAAATGATAATAAACAAAGAGTTCAAAGAATCTCTAATCAGCAGAGCAATTACTAGAGACAGCAAAAAATGTTCAAGTAGAGGAGAAGGAACATATTGAAAAGCACAAAGATAAAGCAAACAAGATCTATTTTTATTGTTACTATTATATCATCTTTTTAAAAGCAGTTTTAGATTTCTAGAAACAATGAAAGTATAGGTGTACATAATTTCCTTTAGAGGGAAATTAGTATAATAAGTTTGTTGCAGCTAATGAATCTAAATTAATACATTTATTATTAGCTAAAGTGCATAGTTTTTTTCAGATCTTTCTCTCTCTTTTTTTAGTCTAATTTGCTTATCCTATTCTAGGATTCTATCCAGGAAAACACACTTCATTGAGTGGTCTAGTTGATCTCATTCTTTACCTAGGTTATATTATGAACTGCAATAACAGGGTTTTGCTTTCTCAACCGCTGTCACGCTGTCACTGTTCCCATGTTGTAATATTCTTTGTATATTATTTTGTGTCTTCTAGAAGATAAGCAGTATGACAATGGACTTTTGTTAGTCAATAAGGCCCAAGCCCTAGGAATACTGTATGGAACTAAGTTGACATTCATCACATTTACTCTAACTTCTCAGTGCCTACTGTTCTTTTTAAATCTTTTTATTCTTTATGTAATTGTGTATTCATACATTGCTGCTGCATAAATGTCTGAGTTACAAAGTGATGCTATGCTATATTTATTAATGGGAATTGTTAATTTAATTAACATACCTGTCACCTCAAAAGCTTATTTTTTGTGGTGAGGACATTTGCAATTTACTCAATGAAAATTTGAAATATATATAATGAATTATAATTAATTAAGTCATCACTATGCTCAATTCATCTCAAAAAACATATCCTCTGCTCTAATTGAAATTTTGTATCTTTTGAAAAAAACCTCCCCATTCCCTGTACCCTCCAGACTACAGTAACTACTGTTCTACTCTCTGTTTCTGTTAAGTTTCACTCCTATAGATTCATGTTTTTCATGCAGTTTGATACCACTCACACCAAATATTCACGGCCATACTTTTCTGTTAATTACATCCATCTGGTCTTTGTTATCTTGAATCTTCCATAATTTCTGTTACCATTAAAGCCCATATGCAAATATTCTTACTCTCAGCTTGCCCTTGTCATTATTATGATTGTCTGATTTACATTCAGCCAATAATTTCTCTCTGCTTCAAATTAATCCAGTCTTCTCTCCCATTGTTTTCCTTCATCCATTGTTCTCAAACATCTTACCTTGACCTTAAGATACTGGTGCTTAGCCAGGTGCTTAGCATATGCCTGTAATCACAGTAACTTTGGAGGCTGAATCAGAGGGTTGCAAGTCCAAGGCTCAGCCTCAGGAATTTAGTGAGATCCTAAGCAACATAATGAGGCCATGTCTCAAAAAAATAAAAAGCTGGGGATGTGGCTCAGTGGTAAAGCCCCCTAGGTTCAATCTCCAGTACCAAAAAAATTAAAAAGATACTGGTGCCTAAACTATTATTTTTGTATTAAGTCAGAGATTAATATCTTTTTTTTAAAGAGAGAGAGAGAGAGAGAGAGAGAGAGATAGATAGATATTTATTTTTTAGTTTTCGGTGGACACAGGACACAACATCTTTGTTTGTATGTGGTGCTGAGGATCGAACCCAGGCCTCATGCATGCCAGGCAAGCGTGCTACCGCTTGAGCCACATCCCCAGCCCAAGAGATTAATATCTTGATAAAGCTAAGTTACTTTGTTATTCATGGCCATACTTTTTTCTTAATTATATCCAACATTTTATACTTTAAATAAAGGCCATTTAATAAAGGTCAACCATAATAAATAATCGCCACACATTATTCTCCTGATATGCAATATGCTATCCCACTGAGTAAAAATGTGAGAATTGATGTCACAAATTTATCGTATGTTTACACCTTCTCAAACTGATAGATACTACAGTAGTGGGCATGAGCTATAGTTCCAGCATACTTCTCATTGGACATGAAATTTTTGAAAATACGATTTACTATTTTTTAAAACATTTTGTAAATGTTTTATTTTTATGATTATGAGAATATTGAGCCTTGTCATTACAATAGCATGGCTTTAATAAAGTTATGCTCTGTCTCTGTATTATTTCTTGAAAGTTTATTTTCTCTCATAATAAAATTGTATCTTATGAGAAATTATGCTCCATTATATATGATGTATCAAAGTGCATTCTACTGTCATGTATAACTAATTAAAACAAATTAATTATTTTTTAATTTACTATTTTTTGACTAGGTACAAATCATCAGAAAATGGCAGATCATGTATTGTATAATCAGTTTAAAGAAGAGTCTAGCTAGCATCCCTAATACCTCAGAAAACAAAGGCATATTTAATGGTTAACTTTAACTTAATGACAGTCTCAAACCATCTGCCTTCAAAGCCTGAAACACCAAGGCCTGCTGCTGACACATATGCATTAGAAAAAGACATCTGGAGAATTAAAAAATAGATTATACTTCAAAGCAAGCACTAATTAGTGACAAACTATGTAAAACTTATTTTTTTTACTTGACAGGATAAAAAAGATGTACATGAAACATTACAAAGCAGAGATAGATAGCAAGTTTCAAAGCCTTTAGATTAATGATTTATGTGTTGTTCAATCAACTTTATAAACATGTGTCATGTGTTTAGAAAAATGCTACAATTTTTCCTTCATAAATTTGTTATCCAATTAAACCTTATGTTTTTAATATATCACATATTATATACCTTAAAAGTCACATATTTAATAAATAATATTAAAGCCAAAACTTTTTAATGTGATAGTGGTTCTTACTTTTCTATCCTTCCTGATTTTTATTGTTTATATAGATCGACTTTATCCAAAGATAATATCTAATGTGATTTTCTTTTATAGAAATTCTAGAAGAGTTATATGGCTCACATTATGAGATTTTTAAAATTTAAATGTAAAATGTGAAGATATCAAAGCTTTTGAGATGATGATGCATTGATTTTGTATTAGTTTCCTAGGGACACCACAATAAAACATCACAAACAGAGTGGCTTACAATAACAGAAAATTATTGTTTAAAAAATGTCAGCTAGACCATACTCTCTCTGAAGTCTCCAGGAAAGAACTGTTCCATGCTTTGCTGCTGGCCTCTGGTGGCCTCTTATATCTCATGGCTCATAGATGCTTCTTGCCAATTCTCTGCCTTCACATCATTCTCCCTGTGTGTCTTCACATTTTTTCCCTCTGTGTGTTTTTATATATAAATTTCCCATTCCATAAAAACAGTAGTCATACTGATTTGATTCACTTTAATTACCTCATCTTAACCAGGTCAAATATGTAAAGACCTTACTTCTAAATAAGTTCACATTCCTAGTGACTAGGGTTAGAACTTCAACACTTATCTATCTATCTATCTATCTATCTATCTATCTATCTATCTATCTATCTATTTATTTTGTGGAAGACACTTGGGTATTACCCAAGTTGGAATATCATTTCTGCCACTAAATATTTCTGTGCTCTTAAGTAAGTTACGTGATCTCTCTGTATCTCTAATTTTTTATGTTTACAATAGAGTTTTATTGGGAATAAAGAACACATAGCAATATTAAAATACTTGCTGTTATTAGTCTTACCTAACTTCAATGTCTGTTCTTATTCCAAGGGATTTCTACTACTTAGTTTATTAGATCAAAACTTCATGTGTCTAAAGTATATAGAAAATTATGTTGTATTTTGTCACCTGGGATAAGAAAATCTCATAATTATATAACTTGCCAAGAAGTGCCAACAATAATAGTGTAGTAAATTCCAATCAGTCTTCCACCAAGCCAGGCCAGGTCCTTATGCTGTACCCAGATCAGTGACTATTTCAGGTCAGATCCCTCCTTTGCATCTATGGCATATGACCTTATGCTCAGTGTTCTGATAGTAGCAATGTGAGATTAGTGTTATTGATCCCACTTGCCTCTAAGAACAGTCATTTTCCCTATAGAAAAGAACCAATACCAATGTTTGTAAAAACACTTCATTCTGCAAAAATACCATGAAAAAAAATTAAAAATAAAAATTCTCTGATATAATATAAAATAAAACTTGTAATTTTAAATAGTTCTCATTGTTAATAAGTATTCCTTAAGGGGAAAAATGTATAAAAATCCTAACTAAAATAAACTATACAACTGTTCCAATTTTAAGTAAAAGAAGCATGCATTTTAAAAATATCCATATTGAATTGATATATTCTCTTTGTCAATTTATAATTTTTGACAGTTAAATGCAAGAATCCCATTATACATAAATATGTGCAGTGTTTTCCTTATCACTAATGAGGGAATCAGGGAATAGTAAAGTTAATTCAAAGGAGAATTCAAGGGGAATTGGAGAAAAAAATAATGGAATAAATTTGTAGGGTGAAATACAAAACTCATTCATCTTCTATAGGAAAATAACACTAGGGTCAGGCCTTTATTTTCTATTAAACAAAAATGACATTATTCTACATATGACCACAATAAAGAAAAAATAAAATATTTAGTGATACCCATTTCTTTCATCAATGTAAAATAAAATGAAGACAAAGAATTAGTTATTAATATTTATTTTGTTGATATGATAATGTAAAGAGCAATTACAAATTACCAGATATGTGCTTCAATATTCTTACCAGTTAATAGACTTTAAAATTCCACAAATAAAATACAAAATAAACAAACAAGAAAGAGGTATGCTGTAATATACAGAATGGTGCATTGCTTTATTAATCCCATACCTGTCTTCTGAGGAGCATGGGCTCTGAATTATATAGGATTTGTTAGATGTGGATGTGTCTAACATCAATCATTAGAGCTTCCATATGAAGAGGGATTAATATGAATGAATAAATTTATTATGAAATTTATAAGCCAAGGTTCTGGGGACAGAGCTCAGAGATTGAGTTCATGCCTAGTATGTGTGAGGCCTTGGATTCAGTCACCAGTAAACTTGAGGAAAAAAAATAGGATGTACAAGCCAATAAATAATAAATGAAACCTTTCTATTTACTGTTAGAATTGACACTTTAAAATTAATGAAAGAGAAGGGGCAGGCGATTAGCAAGGATGGTGGAATGTGATAGACATCCTTATCCAAAGTACATGTATGAAGACAACGAATTAGTGTCAACATACTTTATATACAACCAGAAATATAAAAATTTGTGCTGTGTACGAGTGATAAGAATTGTAATGCATTCCACTATATGTTGTATGGAAGTATGTATAAACGTGGATGTATAACCAATGTGATCCTGCAATCTGTACATGTGGTAAAAATAAGAATTCATAACCCACTTGAATCAAAGTATGAAATATTATATGTCAAAATCCTTGTAATGTTTTGAGCAACAAATAAAAAAAAACAATAAAAAAGAATTGTAATGCATTCTACTGTAATTTATTTTTAAAAAATCAATAAAAATAATAATAAAAAATAAGATTGATGTTAGGTTTTTTCTCTAATAAGAATGAAATTAAAATTATGAATTTATAACTATGTATTGATTAATTTATTTCCAGTTCAGATAAGGCAGCAAAGATAAAGACTAATTATAACATTAATAAATGTTATTATTATCACTACTAAACAGGTATTATAAGTTATATGCATAGATGAAAAATCATGTCTTCAAAAATGCTAATATATTTTACATAACCTGCTGATAAGCTGCTGCTACATATAAACCTTGTTTCTCTGTAATGTATTCTGTACTTTCTATTTATTTTCTTCTAATTATACCTGTAGAGAAAAGTTGGTGGGTTCCACCATGTTAAATAAGAAGTAATCAATGTAATAACAAATCAATAACACATAAACACATCTACATTAAATAAACTTGCTTTTGAAACTTTGCAACTGAATATCTAATATGAATTTAAATATCTTTTGCTAACCCCGTTCTTTTTTAAATGAAAGAATAGAAATTTAAAATGAAAATTATCATTAGTAGTGATTATTTGTATGTATATAGTATACATGTATTTTAAATAGCAATTATAAATTTAATAAATTTGCTTTCTAGTTGTTGAGCAAATTTAATAATATTCAATAAATTAAGAGGGATTACATCTTAAATTTGCGAATATGAAATTTTTGAGCACACAAATCAATAAAGCAACACAGAAATAAGTTAAAACATGAAACAGGAGAATTTTACATAATTAAAGAAAAATTTAACTTTTTTATCTGAATTAAAATGTCTTTAAAATATAAAAAATTAAATTTCCTATATATAAAATATATAATTTAATTAGTTCATAATTAAATGAAAAAATTAATTGAAATTAAATCTAAGGTGTATATATATTTTTAAATTTGAAAGTAATTAGCTCATCATAGCTATGATTAGCCTGGAACATTTAATTCAGTTTTGGAAAAATAAATCAAAATAATAGATGAATTTATAGATTAAAGGCATTGAATATAAAGAGAATTATATAGCTAATATTAAGTATTGGTTAAGTGCTTTACATTCAGAATTAAGTTATAAAGAAGTACTCTTTCTTATTCTCTATATCTCTAGCAGATAATGAGTGACTGAACATATTTTGAAAGAGAGAGGGAAACTGAGCTAAACCTCTTTGAGAACATTCCTTTATGTTGGTGACTGGGTCACCTCTGACTAAATAGATGCTATGGAAGATGCAAGAGCTGAGGGTCCTTCAGAAGTTTATGACATCTAATAGGGCAACATCAAATACGGCCTCAGACATGTCTGTTCCAGGCCTGTAAGGCCTGTAGATATGGGCAGTGCCTGGAGTCTGTCACCCAAGTCTCTAACAAGTGAGATTATAAAAGAGAGTAGATTTCCTTTGAAATAAAAAGCCCATAGAGTTGAATAAAAAAAAAAAAAGCTGAAACTCTTAAGAAGATGGGAAAATAAAACAACAACAACATGAGACTATATCATGTGTGTGTGTATATATACAAACACATGGGCACAGTGTTGCACATCTGTAATCCCAGTGGTTTGGGAGGCTGAGGCCAGAGGATCATGAGTTCAAAGCCAGCCTCAGCAAAAGTGAGGTGCTAAGCAACTCAGTGAGAGCCTGTATTTAAATAAATACACAGTAGGGTTGGGATGTGGCTTAGTGGTTGAGTGGCCCTGAGTTCAATCCCTGGTGCCAAAAAAAAAAAAAAAAAAAAAAAAAAAAAGCAGAGACAAGCACAATCAAATATGGAATGGATTTTATAGTTTTTGTAGAACGAAGACATATAATGTCTGATGAATGACTCTTAGCTTGAATAGATGCAGAAAACTCTGGAAACAAAACAAGTCAAAAGAACTATAAATTTTGAGACTAGTTCTCTTGATACTAATGTATGAGCCAAAGAATTCCTGAAAACAATACATAGAGAGAAAACTGTGGTTTTGTGTTTTGTCCAAATCACACACGCTATTCACTATTAGATTTCATGATTTATGCAAATATCTGGGCACTCATCATATGGACATAGTGATAACAATAAATGCATCAGCACCTCTGTTCTTGGACTCTGTAAAAGTCATCCAAACATGTGGACCCAAACACCTTATATTTCTAAATTTTTCAAGGTTAGGAAATTGAAACAAGATCAAAGATTAGGGGAAGACAAATTAATTTGTCATTTCATAAGTTTTTTATACAGGCCAAGGTGATCTACAGTGTTATCTTCAAATTCAATAACTCAGTCTTCTCTACGGAAGGCAGGTGTGCTTAGTTCTTATGGCCATGTACACTATTTAGGTTTGAAACTGAAAACAGTCAATATTGTTTCAAAAAAGTAACATATCTTCAGATGAGAATAAGTCATTTCTGGTGAGACTGGTATGCAGCCTTTGATATGGCTATAATACCCATCCTGACAGTTCCCCTCAGGTTTTCCTTCACTGCCTCAGGATTTCCTTCATTTGCAAAACAAGCACTTTGCTTTTATTTATTGCAGGTTGATCTATACCTAGCTCTATGTGCACTGTTGATAATATGCAAATACTTTATTAAAATTATGTTACTTTGCTGTGGGTTTACACTGAAAAAAGTTGCTTGCATTACACATTAATTTGTATAATACTCAATGGACTAAAATGAAGACGATATCAAAGGGTTTGCTCTTTAGGTCTATCTTAAACTATATGTTTGCTGAAGCACACAGAGACATTTCACAGCCTATTAAGTACAAACTTTATTTTTATTGGTTCTTTTTAAACATTAGGATTCATTTTGACATACTTTCAAAAGCATGGAATATAATTTGCCTAATTAAGTACCAATTCCTTGGTACTTCCCCTTTCCCTCTCCTCCTCCCTCCCCCATTCCCTTCCCTCTACTCTATGGTTCTTTCTGCTATTTTTTTTTGCTTGTTTTGTTTTCTTAAATTAGTGCCTTGTGGATATACATGGAGTTAATTTTCACTGTAGTATATTCATGTGAGTCCAAACATTTAATCTGCCATCACTGAGTATAAAGCAGACTTTCTATATTGGAGAATTTTATTCCGACTTTTATCCCAAGTCATTAAATAAATAGCCAAAACCGAGTTGGAACTTTCATACAAGTAAATTGTTTAAAAAACTAGCCTTGCCATGAAAAAAAAAAAAAGCTACTTATTCAAGGTCAAACAGAATTGTAAGTATGCATGGCCATTTTCACATTTTAACTGATATTATAGGAACTAAAAGCTCCACTGATACTCATAGACACATAAAGATCTTGAATTTAAAAAAAAAATCTGCCAACTGTTAAGTATAAATGTCCAACCTGTTTGTGAGCCCAGATGGAAGTAGCTTATTTTCCTACTCACTGAGAAAAAAAAATCATGACACTTCAAACCTACATATTTATCTTGCTATAATTCTTCACTTCATCAAGCTTACAATGAGACAGGCTCTGAGAATTTCCATTATGATATAGAAATGGCACTTCCAATTTAGAAATAATTCTTATCCAATAAAATCTGCCACTTTTGGCCAGGTGTGTATGTCCACTCATTATATCCAGTGGCTTATCTACTCTTTTATTCAAACTGTTGGTGCAAGTGGACTCTTATCTACAAAACTTATCTGCTGAAAAGAAAGCAATGGCAAATACAAATTAATGCCATCTTTGTACCATAATAATGTCAAACTACTACCAGCCTATATCACTAAGTATCTCTAAGCGGTGAACTGGAACTCAGATGCAGTTCCTAATGTGCCCATAGGAAACAACCCTACCAAGTGGAATGTATACCACTGGTAAGCTCTGTGCTTAAACCCACTAACCATACCCTCTCTCCAACAAAGAATATGACCCATCCATCCTTCAGTACTTAAAATGGCATTTGATAATATTTCTTTCTGATTTGAAAAACTTATAGGCATGCAGGAATCAGAGAAAGAAGAGGAAGGAGAATTTGAGGAGAGAGAGTCCCAAGACCCTTTATTCAAATAGCACACATTTTCAGCAGACTGGTGCATTGCATTCCCTTTTTGTTCCTCTTGCTTTGGCCTTGACACATGACCTTGTGGCCTGGAATGTTTAGCTAATATTGACAGTACCAAGATATAAGATCTTAAATACTTACTCAAACTTGATTGATATCAGGGTCTTATGCTAGTTTCCTAGAATTGCCAAAATAAACCACTAGAAACTGGGAGACCTCAAGTAAAATGCATTTGTCTTCTCACAGTTTTTAGAGGTTAGATCTGAAATTAAAATGTCAGCAGGGTTAAACTCTTATCACCCACCTCTCTTGTTGCCAAAAATCATTGGCATTTCTTGTTTTGCAACTGCATAATTCCAATTTCTGTTTTCCTCTGATGTATTTGCGTGATCACAAGGTATTCTCCTTTCTGTGCATTAATTTTTGCATAGCTTCTCCCTTTCTTGACAAGCACACCAGTCCTATTGTCTAAAAGTTTCATCCTATACTAGTATAACGTCATCCAAACTTCCATGGAATTACATCTTAGAGGTATTATTCCAAACAAAGTAATATTTATAGATATTAATGAATAGAACTTTAGCAAACCTTCAGGATATAATTCAATAAATCATCATCAACCTCCCACTAGCCTCAGAACTCAAATATGATGAAAACTAGTGGATTCTGGGGACCCTCTAGAGATCATCAGTTTGAAAAAGTGTGCTCATAATTTCAATCACTTTATTTTTCTTACTAACTTCTATGATAATATTTTCAGATCATAGAACACAGGTCATTAAAGGAAGATTTTAGTCTTTAAAGCATCATATTAATGCAAAAAACCTGTTGTTTCATCCACTTATATGTAATAAAGTTATTAATTATAGTAAAAAAATAAAGTTTACTATTGAAATGTTTTGCTTTAAATATCATGCCACATTGCAATTATTAAATGCTTCATGAAATTTTAATTATTGCTAGAAAAAAAAAGCCAAAAATTATTTAGGCTGAAAATTTGGGCCCCATTTTTTTTTCTTTATTCCAAAGCCTGAGATGTATACAGTACTATAAATACAAAGAATGAAATATGTGATTTTTTTCCTACTCACTCCCTATCCATTTTCACACATAGAAAATATTAAGGAAAAATCAAAAGAAAAATTACATTATAATAATCATGTGGAAATTCTTTTAAGTTAATAAATTCCTAAATTTGAGATCATGTTTATCAGATACAAATAAGGAATCAAATGTTATACTGATTTCATGATTATATCTGGAAAAACATTCTAGAAAAAAATGAAATTATAGGACTCTACTATTATTTTACCTTAGAATGGCCCTTTCATTACACTTCACCTCAAATGAACAGTGATATAATTATAATTTCATTTTTAATCAGATAGTTAATGTTGATGGGCAAGCATTATGACAGGGATTGTACACTAGATTTTCTGCACAGTACTTATTTCAAATATTTTTTTTAGGATATCTAATCATGTTTTACTTTAGAAGATATGACCACAATAATTGATAATCCATGACACTTAGAATCTAAGTCTGTGATTAATGTAAGCGTACAGTTTTATCAAATTCAGCTTGAAAATAATCTAAATTAACTATGAAGCATATACATGTATGTTGTGTGTTCATGTTTTCTTCACTAATGCTAAATGGACAAATTATTTTCTGTTTCTTGGGTTGTGCACCAAGTGAAGTATATGTCTTGGTTTAGATTCAAATGATTTCATATTTGGATTTATGCTATAGCCACATTCAATATCACAAGATGCACAATTGAGAATTTAGTTTTTAAATTTATATTTATTTATTATTTTTGAGGGTACTGAGGATTTAACCTAGGTGTGCTTTATCACTAAGATATATCACTAGCCCTTTTTTATTTTTAATTTTGAGATATGCTCTCACTAAGTTGCTAAGAGCTTCACTAAATTGCTGAAGCAGACCTTGAACATGCTATCCTCCTGTGTCAGCCTCCTGAGGTGCTGTGATTGCACGTGTTTACCACCATGCCTAGCACAATTGAAAACATTGGAGAAAATAATTATAGGGTGTATTATTGACCAAGGAATCACAACATTAAGGTTCCATCAATTAAGTTATCAAAGGGCCTTTGAGTTTTATGGAACAAAGATTAGTCAGCATTATTTAAATTTTTTCTCTTTTTTACATCTCTGCTATAAACACAAATGTAATTATACTCTTACACTTCTCACACACTCACACACACACACACACACACACACACACATCAAATATAAGCACAAAAATGCACCATCAAATTTAAACATGGGAAAAATAGATTAGAAATTTGTCAAACAAACTAGAAAAAGCTAACCACTCAATTTCTAACCACTTGTGCCTGCTACACATTATCTTCTTCATCAGGTATGCTCAGCTCTGTACAATGCAACAGCGTTTATAGAACTTAATGTTTGAATCTCTAGCTTTCAGGTAAAGTAAAATATAAATAGAGAATCCTACTATAAATTACAGTAACAATATTTGTAGCTGAGGATATAAAATTGTTATAAAAAGGCTATTGTAAGAACATAATCCTTTGCAATTTTAAATATGTTTTATTTCTTGCTGATATTTGCTAATGCATAGAGTGCTTATATGTAGTCTCAAGTAAAAATGTTCAATTATGAGCTAATTTAACATAATTTTTTTCTAATTCCTTAATATTTCAACTATATGATTGCATGAAGTATTGTGCCTCATATCATATGTGTTAATTTCACTGGTTAATCTAATATTAAATATGATATATATTACATAACAAAATATTTAATTAGATAAATATTCAAATAAGACTTATGAATAAATTCAGCTTTTGGAAATCTCTTCAAAGTTATTTGTTGTTGTTGTTAAGAATAATGGTTCTTGGACTAGGGATGTGGCTCAAGCGGTAACGCGCTCGTCTGGCATGCACCTCAGCATCACATAAAAATAAAGATGTTGTGTCCACCGAAAACTAAAAAAATAAATATTAAAAAATTCTCTCTCTCTCTCTCTTTAAAAAAAGAATAATAGTTCTTAAAGAATGACAGATTCCCATAGACACATTAATTCATTCATATAATTTTGAATAAAAATACAAGTTTAATTTATCATTATCTCATTGAACTGTATGTAATGTTAAGTGTATCTGGTATTTAGAATTTCATTCATGGACCAAAATTGAAAGGACACCAGTTTTTGTTGTTTTAGTGCATCTTGTATATCATGTAATTCAGAAATCTTTATAATCTAATAAGGGAGATAGTGCTTTACTGAGACATATTTTTACGTTTAGGTACATCATAGTTGTCTTTTTTCTCAAAAAAACTATTGCTCCTATTTGAAACCACCAACATATTTACTCAGCTTTAGAAAAAAAATTATCTCCTGATAACTACAAAAACCTTCTTTGCAGAAGTATGCATAACTACAAAAACCTTCTTTGCAGAAGTATGCATTGCTTTTGCCATATAGGTCTGGTAGTGCACTAATTATTTATAAGGTGACTCAATGAAACTGCTAACTATTTCTCAAACTCAACTTATGTATAAATACTGAACATTTAATTTATTGACTCAAATAAGGCAACATTTTTTAAATTACAAAAGGGATATATGAGTCAATATTTTAGTAAAAAATTTTCCCCAAATCTACTAAAATATGAAGAATAAATGTGACATCAAAGTTTATATAAAATCCATATAATCAATTTTTTACTAATGATTGCTAATAATTCTTTTTAAAAATCTTTAGAGAGGTTTATATCCAGCTAATTACACAACTGTTCAAGACAACTATATAATAAGTTTTTTAATTCATCAACTCTTTTGTGTGTCAGATACTCCTTAGGTAATAGAAATACAGTAATAAACAAAACAGGAGTTCCTAAAGACACTTACATCCAAGTTGTAGAATAAAGAAACAGTTAAAGTAAATAAAACAAGTACTAAGCAGTATCCTTCAAAGATAAAAAAAAAAAAAAGAGATACACTGGGCATATGTTCTAAGAACCACTGGGATATCCTTGATCACTAAGATGATTTAATTATTTCCTTAATATCCTCTTAATTTCCTTTGCCATAATATATAATTCTACTCCATTTATGTTTTATAATCAATAGTTTTCAAGCCTCACCACTCTCCCTTCCTTTTCCAGATCCAGGCACCTCCTTTGGTACCAGGAGTTTATTAAAACCTTGTAAGTACTGGCCATGTGTACTGGAAATTTAACCCCAGTTGATACCTCCTATCCATGATAAGGACCCTCCAGCTCTCCAGAGAAAGCCAATTTCAGACCTGCTTGACACTCTGCCTTCTCATCCAAGAAAAGATTAGCATGTGAGTCAACATTCCTTCCTCTGCTCTTAGTGTTCAGGTGCTGCCATCACCCTCCGTGCTTGATAGCTTTAGGGTACACAGCCTACCTCTGTGAGCCAATCACAATTCCCTATTACAAAAAGGTTCTAGTATGTGATCAAGATATAAGTTCAATATTCCTATGTCTTCATGTTATTCACATGAGTAAACTTTATTTTTATCTCTATATCATTCTTGTTTTGAAAAATGAACTGATTTTCCCCCTCATCCAAATGGTATGATCGATGATATTTCTTTATCATTATTTGGAAATCATCAATATGTTATGCTATATCTATTTTTCACCCTGTTCTGTAAGGATGTTTTTAGGCTTTTTTGTCTTTATATTTTCAATTGATTTGGAGTAGTAGGAGACATTTGAACAAGTTTTCTTGTACTGGGAAAGAGGAAGGTCAGGATATTAATTAACTTGAGCACTCATTGCATGATACCAGTGGGAGACTTGTAGCCTGTACTAAATGTCATAGCTCCTTCCAGGGGACACTCACAATATAGCTATTGCCTCTGAATTATTACTCCATACTATTCAGTTCTAGATAGTTCCAAACAAAACTCAAAAGTTTTTGGATTTCCTAAATTCTTTTCATCTTTTGTAATTAGCTACGTTTTAAAACTTCTATTAATATTCAGTATGAGTGTGTAATTTGTTTCTCCTTGGATGTTCCAAATGCTTTTTCATGGGCTGTCATTGAAAGAGAAATTGTTTTTCTGTCATATACATAGTACTAATGTAGGTTATTTATGTTTAAAAACAGAAAGAACATATTGAAAAAATTTTAAATGCCTTTAAGCTAGCTATAGTCCTATTTTAGTTTTGAGCATGTATTACCAATTTAATCTAATTATATCACTTATTCATTTTGTTTCATCCACATCTTAACGGCTTACTTTCTCTAGTGTTATTTCTTTGAACTGCATAATTTTATACTATATAATAATCTCTGGCACCTAGTAATGCAGATTTTCTCGAGTTGATGCCAAAATTTCTGGAGTGATGATTAATTTATACTAAACAGAAATTATATCTGAATATTTGATATGCTTTATTATAGCTATAAATCCTAAGATTTAGGAATATGTACAAAATAGCATGATCATAGGTCATTAGAATTCTGTTATTACTATTTTTCAGACCCCTTCAATTTAAAATATAAAATGAATTCTTTGTATCATTTTATTTGGCACTCTAGAATCTTCACATAAATTCAATCCAAGATTCTTTCATGAAAACTTTGGATATATTATACACTAATGCTAACAGGATTTATTTACTTTTTCTTTCCAGCTGCATCTTATTTTTACTTTGGAAGATGTCCTGTCCTTTTTGTCTTTTATCCAAACAGTAGTTTAAAGAAAACATATGAGAAATTTGAGTCACTAAACTCACAAACATACAACATCCCATATTATATGACTATTACACTCTAGCATATTTTGGCATATTTTTGGATTATTGCCTTAGATTTAACTGCATGTTAGGAAATATGGAACAGGTAAGTAAACTGGTTCAGAATAAGCCCTTGATTCTAAACAATGGCAATTCTTAAACAATATACAGTGGCATATAACACTATTTCATTCTAGGAAAAATATCAGAAATGGTGTTTTACAAAACATACTCAAACAACTGGTACCAAAAAAAGGGGTGGTGGTGGCATGTGTTTATTATAGACACCGAAAAGTCAAATGGTAAGAAATTTGATATTGTGATATTGTGTTGCTAAAGATACATTAGACCAGATGGGATGCATTCTATAGGATTACAAGGAAATTGTCTGTAGAAATCTTATATTTGAACCATCAATAATATTTGACAAAGTAAATAATATGTCCAATAACTGTAACAGAGTTAAGTGATTCTCTGAAGAATAATGAGAACATGGTTAGCAATTGTAAGACTGTCAATCATTGAATGCTATCATAGATTAATTTTGAAAACAAGAAAAATGTTTGTGATTGTCTCATTGCTGATGGTTTACCAAAACCTAATTAGATGAGTGGAACATAATGTTTGACAACTATCAAAGAGTCGTTACTTTATAGTTGGAAAGAGACATACCAGATAGTTATCTCTTGACACAGACAGACAGACAGGGCTAATTGTTCTTTATGGGATAATAAAGTGGAGATTCCCTTTATAGATAAGAAACTTGGAGGAGAATACTAAGTTTCTTATATTTCCAAGAAAAACTAAAGAACCATAATTACCTCTAAAGTCAAATGCTAACAGGGTAACCTGCTTAGATGATTTTCTTCCACAGGACCTTTGAGTATGTAGATATTGATCCTTACAACTATAGCATGTCCTCACTAAAGATTATTTAACACTTAGAAATTAAAGTTTATAATATTAAATGCCAGGATCTTTTTAATTCATTCAGTTCTATTAAGAGAGTCAGACACTGAAAAAAATTATATATGTACTTCCTGGTTTATTAATTACTGGAGCTGTGGAGTTTTAAGATGAGACATAACACTGAAATAAAATACTCTGCTCATTTCATATCATATCAATGAATACATTATGTCAGTGTGATTTATTCCCAGTGATTTTAATTTTTTTCACTTGGTAATATGACATCTTCCAGATATCTGTTATAAATATACCATTTTCTTTGGAGGGACATCATTTAATCTAACCCATTCTTGTAAGTGAGTAGGGATAAAACTCTATTTAGTGGAAGGGGATGTTACCTAACTATATTACCCGGACAGCTTCATTGGAAAGAAGCTGTTGTTTTCTGTTTATTGTTTATTATTGTTTCCTAGTGTATCTCTAATTCTGTCCCTTTCTTTCCTTTTCCTCCATGAAATATTTTCTTTTACCTTTGTATCTCAACTCGACAATTTTGCAGTTTTCTCTGGTATACTCAGAGTAATCTTTGTAAAACTTCTAATCACTTTCATAATGAAGTTTACGAGTCACTGCTTGGTTTTACTCTTACTACCCTTTCTAATTTTAACTTGCTCCTGATTTTCTTTTCCCTCTCTCTTTTCTAGTTATTCTGCCCTTCTGTGATTTCATTTAATTATTATACTCACTCATCCATATATTTACTCTAGGTATGAGCCCCATACCTAGAATATTTCTCCCCTTCCATGTCACTTAGAAAACAATTGTTCTTCCTTCTAATTCCCTGCCATTCTTGGTCAAATTGCTACATCTGATGTCTCTCTTTGGCAGTGGCAAACACCAATTCAATGGCAGGTTGTTCTGTTTCATAACTTCTTCTGTAGAAATCTATCACAAAAGCAGGAATTCATACTTTTAACATCATACCTCTTATATGAAATATAGATTTCATTATTTTTGGATATATTTAATGAATCTTATTAGAATTAGTGAATGGGAGGTTGAACTTAATCAGAAACATAACTAATGAGCATCATGGAAGAGTAAAGTAAATGATAAGAGTGCACTGAATCATTAATTGAATTCACATTCTTGCTCTTTATCCCTTTCTCTTACATTCACCTTTGTTCTGGTCATCAACTGTTCAGTAACTTTTTTTTTCTACTTTTCTGTATATTATGACACTGCAGGATATTCATTATCTATACTCCATTTGGTTTAGTTCCTAGTTATTTGACCTTTGTTTCATCCACAAATAGAAATTCATAAGTTTTTTTCCTTTGTTCTTCTTTATGTCCTGGTTGTCTTTTTTATACTATTAAGGTCACAGTGAACTACTTGAGGTAATTATATATAAAAAATGTTATTTTAAAATAAATGTGCACTATGACTTTAATATCTGAAGGACCTAGATAGATTTTCATAACTAACACCTCTTAGTCCCTTATCTGATTCTTTGTGCATATCTTTTAGAATATTTTTTAACAGATCATGCCACATAGTGGACATCTTGTATTTGGAATCCAAACTTCCACCAATGTCTTTCAATTTTAAAAGTATTAGGTGAAGTACTTTGTTCTTCCTAATTATTTTATTGACCCAAGAGAGCCTCTGTCAACAGTGATTCACAAGGGTATTAATGAGTGAACTCTGGGGTGATGAAACACGTGGATGACAAAAATTCTAGTTCCGATTATAGAGCTCTCTGAATTTTTAACTCATGTTTAATGTTTTTGAATAACTCTATTACTGCATCAATAATGTGAAGATGAAACATTCTTCACATATCTAGAGACAGGATAAAACTAAGAAATCTATGTATAACTTATGTTAATATAAATTAAGTACCATATGTATATGCATTAATCTATTTTCAGTTGTTGTAATAAAATAACCAAGGCTGGGTAATATATATTTAAAAGATATTCATTTAACTCATTATTTTTAAGGTCAAGAGTACTAATGAAGGCCTCATAGTGAATGGCATCAAAATGGTGAGATCCTGTGCAAGAAAGGCAGACAACATGACAATAACAGAAGCCAGAGTTATGGGAAGACAGAAACTCTCATGTGAAAGCTCACTCATGTCAATCCCTTCAGTGGACAGCAGCCCCAATGATCTAAGTACTTGCCACTTGGACATTACCTTTTAAAGATCCAACCCTCTCCAAGAATACTACATAGAGGAGCAAATTTCCAACACATGAAACTCTGAGAAACAACTCAAACTATATTAAAACCATAGCAACAATATTTAAAATAGCGGAATGTCAGAATCATGGAGTTAGGACTTACCCAAAACTATATATTAACATGATTTAATTTTTTAATGTGCATTTCTTTGAATATTTAAGTACTTTAAATATACAGTAAAAATATTTTGAGAAAAATAAACAACTTAGAAAAGTGAAATAAAAAATATATACAAAATTAAAAGTATATTCTAAGTAGAAAGATATGAAAAAATGGGAGTTCATAACCCACTTGAGTCAAATGTATGAAATATGATATGTCAAGAGCTATTTAATGTTTTGAACAACTAATAAAAAAATATATGTTTTCAACTGTTTATAATAGTGTCAGTGATAACCAAAGAAAATTAGTGACAGGCTTCAAGTTTCAAAATGAAAGTAAACTTTTATGATATAAATATTCTTCATTTTACACATATAGATGAAATTAGAGTTTTCACATTTAGAGTAATAAATGACATGTTTTGATATGTATGTCTTTGGATTCATGTTCATGAGTGACTGTCTTTGCCTAAATTAAGATTTGTTGTCTGAGTAGTAATTCTTTCAATTTTTTTTAATTTTTTTTTTTATTGGTTGTTCAAAACATTACAGAGCTCAAGACATATCATCTTTCATACATTCGACTCAATTGGGTTTTGAACTCCCCAAATACATAATACAGACTCACTTCTGTTACATACTCACATTTTTACATAATGGCATATTAGTGACTGTTGTATTCTGCTACCTTTCCTATCCCCTACTATCCCCCCTCCCCTCCCCTCCCCTCCCAACATCCCTCTCTACCTCCTCTGCTGTTGTTCAATTCTCTCCCCTTTTTTTTCCCCCCACCCCCTTGCCCCTCATAACCTCTTATTATTTTGTGTATCACTGAAGGTCTCCTACCATTTCCATATGTTTTCCCTTCTCTCTTCCTTTCTCTCCCCCCATTTGTCTTAGTTTACTGTTAGTCTTTTCCTCATGCTCTTCCTTCCTGTTCTATTCTTAGTGGCTCTCTTTATATCAAAGAAGACATTTGACATTTGTTTTTTAGGGCTTGGCTAGCTTCACTTAGCATAATCTGCTCTAATGCCATCCATTTCCCTGCAAATTCTATGATTTTGTCGTTTCTTAGTGCTGCATAATACTCCATTGTGTATAGCTGCCACAATTTTTTTATCCACTCATCTATTGAAGGGCATCTAGGTTGGTTCCACAGTCTAGCTATTGTGAATTGTGCTGCTATAATCATTGATGTGGCCGTATCCGTATAGTGTGCTCTTTTAAGGTCCTCAGGGAATAGTCCAAGAAGGGCAATAGCTGGGTCAAATGGTGGATCCATTCCCAGCTTTCCCAGGAATCTCCATACTGCTTTCCAAATTGGCCTCACCATTTTGCAGTCCCACCAGCAGTGAACAAGTGTGCCCTTTTCCCCACATCCTCGCCAACACTTATTGTTGTTTGACTTCATAATGGCTGCCAATCTTACAGGAGTGAAATGGTATCTTAGGGTGGTTTTGATTTGCATTTCTCTGATTGCTAGAGATGTTGAGCATTTTCTCATGTGCTTGTGGATTGATTGTATGTCCTCCTCTGAGAAGTGTCTGTTCAGGTCCTTGGCCCATTTGTTGATTGGATTATTTGTTATCTTATTGTTTAATTTTTTGAATTAATTTTTAATTTTTATTTTTTGATACCAGGGATTCAAGCCAGGGTGCTTAACTACTGAGCTACATTCACACCCCCTTTTTTAAAAATATAATTTATTTTGAGAGAGGGTCTCTCTAAGTTGCTTAGGGCCACACTAAATTACAGAGGCTCATTTGAACTTTCAATCCTCCTGCTTCAGCATCCCCAAACCCTGGGATTATAGGCATGAGTCACTATGCCTGGCCTATCCTTTTAGCTTTTAAGAACTAAAGATAATCTCTACATTTTTAGGAACTCTCTATAAATAAACCTACCCAGACATTACAAAATGGAGTTATTTTCCCTAAAGCACATTTCCCCCACAATTTACATTAATTTTGATAGTATTTTTTTATTTAATGAGAAACTCAAACATACCCTTGCATGAATTGACTTGTGTTATGCAAATTACTTGGATGATATCCAACAGCAGGGATGTTTCAGAAGCAAAAGCTTCATGTTCAGAGCTATGTATCTTTAGAGAGTTTCTATAAGAGTATCTTGTATATTTCAAAGGCAAAAATGGAAAAGTGTAGAAAGCAAAAGCTTTCAAGGAAGTTCCAGAAAATGAGGGTCTTCACAGAGATTATGACTAAAATAAAAGATTCTATTATGGGAAAAAAGGCATTGAAATTACTGTTAGTAGAATTTTCAAGAAGCATGTATGCATTATATTTGTACCTGACTTATTAAGAATCACTATGAGATATTACAATACTTCCCTTTAGATAAAACTTCTTTCAGAAAATAACAATAGAAAATTCACCACCATATTAAGAAAGTTTACTGAAGTTAGTTTCTAAAACTAACTTCTTTAACATTCTTCTAAGCTGCATTTAAAAACAATGGAGACTAATCTGGAATCTAAAAACTTAGATAAATGTTAAAGAAACTGTTATTTGGCATTAATTTAGATACATGACCCATGCAGAGAATAAAAGTTGTTTTCTTCTATATTACTTTTTAAAAAGTCAATCAAAAGATAATGAATTACTAATTTTTATGAGATTTTGCCAACTCAGAAAGAAATATTGTACTTAAATAAAGTATACGTACATTTATTAATCAATAAATACAATGGGAAAAATAGAACAAAAATAAAGTCAACCCTAAGAGAAAAAACAAATACCTATTAAATAACAAAATGGCATTGACATCTTTTTTTTAATATACTTTCACATTTTTGTACAAAATTTGATATGTTTGTTTGTTTGGTACCAGGGTTTGAGTTCAGGGGCACTGGACCACTGAGCTACATCCCCAGCCCAATTTTGTATTTTATTTAGACATAGGGTCTCACTGAGTTGCTAAGCACCTCGCTGTTGCTGAGACTGGCTTGAAACTTACGATTCTCCTGCCTAGGCCACTGGAGCTGCTGGAATTATAGGAGTGCACTACCATGCCCAGGTCACAATTTGGTTTTTAAACTCAATTACCTTGGCTTTTTTGAAATAAGTAGCTATAAGAAACTGCACATCAGATTCCAAGTATGACCAGTGTTTATTTTATGATGTTATATTCTACATGAAAAAATCAAATAAATCAACAACTCTTACTATCTGCATAACATATTAATTATGTGTTGATTTAATTCATCACTGAATAAATGAGACATGGTGGGATTTTAGTCTTAAGTATAATTCTCATTGAAAATTCTAGAAATGTAGCTTCCCAGCTTTTGTAAGAGATAATTTTTCATATATAGTTTTTTGTTTGTTTTAGTTTAATTTTTTTTTTTTTACAAAATGTTAGAGGGCCAAAAATTTGGAATAGGACATAACAGAATTAGCCAAAATGAATCATATTAAAATACTAGAATAAGACCTTTGCTAAAGTTAAAATTTAAGAAGCAGAATTGATGAGCGATTATTTTAACACATAATATCATATTTTTAGCAAAACTATATAAGAATAAATAGTACCAATGAAATAAACAAACATTGAGTTAATAGTTATAACCTTATACAATATAAGTCAAGAACCCAGTTTCTTTTTAAGCTATTGGTCTCTGATAATTCCAGACTTTATTTCCGTTTCTTAAAGTATCTAAATAGTATTAATCAATTCTTCATCTCTCTAGGCCTTAAGAATTTCAGTCTCTCACTAGTTACCTTGCCCACACGAATATAGTAGCCTCTGAGCAATACTTACCTGCTTCCCAAAGCAGTCCTCCTTGTCTCCTGTCACCTGAGCTAGTAAACAGGCCCTGATGGCTGTAACACTCTTGTGAATTTCATAAAGATCATGGCTGTATCGTCTCCTAATGCTTTTCACAGGATTTATGAGCATCCATTACATCTCTGAGGCACTTCTTTTATGGATTTATAACATTTACAAAACTTTGCTGGAATTTGGTGCTAACAGACTTACAATATGAGGATAAGGAATGATTAATATGGTGGTGATTCTGACTGATACCTGCCACATATATTAATTCCCTCTCTAGGGTTTCTCCCCTCTCATATCTCCTCAGCCCTTTTGGGCAAATATTACCCTGAACCATGTTCTTCCTAGTTAACATCCTGGCCCCAAATCTTATCAACACCAATAAGAAACGAAAAAGTCAACCTCTTCCCCTTCTTACTGAAAACCCTCATTTTAAACAACATAATGTATCTCAGATATTTTTTTTTCTCCTGATGGAAAGACAAACTTCAGATTTTTCTTATCTTCTCACTAAGAGTGACTTTCTCTTCACAGAAAATGGGTTTTATATGCATATCAAAAAGATCTCTTAAGAACCAAGATCAGTGATACACATCTTTAATCTGGCTATTTGGGAAGCTGGGGCAGTAATGTCTCAATTTCAAAGTCATTGGCACTGTGAGGTTGGCCTGGGAAACTTAGTAAGACCCTGTCTCAGAATAGAAATTTACAAAGGGATGGAGATATAGCTCAGTGATTGAATACCTGCCTAACTGTGGGATCAATCCCCAGTATTGAAGAAAAAAGAATGCCAAAAAATATTATATTGTGTGCATCTATGAATATGTAATAGAAAATCCCATTATTATGTACAGCTATAATGGTACAATAAAAATTGTGAAAATAAAAAAATGCATTAATGTTACTTTGCTTGTTTCACATTGTTTTGTTTTTCCCAAAAATGTAATGATTTCTTCAAATATAATTTTATTGATCATCTCTCATTAACCAAGAAATATGCTAGCATTTTAGAAATTAAAAGAAATGTATTTGTCCATACATCTAAATATCAATATTTCGGAAATCTCAGAATTATGTTTCATACAGAACACTCAATTTAACTTTTGTTATGTTTTTGTGGAATCTGTATAGTAATTAATCATGTCCCACTGTTAGCCAAATCTACCTGAGCATCAGGCTCTGATTCTAAAGACATGACTTCTTCATAAGAGTCTTCCCCTAGAAGACAATATAGAAACCTAAATATGTCAAAGCAGGTGTGTGTGGTAAAGATTTTCTCCCATTCTGTAGGCTCTTTCTTCACATTATTGATTTTCTCCAATCTTCAGGATATATAAAGAACTCAAAAAACTTAACAACAGAAAACCAAATAACCTAATCAATAAATGGTCTAAAGAATTGAAAAGACACTTTACAGAAGAAGAAATACAATCAATCAACAATTATATGAAAAAAAAATGTTCAACATCTCTAGCAATTAGAGAAATGTGAAATCAAAATCTACACTGAGATTCCCTCTCACTCCAATCAGAAAGGCAATTATAGAGTATGCAAACAACACTGTTTGTGAGGATGTGGGGAAAAAAGGTACACTCATACATTGCTGGTGGGAATGCAAATTGGCGCCACCGCTATGGAAAACAGTATGGAGATTCCTCAGAAAACTTATAATAGAACCACCATTTGAACAAGTTATTCCACTTGCTTGTTTTTTACACAAAGGACTTAAAGTCAGCATACTATAGTGACACAGCCGTATCAATGTTTAAAGCAGCACAATTCACAATAGCTAAACTATGCAACCAATCTAGGTATCTTTCAACAGATGAATGAATAAAGAAAATGTGGTATGTATACACAATGAAATATTACTCAGCCTTAAAGAAGAATGAAATTATTGCTTGTGCTGGTAAATGAGTAGAACTAGAGAATATTATGCTAAGATAAATAAGCCAATCCCAAGGAGCCAAAGGACTAATGTTTTATCTGGTATGCAGGTGCTAATTCACAATAAGGATGGGGAGCTTAGGGAAGAATAGAGGTGGATTAGATAGAGGGGAGTAAAGGGAGAGGAGGGGGTATAGGGGTAAGAATGAGAGTGGAATGAACCAGATATTATTACCCTATGTGCATATATGATTACAAGACCTGCAAAACTCTACATTATGTACAACCAGAAGAATGAGAACTTATACTCTATATATGATGTGTCAATATGCATCCTACTGTCATTTATAACTAATAAGAAAAAATAAAAATTAAATGCAAAAAAATGTCAAACCAGCAGGAAGTGAGGATTATTATTTAGATAAGTTTGTCATGAATGTTGTCCCTTGAAAAAAAGTCTTTTAAAAGTGGGGTCTTGGGGCTGGGGATGTGGCTCAAGTGGTAGCGCACTCGCCTGGCACGCATGAGGTACTGGGTTTGATCCTCAGCACCACATAAAAATAAAATAAGGATGTTGTGTCCACTGAAAACTAAAAAAAAAAGATAAATAGTAAAAAATTCTCTCTCTCTCTCTCTCTCTCTCTCTCTCTCTCTCTCTCTCTCTCTCTCTAAAATAAAGTGGGGTCTAAAATGAGAAAACATTAAATATACAGTAATTGCATTGTAGAAAATCTCAAACATAAACAAAATCATATGGAAAATTGACAAAGAATAAAAGTTTATTTTCAGGATTTTATTTTATTTTATTTTTTTAGGCACTTAGAGTACTAAAATATCTGAAGGCTAAGGGAGAAGCATTATCGAGTCTTTTTTTTTGAGAGGAACAAAGATTGTGCTGTGCTTTCTAGTTGATAATGATAAGTTGAATTTAATTAAAACAAATGGAAAATATAAAATTTTGACAAAGGATTTGTTCTTCTTTATATTTTTCAAAACATCATTCTGGCTGCTATCAGGAAAGAATAAAGGGAGAGAATGTTCTTTAGAAGCAATTGTAATATTACCCACAGATAAAACAAATTATGTTCTAGAAAGATTGCAGTGGATATGAAGAAGATATTTTGAAGGCAAGGATTATGTGATTTATGGCTCATCGATATAGGCATACAAAATAAATGAATCATGAATGTTTCACCAGTTAGGCTTGGGGAAGTTCTAAACTAGATTTATAAATTTGTAAGTAGGCAACATATAGTTAACATTTAATATCATGGAAATAACTGACATTACATATTAATTCTCTAGGAAGAGAATATTGATGCATCTTTTCTGAAAATCTGTGTATTTTGTAGTTTATGAATTTTCAAATCTAATAATCAGCTAATGAACACATATTAGCATATAAACTATTTTCCTAAAAAAAATTTCCCAACTAGTTTAAAGAAATAAATTGATGTTCCCCAATGTTATGTCAGCAAATCCTAATCATACTAAATGCATCTGGTCTGGGAATCAAGAATAATTTTATATCTTGAGAATAAAGTTTTATCCCTTCAGATACTCTTGATTCTGTCTTCCTTACTGTGAAGTTGAACATCTGATTCATTACCAATGTTGTCTATCTTTCAAATGATTTTGTAAATGATGTTATTACTATTACTTTGGCCAAAGCTCTCTCTCACTTGCACTGCTCTGGTAGTCTACTAAGTCATCTCCTGGGGTTTTACTCTTGTTGCTATTTAATCTATCAGCAAGTTAGTATCATTAATCTTGTTATGTTTGCCCACTGCTTAAAACTGTTCTCTACTATTAAGGCAAAATTGTTAAAATCATCCAAAAACCATTCAGATTCTATTTTGAACTTGCTTCTTGGACATATTCCCTCATACATTCCAGTTCACCAGAATGGCCTGTTTGTTGTTCTTTCAGCATCAACAGTGCTCCTGTCTCAGGGCCTTGGTACAAGTTTTTTTTTTTTTTTTTTTTTTTTTTCCCCTCACCTGAAATGTCTTTCATCCAGATACCTACAATTCTCACTTAGATGACTTCTTTAAGCGTTTTTCAACTATCATCTTTACAGTTAGGTGTTCTGGGACCATGCAATAGCCTTATATCCTTTCTCTCTTTTCTGCTTTCTTGTTGTATAATCTTCATTCTTAATAATTATTTACTTTAGACCGTTTTTTTTTCACTATCAACTAGAAGATGAGTAAATTTCATGAGTGTATCGGAGATTTTTGTACCAGGGATTGAACCCAGGCAGCTTAATGCCGAAGACACTAAAACACACCACTCAAAATTTTATTTTGAGACAGTGGGCTCACTAAATTGCTTAAGACATTGCTAATTTGCTGGCTTCAAATTTGGTGATCCTCTGTTTCAGTCTTCCAAACTGCTGGGATTACAGACATGTACCACCACACCCAGCTAGTGCATAGAACTTTGACTGGTTTACATTAAATGCAAAAATTCTGTCTTGATTAAGTGCCTGCCCTATAGAAGGAGTTTTTTTTATGAATGACTAAACTAGAAATCCACTAAACTTATCATTTTCCTCAACTGGATATTATTTTTAATAACATGAATGGATATAAAACATGCATATAATTATATTTAAAATAAAGAATACAGTATCAAATGATGTAGATTAGAAAAAGAGTTCTATTTCTGAAAGCACTATGGAATCACTGTCTTAACAAAAATAAGTTAATAATCATACAGTTAATACTTTCGTTAGCATGGTCTCACACTAAAGATTTTTTGTACTTTATTTTAGGGTAACTAATTTCTCCAAATGCATTGCCATTGAGCTGTACAATTAGAATATAATGTTATATTTCTGATTTTAGAACCTGGGCAGATAAATACTATCCACTCCTGCTTCATGTTTGAAATTTTTTTTCAAGCATGATTACAAATAAAGATCAACCTAACTGCTGTTTAAAAAAACATATTGCTCATGCCCTATTCTCAAAATATGAAATTTGAATCTTCAGAAGTGGTAAATAGGAGTCTTTTTAAACAAATATGTAAAAACAAATATTCTAAGTGAACTGATATGTAGTCAGCTTTAACCACGGATACAGAGCATCAGAAAATAATTCAGCCGGAAAATAAACCACTGAGAAAAACATGTTTTATTCATTGGGAGGATCAGAAGTTAAAGCAAGTAGAAAACTAAGAAAACATTTTATCCATATAATAGATATATAACATTACAAACATAACTTCACTAACCTCTGAAATAGTAAACTAATTTTTATCAAAAATTTCGAATATGGAAACAGTAAAGAGGCACACAACTCATTTAAGAGTAATACACTCTGAGATAATATTTTTAAAAAATTGCTAATATATACATTGTAGCAAAAATATACCAAAAATTTTTCACATAATAGAATGTTCAAAGTGAGTTCAGAAGTTATAAGCACATTTTTTTTCTATTCTGTCTAATTTAACAGTGAACAATAGGAATAAAAAAAGTACTAAACAATATGACCACTCAGTCTAAAAGAGTATTCATTGCCATCTTCAAATTACTAAGGTGCTTATCTTAAGCAAGCCAAAGGAATGTGAACTACATAAGAGACACTATCCCTATGCTCCAAAATTTAACAAAGAAATAGACCTATAGAAAATTAGTTTGAAGCAGTTTATCAAAAAATGACATAGTTGTGCTGGGTTGTGGCTCAGCCATAGAGCGCTGGCCTTGAACTTGCGAGACCCTGGGTTTGATCCTCAGCACCACATAAAAACAAATAAGTGAAATAAAGGTATTGGGTCCAACTACAACTAAAAAATAAATATTTAAAAAAAAACATAGTGGTTATTTGAATTAGATGTGAGTGCAAAGAAGTAAGTGAAATTAGTGTGTCAAAAAAGTGAAGAAAAGCTACTTTAAAGATCTGATTCTCCAAAGCTTTTTTGCAATATAGTTTGCTACATAAAGTTGTCCAACTTGATGATTTGATGTAATATACTGCTGGGATTACAGACATGTGCCACCACACATGTCTGTAATATATATATCACCATCCAGCTATTTATTTAACATATTCATCACTTCACACATAAATAACAAATCCTTTTTCTTTCTTTTGTGTTCTCTCTCTCTCTCTCTCTCTCTCTCTCTCTCTCTCTCTCTCTCTCTCTCTCTCTCTCTCCCCCCCCCCCGTTTCTGTCCTTCTTTCTCTCCCTCTTCTCTTTCCATTTTTTTCTATGTTTCACTTTTCTTTACTTCATTTTTCATGATAAGAAAGAACACATTTTTGTAGCTTGCTCAATAATTAAAGAGAATTCAAAGAAAAACGATGTTGGACCACGTATATGTTGCATTTCATGGGTAAGGATTGAATACCAGAGTTTTAGTGAAAATGTATTTTAAATGCATAATTTGCAAGCTGTGAAGCTGTTACACATGTAAAATTACTTTTAACATTTTCTTCTCTCTCATTTATAGTCTATGAATTCTGAATGTTTGAATTTAATTTGATTAATTATTATCAATCAATTCAAATCAAATTTAATTATCTAACTTGGATAATTTTATGTTAGAGAAGAAGTTAAATAGGTCATTTAGATTAAAATGGTCTTGCTGTAATTTCAATGTTTCATTATGCATATTGAACAATTTCTCACTGAATTGGTTCAGAAAGTAGCAAATGATTTGAATAAAAAATATTGACTATAGAAGAATTAGTTTAGCTACACCACACAACTGTGAATACACATCACCCTGACACATTATTTTACATATATATATATATATATATATATATAAATTATTAGATTACATCACACTGTCTCTTTTCCTAAGTTCCTTAGTAATTGAGGAAAACTAATTATGAAGTACATGTTAAAATGTGTCAAGAAGTGAGATATATCCATAAAAGGAAAGTGTGAAGTTAGGTTCAACAGTTATTCTTGAAATATCCTACACCACCACTTTTCCCCCAGTGCAGATAAGTGATCTTCTGAGAAAATGTCAGATTTGTTTGTTTGAGAAAATTGCAAATTATTTGCTTTTTAAAACCCTCTGATTATTTTTAATCCTTTTGTACTTAAATATGACCACTAAATAGATTGTGCTCATATGAGTCTTGGCAGGAGGTTTTTTGGACAGGATACCCAAAATACCAGTATTGAAAGCAAAAATAAACAAGCAGGACCATAGGAAAGAACACTCAACAATATGAACAGTCAATGGAATAAATAATCTGAAAACCATGTTTGATAAGGGTTTAATATCCAAAACATATATGGAACACAATAGCAAACAAACCAACAAAATATTTCAATTAAAAAATGAGTTAATTATCTGAACATTTTTCAAAAGAAGACATTCAAATGAAAATAGTGCATTAAAGTCTGCTCAACGTTATTAATCATCAGAGAAATGCAAATCTAAACCACAAGGGGCCATCCTCTCTCACCTGTGAGAGTGACTATTATCAAAAAGAGAGGAGATAACAAGTGGTGGCAAGAGGAGGTAGAAAACAGAATACTTGTATACTATTAATAGGAATGGATATTGGTATAGTCATTATTAAAAACAGTAGGAAAGTCCTCAGTGGTTTAGAAATGGAAGACATATATTATCCTACAATCCCTCTCTGGGATTCACCATCAAGTCAATTACTAAGCTGTTTATTTTAAGAGGCCAAAGGAATGTATATATATATATATACTTATATTAAAAAACTCAACAAAGAGGAAAAGAGGCCTATAGAAAATTAGTATTATCTAAAGGAAATTAATACATTGAAGATAATTCTACAATCTCAGTGCTCATTGAAGCAAATTCACAATAGCCAAGAGAGAAAAAAACCTAAGTACCCATTGACCGATGAATAGACACAGAAAATCTGGTATATTTGCACAATAGATTATTATTAGTAGTATTATTTTTTATTTTTACAGAAGAAACTTTCTTTTTACAGAAGAAAGCTCTGACATTTATGAAGCATGTATGAACCTGGAGGACCTTAAGTTAAATGAAATAAAAGGGACAATTAAAGACAAAAATTGTGTGCTCCTATTTTCAGATGACATCTAAAAATGTCCAATGCATAGAAATAGAGAGTAGAATAGTAGTTACAAAATGCTGGGTGGAGGGAAATGGAAAACCAGTATTCAAAGGATACAATCATTCAGTTATAGGATGAACAAGGTCTAGCCACCTAATGTATACCATGAGTAGAAATGCATGTGTCCATCACTTGATTATGGTATTTATTATCCAGGATATACCAAATTATCATGCATCATGACTTAAAAAAAACAACCTTTTTATTTAAACATTTTAAAAATAAATAAAACATTATTTAAAAATTAAAAAAATAAAATTTAATATATAAAGTTTAATATCTAAAGTGTCCCTATAAAATTCATAGATGGAGATTTTAGGATGTTTTTAATTTATAAAAAATGTTAAGTACTATAACCATACTTGATCAAATGGTTACACCCAGATACTAATGCAGAATTGATACCTGTTGCTACAGGATGCTTATAAGAAGGGCATGACCACAAGTCAAAAAATTATCAACAGCCAGGTACAGATTTAAAAAAGGTTAAAACAACAGATATAATTAGAAAGGATAGTTAAAGAAATTTTAAAAATGCACTGGCTTAAATTTTTTATAGAAATAAAAACAAAAGTATTCATACATATTTTTAGATACTAGGTAAACTATGATGTGCTTTAAAAGAAAAATTTAAAAAATCCTTCTCTGAAGGCATGAAATAATGATGCAGGAGATTTAGACTGAAAATTATATTTAAATGTTATAATTATTAATGTTATAATTCATATAGAGTACAGGTATATGAACTAAAGAGAAAAGACTATTATTTCTTCCATATTGATCAAAGAATGCTAATAATGCAATATGACTTTACATTGCATCTAGAAAAGTGGTATATGTACACCACATTAAAAGCAAAAAGAGGGAACTAATTATAACACATTATACCTAGGTCCATTCAAAATATATTTTAATAAAGAAAGTAGTATTTTATTGAGGAGGCATTGATTGTACTTACATATACAACACCATATGGTGTGCTATGTGTGTATCTGTCTCTATGTCCATGGGAAAGGGAGAGAAGGAGGGAAGAAGAGAGAGAGAGAGAGAGAGAGAGAGAGAGAGAGAGAGAGAGAGAGAGAGAGAGAGAGAGAGAGAGAGAGAGAGAGGGAGGGAGGGAGAGAGGGACAGACGTGGGTGGTACTGCCGATGGAATAGAGAATTCGAATACAAATAACCAAGAGCCAGAGAAGCATGATGTTAAACCTTGTCACTGTCAATACTACTTCTTTGTTCTACCACCTTTGTTTTACCTCTTTAAGTAAAACAAGTGAAGCAGAAAAATGTCCATAGAATACATTAAAATTCCCTACCAATTCCTAGTAGTATTTCTGACTCTTTTATAAGTGATAAAATTTTTGATAATGACACGTTAAATAAACAGTTTAGCTTTGCTAAATTATATGGAAGAAAACAAATTAATGAATACAATTGGATCTAAGATATCTATAGATTTAAGAACACGAAGCTGGATACATATTGTGAAACTGGTACTGGATTTAATCTTACTTTGAAACAAAGATTTGAAACAAGATTTGTGTTACAATAACAGATTCTCCATGGGTGTATCTTAATAAAAAGACATTTGATGTTAATGACTTTTCCTATTTCATTTACTATTTGAATACTGCATATAGAATATTTATAATTTTATATAAAGCTTTTGTGACAGGACAAATAGATCAGAAGTCATTGGTTTAAAGAAAGCATTAGCCAGTTGCAGAAAATTTTGATCAATTTTTACAATAGGTAAAATATAGAATAGACACATGAATTTATTCATATATCTGTATATATTCTCTTTTATGTCAATAACAAAAGAATAATACAAAGGAATTGGCAATAGGACAGCAAGTTATTTCATAAAGATTATCAAGAATAGAACTTTGAGAGTACTAAAGTTTTGGACAGAAAGCTTCAGTTCAATGGGTGTTAAATAATAAACATTCATAAAGAATGCTGGGAAAGGCAATATATAGTTCCATGGTGAAATCCAAGATTCAGGCAGCAGAATATATTTTAAAGATTTATATTGTTTGGAATTATTTTCTCTACATGGGTTAAATCTAGTGATAATTCATGATTAATTCAATTTATATATTTTCTTGAAATTGATTTTTTATCTATATCCTTATATTACTTGTATTGGCAAGAGTTATCTAGTTTATTTTATAAAACTTATGGTTAGTCTTACTGAAATAAAAATATAATCCACAGAAAGGCACTATTTCAAAACATTATTAGAATGCTTATTGTGAAAAGAAATACACATATTGTAGGATTAGCTGGAAAGAAACATGTATTATGGCTTTAACATACTTATTCTTTAAAGTGACAACATAAACTTTGCTGTTTCTTATAGTGTTCATGAACTGTCTAAAATGAAACTTTTAGTTTATACTCCATATTTCTCTTGCTGTCATAATGTAAGAGTTTATTTTTCCAAGTCATATGTCTACAACTTGATAATAAAATTAGGATAATATGATAATATCAGAAAAACATGATGTTATATATTTTTAGTTCCTTCTCATTTTTTCTGTATAATATAAACTTTCTATTAAAGAATATACATGAAAATATGTATGATTTATGCTTTCAGCTTCAACATAAAGAATTTGATACTTGCCATTCCCATCCTTACCACAGAAAAAGACTCAACAAATAGAAAATAGATGACCGTTCTTGGGTATATCAGAGAAATGAATGAATAGAAAAAATGATGTGTATACATCAATGGAATATTACTCAACTATAAAAATAAGCGATCAAACAAAATAAAAGTATGAATAAATTTTAAATAATATTGCTAAGTGAAAAATCTAATCTAACAAAATCTGTTTAATAATTTTTTCTAAATATAATATATTACAAAAAATACAAGAAAAGAGATCATACAAAGATTGGAGGTTGATGGGGAGTTGTAATGTAAAGTTCATAAATAAAGCATAGAATCATTTTTTAAGCTTTTTATACTGTTATTTTATTTATTAATTTTTATTAATAAAAATTAATAAATAAACCAAACAAAAGTTGCTGAGGATCAAGCTGGGGGCCTCGCATGTGCTAGGCAAGTGGTCTACCACTGAGCTACAACTCTAGCCTGGCATAGGATCAATTTTAAAGTAGTATAATTATAATGTGATAATGTGATGGTGGAAACATGCATTGGGAGAATTATTATGCATTGATCAAAACATGTAGAATTTTACAAATAATAAGCTTTAATGCATGTTATTGAAAAAAAAAATAGGATTGGGGATTCCAGGATAGAATGCATAGTGTGACCCCAAACTTGTATTATAAATATTGTCAGTGGGGTCTCTGAAGAAGTAGAATGTTCTCACATAAAAGACTTTAGAAATAAGTAGAATATGGAATGTAAAGTGTGAAATAAACTGTGTGTGAGTATTATACTTTAGTTGCTGAAGTTCTTTTCCACAGGGATCTGAGTTAACAATTCTTATACTGTGACATATACATGTTGCAATTGAAAATTTAAGTTAATGAACAGAAAATTTTCAGAACAAAGTTTTTTACTGAGGGAGTGAGAAGTTACAGACAAGGAAGAGAAATCTAGAATGATCTTTGTGGAAATGAATTAAAATTGTAGATTTCAATATGAACTATTTTTAACTTTGTAGAAATAATTGCAAATAGTAATAGATATACATGGGCTCCTACACAAACACACACATGTATGTGTCTGCATGAATATACATATATATGTACATTTGCAGGCAAAAATCATCTGTGTGTATGTGTACATAGATATTTGCATGTGAAAATCCAGTCCTTCCACTGACAGAGGAGAGGGGCGAGAAGCAATGACACTGCAGTAGTAACAAATACACTTAGAGCCCAGAACTTGATTCAAAATACTGTTTCTTTATAAAAAGATACAGGAATCTGAACAGAAATAATTTACTCTAAGACTGGAGTATTAAATATATAAGAATATTCTTGAGCATATTGTTGTATAATAAAAAAATAAAGTTCTCAGAAAACAAAACAAATATATATACACAGATAGGAGTATGCAAGGAGACATAAAGAACCAAATGAAAGTTCTTCCTGGTCTGTTCTAGAACAATTTTATACAGTAAACTTCAAAGTAAAACGGTATCTATAAATCCACATTGCTATAAACAAATAATTGAATGAATATATTAAGGAAAGATAAATCTCCAATGCAAAAGTATTCCAAAGAATTAATGTAGATAGTCTGCTCTCAAAAAAGTGGAGCATAACTCCCTATTCCTTAATGATATGCATAGAATAGTGATTTGTTCAAAGAGTACATGGAAAAGGGAAGAGATATTAATAGTGAAAAACCTGACAACTGTCAGCCAGCTGATTAAGGTCATTATAGATTGTGAGAGGTTTTGATGCTAGTATGTTTTCTATTCAATGTGATGAAATGCAATTTCAGTTTTGTGGTCGGTCTCTTCAAAATGCATAAGTCCCAGCTAATCATAGAAAAAGAATAGTGGAATTCCCAACAGATGAGTATTATGCTGATTATCTTCCCAGTATTCATAAAATTTCAGTATTTTCAAAAATAAGGAATATCTGAGACACTGTCACAGCCAAGACCAACTAAAGGGGTCACAGAGACTAATTGTTAAACTTAATAACATAAGAATAAAAACATTCCAAAGCTGTTAAAAAATTTTCAGTCTTCTTTTCATTACTATGTGTGTACATGTCCATTTATCTCTTAATGATAAGCTCAGTATTCTCATTTTCTATTGCTATAAATTAACATATATGCTTTGATTGATAGATCGAACATTGTATTACTCTATTCATGTGAGTAATTATGATGAAGTCATAAATACCTCATGGAAAGTTTTACTAAAAAATAGATATTTGAAAATTCATATAACCTTTAGTAATGATATATCATTTTCAGATCATAACTTGTTACCCATACTTGAAACTGTTGGAAGCTACTGACATTACATAATGTAATGATTTTGACTCTTTGTTTGATTTGAGTCTTTGCTTCCTATGAAAATGTATTTTTGCTTAACTAAGTTCAAATTCTTTAACAGCAGACTATGAAAATATCATTCAACAGGCATAGCTGTGGAAGGAAAGTGTTGCCATCAATCCTAGATGATGACCTAATGCTGGGTTCACAAAATCTGAATATTTCAATAACTCAAGAAAACAACAAAGAAAGCATGCAACTACACAGAACCACTTTTTCAATATTCTGGAGTTGGCTCTGGGATTTTAAGGGTCCATGGAAAAAGAGAAGAAAGCCACTGGAATTCTTTATTCTTAAATAGTGGACACAAAGGAGAGGCTCCATGGAACATTCTATCCCAAAAAGGGCAAAGAGGTAGGATTACAAAGGAATAGGTGAGTGTAATTCAACTCACGCTGGTGATGCCTACACCTGGAGCCATGCCCTATCCAAGCTGGGACAATGCCCAAGTCACTACAAAATATAGTAATTGGTCAGAGCCCTGGGCCATCAGGACTTGACCCTGTATTCATCCATGACAGCTTGGATACTCCTGTCATACTGGGAAGTGAAATGAACCATGCCCACTACATAGAGGTACTGTTATTAGAGTTTAATATAGCAATGCAAAGAAAAAAACTATAAATTCTGAGCAGATAACTCAGATTTTTGCAGGCATTTCTATAAGGTCTCTATACTAGAATTATTAAAATGTTCTGTAAACATATCAGTATAGTTATTTATAAAACATCTCAAATTTAATTAAGACTATTTAACATTTTACAGATATTTAAAAACAGTTATTGAACATAAATAAAAGAGAAACAGTATATTATTCTAATTAATTAAATTGGCTACTAAATGCACAAGAATGTGTGAAAGTATCAGTGAACAGAATCTTCAGTTTAAAATAATTTGCTGCAACCGCAAAGTCAAAAAATATTATTATGGAGTGGTGATTAATTCAAGCAAAATAAAGTAATCATTTTAAATTATATATGATGGGATTATTCCCTGAAATTCTATTATGCCTCAACATACTGTGTTTACTCTTTTGAGCACAGAATTATTAGGCAAAAAATAAACTGGATTTGATATTAACTGGATTCAACTATTTTATCCGGGAAAAAAATTACATATCTTCATCTATGTCCCTTTTTCACTTGCAAAATGGGAAAACATGACTATAATTGAATAAATTTTATTCAATTCTGTACACAGAAAAACGTAAATGGTTGGACCAATAGTAAATTATAGATAATTCCTCAGAAATTACTTGTTTAAAGAAAAATTTAATGAAAATGTATTCTTATATTAGAAATTACATGGAGATATTGTAATTTATCATTTTCAAACATTTCATTTATAAAATATGTTTTAGGTAAAACAAAATGAAATGAAACATGGTGACTCAATGAGTTTACTTTTTGTTGTTTTTCTAATAAACTTGGATATTATATTTGATTAAAAAATTTTTCTTAAGCATAAAGTCATATTTGAAATAATTTACACAACAGAAGATATCAAGCTCAATTCAAACTCTTAGAATTATTTTAGAAGAGATTCTTTCATGAGCATGCATGCAAATCTTGTTCATACACATACATTTTTATCTTTATTTTTTGTACTAGTATGGCAACATTCTTTGTTCCATTTAAGATTAAATTAGACTGTAGAATGCTTAGTTTGTTGAAAGAAAAAAAGAAAGAAAGAAATTCTCTACTACTCAATTGCTTGATATGCTGTCATTGTCATGGTCACTGTCAGTTCCTGTGTGTGTAAGGTCATTTTGTTTAATGCTGGTGACCTAAAAAAGCAAACATCCCTTATAGCATTTTTAGCTTAATCCAATTCCAATATTTTTTAATCTCAATTCTATTAATCTATCTCTCCATTTTTATTTTTAAATTACAGCACTATAGTTATACATCATAGTTGGGTTCATTTTGATAAAATCATATGTGCAAGAAATTTGATTTCTATCCCCATCCCTCTCTATACCTCCCTTGGTTGCACCCCCATTTTCCTTCCTCCACTCTGCTGATTTGTTTAGCCCATTTACATCTACTATATGTGTATATATGAAATACTGTTAACTTTTATTTATTACAAAATCCACAGTTTGGTCTGTGGTTGTGGCTCAGTGGTAGAGCACTTGTCTAATATGTGTGGGGCACTGGGTTTGATTTTCAGCACCATATTAAAAAAATAAGTAAAACCAAGTTATAAAAAAATCCACAATTCCATAAACTTTAAAACCTTACTTTATTGAATACTAGCACCATATGACATTCTCCCTCACATTTAAAAAGGAATAATGATTTAGAAAATAATTCCCCATAGTTTTAGAAAAAATTTTCAATGTATCATTACTTTATTCCACTAAATCATTTGTGATGTAAAGATTTTACACTTTTTTTTATTTATATGGCACATTAGGTATGGCAATATTCCAAATTGACTCTCAAAAATTTCATAAAATATTAGTTGGAGACATAGTCTGATTTTCAGTGGCCTTTCTTCTGATGAATATGCTAATGCTTACTTTAAAACAACTATCTATATTTTCAGTCTTTTTATTTTCTTCTTTCATAGGTCTCAAATGTCTTTTCAATATTTTTTCATTTATATGCACATTTTTGGTGACTTAAATATATCACAATAATATAATTTTTATCATTCAAAGTTAAGTGAATGATAACACTTTTGTTTTATGTATTCTCCAAAGATGCTTGGTTTTGGTATATCTTCAGACTTATTCTGAGATAAAACCTATTTCATTTAAAGAACTATCTCAATTTTGAATAAGATAGCTCTAACCATTTATGTTAAAATCTCAGTGTTGACTTTGTTTCATGGAAAATCAACTCACTTTTACTAACAAGACATTTTTTTTCCCTGTTCCCTTTTAGGGCAGCATGCAATTCCTTAAATCAAAGCTATATTCAAGCTGGCTTAAGTCCTTGATTTCCTTCTATCTTAACCTTTAAGATCTAGATAAACTACAGTAAAGATTGATGTAGTCTTTATGAAAAATTGCCTCATTAGTTGACTGCAAGAAAGTCTGCCAGCCCACAAATGGAGATATGTTCTAGCTTTAATATGTACTTAAATAAGAAACATTTTCCTATTGCTATCTCTATAACAGAAATCACTGAAAGCCCTTCACTTCTGAGATGCAATTATGTTGAAGTGCTCTAAGTAGGGAGCTATATGGTAATGGCATTTGAAGGACATTTTTGTCTGGCATGTGGAAGAATAAATCAAAGCCAGCTAAGTGCTGTATTAGACAACATTTCTTCAGAATGTGAAATAAACATACTTCCAATCATTCATTATTTTATGATTAATAACAATAATGGTTATAAAAGGAGTTTACAAGTTTTTAAATGTATGTAAATCATTTCTATGTATTAAAACATTGTGAGAAAATAGTTTGCACAGACTATTTTCAAATTAACAACAACTACTCTGGAAAGCAATTAGATGGGAGTGGTTAGGAAGGAATTGACATATTTCTTAAAGTATTTGGGAGCCAAGAGAATAAACCCAAAGTTGCATGAGCCTTAAACAACTAAAATGATTGCAGCAATTTACATGTTTTGTTCTTAATAAATACTTGACTTTTAAAAAAATTTTGTAAATACAATGTAATTTTATTATAATCTAGGCATGTTTGAAAAGTGCTGTTTTTTGATAAATTTTTGTCGAGTTTGATTTTATTTATTTTTTAAATTATTTTTTATTCTAATTTGTTATACATGACAGCAGAATACATTACAATTCATATTATACATATAGAACACAATTTATCATATCTCTAGTTGCAGACAAATTAGAGTCACACCATTTGTGTCTTCATACATGTACTTAGGGTAATAATGTCCATCTCATCCCACTGTCTTTCCTACCCCCTTATCTCTCCTTTCTTTCCCCTCCCTCCCGTTAACTCTATCTAGAGTTCATCTAATCCTCCCATGCTCTCCCAAAACCCTATAAGAATCAGCATCCTTATATCAGAGAGAATATTTGGCATTTTTTTGGGGGGGGGGATTGGATAACTTCCCTTAATATTATATTCTATGCCATGGTAACACATTATAGGAATATGCTTTATCAGGTCTTTTAAAAATTATGTATAAAGAAAATCTAATTAAATAAAAATCACACTGGTGCCTTGGCAACCCAAAGTGTAGCCATAACACCTAAGCATATTTATTTTTCTAAGAAAAGATATTCTTAGATATTTTGTAGCCCTACATCATTAACTCACACCTTTCTGCTCTTTTAGCAGGTGTATACAAATAAATGCACTTTATTGCAGCATTTATAATCATTAGTAATGCTGAGAGATTATCTTTAAGTAGCACCTTGTTTTAGTACTAACCCAAAGGAGTGCATTGAAGCAAGTTAACAACAAGAAGTTACAACAAACTGATAGATCAGCAATGGCTAAATTCAGTAGAAGCACAATCAAGGCAAAAATATAAGCTAAATGCATGAAAGACATTGGATGCTGGGCAGATGGATGCATAATTCTCACTGTTACTATATGTGATATTCCAACAGGAACCTAAATCTGAAACTTAATGAAAATTTTCTATTTTAAAAAGAAGGTCTGGCTCAAGCAAAGCTTGCCTACAGTCCATGTGTGATTTTTCCAATCTAATTTCATCC
Organism: Ictidomys tridecemlineatus; assembly: GCF_052094955.1. NCBI lineage: Eukaryota > Metazoa > Chordata > Mammalia > Rodentia > Sciuridae > Ictidomys > Ictidomys tridecemlineatus. Next base: position 126,925,098 of record NC_135482.1, read on the forward strand.
AAACCAAATGTAAGGGATTTTATCAGTTAGAACTTTGTTAGATTGCATGACACATAACAAATGAAGAAAAGTATTAACAAATTAATTTATAGTACTTTATTTTGTGCTTTAAAAGGAATATTCACATAGATTATCAACGGATGATATTTTATTTTATATAATTATCTCCTGGCATTTCCTAAGCTGTGGTTCTTTATGTATGAGCAAAGAGGATCACTGAAGTGCTAACAATTGCATTTTTATTTCCGACAGAAAGTAAGGTTGAGGGAAATGATATTTTCCCAATTCTTCTATCCTGAGAAATTTCTGAGATACCACATGATGTTTGCTGTTTTTTTTCTTTTGTTGTTGTTGTTATTGTTTGTTTGTTTTATTTTAAGTTTCCCTCAACTGTCTATGTGTTAAAACTTTAGATTCCAGTGAAACTCTACTGGGAAGAATATGGACTTTCCAGATGCCAATCCTTTGGGATGTTGTCATGGATGTGCCCCAAAATGCAATATAGGATCCTGTTCCCTCTCCTCCCCCACCTCCCCTCCCCTCTCTTTCTCTCTCTCTCCATTCTTAGACACAATTCTAGCCATTGCCATTCAAGCACCCTCATCAGGACTTAAAAGCAGTGGATCAATGTGTCCACATGGACTGCAACCTCTAAAACTGTGAGCCAGAAATAAATGTTTTATTTTAAAAATCTAATTATTTCAGGTACTTATTATAATGACAGATAAATGACTAATACAATGCTTTTGCATTTGTCTAAAGAAGTAGAACTAATTCCCTGGCCATACAGTATGTAAGCTGAAGGGGAAATGTAATATTATTCTATGTGATAATTAGCCCAAATTTTTTGAAAAAGTATTTTATTATTCAAGAAGAATGATACAATTTTAATGTGGCAAACATCATCATTTAAGTATAAATGTGGGGGAAGTAGGTTTTCTTTCCTGACTGCCTTGGATAAAATTCTGTTACTTCTAATTAGCATATGTCTTCAAGCAAAAGTTGCCTAATTTCTAAAATTCGGATTATATAATATTATATTTGTTCTAATATTATTATAGATGAGGATGAAATAAATTCTTAGTGCTTACCACATAATCAATTCTAAAAAAATATTTATCACTATTATATGATATAATACCATGGAGGAAGAGAGCAGTCATGGCCACAGGATAATATATTCTATTTAGTAGATTTCCATTTGGGAACAAACTGACCCACAGATCTATGGTGATCATAAGTAGGCCATTCATTCCAATTGGACTTACAAAGTGATTTAAGGCTTATTTTCTCAGGAATTTGTCATTACTTTAAAAACACATTTATATACTAAAGGAAGTTAAAGTGGGACAAGTCTGAGGCAAGATGATAATAATCCTCAGAAAATCTGTAAGTAGATAAAGTTTATATGTTTTCCCATTTTATAGACGATGACAATGAGGCAGAGGGTGCTGAAACAACTGTAGCTGCAAAACCCCTTTTAAGCTAGGGATGTTGGTCCATAGATCTGGAGATAAATTTGAGCTGAGACATTTTTCTTCCATCACCCATTTCATTGACTTATGGTTTATGCAGAGGAAAGTGCATATTTGATAAACACCACAGCTGTCTGCAGGCCTCGCGGTGGTGGGGTGACAAAAATAAGCAATTTTTTTTCAGGCAAATAAACTTTAACCTTGAAGATTACTTTTGTGAGAGAAAGACTCTTAATTAAAAAAAGGTAAAACTTATGAATAAGTGTTAGAATTTTTAGACCTGCCAGTCAAATATTTTTGCAAAAAAATTTTTTTTTGTAAAGAATACAATACTTATAAGGCAAATAAAGAGACAACTTAGATGAACATAATTTAGGAATGGGTTGTTACTTGTTTGTGAATGTTATTCAAATGCAGCTACTTCAAAAGACATCATGTTCATACAGTAATAGAATATTAATTTTATCTTACAAAACAAACGACTTCATTCATACCATTTAGAAAGTTGTTTCTTTTTTATTTTGTTTTGTATTGTGGAAAACCCTGAAGCAATGTGCAGTCATAAATAAAGACTCAGACAAGATTGAAACTAATTAAGCTTTTTTTTTTTAATCTCCACAGGCATTTTAAAAAGAGACGCCATCAGTCAAAACATAACATTCTTTCCTGTGCTTTGTTCAAGCCCTGATGCTTATAATAAACCTACCCTTCAGCTATTCCCCATGCTTTTACTGTACCCACTGTTCCTGATTATATATAATGGCATGCTGATGCCTATATTTAACCCTCTTACAGTGCATTGTTAAAATTTGTCATTACAGAACTGATCATATTTTACATCTTTGCATATTTGAAGCCTGCTGAACAGACAGCAAGTCCTGAAGGTTATGTGACCAGGAAAATATGTTTCAAAGCAGAAAAATTCCAGTTACATTTAATCTAAGAAGAAAATATTAAAAAAAAGATGCATGAAGATGTAATATGCTCTTTGTACAATTGTCAAAATCTTTCCCATTTTTCTTCCTAGAATTACAAATTCCTGCTGCTTAGGATTTTTTTTCTTTTTGACAGAAACAAGTATGATTAAATTTGCAAGAGATTTCTCTTAAAATAGAAAAGCATGGGAATATATATGAGAATATTAGAAAAATGTAGCAAGAAGTGAAAAAAGGAAACAGATCCTCATTGGTAAAATAGCTCATCATAGTTTTTTTGAGTAAGAAGCATGTGATGAGAGATATGGCAGAAGAAGGTACAATTTTAAGTGAATGGGTGTGGCAGTTACCTGTAATACCAGTGTGGTGAGGCTACATACACATATTTTTCAACCAAACACTATTTGGATCTGTGAGAGATCTGGGAGGAATTTTGTACATATGGTCAATTTCTACGATCAGTTGACTTTAAGCAACAGGAAATTAATTGGATAATGTGTGGGTCTCATCCAATCAGTCAAAGATGTTGAGAACAAAACGAAGTTTCCCTGAGGAACAATAAATTTGTTGGCATCAGAAGCTAACCTACTTTGCCTAGCTGCCCTGCCTCCTCTAACGATTTTGGACTTGCCAGTTATCACACACACACACACACACACACACACACATACACACAAATCACCTTGTTCTCTGTCTCTGTTTCTGTCTACCTGAGACATATAAAGACAGGGGTAGGGAAATACATATACACATACATGTATGTGTATAAATATATATATATATATATATATATATAATTTTCTACTTGCTTATTCTTTCGGGAGAACCCAAATACAATGTATAAGCTTGCTGCACAAAACATACACAATAATAAAATTTGTATGATATGGTTCATCAATATTTTCTGTGAATTATGTTCAAACATACACATAGAACTAAAGAACTATTAACTATATATTCTGGCAAATCAAATAACTAGATTTAATGTAGAAAAATGTTAAGAAATTATATCAAAATAGTTTTATTTATAATGCTAAGAGGCTTATATTAACATATTTAAGAAAAAAATATTAGATATTGGAATTCGAATGGGAGACCAAACGTACCATTTATTATTATAATGTATATTTCAGTGAACTTAAGCAAATAATTAATTTTAATATTTCTTAATTTGAGCATATATATATATGTATCCACTATACATAATTTAATTATCTATTCTGCTCCATCTTACACCAAATGCATTCCATCTACATCTATTCTTGTTAACTATCTATAAATATGTGTCATTTCTTTCTCCTATATGTATATAGTTATTCCTTAAATTTCTTTCATTATTTATTATATGTTCTTTTAAAAATATAGGAGTATGAATATTTATGTATATTGTATTTTTAAAAATGACTTATTCATTTACTCTGCAATTTGGGAAATTGTTGTAGTGAAAAAGGTAGATAAATAAAAAATAATATCTTGCCATGAAATGTGCCAGGCATATAACTGGAGCTTAGTTATGATTAATTTTCTTTTCCTCCTCAGAGAATTTTATGTTCATATGGTTATTTCATAAAATTTTACATGTGAGTATATGTAGCATTAATATACTGCACAATTAAAAATTAAGTCAGTTTTTTAAATTAACATACTGGATGCTAAAATTTAATGTGTTTTCATGATGTTTAAAAGTCCTATAAAATGGAGAAGTTAAAATACAGAAAATAGTAAATGTAAAAGTACAACTACTAGCATTATGGTCTAATTTTGATATAGATTCATCAGTAAAATTGCAGTTAGGCAAACAATAGGGCTTTGGATGAGCAATCACCATAATGCTGTTGCTACAGTCTTCCTTAAAATATTTCTGCTAAATATGAATGACTCATCTTACTGGCTTCAGGAACATCACCAATAGTCTAATTCTGTCATGACCAGGGTAGACTCAGTAGTAATATTTGAGTTCAAATCCCATAGGACTTTGAACAAAGCGACATAAATGTACCATCACTTGATATCCATCCCTAGTATCTCTACAAATCAGGATCCTTCTTTGTAAAACAGGGGTCATAGTGTCTTGTGCATTGAGTTGTTTAATATATTTAATGAATTAATCTACAAATGTTTTAAGAACAGTGTTTAGAACATAATATGTATCAAAATAGGTTAGCAAATTTTTGTTGATATACTATAATGGGACAGCTATTTCAGGCATAATTTTATCAAACAAAAATACTTAGATAAGACATACTGAAAATATTGATTTTCTTCTAATTGGTATATTTATTTAGTAGTTTTACAGTTTGCCTTCATGATGAAGAGATGGTATTTTCAGCATTTATAAGGCTTTATGACATGATATGAATATATTAAATTACAAATGGGGGTAAAGAACGGATAGCATACTGAAATTCTGAATGCAAAGATAAAGCAACACTGGCAATTTTTCTCCTGGAAAGTGCCAAGCTTGAATTATGAAGGTGAATTCTAAATGAGTCAGGAATGTGCTGAAGAGAAAGTAATGAAGTGAGATTCCATCAGACAAACATATAGAGGATTAGCGTATGAAGGTGGTCTCAGAGATTGGATTATGAACCACAAGCCCATAAATGCCAGGGAAGCCACCAGGGCTTGAAGAAGGAAGGAACCGATTGTTTCCCTGAGGCCCCACAAAGAGCCTGGATATGTTAGATTTCAGACTTCTGGTCTCCAGAATTATGAGAAAATAAATTTCTGTTGTTTTAAAATGCCAAGGCCAGTGCAGTATGGTTCATCTAGTGACACCTTCCAACTTTAAGGCTTATACCTTCACAGTGCAATACTAGTGGGTAGTAATCCCCCTTGTTTTTAAAAATAAACTAGACTCTATAAAACAGTATGAGATAATATGTTGATAATGAAGTCAAAGTAGAACGAGATTATACAGTTTTACACAATATTGTATTATCACACTTTTTCTTTACAAATATGGTAAAAACATATTAATACTTTAAGCTATTAATGGGCTTTGTTTCATGGCACTGAATAGATATGCACAAACAAAGGGCTGTGAATATTACACTTTCTTATTTTCTGCTTTAATGAAATGGCCAATATTTGAAATGAATATAATTTCAGAATTTATACATCTTATTTTTTCTTTATTGTTGACCTAGTTTAGATTTCCTAAAGTCAGAGCACAAAACCACGTTTTATGTGCAAGAGATTTTATGAGTGAATACGTTTTAGATAAAAAGAGCAGAAGACATAGGATATAGAAGACATGAATAACTAAGCAAGAATGTAGTATCACTAAGACTATCCTGAATCCATCCATGGGCAAGTCTCATACATGGATCACACCTAGAATTTGTCCAATCCTGAGGTGCAGTGATAAGTCTATGACAGTCCTACATACTCTAGGAAGTTAGCTGCATACTCTGGGACATTGGTGAGGCCAATCCTCCTTTTCATCCTCTCCTTTCAGAAGTCACTATGTACAACCAACAGACAGCTGGCTGTTCTTCCCCATGTACTTATTTATTAAATCATTTATTTATATCACTAGTAACTCATGGATATTTATTTTTGTTCTTTGGTGTATGTATCAATAGTTAGTTATATTCTTGTGGAAGTTGTTGCAACTTTGGACTCTGGGGGTTCAGTCAGTTGGCTTCTATGCCTCCTGACATAACTATCAATTATATTTTGAACACTGAGATCACTATTACAGCTATCACCAATTCTGGTGACAATTATGATGTCATCATATTGAGCATATCTTGGCTCAATTTTATGATTCAACTATAGACAGATGTTATACTAATGTGTAAAAGTGCAAGAATTTTTTTCTAACAGAATAATGATTCTTGCCTTGGATATACAGTCTGCCTAAAAATAAATATTGAAGGCTATAAAAAGATAATTTATTTTAAATTTAAGTAATACATTCAGACTCATTTGTATCAGGGGCACTGTGGCAACTGTAGTTGATTTTAATTCTAACAACATTCTTCTTCATTTCCTGTTATGAGAATACAGCTCTATCAGAACCCATAATAAATAAAGAAAAAATTAGCATGCATTGATTAAAAAATAATTTAAAAAATGTTTATTTTCTCCATTCTTTCTGCCATCACTTTTGCTTTATACCTTGACTACTGCATAAGAAGCATCCTAACATCTTATTACTTTGACTCATAACCCTCTCTAATCTTTTTTTTCCATTCTGAAACCAGAGCTATATTTGAAAAATATAAATTAGTTCATTTAACTGAAGAAGTATCTTATTTATATTCCTTTTTAAATCTTTAATGACAATGTGTTCATCATCTTTTCCTAGTGGTGTCCACTACACTACTTTGGAATGCCATTGTAGCATCATAAATATGTAATTATATATATACATACATGTGTATGTATACAGATAGGTAGATAGTACCTTACTATCATCAAAAAACAGTGTTAAAAAAGTGTGTGTATGTGTGTGTGTGTGTGTAGAAAGGGAAAATCAGTACACAATGAATGTCAAACTCCCTCTTCCTCCACTATTTTCCACTTCCTTGAAGGTGGGTCTCTAAGATTGGGTACATGGTAATGGATTACAGTACAGGGTAATAAGTAAATTTCTATGGTTCTCCACATTTCCAGGTTGTAATAGTAATGTTTTAAATATCACTGCTGACTAACATGAAAGCATGTCCTTGAAATAACAAAGTATATCTGGAAACAATTGACATCCTGTGATTGCCTTTGAATGGATATCAAGGAAGAAGGAGAGTATTTCAGATTTTTTTTAAGTTGGTCAGATTCCTCGTGACTTATTTAGTGCTTTTAAAAAATAGATGTTTTGGGGCTGGGGATGTGGCTCAAGCGGTAGCGCGCTCGCCTGGCATGCGTGCGGCCCGGGTTCGATCCTCAGCACCACATACCAACAAAGATGTTGTGTCCGCCGAGAACTAAAAAATAAATATTAAAATTCTCTCTCTCTCTCTCTCTCTCTCTCTCTCTCTCTCTCTCTCTCTCTCTCTCTCTCTCTTTAAAAAAAAAATAGATGTTTTCCTTGCCAAGAAAATTCTACAGGTTGAAAATCCAATATGTTTAAAGATCAGTTCGTGTAATTGCCAAATGGACACTGATATTTTAGCACTTTATGTGATTCTTTGAGCCAGAATCATTCTTCTATGTTCGCATAGATAATTTACACCATTTGGTACCTAGAATGTTCATGTAAGTGTTCTACATTTAAGTAAACAGACATTCTGGACACATAAAATAAGTGTACTATTGTTGATGCTTCACAGAATTTTCTAAGTTATATTAAATAAATTATTGTCAAAATTAATTATCACAAAGAAGCAGTTTCCTGTCCTATGGTATCAGTTAAAAATATGTCTTGCAATTTCTTATGATAAATAACATTTCAATATGGGTATATTTTAATATCTAGGGTAAATTCATGTATTTCATATATTACAAAAGTTTTCAGCAGTTCAGATTTGTTTTGAAATATCTTCCATAGGATTTATTTACAGTGCTACTTGTAAATGTTGCAGATGTCAAGAAATAACACATTGAGTTACATTAAACTTAACTGACATAGCTTTTAAGAACATCAAGTTTACTCAAGATTTTTGGGAGAAACTGAATATTAAAATAAAGAAGAAAAGATTATGTTATATACAATTTGCATAAATTTCAAGGATAAATGATGAAGATAAGGAATGATTGAACTTGCACTGAAGGCAGATGAGGTAGGTGACAATTGTTATTCAGATCCTTTCTTGTTCCTCTTAGCTGTTTGGAATATATGAGTGGAATATATTAAGATACTCCATAGAAGGATCACAAATTTACAAAGCATCTTGAAGGAATTTAAGAAACCAACTTGAGGCAGTGTGGTAAGCAAAACTGACCATTTTGTAAATATTGGCCTATCTATAGTGGTTGGTTTATATACAAGTATTTAGTTTAAATTTTGCCCTAGGGAGATATGGCTTGTCAGTTGATTATTTGCAGCATGATTCTAACCACAGTTTTGTGTTTTTTCTTCCATTCACACATTCATCCGTGCATAAATATACACAAAACTTTTGTCTAGAAATGAAAAATAGGTCAAGAACTCATACAAACATTGCATATACTGGAAGAATTTAATTTTATCGAATAATTTCATTCTTTAATTTCCTGCCAAGTACAACACATAGCTCTAAAAAATTTGCTTCTATTTTAATCATCAAGTAAAACTTTAGCAAGAATTAATTTCCTAATTAACATTAGTATTCATTCTTGCAATTTATTTTTTTCTGAACTCCTGTCTTATATAAGGTTTCTGTATATTTCTTTGTACAGTTTATATAGAAAATAAATACCATCATTCAAAGTGCAGTTAATTGCATGGAAAATAGTAACTTTTAAAGATGTAATAGAAAAATACTATTCTTAATAAAAGTCCAGTTTTATCAAAACTCACAATTATTTGTTTTCAAAAGTAAAGGATGATTTTGAGAAATATTTATTAGTTAAAATTCTGAACTATGTAAACCTATTGCTTCTAAAAGAATAGTTACTAATATTTTTTAATATTATTTTGTATTAAATTTTTTTACACACTTCCTGCCATTTTGTACCCTTTTAAGTTTTCCTATTTTTAGACAGGTTGTTTTCCAAAATTTCAATTAAATTAGAACTTGTTCCTAATGATTTCGAACATTCAATGCTATTCGGAAGCATGACAATATCAGATATACTTTTATTTGGTTTTTAGTAATAAATTTTAGACATACATCAACTGTTTTATGAGTGTGCACATAAACATATATCTATTTATGTTATACTACATTATATTAAGTTATTTTATATTTCTCCAGTATGAAGCTGAAGAAGGAGGTTGCGACTACCAATTAACTAGAAAAATATGAAAAGATATGATGCTCTAGGTAGCTAATCTAACCACTATAACTAAATAAAGTTAATAACAGGAGTTTCAAGGTAGCAATAAAGAAGAAATTAATCATGAAAGGTCAACTTTCTATAGCAAAATATAGTAGCATACTTCTGTGTCTACTTAACTTTTAGAATATTAATGAATATATCACATAAGAGAAATTACATTTTAGAGCCCTGCAACTAAAACAAAGTTACAAATATTCAATGTATTCAGAAACCTTAATGAAAAAGTAAATACTTAAAATGTTTATTTGCTTTTTAAAAACATATAAATATAAATATATTTGAAATGTTAAGTAGAAAGGCAGCAAATTATTCTGTCAATATTTCTTCAAAATATTTGATACTTACAAAACATTTATAAAAATGTCTGCTGTTAGAAATGTGCCAAGGCAACTCCATATGGAGTTTTCTAAATTCATGGAAATAGAGAAATTAGAAAACAATAAATAATATAAATGCAAATAACAATGCATTAAAAGTAGTACATAATTAAATATAATGCTATAATTGATATTGTTCAAAATGCTATAATTGGGTATGAGAAAATGTATTTTCTAGTGACCAAATGCAGAAAGCAAAATCCATTTTCTTTCCTCCCTCTCCCCCTCCTCCTTTCTCTTTCTCCTTCTTCAATGCTGGAATGGAACCCAGGACTTCCTACAAACTAAGCAAGAACTTTACCACTGAGCCACTGTCAAAGGCTGTGAATTTTATATTCCTCATCTACTGACTCCTTTACTACTATACTACCGTTTCAACCTAAAAAAAATTTTAGATACCATGATTCAATCATATTTTAAGTATATTTCTATAAGAGTTTGAGAAATAGGCAAAGGATTATTTTAAGACATTGAAAATGGCTTATTTATCTTTATTGAACAAAAACTAATCTTTTTACTAATTTTCACTTCTTATCCCTATAATGTGTTATTAACATAAAAGGAACATTTCACTACATATCCAAAAATGCTTACAATTTTTTATAAGCAATTAAATATCTTTATGGCTGCCAACATTTCAAGCTACACTATACAAAACTCCAAAGGAGAGTGAGTAAAGAGTAGGACACAATGGTATTATGTCACTGAATATTTTCCAGTCAGAGGTTTAAATCCTACTATCCAACCTACTACACACCTATAATGCCAGCAATTCAAGAGGCTAAGGCAGGAGGACAAGTTCAATGCCAGCCTCAACTATTTAGCAAGGCCCAAACCAACTTGGTAAGACTGTGTATCAAATTAAAAATTAAAAAGACTGGGAATGTGGCTCAATGGTAAAATATCACTGGGTTTAATCCCCATGTCAACAAAACAGAAAATATTAAAGCTAAATATCTGATTTAAAAAGATAAAATGCCTAATTTGCAGTGAATTTCTTACTTTCCTTAGTAAAATACGAAATTCTCCTGCTTATTAATAAAGGCCAAAACATTATATGTTAGCAGTCTGACTAATTTGCTTTCTAAAAATATATATTTTCCATTTAATAAATTTATAGGAAAAGTTATAAGTGTAATATTATTTGTTGAAAAATATGATTTTCACTTATTTACTTTTTAATTATTTCCAAAATAAGAACAAAGAACTTTTAAAAACAGTTCATGTACTGATATGTGTATATGTGTAAACATTTAGAAAAAAATCAATGATTTTAATTCCCTCTTATTTCTTATCATGACTGCCTGGTACACAGAATTATTCCTTTTAATAATGGAAGCAAAGTATATTTCACATTAATGTCAAATAGTAAAAAATGATTTTATCCATGTTATCTCTAATATCAAAAGAAGACTAGAGATACTTTTGGCTTCTGATCTGTTCCTTCTTTGTTGGTATTTCATCTGTGACATTGTTATTTTTGTTTATTATGCTTTTTAAAAAAATCTTAATATAGTCTTTCTAAATATTTTGTTCTCCTTAAACTGTGTCTCCTAATAATTTGAAACATATTATAGATACCAGTGACATGAAATTTTGATACTTTGTTCTCATTCCGGTTACCAAAACTTAACATGTTCTGTGCTGTTGACTAATAAGACTGATTTTCTTAAAGTGATTCCATTTTTATTTTAGTCCCTTTATTTGTAAGAGCTTACATTCTGTTTAAATGTTGCTAATAAACTAGTTATGAATGTAAAAATAAATAATTCTTCTGGTCAACACAATATAAATGTTGACTTCAGACAAATTTTCCCATATATTTCAAAAATTTATTTCATAACCTATTCTTTCTTAAAATTTTGTAGTTTAAGATCTCTTATGGTAATTGAGCTAAAATTTCTCACAAGTCTTGCATCTATATTTAATTTAAACAAAGCAAAGATAAAAATTAATTCAGTCGATTAATGACGTAATTATCCAAAGCCAAACAACTGGTTTGAAAACACCTCTACTTGTATGGATTATTTGCACAGTCTTCTGCAGACATAGTCTACTTGTATCAGCAGTGGAGTACAGAGTTTAATACTTAGATTTGTGGGTAGGATGGATGCTGGCTAGTGACCTGAAGGTGTGGTGTGGGGACAAGTGAATACATGACATACATTAAGGGCGTCTGAATGGCAAACCGCTCCCCTCGTGCTAGGTGCATAAGCAGTAAGCCACTTACCCCGTAGTCACAGCCCTGGGCATGAGGCCATGTGTTGTAGTCCCTGTGATTGCTCCAAGGCCTGGTCCTCGACTGGTTGCTGCAGGGACAATTAGCAAGAAATTGTATTGGTGGCTGCCTATAATCTGCTTAGCTACTGCCTGAGTATATCTATATGGTAACTGTGCAATAAAATCAGACCTGCTTCCTGCTTGGTCTCCAGAGGTCTTGATTAGCGACTCCACAGCCAAACTCTCCTCTACCCTGTTCTCCTTGCTAGAGACCTCCTTGCTGGACCATAGAGAGCCCACCCAGTGCAGACGCACATTTTCCTCATTAAAACACTACCAGGAGACAATGTAGGCACTGTTGAGAGTAAACATGGTGATGTGATATTTTATTTTTTATTTAAAGAATAAAACTGGGAAATTTTTAGGCATTATTTTATTTTAGCAAAGAAAAATCAGAAAGTGAATAATATATGCCATCAGATGTTTTCCCAGAATTCTTTCTCTTTTTGTCTTTTTCTTTCTTTGCTGCATTTCCTAAGTTTAAATACCATAGTGGGTTCTGCTGTGTACATTTAAATAACAAGGAACATTACTTTCCATCTAAGTGAAGCAGGCTGTTTGGGGCTCTAATTCTTTCCAGGTTCCTGTTTGTACATTAATTTGGCTTTTTAAGTAAAATATACCACATGTACCAAAGCTGTGACGTCTACTACTACATGTGTTGCTTCAAAGTAAGAACCTCACATGTTGATCCCTATGCCATTCTGAGACTGTCCCAGGATCCTCTCTACTGGCCCCTTTGAAAATCCTTTGAAGTGCCACATGTAACTAAAGAAAGTCCTGGGATGCATCACCACATTACTAATTCCAGCTGCAAGCAAGCTTCCTGCTGAAGCCTAGGGAGGAAAAGAGATCACAATATGCTATCCATCTTGTTACAATAAGGGAAAGAAGAAAGCTGTTAAAGAGAACAATGAGAGGAGGTAAGTCTCAAAATAGCCCTTATGTGGCTAATCTATGGGATCTCTCATGATCCACTGAATGCAATGTTAGCTGCTCTGACATTCTTTAGCAAATGGCAAACACAAAATTATGACTCTAAGTTGCTTTTTATGCTCATCAGGATGTTTGTTCCTTTTTTTGCTCTATAAACTGGTTCATCATCCACATTGTTCTACATTTGGATATATATATGAAATTAACACCCATGCATATATACACACACACAAATAAAATAACAAACACAACAACATTCTGTACATGGCATATTTAAGAAGTAAAGCAGCAAACACCAGCCCTAATACCAGCAGATAATTGTGAGGTCAGCATATAGGCTGATTTGGAGTGTGATGAAAGCAACCATTTACAACATCACATTCACAAAATGATTGACATGCTTTATTCTAGTTCTGTCTGGTCAAAACCCATATAATTCTGGAGCATTGTATATTGATTGACTGAAAGTGTCTGCTTCTCTTTTTACTGTTTTTAATTCTAGTTACACACAAGTGCTACCATAAAGACTTTTTTCTTTTAATGCACTATTATTTTGATTATGTGAATTCATGTTCAAGTTTCTTCTATTACTCTTTTTTTTTTTTTTAAAGAGAGAGTGAGAGAGGAGAGAGAGAGAATTTTTAATATTTACTTTTTAGTTCTCGGCGGACACAACATCTTTGTTGGTATGTGGTGCTGAGGATCGAACCCGGGCCGCACGCACACCAGGCGAGCGCGCTACCGCTTGAGCCACATCCCCAGCCCTCTTCTATTACTCTTAAAGTTACTTTCTTGTTGGGAAGGTGGCTGGAGACGCATAGTCTTTTCTATGAATTCAGGTTTTTATTGTATCCATACCTATTTAAATTTATTTATCATCTTTATATGTCTAGATCATTTTCCTTAAAAATAAATGTACTCAGAAAATACCCATTCATCTTTCTATGTCTTTCCAAGTGTTCCTGTGCATCAAATCTCCATCCTAGAAACGCTCAGCAAGCCCATTGATACAGCAACTAGAAGCAATAAGCTGTGAGTCAGGCAGTGACTGTGATGAATTTTGGATTTCTTTAATCTTGGTACACAGCTTTCATGATCACTTAAACTGATCTGAAAGGGCATTGTGTATACCTAACCCATGTATTGTAGGCTACATCCTTGGCACTTGCATATTCTGTTCCATGTCATCTTACCTTTCTGTTTGTGAAATACATATTTAAGGAAATTGCTCTAAAAGACTAATTGAGTAAATTTTGTGAATATTTATGTCTGAAAAGCCTTTATTGTACACTCTCACCTCATTGATAATATAGATTTGGAAAATATGAGGGAATTTTTCATCATTTTTGGGGGGTTAAAAATATGGGACAAAATTTTACTACCTTAAACACTTTTGGGGGGAGTACAGGAGACTGAACTCAGGGGCACTCGACCACTAAGCTATATTCCTGGCCTTATTTTGTATTTTATTTAGAGACAGGGTATCAGTGAATTGCTTAGTGCTTTGCTTTTTCTGAAGCTCTAAACTCAAAATCCTCCTGCCTCAGCCTTCCAAGCGGCTGGGATTACAGATGTGTGCCACCTGAATTGGCATCTTAAACATTTTTAATTTTTTTTTTAAAGAGAGAGTGAGGAGAGAGAGAGAGAGAGAGAGAGAGAGAGAGAGAGAGAGAGAGAGAGAGAGAGAGAGAGAATTTTTTTTAATATTTATTTTTTAGTTCTCGGTGGACACAATATCTTTGTTGGTATGTGGTGCTGAGGATCGAACCCGGGCCGCATGCATGCCAGGCGAGCGCGCTACTGCTTGAGCCACATCCCCAGCCCAAACATTTTTAATTTTTTAAAAAATTTGTTCTAATTAGTCATACAGGACATTAGAATGCATTTTGATTTTTTGTATACAATGGCACACAACTTTTTATTTCTCTGGTTGTACACAATGTAGATGTGTATCACATGTGCAGTTACCCATGTACCTAGGGTAATGTTGTTCATCTCATTCCACCATCTTTCCTGCCCCCATGACCCCTCTCTCCCGCTTCCCTTTGCCCAAATTCCTCTACTCTCCTCACGTCCCCCATCCTGTTATGGATCAGCATCCACTTAGGAGAGAAGATTCATTTTGATTTTTGGGGATTAACTTACTTCACTCAACATTATATCTCCAACTACTTTATTTATCTGAAAATGCCATAATTATATTCTCTTTTAATGCTGAGTAACATTCCATTGTGTATATATACAACAGTTTCTTTATCCATTCATCTATTAAAGGGGATCTAGTTTGCTTCCACAGTTTAGATGCTATGAGTTGAGATGCTATGAACATTGATGTGGCTGTGTCACTACAGTATGCTGATTTTAAGTCCTTTGGGTATAGACCGAGGAGTGGGGTAGCTGGGTCAAATGGTGGTTCCATTTCAAGTTTTCTAAGAAACCTCCATACTGCTTTTCCAAGTGGTTGTACCAATTTGCAGTGATACCATCAATGTATGAGTGTATCTTTTTCCCCACATTCTCGCCAATACTTATTATTAATTATAGTCTTGATAATTGCTATTCTGACTGAAGTGAAATGAAATCTTATTAGAGTAGTTTTGATTTGTATTTCTCTAATAACTAGAGAAGTTGAACATTTTTTTCATAAATTTCCATTGATTTAAAAAATAAATGACAGCGCAATGCATTACAATTCTTATTACATGTATACAGCACAATTTTTCATATCACTGGTTGTACATAAAGTATGTTGACACCAATTCGTGTCTTCACACATGTACATTGGATGATGCTGTCTATCACATTCCACCATTATTGCTAATCCCCATGCTCCTTCCCTTTTCCTCCCACCCCTCTGCCCTATCTAGAATTCATCAATTCCTCCCATGCTCCCCCCACTACCCCTCTATGAGTCAGTTACCTTATATCAGAGAAAACATTCAGCATTTGTTTTGGGGGGATTGACTAACTTCACTTAGAATTATCTTCTCCAATGCCATCCATTTACCTGCAAATGCCATGATTTTATTCTCTCTTATTGCTGAGTAAAATTCCATTGTATATATATGCCACACTTTTTTGTAATCCATTCATCCACTGAAGGGCATCTAGGTTGGCTCCACAGATTAGCTATTGTGAACGGTGCTGCTATAAACATTGATGTGGCTGTGTCCCTATAATATGCTGATTTTAAGTCCTTTGAGTACAGACCAAGGAGAGGGATAGCTGGGTCAAATGGCGATTCCATTCCCAAATTTCCAGGGAACCTCCATACTGCTTTCCATAATGGTTGCACCAATTTGCAGTCCCACCAGCAATGTATGAGTGTACCTTTTCCCTGACATCCTCACTAGCAATTATTGTTGTTTGTCTTCCTAATAGCTGCCATTCTGACTGGAGTAAAATGATATGTTAGAGTAATTTTGATTTGCATTTCTCTAATTGCTAGAGGTGATGAACATTTTTAATATATTTGTTTATTGATTATATGTCTTCTTCTCAGAAGTGTCTGTTCAGTTCCTTAGCCCATTTATTGATTCAGTTATTTATATTTTTGGTGTTAAGTGTTTTGAATTCTTATTATATCCGTCTCTATATTATGTGCATGTAGCAAAGTCATTTTCCCACTCTATGGGCTCTCTCTTCACGTTATTGGTTGTTTCTTTTGCTGAGAAGAAGCTTTTTAGTTTGAATCCATCTCATTTATTAATTCTTTATTTTATTTCTTGTGCTTTAGGAATCTGGTTAAATAAGTCAGGATCTAATCTGACATGGTAAATAGTTGGGCCTACTTTTTCTTCTATTAGGTGTAGAGTCTCTGGCCTAATTCCTAGGTCCTTGATCCATTTTGAATTAAGTTATGTGCATGATGAGAGATAATGGTTTTAGTTTCATTTTGTTGTATATGGATTTCCAGTTTTCCCAGCACCAATTTTTCCGAAATATATGTTTTTGGCACCTTCATGTAGTCTGTGATAACTGTATTTATGTGGGTTTGCCTCTCTGCCTTCTATTCTGTACCATGGGTCTACATGTCTATTTTGGTGGCGATACCATGCCATTTTTGTTACACCTTAAACATTTTTAAGAATACTTTTCAGTAATTATTAAGTATATTCAAATTGTTTTGAAACAGATCTCAAGAATCATTTCATTTTGCAAATTTGAAACTCTATACCAAATAAAAAATCCTTTCTCCCTTCCCCCAGCCACTGAAAATGTGATTATATTTTCTGTTTTTATGAATTTGACTACTATAGATACCTCATTTAAGTGCAATTACTTAGCATTTGTCTCTTTTTAACTGGCTTATTTATCATTTACTTATTTTTATTTTTGTAATGATATATTTTGATCCTCTTTTTATTTCATCTTCAATATAAAATATCTTTAAAATTACAGCATTCTCTTTTAAAGTAAGATCTTACCTTTTAAAAAACTTTTCTTTATAGCTTCATTCTTAATCTTTGTTATCCTGTCAAAACCTATATTTTTTACATTATAAACACTTAGTACCAATTTCTACCTTTTAACGATTTTTTTTTCATTTATATTCTATGCATCAAAATTACTGTAGTATAGGTACTATATTGCCCAGGTATTTCCTTTTTCCAGAGAATCTTCCATTTTATAAGGGGTTTCTAGTGCTATTTACTGTCCTCCCATTTCAAGTTATAGCATCTCCTGTAAAGTAGGTACAGTATTAATGAACTCCTTCAGGTTTTGCTTATCAGGAAATGCATTAATTTATTCATTTTTGAAAGACAATTTTTCCAGATAAAATATTATTGTATGATAGTTATATTTTTTCCCTAATAGCACTTTGAGTTTATCAATGCATGCTATTCTGGCTTGTAAATTTTCTGCTGAGGAAACTTATGGAAACTCCTTGATATGATGGATCATCTTTCCAAGAGCAAATTACCAGAAAACCTGTGGAATATCCTCATCCCACATCATAAACTGGGAAGGAAATATATGAATCTAACTTCTTTTTAATCAACTCTTACTCAAATTTGCTCACTTAATATGGTCCCCTTCAAATCCAACAATGAATAAAACTGATGAAGATATTTCTGAAAACTTCTGAGGATTCTAAACTGTGAATTGGGTGTGAAGATATGTTCACTACTGCCATAATAATACTCAGTTGAGTCTTCATTATCTTCCATTCAGCTTTCAAATTTTGTTATTATTCTTCTATTTTATATGGGTTAATATATTTATCATCACTTTAAGTTTTATAAAAAATTATAAATATATCTAATAGTAACATCTTAACTGTTAATGTGCTTTATGTTTTTAAATAGATTCTAGAGAGAACTTTATCAAGCATTATGCTATTTTCTATTGTACTAATGAAAGACATCATTTATTTTAGTTGGAGAGACCCACTGATCACTTAATTGCCACCAAGAAAACATTAGGGTAAACTATTCTGATTATCAATCAAAGTCTTCCATCTTTTTATGCTGCCCAAGGCTAGCTTGCTGTTAATAATGAAATGCTATTTTGCCTTTGATAAAATGTGATTTCATTACTTTTTGAATTTTGAAAATTATTTTAATGACAGAATTTTCCATATTCATCCATAGCTTAAAGAACATATTACCAAAGAAGTATTCATTGGGGTTGGTTTTATTTCTATCTATGTATTTCCCATTAAAACGGAAGTATCGTATTGACACTTTAACTATTATAGTTTGGAGCAAGTTATTGATTATTGAAGAATAAAACTTCAAAGTCTCTAACTAAGAATTTTCTTACATTCTTTCTCCTACACATTGACAAGTGATTTCTGGCATTTCAACTTCTTTTAGCATAGATATTAAATACATACTTCAGCATTTAATTAAGCAGACAATTAAATGGAACCATTCCCATTTTCAACTATCATACTTAATGAGCAATAATTAAGTGCTTCTATGTCTAAAAATTATTTATATCTGGATTTGAGCGGCTTCTGGCTTCTTTGACCCTTGGTTCAGATTTTGTTCTGCTCACCTTGGAATATATTCTTTATATGTTCTGGAGAAAACGTGGGTTAGTAGCAATGGAACTATGATGAGATAACTAGAATTCTTCCTACAAGGGAATAGTCTTGGATGAAGACATAATTTTTGTTTCAAATTAGACTAAAACAAGTATGTCTAGCAAGGGATACAGATCAGCTTCTGTTGCCAAAAAAGGCTCAGAGGAATTTTTGAGTTTGCCTTATTCACAGCCTTTCCAACATTCACTGGCAATCCCATTTCAATTGTGGACATTAATAATTGATGGTCACAGAACTGTTATTGTGAGGCTGCAAAAATCCATCTAGGTTTTAATCAGCAATCTGAAAGAACATCTTATTTTTTCTTATTGTTATGAACCTTATTGCTAACTAATCAAATGAAAATTATAGAGGCTTCCTTATCAAGTAATCATTCTTTGAACTGAAAATTTAAAATCATTAGTTTATTATTTTCTTCCTTTTAACTCTTTGCATTGTGAAACACTACATTCCAAGAACCTCATATCCCCCATTTTCATTGAAGAGATGGTTTATTACATAACTCACACACTTTACCAAAATTTTGTTTATAATGCTTTTTATTTCAGGTGACTAGAAGCAATCATATTGAAATGTGGTAATGATCAGAGGAATATCCATCTACCAATGTTAACAAATTTTTGCTTCTTTCAAGATCATCCAGTTCTGAGAAATAATTTTAAAATTTTTTACTTGTCTGTTGCTTGCAGTAACAATGTTCAAATTACTATGTAAGGCACAGTTTGGATACTGAAGCAAATACATTTTAGCTAATTTAAGAAGACAAGAATATTTAATTCAGATTGAATTTTTATGTATCATGGGAAGATCTGTAGGGGAACTGCTTGAACCTAAGCTGGATATGCAGTAACTTTTCTGATTACCACATTGCAGAATGAGAATATCAAAGAGAAGAGCCCACTATGAGTAAGAATCTATAGAATATAAAAGCTTCCTGTTGAGATAAGAAAATGTCATGATGAAGTCTGGACCAGAATCACATGCACTCTGAACTGATTCACATCTGCAAAACTGATTGATGCATTTTTCCTTCTCTTATTCCCTCCATGGTTCAGTTACAAACTCAAATCATACACCAATGAAATGCTTAGCACTTGTACATCATATCCATCATCCCAGAATGCTGGGTGGGAGTTAGATAAAACTTTGAGCAGACCAATCTAAAGCATATACTTCACCTAATTACTTATGGAGTAATCAGAGGAAGAGAAAGCAAGGGGTCTGGTTTACAGATGGTTCAGCCTAACGTGTCAGCACAATGGCACAATCAGATTCTCTGTTGTTACAGCCCTGCTCAACACCAGCACTGAAGAATGCCAAAGAGGGAAATTTTCACAGTAGGTAAAACTAGAAATTCTATGTTTTGTGTTATGTCTGTAAGAATAGTTATTCTGTGGTCAGTATCCCCATCAGTGCCTTTATCTGATGGCCAGGCCTATTTTCACTAATTCAAAATGTCAAGACTAGAAAACTGGAGATAAGCGTTGGACCAGTTCAGAATGAGCCACACACCTGTATGTATACACAAATCATGTTAATGCTTTCCAAATTGGTGTCAGAAAGACATAAGACTATTTTAACTGTTGCTATGACAACCAATACTATGTATTGTAGTAGTACTCTCTCACGAGTAATTTGCTACATTCATGTGGGGATAAATGCATGGAGTACTGCATACATGGCATACGTTAAGAACATCTGAGTGGCAAACCACTCCTCCATGCTAGGTATGTGAGCAGCAAACCCCTTACCCCATAGGCACAGCCCTGAGCATAAGGCCATGTGTTGCAGTCCCTGTGCTTGCTCCATGGCCCACTCCTCGATTGATCGCTGCAGGGACAGTTGGCCAAAAATTGTATCGGTGGCTTTTTGTAATCTGCATAGCTACTGCCTGAGTATGTATAAATAATAACTGCACAATAAAATCAGACCTGCTTCCTGCTTGGTCTCTGGAGGTCTTGATTAGCAATTCCACAGCCATATTCTCCTCTACCCTGTTCCATGGACCTCTAGCTGGACCAGAGAGAGCCCATGCACATTCAAAGTTTGGTAAATACTTTTTAAAATGCTTACACCTGTGCCAAAGCGCTGCTCACTTTGAAGTATCTCACATATCAGCACACTGGGAGGGAGAGGAGAGGTGTGTGGCCTCTACTAGACACTAACACCATGGACATGGATGCTGCATGAAAATGGACTCTGGGCATAAGTTCTTCACTTCCTTAACTCATTTGATATACACAACACTATGATATTATCCTTCTGTGCCCACTGGAAAAGGCAGTGTGGACACCTCAGCACCTAAAATTTGTTTCTGGCTGATGATTCTACACACACCAAGAGGGTACAAAATATTGTATTATATGTGTAATTGAAGTCTGGGAGATTGTAATAGGTCTCTTAAGCAGTTATAAAATGCCTTGAGATAATAATGAATGGAGAATAACTCAAACGTTTTTTATTTTAGCTAGGAAATAGGGTGATGGATGAGACTTCCCCTGCATAGGCAGGTGCTTGTGTGGCTCAATTCTTTTACCAGAAACAAAGAATAGAGAATACAGGCTTTCTTATGAGTAGTTAACATACAGGGTATAGGAGAAAAGGAGGTGTAAAATTAAATACTGACAGCAGTGTTGCTCTTTATTGTCCATCATCACATCTTTTTGACTAATGAATGAAATATACCATGCTTCATTTCATTGAATCATAGCATATTTAAATAAGTCAGTATGGTGTTCCGGTGACCTGAGGCAGTTAGGAAAGGTGAGCTCAGCATTGTGCATTGTGTATTCTGAGAAAGGAAATGAGTGCTTTGATCACAAAAAGACTGGAGCTCTGAAGTAGATAGGGTGTCTGGGTTGGTTTCTTGTATTTACCCCTCCAATAACATGGCATTTGGCAATGGACTGAGTTAAGGGAAGGCAAACCCCTTGCAACATGAAGGGTATGCCAGAGGGCATAAGATTGTCTCCATCATGGATCAATTAGGCCTAGATGGCCATACTAAATATGTGTGTCACTGCTTCTTTAATTCTAGGCAAACCCAGCAACAGGATGTGAAATCTCAGGAGTTCAACTAAGGAATATATGTGGTCAACAACAACTACTGTAGTAATGTAAATTATGGGGTAAAAAGAATAGGGGTTTTTATTGCAGTCCTGACATTTGGATGGGAAGTTGCCAAATATGGAAGAATTATAGATGATGACTGGAACATACAAACAGGAAAACAAGAGCAAAGGCAAAGGAAGATAATTACACAAAACCAAAAACTGGAATGAAAAGAGCAGAATGTGGTGAAAAAAAAAAAAAAAACCACAAAGTGGTACTAAAAAAAAAAGTTAAAAAGTTAATTTTGGGCAGGGAGTGAGGTAAGAGAGAGAATGTTGTACCAAAAATTAATAAATAAACACATTGCAGTTTAAATAATGGTATTAATGAAGAAATGTCCAAGAAGTCAGCCTAGGACATTGATAAGAATAATTTTATTAGAAATAAATTGGATATGGAAAAAGAGATCTTTATCTGTCAATTTAGCATAGCTACTCTTTAAGGGATTAAAAGTAAAACTAGCTGCTTTATTTAGTTTTTAATGTCTATTTATACCAATGAATCTTTATCAGTTCAGGCTACTACAACAAATTGCCATAAACCATCTGGCTGATAGCCAGCACTGATTTATTTTTTACAATTCTGCAGCCTAGAAGCTTAGGGTCATGCTATTGGCGTGGCCAAATTTTGTGTGAGTCCTTTTTTTTTTGTTGTTTGTTTGTATACTGCTATCATATTACGTTTTCTGATGGTGAAAAGAGCATGCTCTGTGGTGTCTTTCATAAGGGCACTGATCTCATTCACTGGGCCTTCACCATCATTACCTAATTTCCTCCCAAATGTCCTGCTTCTTATTAATGTCATGCATGGGGGTAGATTTAAATTGAAGTTGGGAGGTGGGGCACAAACACTCAGTCCATAGTAGAGACTGACCTCACACAATCACAGTATAGTTTCCAGATAAGAACTGAAGAATAGTACTATATATCTGTCAATCATCTATACCCAACTGAGGGTCTTCTTAGCTTTTTTATAAAATAATAGGAGACACAATACAATCTATAGTTTATTTTAAATTTATACTAAATTGTATAACATTTCATTATCTTATATGCAATTTATCCTCTAAAATAGTATTTCATTGGTATGAAGAGTAACAACCTGGACAAAGAATGACTCCAATTATTATTGGAGCAGATATTTTAAGATAGTTGTTATCAAAATTATGCTTATTATAGTGAGAACATTCAAGTTGTTGCCTCTAAAAATCAAGGTTTTTTTTGCAATTTATAGCTGTATCATGAGGTCACCTGAAGTTTAATAGAAAAATGAGACCCAAACCAAACAGTTTTGGGAAGTGCAAAGCAGGTTTTCATATCTGTATGACTTCCTGGAATGGCAAGCTTCATAGGGCACAGTAGTTGGAGACTCAGACTGGACAGATTATCAATTGGTGGAAGAAGTAATCAAAACAGGAAAGATGGTTTAGTGTACCAGAAACTGAATATCTGTAATCTAGGGATAAAGCAGCATGACTAAATGGTTTCAGCCCATGCTTTGAGATTCAATGATTTCATATTACAAGATGACACACATTACCATGCTAGCACTGACCACAACTCCAGAAAATGATCTTCATATCTTCCTCTGAATAGAAACCTGAGTTATAGGAAAAGAACTTGAGTGAGTAAATAATGTTAAAAATCTCCTATCTTTATATGACATTATAGCTTATTTGCTAATTGTATTGATTGAGGATAAACCATTGTTTCTATTTATAGCCATTTCACTTTTCCTCTTATGTACAGAAGTGTTATGATAAGATACAGTGACCTACGGACAGACTTACAAGAGTTCTTCATATAATATATCTGTCTTCCAATCAACTCTATGAGGTTAGCATCAAGATGCTGGCTTAGTTTTATTTTATAATTAGAATCTAAAGGAACTAAAATGTTGAACATAAAATTTTTCATGTATTTAAATTTGTCATGTTTAAAACTGAATCTGGAATTCTGGAATAGGGAAATAAGTAGGTTGATTAAGGGAATTATTTCACAGACATTAATGCAATAATCTAAGTAAAATGAATTAAAACTAAGTATAATTTAAAAGTACAAAATAAAAAATAAAACATTTTATCTGGAAAAAAAAGCTAATTTGAATGAATCATAAACTATATAGTTGGGCTGGGGATGTGGCTCAAGCGGTAGCGTGCTCGCCTGGCATGCGTGCGGCCCGGGTTCGATCCTCAGCACCACATACCAACAAAAGATGTTGTGTCCACCGAGAACTAAAAAATAAATATTAAAAAAATTCTCTCTCTCTCTCTCTCTCTCTCTCTCTCTCTCTCTCTCTCTCTCTCTCCTCTCACTCTCTTTTAAAAAAAAAGAAAAAAAATAAACTATATAGTAAGAATGATACCACTTTTGATTTAGCATTCTTGTTTGATATTTGGCATAAAATGAATTGTATAAACTAGTTTTAAAACTATTTCTGCTTCTATAAAAATAAATTAATTTACTGTGATATTTATGTCAATTCTGGATGCTGATGATGTTGTCAAAATTTAACAGGTCAACAAATATCAAGGAATTACAGCAATAATCTAAGAAAACACTGGCTGGGAAGAAACTGAGGATGAGTTTTTGGGAACTAAAACTGAGGGCAAGCCTGAAGAGTACCAATAAGTTGAAAAGTGGCTCGCTATGCCTGTGACATCAATATTTTAAATCTACAAGCAAATCCTGAAAATAATGAAACAAACATCTGCATACCAAAAATAAAATTTATTCTAGTGGACCAGTGTACAGTTCTTTAGAATATCCAGATCTTTACAAAAGCCTTAAATCAAACCTCAAACTGCTGCATGATAAATAAATTATTATAGATATATTACAGTTCCTCATGCAACTGTCAGCTTTCAAATAGATTTTCCCTCTATTCCAGAAGTTTCCACAGTCACAATTTGGATATACAATCCTAATGCATTTTCTCATATAATTTAATACCAATGTTTCCAAAAATACTCATTATAACTTTAAAATCTTTAAGATAATAATAAGTTTATGAATATATCATTTTGGAGATGTTTTAATCTTTGATTGACATTTTTAAGTTCAAAAAATTATTTAAAATTTTGGCATTAAATATATTTACATTAAAATTGAATGGCCTTTATTTTATTTTTTCCAGTTCCTATCCATTCTCATGTTGAATATAAATACTGCAACTTGTACATTTTCTTGATGATGAACATTTATATTTCCTCTTTTTCATAATTTAACAAAGATTGCTATTATCATCATTATTTTTTTTAATGTCTCTTTGAAACCATGAATGGATTTCCCTAGGATATGTGCTCTGGATCAGACTTCTTAATTCCCTACTGATGAATTAATTGTTGGATCTTCATAGGTTTTACCTCTACCCTCTGCCATTCAAGTACTTTACATGAGCTCTAATATGCTATGTATCTAGCACTCAGCTTTTCTGATTACTAAGTCATGTAGTAATGGAGCAGTGTGCAGTTCTTCAGGACATTTAGATCTTTAATAAAGCTTTAAACCAAGCCTTAAATCAAGACTTCATCAGTAAATTACAATACATTTGAAGAGAATGAAAATTTGTTCTGAACTTCTTTTATAATGCAGATGAAAGAGAATTTTCTACATGCTATCTGCTATAGCAAAGATAACAAATTTGAAACAGTTTCTACATTTGAATTTTACAACGTGGTTGAACATATGGCAATCCACTTCTTTCTTCAGTATCCTTCTGGATCTTTCATGGACTGTTCTGACATTAAATGGAAATGTCTTAACTACTAACTATGTAATTGAAGCTGGTGCAGTGGTTCATTCAGGAGACAAAGGCAGGGGGATCACAAAATCAATATCAGAATGTGTCTCAAAATAAAGGTGCTGGAAATGTAGAGTACTTGCTTGCACTAGGTGCTGGATTCAATCCTAAGTACTGAAGGACAGTATTTAAATAGAACAGAAGAAAAGAGAAAAGAACAAAAAGATAGGGAGTTGAATATTTGATTTGCAGTCATCTTTTTTTTTTCTCTCCAGGATTAATTTCTATTATCACAAGTCGACAATGTCCTGTTTTCTTTCATCAAGAAAGTTACTCATTCATTCCTCAAATATATAACCAACTCATTCTGAAAATGATGTTTGTGGAGGGATATTATTGAAGTCATTATCATAAGTTTCCCAGAGAACAACAGATGGCAAAACTCAAACTCAATAATTTGAAGAAAGTTTAATAATAAGGGCAATGTTTACAAAGTTATGAGCAGGATTTAGAAGATCTACATAGAGATTTTGCAGTACTTATGAATAGGAAGAGGAGGTCACCAACATTTCCATTAGGGCAAGGAAGTGGGTAGTCCCTGAGATTTAGAGTGGCTCTATGAAAAGTCTGCCAGATTGAAAGTGAGGTATAATTTATTACCCATTTCAATTTAACACAGAAAAATCTGGAACAGAGAAAGCGAGGGGATTAAATATCTTAAAATTTTAATTCATATGTCCAATTTGGTTATCTCATATTGATATTTCTATTTCCCTGTAAATGTTAATCTTGTTTTCCTTGAACATCCTTGAATACATATTTTTCATGTTATTTTATTTAATTTCAACTAATGCAATTAATCATTGATTTTCTTGGTTCTTTTTTACAAAAATCTATTTCATGAAGTGTTCTAAAATTTTACTTTTTCACTCTCATATTGCATATCCATCTCTTCCTATATTGGTCTGTTTTGTTTTTGATGTTGTTTTTATTGACTTTATTTAGCACTTTAAGCTTCAGATTCATACAGAAGCCTTATAATTGGTGTTCAGGTTTGCCATGCCAAGATGTAAAATGCATGGTTTGTGTTTTAAAATGTTTCTGTATCTTTCATCTTTATTAAGCCTTAAATTTACTAATCTCCATGTTAGTATTCAAGAGACTATTATGTGGCAGGAGTTTTCCCAGCCTCTTTTTATGAGGTAGGGATTGGGGGAAGGCAGGTCACCATTAAATCCTGGCTTTAAGCTGTGAGCCATCTCCATATCACTTTCTGCCCTGCACGTCCAAACAGCACCATTACTGAGCCTGGCTTCTAGTTGGGATTTTTGTATTATACCCAGTTATGTTTCTTAATCTGTAGCTAAATTGTTTTAGGGTTGGGTGAAGTGGCCCACACCTATAATCCCAACAACTCGGGAGGCGGAGGCAGGGGATCATGAGTTCAAACCCAGCCTCAGCAATTTAGTAAGGCCCTGAGGAACTCAGCAAAACCTTGTCTCTAATATAATTTTAAAAAGGGCTGGGGATGTGGCTCTGTAGTTAAGCATCCCTGGGTTCAATCCCTGGTACAAAAAAATAAAAATAAAAATAAAAAGGTTTTAGGGATTTTTCTCCATTGTGTTTAAGTTAATGTCTATTATGGGTTAGAACAGGTGTCCCCCAAAAGCTCATGTGTAAGACAATGCAAGAAGGATTAGAAGTGAAATGATTTAGTTATAAAATCATTAATCCAATCAGTGCATTAATCCCTTAACTCTGGTAGGGATTAACTGAGTGGTGACTGTAGTCATATAGGGTGTGGCTGGAGGAAGCAGGTCACTGGGGCATGCCTCAGGAGTATATATTTTGTGAGCTGAGTTTAGTCTCTTGATGCTTCCTAAAACCATGACTCCAGATCCTTTCTTCTGCCACTCCTTTCTGCCATGATGTTCTGCCTTTCCTCAGACCCTGTGGATTGGAGCTGGCCAGGTATGGACTGAACCCTCTGAAACTGTGAGCCCCAAAATAAACTTTTTCTCCTCTAATTATTTTTTTCAGATCTT
Organism: Ictidomys tridecemlineatus; assembly: GCF_052094955.1. NCBI lineage: Eukaryota > Metazoa > Chordata > Mammalia > Rodentia > Sciuridae > Ictidomys > Ictidomys tridecemlineatus. The sequence continues at coordinate 126,952,977 of NC_135482.1, forward strand.
TTGATAACAGTGACAAAAAAATGCTGATTAAAACCTGTCTAATGTTCAAAAAAGGAAGTTATTCTCAGAGCATGAATTTTCTTATTAATTTGATTGCTGTGGTAAAACAAACTTGGTGGGTTGAAATTAGATTTTTCTCCTATCAGAATACTGAAATAAAATTCAGCTGCATCAACATGTGCATATCACAATTTGACATTTATTAATTATATTCACTATATATATATATATATATATATATATATATATCAGGTGTAAGATTAAGGATCTTATACATTTGTATCATTTTCATATTTCTGTTGTAACAAATTGACATAAACAAAATGACTTAAAATACTACAAATTTATTAGATTATGTTTTTCAGTGTCATATGTCTGAACCAGGTCTCATTGTCTAAATCCACAGTGTCTTTGGCACTACATTACTTTCTAGATGGCCTGGGGCAGAATTCATGTGCTTGCCTTTTTAAGCTTCTAAAGGCACCCCTAGTCCTGAACTCACGGCCCTTCATCTTATATCCAGCACCACAAACATCAGGTTGAGTCATTTTGCCTATTTTTTTTTCCTCTACCACCACTCAGATTCTGATGATTTACCTTCTTCTCCTCATTTAAGGATCCTTATAATTACATTAGATCTCCTGGGTTAGTCCAAAATAACCATCTTTTTAGGATCAGCAGATTAGCAACCTTAATTCATCTTCAATATTAATCCCTTTATGGGTAACAGAACATATTCACAATTTCTAAGAATTATGTGGATATCTTTGGGAGGCTGTGATTTTTTCTTTCTTACAACCTGTGTGTTAGATACTAATGAATTGAAATAGTGCATAGGAAAATCTAGGTGTCATCAATCTTAAATTTGTATTTGGAGTAGTTTTTGGTTTGTTTAAATTTTATAATCCTCACACAGTAGTATATAACAAAAATGAGATCTTAAGGAAGCTAATCATAACCTCAATGTTCAGTATAGTATAGCTCCATGTTTTGTTTAGCTGAAGGGAAGAACTGCAGTGAGAGAGCAGGAAGAGCAAAAAACTAGTTCCTTGATCTGGGATGGGCTTTCTACATGAGAGATCTCAAGTAACTATGTTTAAATCTCAATCATGGAAGGTCACAATAATCTTAGGGTAGCAGGAGCTAACGGAATCCCAAAATTACTACAACAAATCACAAGATTTTTTTTCCAGAGAAATTACTTTATAATGTGGATTTCCACTAATTATAATCTAAGACAAAGGGGAAAAAAAGGATCCATTCATTCATTCAGTCATTCATTCAACAATTGTATTTAGAACCTATTTTGTGCTTAGGCATCTTTGTCATTTACTATGGTATAAGTTTAAACAATGAAAAGTTTTTCCTTCACCATAAATTCTTCCAATTGGTTTTAATATACATAATAAAAAACTAAACACACTTGTTGAAATACATAATTTTACCTACAATTTATTTTTATTCTTTTTACTTTGGTACTTGTTTCAGATTTAGTTTGCCTGACCTTACCTTTATTCAAAACAAACAATATTTTGTGTTGAATTTCTGTACTGATGTTTAACCATTGTTAATCTCCCCATTTTACAGAAAAAAGACACTATATTAAAATTTGTAGCTGTTATTATGTGATTGAGCTTTTATTCTATTTAGTTGAGTCACAGATCTGATTACCAAAGCATTATGTTCAGAGCAACAATAGAGAGTATCTTATCTATCTATTTGTTCAGGAGTATATCTATTTGTTCAGGAGTATATATATTATGTATCTAGATGTGAATTGAATAAGAAAAAAAATGTACTGTCAGTTGGAATATAGGCAGATGAATTCTGATAATATGATGTTTGAAATAAGTAGTATTATTCTCTTCATTTACATTGCTTTTATAAACACCTTTATGGAATGTCATATCAATATTTTTTTCTTTTATTTGTTTTAATTATAGTTTCCTAAGTCATAATTCTCAGTATCTTTTTCATCCATCAAACTGCTGCCAAATAATAATTCAGATTTTTCAAAGATGTGTATATTTGTATAGGTTTTAAAATTACATTATTTAATAGCATTCCATGTTCTGTGGATATGAAATATTTTCAATTTTCTATTAATTGCTTTTTATATTTATTTTTAAAATTCTATTTTAAAGATTTCCAATAATAATTGTTTTAGAAGAAGTTGGAAAAGCCAAGCAACTTTATTCTTCAAAAAGAGTCTTTGATTAACAATATGTAGGAACAAGGGAGCTGCTCACCACAAACCAGTGAGCACAATTTGAGAACCTACAAGAGAAGTCAACATTTGGGCCAATAAGGTACTGGTAGGTCAATGGTGGGACTAAGACTCAAAGTGTGAGCTTATTGTCTTTGAGATTAATAAATACTAATTTACTCATGATCAACATAATTTTTTCTTATGAAATAATTATTTTCTTGACTAAAATCAAATAAAATTCCTATCGGAGTCCAGCACTGGCAGTGGGTCTCAGGAGACAAACAGATGGTGAGGAGTCAGTGAAAAGGGGTGGAGAAACAATACAGACACAAAAGTGTAGGTGCTGAATCCCAATCTTTATTTGTGAAGTTAATCATATATACTTTTCATTTTGGTAGGCTCACAGTACTTTGTCCTTACAAAACAGGAATCATTATTCAAAGAAACAAAATATTTCATAGCTACAATTAGATAAGAAGAATGTATCTTGCCTTATGCATAAGCAAGCATTTTTCCTTTCATTTCACATTTGCTTTGAGCTGTTTCTGCTTAGTTAGCTTTTAATAATAGTTAGAAATGTCCCAGACTATTGACCTATACCTTGACTATTCTTTCTTGACTTACTGACTAGAACCGGTGCTGCAGTTATGGCAAGTGGTTAACTTGAAAAGAGAGGCTACTGATTTGAATCAAACAAGAAGAGTAAGAGCACCAAGCCATTGTGCATAGGAACAAGAACAAGTTGCCCAGTACTAAGCACTGATCTGTCTTCTTAATATTAATTTTTCTTCTCTAGATTTTAATTTAATTTCTCAAAAACTTCCTTGACAGTTTTTCCTATAGGAGGTTTCTCATTAAACATTAATAATGTATGTTCCACAGCTGAATCATTGCATTTAGAGCAAACAGATTTATTCTTTAGAAGTAGTTGCATTAATTGTGGAAGTCATGTTTTTTCCTTCATACTTAATGGTCATATGAGAAGTCACAACTATACTTATTAAAGAAAAACAAACCAGCCCATTCCCAGAAACATACTGCGCTCCTCCAGAGGATGGACGCCTTGCGCCATCCACTTCAGTAGGGCCTTGCCATTGCCAGAGTTAGGGGAGGGGGCGCAGCAAATTCCTTTTGGGATTTTTTTTTTTCTTTGCCTGTGAATATTTTTTACCAGAGGTAAATGAAATCAATTATAATCAGCTTCTAGATACTGTTCATCTTCATGACTTCACTCAAGCATGTTGCTAAAAATGGTTAGTTTCTAAAGCTCAGTGTGTCAATGGAAACCTATGATTAATATATTTATTTTTCATTTTCTCAGAAAAATGATAAAGATTAAGTTACATCAAAGTGAAAACATTTTACACGGTCAACAAATATTTTTAAAACGTAATGGTAAATATTACCAGTTAAAACATGCGCTTTCAATTGAGAATAATTAAAGAAGACTCTATAAGGCTAAATATTTGCTTAATATTTGTTCAATTTGTTTATTAATTATAAAATATGGTGACTCTATTAGCTAGTCTTAATTTTATTATAATGTAGATTTTTTTCTCTTGTTTCCATTATATAGACAGGTAAAAAAAAGATGAACTAGGAAGCAAGCAGTTGATTTATTTGCAAAAAAAAATTAAAACAGTTATATTAATATGTATCTTCTCTGAAATAAAACTTACTTTCTGAGTATTTAATGAATATACTCAGGTATTAATAAAATATGCATTCCTAGAAAGCACACAGTTTGGGGGAATATTAAAATACTTTGAACATTTTACTAAATGTTGCTAAAATATTAACTAATATTTTAGTTAATATTGCTAAAATATTGAATCTACATTTTTGTTTAAAAGGTACTTTAAAGTTTTCTCATGTTCTATACTATCTTGGGGTGTACTCTCTATATTAGACCAGTTAATAGTGTATGTGTGCTAAATAGACTGAACTGTGTATGAAAGAACTTTAAAAGGGCTTGGGGTCCTGGTAAAGGGGTAAAACTCAGAAATTCAAAACCCCTCAAGAATTTTGAGGTAGAAGCATTCCAAGTTTGAGGCTAGACTGGGAAACTTTATGAGAACCTGTCTCAAAGTAAAAAAAAATGAAAAGTGATGAGGAGGTATCTCAGTAGTAGAATGCCCCCTGTTCAATCCCCAGTACCATATATTAAATAAATAAATAAATAAATAGACCTTGATTGTTATCCATTCAGGGTGTTTGGGTCTTGGACAGATGCCAAGACAACCTCCATTTTAGCCCTCTTATAATTATTCATGTTTTATCAGCTAAGTGGCCAGTCAGGCATTACTGGAGGAGATAGCAGTCTGCTGATTTACTGATTTCTAATTTATTTTATACTTTCAATTTTTAGAGAAGGAGTTATAACTCTTAAGAAAGATAAGAAAAATTGTCTTCATCACAATAAAGTCTCTCAGAATCAGTTTGGAAGTGCTGGAAGACCTTTACTACATACTGACTTCAGAATATACAATGCCTTTAATTCAATAACTTGATAAACTGCTATTTCCCTTAAATGCTTTACCAAAAATCAAATTTGTGAAAGACATACAGACATTATAATAGATGGAACAAACAAAAGTAACATACTCATTTTCTTCATATCAATTTATGCTCCATTCCTTAGAATAAAACCTTTAAATCCTAATATGAAATTTTGCTGCCATAATTGATTTTTCTTTTTTTAATATTTTTTTTAATTGTCAATAGACCTTTATTTTATTTATGTATATGTGGTGCTGAGAATCGAACCCAGTGCCTCACAGATGCTAAGCAAGCATTCTACCACTGAGCCACAACCCCAACCCCATGACTGATTCTTAAATAGCTAGTTCTGGTTGTAATCTGCAAGTATTTACCTTATAACATGAGGTCCAAGTGTGGGAAAATGCTGGATGGAATCAATGTGAGTAGCTTTGGAGAACTGAATCTGAGAATGTGATATATATATATGTGCTGTCATATCCTAAGTAACATATTCTCTTATTAAAAATATTAGCAAGTTATCACCAAAAATGGTATATATAATGTCTTATATATACCATTTAACATGAACTAAATATTTCTTTAAGTACATATATTATACATATATATGATTAAATTTTTAATCTTCTGGACTATTCCCATTTTAAAAATCATCAAAACCAAATTCAAAATGGCCTCACATATCTTTCAGTAGCTTGAGTTGATTAGACATACTCTATTTTACTCATACTTCAGGATATAATAAAAGATACTTTGAAATTAAGTTAACAAAATTCAGAGTATAATAAGTAAAAGGCATTTCGTTCGAGAAACAAAATAATGAATATGTTAGCATTTTTTATCATATGCAGTGTTGAAATAGCTTCTAGAAATATATTAACAAACAATTTAAACTACTTTACTGCTGTTATATAGAAGTAATAATCACAATAAAATTACTACTCAATCAAAAATTATGCTCTTGTACATGTTGTTGATCTGTTTTATAATTTAATTTTGCATGCAATTGATTACTGCCACTTTATTTTAGAGTTGTGTTTGTCAGTCTTCTGCTGCTGTTACAAAACACCTGAGAAAATAAACTTAAAAGGAGGAAAAAAGCTTATCTTGGTTCATATGTTCAGAGGTTTCGGTTCACAGTTGCTTGGCCTTATTATCTTTGGGTCTGGTGCAAGGCAGTGCATCAATGACAGGGAATAAATATGGGAGGAAGCTGCTTATTTCATGACTATAGCAGTTGGGAAGCAAATAGAAAAAGGAGCTGGAGTCCCAATATTTCCTTTAGGATCATACCCTTAGTGACCTAACTTTCATGTTTCACCTAGTAATTCGCACTTCTTTCTTGTTCTTTTTCTTTTTTTCTTTTTTTTTTTTTTTTTTTGTTCTGGGGATTGACCACAGAGGTTGCTTAACCACTGAGTCATATTTCCAGCCCTTTTTAAAATATTTTATTTAGAGACTTGGTCTCACTAAGTTGTTAGGACCTCATTAATTTGCTGAAGCTGGCTTTGAACTCTCAATTCTCTGTTTCAGCCTCCCGAGCAGCTGAAATTACAGGTCTGCAATCGGAGTGCCTAGCTCCCACCTCTTAAAATTCGATTACTTCTCAATATGAGAACAGGCTGGTGACCATGTCTTCAATATATGACCTTTGGGGAATATTTAAAATCTAAGCCATGATGACAGTGAGGATGCTCTCTGGAGAATGTTCCTTCCTGGCATTGGGTAGGGTGGCAAGCCTGTACCCAACAATTCACTTTGTAAAGATTCAAGGATGGCCTCAAACACACAGTTTGTATGTGGAACATACTGACAAAAGTGAATGGGCGGTGTTGTCATTGCAAGGAGCTTTCTCTCAGGTAATCTTACTTTTTAGAAACAATACTAGCTTTTGAAATCAGGCTAAGTAGACTTATAAGCTATTGTTTACTCTTGCCTGAATTACATAATTAACTTTTTAAGTGATAGATTTTCATTCTGTTATCTCCTTTTACCTTTTCAAAATATATATTTATCATGGGCTGTGGTTGTAGCTCAGTGGTAGAGTGCACGCCTCACACGTGGAAGGCCCTGGGTTTGACCCTCAGCACCATGTAAAAGTCAATAAGGATATTGTGTCTATCTACAACTAAAAATAGATTTTAAAAATAGGCATTCATCAGATGTTTACCTAGTATTTATTATGGTCTCTAAAATGACAATTTGAGTACACCTATAAGAGCCCTATGAAGGAATAATGTTAATCTCACATGGCAGAAAGAAAACTGTCAGCAGGTACTTATGAAGGTCACAGGGCTAGGAAGCAGTGAGCAGGGATGCTAGAATACATGATTAAACTCTTCTTAAGTGTTTCCACCAATAAATGATGTTTCTCTTAGGACAAAAGGAAAATTAAGTGACAAGTACTTCATGGCTTAGAGTGATCTTTTCTCTGCCAACATCATCACATTCTTTCTTCTCACACTGCATCTTCTACAAATTTCCACATTTTAATGGGTCTTCCATCTTCATAAATCCCTGTGTTCCCTTTTTCCTTAAAGAGGAAGTCATGTTCTTCCTTTAGCTCCTTGTATTCTTCTCAAACATGTTTTAAATTATGATCTTTACCCACTTTTTTTTTGAATCTAGTATAAATAAAATTATTTCCACAGAATTGTTTTTAAGACCTACCCCATCTGTAACCTAAATAAGATTTATTTTTGTGCATTACATAGGTTTCTCAACTCAATTAATACTGAAAATATAATTTTTCAGTTATACATCTATTAACATCAATTCTATATAATTAGATCTAAAAACCTCCCAGAATACAAACTTTATAAAGATAATTGCAAATTTGTATCAACATAAAATGTTTAATATAATATATTAAACAATTTTTTTCTGAAAAAAATTTAATAAAAATAAAATGGGAAAATGTAGTACTCTAGTAAACAACATGTTTATATCAATAACTAAGGAAAATATTTAAAGCTAATAATGGAAAGATCTTAATTGTTTCAAAGACCTAAAAAAGGAGTGGTTTTAAAAAATGGAAAATGGGGGCTTGGATGCAGTTTAGTGGCAGAGCTTTTGCCTACTATGTGCAAAGCCCTGAGTTCAATAACCAGCTCGGAAAAAAAGATAAATTGTCTATCAAAAAATGGAAAGTAATTTCTCTGTCATGTAAAAGTTTGAGCTTGTAATACACTCTGCTTCAAGTTGTCATCTGAAGTTCAGATGTATTCCAACATACTTGACATATTGAACACAGTCAACAAACATTTAATAGTGGAAAAGCACTGGATATTTTTTTTTGCCAGATATCACAGTTTATTTGATAGAAACAAATTGAGTAAATATATGATTTAGTATAATTTATAAAAGAAAAATGGTATAATAATTTTACTTTTTTACTTCTTATATTACATTTCGTGTCCAAACCATTTGTTTATCATATTTGAAGGCCTTTATGACCACTTGTACAAACTTTAACATCAATTAAAACAATCATATCAAAATATCCTTATTCTGACATTTTAGAGATTGTTAATTATCAGAACTTTACCTTTTAAAAGAATAAAACCTTTTAAGAGAACAAAACACGCAGAATATTTTCAGTAAAGTTCATTGCTCCTTTTTTTAAGGCTTATAAAATAATATCTAAAACTATTTGATATGCAACAAGTTTTCTATAATACCCTACAAAATAATAGAACTGTTTGTTGTACATAAAATTGAAATTGTTTTCACTCTTTTCTAGTAGGAGATTTCATATTGTGCCTATACCTGTTCAGAATATAGATGATATATCCCAGGTATTTAGTTTGTTTTGCTGTGAAGTGTGATTATATTCTGACAAAGGATGTTAGTGAAAAATAAGTGTGTGTAGTTGGTGTTTTTTTCCTTTTTATTAATTTATTTTAGTTTTGCTGTATATATACAGCAGAATGCATTTTGATTCATTGTACCCAATTACTGCACAACTTTTCATTTATCTGGTTGTACACAATGTAGTGTCACACCATATGTGCAGTCACACATGTACCTAGGGTAATCCTGTGCATCTCATTCCATTATCTTTCCTGCTACTATGCCCCTTTCCCATCCCTCATCCCTTTGCCCCATCAAAATTTCTTCATTTCTTTCCCATATACTCCCCATTATGGATCAGCATCCAATTATCAGAGACAACATTCAGCCTTTGGTGTTTTGGGATTGGCTTACTTCACTTAGCATGATATTTTCCAACTCCATCCATATACCTGCAAATGCCATGATCTAATTCTCTTTTAATGTTGACTAATATTCTTTTGTATATTCCTTTATCCATTCATCTATTCAAGGGCATCTAGGTTGCTTCCATAATTTAGCTATTGTGAATTGAGCTGCTATAAACATTGATGTGTTTGCATTACTATAATATCCAATTAAAATCCCATCATCATTCCTTATAGTAAAAGAAAAAGCAATTATTAAATTTATATGGAAAAAAAAGAGACTCAGAATAGCCAAATCAATCCTTAGCAAGAAGAGTGAAGCAACAGGCATCCTGATATGAGAACTTAAGCTATACTATAAAGCTATGGTAACAAAAATGGCATGGTATTGGCACAAAAATAGACATGTAAATCAATGGTACAGAATGGAAGACACAGAGACAAATCCACATAAATACAGTTATCTCAGTTAAGTCTTAAGACTTAAGGCCTATGAATTTTATTTCCCATTTTTACCTTCCCACTGGGTGCTATAAACATCAGATGGTGAGCTCTGTTATACTACCTGAACGACAGACATTCCACAGAGACTGTAAACTCCAATACAGAGGAGCCATTCTCCAGAAGACAACTTGACACAGAGTGCCTCACCAGCTCAAATTTTCACATGACAGAGAGATTACTTTCCAGCTTTTATTTTTTATTTGTTGTTTTTAGATATATATGACATTAGGGTATATTTTGACATTTTACATACATGGGGTGAAACCCATTAAAATTTTGATTCCATTCTTGCAATTGAACATGATGTGGAGTTACACTAATTTTATATTAATATGTGAACATAGAAGTTACGTCCAATTTATTCTACTGTCTTTTTCATTCCCATCTCCCTCCCTTCCCTTTAATCCCCTTTGTCTAGTCCAATAAACTTTTATACTTCCCCTCCCTATCCTCTCTTGTTATGGGTTACTAACCATTCATATATCAGAGAGAATATTTGACCTTTGATTTGTTGGAACTGGTTTATTTCACTTAGAATAATATTCTCCAATTTCATTCATTTACCTGCCATAATTTTATTCTTCATTATGTCTGAATAATATTCCATTGTGTGTATATACCACATTTTTTTTTTAAATCAATTTATCTGTTGAAGGGCATCGAGGTTGGTTCCATAGCTTGGCTATTGTGAATTGAGCTGCTATAAATGTTGATGTTAATGCATCACTGTAGTATGCTGATGTTATGTCCTTTGGCTGTAAGGAGTGGGATAATTTGGTAAAATGGTGGTTCCATTCTATGTTTCCTAAGGAATCTTCATACTGCTTTCCATTTAAGGACATATATTGGCTGTGATAATTTCAAGAGAAACCAGTTTTCAGAGTCTCATTTTTCTTATATGCACTCTTTCCTAAAAGAAATCTGCCTCAAGAGGTTTTGTTTGTTTGTTTGTTTGTTTGTTTTGTTTTTTTTGTAGGTCTGCTTTTCCATCTCCTCTTTCAGCAAACATAGCCATTACCAAACTTAACATTTTTTGGAGCCTTCTAAAAAAAGAAACAGATGATTTGCTTCTAAAGGAACTTATCGGTAGAGTTAAGCAATAAATATGGAAGGAGAGAGTAACCAATTTCATAAAAATGCCAATCATGGCAAGTCTCCAGGCTCTAGCTACTAGACAGCTACATTAGAGTCAGATTTCAGAAGTAGTGTGTTTGTCACTTAGGCACATATTAACATTTCTATTCAAATTCAAAATGAAGTATGACAATTTCTGACAGAAAATATGTTTGGCTTAACTAATTGGTTTGACCATAGAGGATGACCTTGGCGATTTTCTTACACGGCAGACATTTTTCATGTTTTGAACAAGATACATTCGCTGCTCTAAAGTTTAATAATGTTTTATTTAAAATTTTACTTAAAGTCTCTGTACAATATACCAGAAATTATATCATTGCAGTTTCATAAGTGTATGGCAGTTTCCATCATCAACTTAAAGATGAATGAGATTTTTTTACAGACATTCACAGGTGTATAACAATAAAAATAATTAGGAAAATCAATATGGGCTTCCCTTTTACTATTCTAATGTTGATGATGAACATAGTACCTGTTGATCACACCTTTTAATTTAATCCAAAAGAATTCAGCTGTTACAGTGCCACAATGTTAAAACAGAAGAGTGTGTACATGTTGACTAGAAATTTTGTCAAAAAGGTGAATGAAAAGAAGAGCAAATGATGTTAAGGTATTGAGAATGATCCAACTAATATAGAGTTTCACATGGAATAAGAAAAAATGTTTAACATGAAATTTGGGATCAAGTGCATGGATTTCTGATGGCACTACATAATGTTTATAATGACGGAAAGAAAAAGAACTGAAGAGCTAATTTTAATCCTCAAAAGACCTATCTATATTGAGGCTTCAGGGGAAAGGTGGAAATGCTGAGAACATGGTTAATTCATAGAGTGGTATGATAATTTAATTTATTCATTCTGGATTCTATTGCCTGTGGTAGCCATTAAGACATAAGAATTCTGTTTAACTTCTCTTAGTTCCTGGCTTAGGGAAATTTTAAACAGCTTATGGCCTTTCAGAGTAAATGTTTAACATCCTTGGATAAACCTTGTCCTCAGTGATGTAATTTATTTTGACAAAATTATGGCTTTTTTTGGATACCTTATTTCTTTTTGGAGACAAAACACTAAGTAAACAGGTAGAATTAATTTTAGATCTCACTGCATTTCTAGAACATAATAATGGTTATCCAATGGCTGGATAAGTATAGAACTGTGTGGGAATTGAGGAGAATTATCCAATGTCTGGATAAGTATAGAATTGTAAGGTCCTTGATTTCCTAAAGCTTGTGAATAAGTGGGAAACTTGATAAATTGCTGGGGCTATTTATGTGATACAGAAAAGATCACATAAATATTGTTATTTTTGATATAAGTAAACACTGTAGAAAAAGACGTTCAATTTTCAAATATCTAGTTCTGGAATGAATTTAAAACTTTATGGAACAGACAGATATTCTATGGATCTCTGTAAATAACTCTAAGACTTTCATATTAAGAAGGTACATATCACAACAATAAAAATGTGCAAAGAATTTCAACATTTTCCAAAAAAGTTATACAGATATGACAAATAAATATATGAGAAGTTGCTCATCATCATTAGTCATTAAGGAATAAATGAATACTATAATGAAATAACACTTCATACTCACTAGAATAAATAAGAAGGACCATAGCAAATGTTTTTGAAGGCATAGAGAAATAGCAACATTAATGCACTGTTTGGGGGAATGGTAAAGCCTTCAATCACTTTGGAAAATAATTTTTCAGTTTCTCAAAATTATAAAGATGAAACATTATATTATGTAACAAATCCATTCATAGGCAAATAACAAATAGAATTCAAAACTTATATCTACACAAGTGATTATACTTTTAAGCTATTAATCAAAAACTATAATAAACACTGAGTACAACTCTAGCTAGCATAATAACACATATATGCTATCCCCAAGATTGAATGAATCCAGAAGTTACACAAAGCTAACATTTGTATGAAAAATTGCATTAGTGAAGTTCAGAAATAATGCATACTTCTAACCTTGGTGTCCCACAATCAATAGTTCTTCAAAACTCTTTAATGGTTAGGTTTAAATGTCTGTTATCTTTGCTTATCTTTTTTGTATAGATGTACAAAAAATTAATTTTATTCACCTCACCAATATATTAATCTGAATTAGTAGCATTAGTAGCATCATAAACATGGAAGGAGGTGAAGTAATAAGATGTTATATAAGCATTCTAGTCAGAGCTGCAAATATGTGACACCTGTCACAGTATAGCACTAACACATCAGCAAGAGGTCAAGAACTGTCTTGAAAGAAGACACTAGAAAGAAAACAACAAAGGAATCCATTTCCATAAATATGGGGGTAAGATGAGGTGGATAGGAGGATTCTATCTTGATGGTACACCAGGGAATAGACTCTTCATACTTAACATTAATGAAATGTCATAATCACATTAAAAGAGCAGAGAAAAAAATATTATATAATACAAGTGACTCTAAAACACATGCAATTGTACATAAAACAAAAGAATTATATGTAAATCATTCTCTTTATTCTTTAGCAAAGTGCTTCCATTATATCTAATACAGCAACCTCTAAAATGAATTTTCTGCTTCATTGCAATCCACAGCAAATGGTCCACATCAACATTGTGAAAATTTAAGTAGATCCTTTAGCTTTCTAATAGGACTTTCATCATAACCTCAGTATCCAAATTTCTGCCTTGGTGAACAGTAGCTCAGAGTTAAAATATTAAATAGACTAAATATTAAACATGTAGTTTCTACAAGGACATATATTGCAACAAAAAAGTACTTTGGGAAAGAAACAAAATAAGAAAACAAAAGAAAGACTTTTCTGCAGAGCCATCAGTTTCACCATTTTGACTGCACCAAACGAAAGTGCTTAAATAGTTTAGTTTTATTATTTCAGCTGTACAAGCCCAGTCAGATTCCTGTCAGTTACTCCATGCTTTCTCACATGAAGACTTATACCTAGTTTCACACTGAATGGGGACTAGAAATCTTCAGGACTCATTGTGGTTTTTCTTAAATAGCTTGAGTTACCGATTGACACTTACTCCATTCTTATGAGTTTCCATTCAAGGTTTTGTATTACTTTTTTTCTTTTTTTCGTGTCTGGTCATAGTCACCCTGGAGAAAATACAAAAAAAGTATTTTCAGTCTAAACGTGTATCCAGGATCCTTATGAAAACTGACTCATCACTTCGCCAGATCTTTGATTTGTATTTTCATCATTATATAACATTATTTTAGTTGCAACATTTTGTATGTGTGTATAATAAATGCATTTGATAATATTACATAGTCTCAAGGGGTTAAGGAGTATATTCTAGAGATAACAATGTGCTTTGCCTGAATGATATACTCTACATGCCCAACCTTTTTTATTATTTCAGCTGTTGTGCTATTTAAAAAGAATCTATGTAAGATCCACAATGAAATCACTGGAAATATAATCCAGATAGAATATGTAAACTCTGAACTATTATAGAAAACCATCATTTAAGGTCATGATTAAACATCATAATAAGGTAAATATTTTAAAAAAAAATGACTCTAAAGATCATGAAAAATATTTGGTATGGTTTGGATCAAGGTCTTCAAAAGGCCCATGTGCTGAAGGCTTATTTTCTAGCTGATGGTGCTAATGGGAAGTGGTAGAACTGGGTTCCAGTGGGAGGAAGTTAGGTGACTGAGGGTTTGCTGTCCCTGGCTATTGGTACAGCAGCCACTTCCTCTCTCACTTTGCTTCCCAGCAATCATGAGGTGAGGAGGTCTCCTAGGCCCTGTGTTGCCACCATTATTTACCATGCTACAACAGCCTCAAAGCATCAAGGCCAACTGACAATGGATTGAAAACTTACAAACTAAAAGCAAAAATGAACCTTTTCTCTTTTTTTTTTTTATGAGTATATAGGATTGAATTTTGAGTACTTGACCACTGAGCCACAGAGCCACATCCAAAGCCCTATTTCATATTTTATTTAGTGGCAGGATCTCACTGAGTTGCTTAGCCACTCTTTTTGCTGAGGCTGACTTTGAACACAGGATCCTCCTGCCTCAGCCTCTGGAGCCATTGGGATTATAGGCATGAGCCACTGCACCCGGCAACCTTTCCTCTTTATAAAGTTTGATCTCAAGTGTTTTGTCAAAGTGATGGAAAACTGACTAAATAGTGTGAATAATAAATTCTTCTCATTTTCAATGTTAATTAAAACTATAATTACTTCCTAATTCAATATATTAATTATTGAAACTTTTAAAAGGAAATTATAGTGTAGTACCTCATTAACTCATATAATATTCATATCATAATGCTTAAATTGTTTGAATGAGGGAATATCAAGCTTTGTAAAACCAATGTCATCCTATCTTACATATACATTTGACTATTAAAAATCATATATCCTACTTATTCACATGAAATATTTATACTTGTATTTCCCCCACTCTCTCTACTAAATAACAACAAACTATCACTTTACTAAATTAGAGAGTAAAGAGTAACAACTTTGTTTTAGATTTTTCATTTACTTTTCTTCCATGTGCTTTTGATAGTGGATGGCTTTTCACTATCAGGAAAAAAATCATAGAATTCTGAAAATTGCATAACCATTTCTAGTAATATCTTCCTATTAAGATCATCTAATTGTCATTAAGTAAAACAAATACAATTAATACAATAGTCCAACTGCAAAAGTTTAAAGTGTTTTATTACATGGAAACAATTAGAATTGCTTATTGTTTTTAAATAAGAATACATTTAAAAACAGATTTTGGGGGGTGGGCAAAAATCTAAAATCTTATTCCACAAAAATAAATAACTGAAATATAACATTCATGGATGTAAATCGAGTGATCTAAGCTAATTCTTACAAAGAAATATGTTTGAAATTGAGTAATTTGTCTTAGAGAATTCAGAACATTAACCAACTAAATGGGGAAAACAATTTTCATTCAAATAAGTAAAACATTCCTGTAAATTAGTGAATTAAAGGTTTTACACAGTCAAAAATATTGTCATTTTGTTTTCTTTACAAATTTGGAAAATATTGGATGTATGGAACTGTTTATGAAAAAAATAAGAATATGGAACTGTAGCGATTTGAAAGTAATAGGATGAGGTTGGGCTCTGTTTGCACAATGGTAGTGCTGCTTGGGAGACCAAAGAAGGAGTATTACTTGAGTCCATAAGTTTAAAGCCTGTTTGAGCAACTTAGTGAGACCCTGTCTCAAAAATAAATCAATGAAAAGGACACAACATGGAGCACAAGTATTCAGCATTGAAGCATAAGTTTGTTCTTTTGCTAATAAATCTGATAAACATTTATTTGTTATAATATCTAAAGCTGAAATTACATTGGACTGGAAATTTCCAAGTGCTAAATGCCCTAAATAAACAATAACATTCTTTCTTATGTGATTATTTTTTTCCTGAGTGCCAGAGGTGTCTATTGGAAGTCTAAATGTGGCATACCTTTTAATTATTTTTAAAATTCTAAATATTTTTCGTATAGGTGTTTCTTTCTTTTTAAATTCTCCTATACTGTCTCTGTCTCTCTTCTTTCTTAATACTATTGAGATTAGTATTGAAGAATGTGTAAAAAAAACATTTATAAAACAACTTTGGTTTGGTCAGACACTCAAGCATGCCACTAAATAGACACCAGGAGGCCACAGTCTAGGAAAACATGCAACTCCACAAATGAATCCCTGAATGAATGGAAAAAGTAATGAGCCCACAAAATTTTAAGATATTAGTCAGCCCATAAGTGAATTGTAAAATAGCTTTTAAAAACTTAATGTTCTTTTCTATTTTCTTTTATTTTTTAAAGATAGAAAGATTTTATTAAATTTTAATTGATTTATGCTGATAAGATATCTGAGAAACATTTTTGAAAGTAATAAGCTTATCTATCTATGTATGTTCTTATGACTGTAGCACACTCACTTGTAAATGTAAAATTGTTTTTTTTTTTTTTCCTGCGTTGGAGTTATAACTTTCCTAGGTAAAATTACCATAATTGGAGTAACCATGAAGGTTAAAAACCCAGAGCCCAGTAATTTAATAGATCTGTAGGTTTAATCCCCTGTACCATGACTTACAGAAACTTAGTATTAAGTTTTATTGATATCCTTCTTTTCAAATTTTGAATATTCAAGAGTTGAATAGAATCATTATTGTTATGTTTTTTACAAGCATCTCTATAATTCATGTAGCCAGAATTTAAGTAGTGACCAATTTGTAAAATGAATTGAAAATATGTCATATTTTAACCATTTTTCTTGGTTCAATTCATATGTGTATACTTTTTCTTGAAGACCAAACTTACTAACAGAAATATAAATAATATATATTAGTCAAAACTATTTTGTAAACCATGTTTTTTTAAAATATCTCAACCCTGAAATCCACCTAAAGAATGCCATTATTTGGGTATTGTAAAAGCACAATTTAAAGATTAACTCTTGTTGATCTTGCCAAGTATTTTATTGTTTTAAAATGAATAAATGAGATCTTTTTACTTGTTTTTGGCAATCATCAATTGTGAAACAGGTTGTATAATTACACCTGTATATTAGATAGATGTATTATATTACTCTTTGGATTCTGAATGTGAGAAAAGTGTATGTTACTGCTTTTGTGATAGTCAGCTTTGTGTTTCTGTGACCAAAAGAACAGGGTAGAGAATCAAAAGTTTCCTTTGAGCTCACAGTTTCAGAGTTTAAGAGATTCTGTTTGTGGTGAGCTGACTCCACTGGTCTGGGCTGAGATGAGACAGAATATCATGGTGGAATAGAGTGGTGGAAGAAATCTCCTACATTCATGATAACCATGAATGAGAGTGGGAGGGAGCTCTGTCATGGATAAACTATGAACCCCAAAGACATACCTTCAGTGACCCTAATTCCTCCTCCATTTACACCCTGCAGGCCTTCAATCACCACTCAGTTTAGTCCATTCAAATTACTAAGCCATCAAATGGATTAATCCACTGATTAGGCTGCAGCTCTCATACTCCAATCATTTTCCCACCTGCATTAGCAAAGGTACTTTTGAGGGACCTCTTGTATTCAAACTGTAGACTAGTATTGTCCAGATTTCAGAAAAAGAAATATTTTTATGCTGAAAAGAGAAATTGATAAATATAACACTAGAATACTTTCAAAGATTCTCAAAGGCTGTGGTATTGTAAGAAATATGTACTTTGTCTCTGCACCTTTTGTTCTGGTATTAGGTCTTTGACCCTGACTCAGAGTTCCTAAACCCTCCTCATCCCTTGGAATTTCCTGGGTACAAGCATCTTTTGTTCTAAGGAGTAAATCTTTGGATGGGGCCCAGTCATCAAAAAGACTAAGCCATGATTACAATCTTGGAACTTTCAGAAGGAGGAAGAAGGACTAGGGAGTCAATAATCCATTAGATCTATGTGATGAGAATTTGAAAAGCACCTCTAAACTATGGGTTTCAGAAGGTTCCTGAGTTTCTGAACGTGAGGAGGTGTCAGGAATGTGGCACACCCTGGAGACAGCCTAGAACCTCCACATCCCTTCCCTTTGCATCTCTTTGACTTGGTTATTCATCTCTTCATAATAAAATCAACAGAATAAATAAAGTAACTTTCTGAATCCTATACACCTTTCTAGCAAAGAATTGAGCCTGAGGAGGTAGTTGGGGAAATCTGGGGTCCTACTTTTACAAATGGTATCTGAAATGAGAAACAGGTTTTTTTTTTGGAAGGACTGAGTTTCTTAAACTGAACAGTCTGAGACCATCACCAGGCAGGCTCTGTCAGAATTAAAATGAATTATACTGCACTCAGCTGGTGTTAAAGAGTGTTTGTTGGTGAAAAAGTCCAAAACATTCAGTTACAGAAGTATTCTGTGGTGAATTGTGAAGGAAAGCAAGAGAACCAACCCTGTGTTATACCCAAATCTTCATGCATGTTGTGTGTGTGTGTGCCTTTGTGTGGGTACACTGCTACAAGAAATTAATATATTCTTATCTTATGAAATGTTAAATTTTGTATATTTGTATATATTTACATATTTATATATTTTAACATTTCTCATTTTTTTAAAGTTGGTCTGAATTGAAAGCTTAAAATACAAAATAATTTTGTGTATTTTTTAAATTGTTTGAAAAATTACTGAATCATTTTCTATTTTTATCCACAAAGATGGTGCTCTTTTGTTGTTGTTTTGTTTGAAAAATAAACACACACAGCAAAAGCAAAGTATATGTATACATTAACTCTAATAAAATTCACTATACAAAACAGAAGAAAAATAGAAAAGAAATAATTAATAAAAATGAGAACTATTAAAATAACAAATAAAAAATAAAATAAAATAACATATAGTTACTTCTTTTTTTTAAATCAGGGAAATCCTATGTGTGTATATTTTGGTAACTTTATGCTAACTGAACTCCAATGAAGAACATAATTGAAGAATTCAAGACAAAGCAAAAACCAAATTAGAGACAGAATATAAAGAGAAATTTCTTCAATAATCAAATACATTGCCTTTTAAAAATATTCAGAGTTAAGTTGATTTAGATCTAAGAGGTTCACAAATTATAAAAAGCCTGAAAGAAAATATGTTAGAATTTGAGGGCAATAGGGTCTTGCTTTTTTGCCACTGTAAAACTCTGACATAATCAATAGTAGATGAATATGACCCATTTATTTATTTATAAATACAGGATAGAGACAGGATTTAAGTAACAAAGCCTTAGTTTGTCAATCCATGAAGATGATTAGAGATTTATAACTAGTAAACTTATAAATGTTAATATTTGAATTTCCTTATTTATATGACATTAAATCAACTTACTCAACAGAGAGAATTCACTTTATCTTCCTCTTCTTTGCAAACAGAAATACACAGATATAATGTGAAGCAGGATAAAGTGATGATTTTATGATGATTTTATGGGCTTTTTTACCTTATCCAGCCCATGTTGCTCAGGCTTGAAACCCTCTGTGCCATATATTAAAGGTGACTTTCGTGAACCACTTAAAACAAATTTGCTTTTTTTTCTCTCTGAAAAAGCTTCCTATGACACAAAATGTAAAACTAGGAGCATTTGGAAGGAGTTCTACAAAATAAAAATGTCATTTTGCTAATTAACAAATCAATATTATTATCTCAAAAGTCAAAATAGTCTAATAAAATAATATTTTTCAAAGTATATTTTTTCATGGTATTATTGATTAGCATAAAGCTGTGCTTGGAACAAAAAAGATAAAAGTGACATTTTATTATGGAAAAGTTAATACAATTATATAATATTAACAATGATTTTTCCCTAATATGTTTACTAAGAAGACAAATACCTTCTATGTTAACCATATAGAATTTAGTAATGGAATCAATTGGACAACAGTACAGAAAGGATTAACATAAAAATTTCTCTTGAGAAAAATATTAATATATCACCAATGAATTTTTAAAATATAGGAGACCAAAGTATTCCACCTCAAAACATGCACATGGGCATAATAATAATAATAATACAATATAATTATTATTATTATTATATTATTATATTATCTTGTGGTACTAGAGATTGAACAATTTGCTATAGAGCTACATTCCCAGGATTTTTTGCTTCATTTTTTTTTTTTTTTTATTGTTGGTCGTTCAAAACATTACACAGTTCTTAATACATCATCTTTCACAGTTTGATTCAAGTGGGTTATGAACTCCCAACTTTACCCCGTATACAGATTGCTGTATCACATCAGTTACCCTTCCATTGATTGACATATTGCTTTTCTAGTGTCTGATGTATTCTGCTGTCAGTCCTATTCTCTACTATCCCCCCTCCCCTTCCCTCCCCTCCCCTTTTCTCTCTCTACCCCTTCTACTGTAAATCATTTCTTCCATTTGTATTATCTTGTCTTACCCCTCCTTTCCTCTTATATATCATTCTCACTCCCTTTCCCTCCCACCTCTCAACCCTGTTTAATGTAAATCTTCTTCTCAAGCTCTTCGTCCTTACCCTGTCCTTGTTTACTCCCCTTATATCAAAGGGGTCATTTAGTATTTGTTTTTTAACGATTGACTAGCTTCACTTAGCATAATCTGCTCTAATGCCATCCATTTCCCTCCAAATTCTATGATTTTGTCGTTCCTTAATGCAGAGTAATACTCCATTGTGTATAAATGCCACATTTTTTTTATCCATTCATCTATTGAAGGGCATCTAGGTTGGTTCCACAATCTTGCTATCGTGAATTGTGCTGCTATGAACATCGATGCAGCAGTGTCCCTGTAGCATGCTCTTTTTAAGTCTTTAGGGAATAGACCGAGAAGGGGAATAGCTGGGTCAAATGGTGGTTCCATTCCCAGCTTTCCAAGAAATCTCCATACTGCTTTCCAAATTGGCTGCACCAATTTGCAGTCCCACCAGCAATGAACAAGGGTGCCCTTTTCTCCGCATCCTCTCCAGCACTTATTGTTGTTTGACTTCCTAATGGCTGCCAATCTTACTGGAGTGAGATGGTATCTTAGGGTAGTTTTGATTTGCATTTCTCTGACTGCTAGCGATGGTGAGCATTTCTTCATGTACTTATTGATTGATTGTATGTCCTCCTCTGAGAAGTATCTATTCAGGTCCTTGGCCCATTTATTGATTGGGTTATTTGTTATCTTATTGTCTAATTTTTTGAGTTCTTTGTATATTCTGGTTGAGACAGGGTCCCACTAAGTTGTCAGGCTAGTCTCAACCTGAAATTCTTCTGCCTCAGCCTCCAAAGTTATTGGGATTATATGTGACCATGTTACCATGCAGGGTGCATAAGGATTACTTTGACTTAGAAAAATTGAAGAGAAGCACCCAACCCCTATTTGTAAAATAGAAGGACATAAATTTGCAAATTTGCAATTGTCTAATTGTTTACCTTTTCTTTTCCCCTCCCAAATAATGACAATAGTTGCCACTGAATATAATTTTAGACTTATCAGCCTATACATGAGACCATGGGGATCCACATAATAGGCTTTGCTAACTAGTCTTCATTACCATTTGCCTTTCCAGGACTTGCTGACCTCAGAGGTATTTAAATATTTTTATTTTTTCTTGAGAATTCTCTAAGAATTTACTCTTGTTTTTGAAAATTAATTACTCCTATATATAACTGAATATATCCCATGCATATAAAATA
This sequence comes from Ictidomys tridecemlineatus, assembly GCF_052094955.1. Taxonomy (NCBI): domain Eukaryota; kingdom Metazoa; phylum Chordata; class Mammalia; order Rodentia; family Sciuridae; genus Ictidomys; species Ictidomys tridecemlineatus. The sequence continues at coordinate 126,974,678 of NC_135482.1, forward strand.
TATATCTAAACTTCTGGGTACTTTTGGATTTTTTGGTTTTTTGAATGACTTTTGTACAGGGACTCATCTCAAGTAAGAACTATTAAGAGTAAAGAGAAGATGATTATTTCCTTTTTTACAAAAATAAAGACAGAAACTGTACAGTGAATTCATCCATGTTCTATTATCACAATGAAATACCTAAGGCAGGCTAACTTTATAAAGTCTATTAAATTTAAACTTTATTTAACTCACAGTTTTGGAGACTGAACTATGAATAGCAATACAAGCTCCGGAGAGAGCCCCGCAGAAGATGTTGTTAGTTTACACAGGGTAAGAGATTACACTAGGGACCAGAGGAATGTGCAGGGGTGAGGGTCACTTATAGCAAAGCACTCTTAGGAGAGCTCAGGGATCCCATAAGAGCTACCTTAATCTCTTCTAAAGGTAGCTTCCCCATGGAACTAAAAATCTCCTACTACACTCTACCTCTTAAAAGTTCCATCAGCTCCCTCATCACTGGGAACCAAGCTTCTAACATAAGATTTGGGGAACACACTCAAAACACACTCAAACCATAGCATCAGAAAATAATTTTCAAATGGTTGTCATGGTGATATCAAAGTAAAATTAATGGGAACATATAAACCTTTAAAATGATTGACTATGCATATTAATAAGTCTGAAAATTACATGAAATGATCATTTATATTATGAATAGTTTTAGAAATAACTCTTGACAATAATAACATAATAGTAAAATACAGGTACAGATGAAGAACAATGATCAAATCTACTTTGTGATCTATTAGTTTGCTGAACATGTGACAGAAATGGAACATTGTATGACTTTCTTTATATTTGCCAAATCTTTTTGATGATATTTTATGTGACACAAATTACTTCTAAAAGTAATATCAGAAGAATATTTTTTGAGAAAAAACACACACAACATTGCTTTCCATTAAAAACAGCTGAGATTGATTCATGTATTTTTAAATTGTTCCATTTCTGTTAATCATTAATGATTTTGTTGCTTAAAGACAGAGTCTGTCTTTACCTTTCAATTTCTTCCTTAGCTGGATGCACAGGTTGTGATTTCATAACATGAGTGGTTTGGGCAAGTGTTGTTTTAATATTGATGAAAAAAATCCATAGATTGAGGGTAGACAAGCATGTCATAATTAGTAGATGATATAAAATACATAAAGTTACAATTTTGTGTTGAAAGAAAAAATTAAAAATGATATATCTGGCATAAAGCAAGTTAATAATTATGACTGCATATGATAAATAATAAATTTATCTCATCTGTGAAGACCAGAAGAAATATTTACTTAATTGAAGCTGACATTTTTAATACTTTTTTGTTTTTCTATTGTTAGAGTTGAATGTTCCTGTGACATTCCCAAACTTTAAACAACTATGTTATGGAAATTTTGAGTTTAAAATGGAAATATTTAAGTATAACATAATAACTAAAATTACCTTATTGTTTTCAAAACATCAGTCTTATGTTAGCATGTAAAAACTACATTTAAAGAAAATTCTTAAAAAATGATACTTGAGGCTGGGTTTGGTGGTGCACTTCTGTAATTCCAGCAACTCAGGGGGCTGAGGCAGGAGAATCATGAGTTCAAAGCCAGCCTCAGCAAAAGCAAGGCACTAAGGCTTGCTTGGTGAAACCCTGCCTATAAGTAAAATATAAAATAAATAAAATACAAAATAGGGCTGAGGATGTGGTTCAGTGGTTGAGTGCCCCTGAGTTCAATCCCTCCAAAAAATGATATCTGGATTCTTCCTTCCTTACTATAAATGAATAGATACATCTATTTTTTTTCTTTTGAACTACATAAAATCTTAGAAAAATCTAACTTTAAATTTTATTAATGTTTATTTCTTCTTTCATTTTTTGGATGGGGAGATTACTAGGAATTAGACTCAGTGGACCTCAACCCCTGAGCCACATCCCCAGCCCTGTAGAGATAGCTTCTCACTGAATTGCTTAGGTCCTCACATTTTCTGAGACTCCTTTTGAACTCATGATCCTCCTGCCTCGGCCTCCCAGTTGCTGGGATTACAGGAGAGTGCCACTGCTCCCAGCTTTCTTCTTAAATTATTACTGATAAAATATAGGTTTAAACAAATATTCAAAATAGTTGAAGAAATATAAAAGCAACAGGACATATATTACTTCTCAGGAATTTTTTGGTAATCAATAAGCAATATTGATCAGTATGTATTTAAAATATAATACAGATACATTGGATAATAATATGTTGCCAAGATAAAGTGCATTATGGTACATAATATAATTTTTCTGTGGTAAATTAAGCAAATTATAAATTTATAACCTTTTAAAAGACTTTAATGGAAAAATACTTAACAAGAAAAAATGTCACATTAAAACAATGCAACATGGCAACATTTGAATTTTTTAATAAATATTTTTAGACATTATTATTTTTACATTGGATCATTACAGTTTTAAGATTTAAAAATGGGGAAGACGGAGTTGTGCTGGAGCTAAATTGGAGCAAATTATATTTCATGCTTTTGATATTATGTCACAATGTATCTTAATGTTATACATAACTAAAAAGAATTTTCAAAATCAGAATTTTTTATCTTGAATATTTTTGGTGAAAAGTGCTCATGATACAAGAAACAATAACATTGAAATATCTTGTTTCTAATAATGCTAATAAAGTGATACTTGAGTATCAAAAAACAATCGAAAATTGATTTAAATTTATTTTAAATTTATATAAAAATCACAAAATTATGCATACTTATGGGGTACCATGTGACATTTTTATACATGTATACATTGGGTATTGTTTAAAGCAGGGTAAACATGTCTATCTTCTCAATCATTTATAATTTATTACTGTGAAAATAATCGAAAATTTTTCTTCAAGATTTCTGAAATATGCAGTACATGTATTCACTCTACTGTGTGATAGTACACCAGAACTTCTTACCACTACTCATTACTCAGTGATGGATCTTTCCTTATTCCTCCTCCCAGTCATTGCCAACTCTCCCTAGCCTTTGGTAACCACTGTTTTACTCTCAACTTTTATCATATCAATGGTTTTGGGTTCCATATGTTTTGGGGTTCCAATGGTTTTGAGAAACATAATGTGGTACTTGTGTGTTGTGCCTGACTTATTTCACAGAGTGTAATGATTTCTAGTTCCATCCAAGCTATTTCAAATTATAGGATTTCATTCTTTTTCATGGTCCAATAATATACCATTGTATATATGTACCACATTTTCTTTATCCATTTATAACTTGAAGAAAGCTTAGGTTGTTACAATTTTGTGGCTATTGTGAATAGTATTAGAGTAAACATTAAGAGTGCAGATGTCTCTTTGACATATTAATGTCATTTTCTTTGAATATATGTCCAACATTGAGAATGCTGGATAATATAAGAGCTCTAGTTAATTTTTAAAGAACTTCTATATTGCTTTTCATAATGAATGTAATAATACCTCTTGTTATCAACAAAGGTTCTTTTTTCTTCACATTTTTGTCACCAACAATTTTATAATTATTTATAAAATTTATAATTTTTTTGCCTTTTTGATAATAGCCATTATTACTGGAGCATGGTGTATCCTACTATAGTTTTGTTTGCATTTCTCTGGTGATCAGTGATTTGAAGCATTTTTCCATATGCTGGTTGATTATTTTCATATTGCTTTTTTAACAATCCATGAATCTCTTTAATAGAATGCACTTCCAGACAGTATTTTTTCCCCAAAAAAATAACATGCCCCATTTTGAGCCAGATTATGTATTGATGCTAAAAATCTGAGTTTAGTTTGCAATTTGGGTAACTCTCACCTTCCACTTTTTGAGAATTTCAGGTATCCAAATTTGACCTTTTACCTTGTGATATATGTTATATCTTTGACATATTAATGTCATTTTCTTTGAATATATGCCATCTTTACTTATTGAATTATCACTTCTTTTATTATTTTCTTTCTTTCTTTCTTGTAGGGGTGGGGTACCAGAGATTGAACTCAGGGGGCACTGGAACACTAGTCACATCCCCAGCCCTAATTTATATTTTACTTAGAGACAGGATCTCATTGAATTGCTTAGCGCCCTGCTTTTTCTGAAGTTGGCTTGGACCTCGCTATCCTCCTGCCTCAATCTCCTGAGCTGATGGAATTACAGATGTGCACAATTTCACCCAGTTTATCACTTCTTTTACATGTGCCAATTTAATGCTCTCATTTTTGCCTTAAATTATTTATCATAATAGATACCAAGAAAAAAAATTAAAAGCTAAGTAATATCTCTGTATAAATTAACAAGAAAATGGAAAGTTCCTTTCTTTTTTTTTGAAGATATTATTGAAATTGAGAATTAATGTTTTTATAGGATACATTATGCTAATTTAATACATGTGTACAAACTGTAATAATCAAATCAGGCTAATAAGCACTCCCATATCTTCAACCATTAATCATTTTTATATTTTGGAAACTTCATGCTCTTCTAGTCATTTTGAAAAATATCATAGATTATTTTAAAAAGTAGTCATCCACTCTGCTCAAAAGAATATTCCTCCACTCTGACTGTAATTGGGAGGTCCTTACTGAACTTATTTACATCCTACCTTCCCCCGTGGAAGGCAGAAAATGATTTTTAAACAACCTTTAAAAATTTCTACAAGATCCCTTTCTTTAGAGAATTAATATTCAATTTATAAAACATAATTTAATAAAAATAACATTAATTTAAAAGGTTATTACATATAAAATTAAGTATAAAATTCACGAATGCTATATTTAGTAATTATTTTCTCTATTATTATTAAAACATTGAGTAATTTGGGGGTCTTTTCACAACATGTAAACCATAGAGGCTTTTATTTCTTAATACATTTTTTCCTATGAAACACTGCAGATAATTCATACAGAGGTAAACTTAGATATCTCCATTTTTAAAAATATGTTTTAGTTTGTTCTGTTTTGTTATATATCTGAGTTTGACCATAATACTTGAGTAGGACCTACTCTGAGCAACTCTTATACATTATGGAATGTTTTAAGTAATAATATTTAACACTTCTTCACCCCAAATGTAGTTGCATTTAATTATGTAATAAAGATAAGGTAATATTTTTCCATTGTGTAAGTAATGGGTACTTGAATCCTTATAGGAAAAATAACTGGCATTACATATATTTTTAAATGTGAATAACACTTTCCATGTTCTTAAAATTGAGATATATAGAATATTTAAAATAAGATGCTTTCTTTCAAATGAAACAAATATTTCACAGTTAACCAGACACAACACAGATCTCTTTGTAACTAAATTGACAGCAGTTTTTGTAACATACTGATGAAATCTGTGACTCAGACAACTAACCCTTCTATGGAATCTTTTAAGAACATAGCAGAGGAGCATTGTTCACAAAGTAGTGTTATTGTTCCAGTGACAAAACAAAAACCTTCCTGTATCTACTGAATTTAGACTTCAGAATTTTATAAAAAGCTGTATTTATTATATGATGCATATGCCAATGTATGCTTTCATAAAATAAGCAAATATACAACATTTTAATTAATAAAAATATTAAAAAGATAATAGTATCACATTGGAGCCATTCTATAACATCATTACTTCAGTCTTATGCAATTATATTTCATATATGTTTTCAAAATATTCTAAATTTGTTGTTTTCTATACATGGGTTGATTGGAAGGCAAGAGAGAAGAATGATTAGAATTATAGACTGACAAATTTGCAAGTGTAGACTACTTGGTGAAAGAATTTCATAACGTTTAGGAGAGAAAAAAAAGTATTATTTTTTTTTTTTGCCTATGGCATTAACTGAGGCTCTCCAAATGTGAAAACGATTTTATAAGAAAAAAACCTTAAAACACTGTCTGGCCCTATTCAATTTAAACCAAATTAGTAATATACATTAGCAATCGCCCAAAACTTCATTCTCTACCCATAGCAAAGGAGCTAAACCCTATGAAAATACACAGTTCAGAAATTATGAAAAAAGTGACTAAAAACAGAGTATTCCTTAATATTTTTCATTGATTTAAATAACTTAATTTTATTTATTTTATAATTAGAAGAAAGCATATACTATATTGTGCGTCCATCAGAAAAAGGCAGATAAAAGTCAATCAATTAATTTAATGAGCAGAAATAAAATGTGGAAGCAGATAAAAGTCAGTGCAAAGCCACTTCTAATGAATGTTCAGTGATGGTATTATTATCATTTAATTTGCTGTTGTTAATTATTTAATGTATTTTTCTGACTTTTTGTTTACTCTTCTATAGTTTATGTAATATGGGAAAGCAAAAGACAGCTAGGAGTAAAGGGAGAAACACATAGGGATTTTGTGTAGGGTAGATAAGAGATTACATCATGCTTGAATATAGGACATTATTCAGATGACTCAAATCCAGATTAGCTTTTCTTGCTTAAAGTATTAGGCCAGATAAAGATTAACACTTATAAAATCTAAGGTTGGTTTCTTTAGGAAGAGCATTTGGTAGTTTGAAAGCAATGTGTGAAAATTTCCTATAATAAAATATATTCTTCAATTATTGAAAATATGTTAAATAGGATTATCCTTACAAATGAAAGATTATCTTTCTTCATTTTAAAATAAATGATTACTTTATTAATTCCAAAATAAGCCTCTTTCTTGTTGCCTGTTAGCAAAGAAACAATGCATTTTATATGTGTTTGTTAATCTTTTTCAACAAATAAATAAAGCTGAATTTTAAAGATTTTCCTCCTCAATTCACAATATTAAAAATAAAAATGTGACCAAATAGATTCATGAATTAAAAATTATACCTAAAATACAAATGAGTAATAATTGTGATATATGCATTCATTTTCATAGAAGAGCCAAAGTCTAAATCTGTAATCTCTTGATCTTTACAACTGTTTTAGCTTCTGTCAATCTTGCTTGGGAATGTATACTGACCTGATTTTAGTATTTCAAATGTTAAGGTGATTCACATAAGCTAAACACAGAAGGAAATTTTTGGAAATAAATGTGAATTCATGTAATAATGAGATGACTTAAAATTTCTATTGTTATTCTGTATTTTATTATCATATACAGTTTAAATAAAAGTTTAAATATGTTAAAAGAGAAACATGAAGAAGAAATTTTAGTAACATTAATAAAATAACATAATAATAACAATGGATGTAAATATTGAGACAATAATGTTATTAAGTGCTTGAATTGTGAAATTGAACTACCAAGATTCAAATTTGGGTTTGTAATCTATAATATGTATAATCTTGAGCAATTTACTTAATATCTCTATATTTATTTGCTCATCTGCAAAAAAGGTATAACAGTGGAACAGACTTCATAACATCTACAGATTCCATAAAGAAATAAATAATAAGTGTTGGCACTTATCATTATATGTGTACACTGTTCTTAGTCAATTAACATTCACTCTCAATGCTAGTAGACTCTTTGAGGTAAGTTTTGTGTGTAAGTGCACATTTTGTCCTTTATAATATGGAAACTGAACTCAAATACATTAAAAATATTAGTCTAAAGAAATACATTGGAGAACTTAGATGTGAGGGTTTGTTTATGATTTAAATTCATTTATATTATAACATTTCATATCACTAATTCCTATTTGTAATTATGCATAGTACATGAGAATGTCCTTTAATATTGAGAAAATATGTGACAAGTATTAAAACAATAAAACATTTAAGAAGGTCAAACAGTAACTATTTACATATTCATCATAAAATGTCTGTAAAGAAAATTAAACTATTTATAGAGAAGCAAATAATGATTACATTTATTAAAATAAAACATTAAAATGTATATACAGAACAGAAATTCTCACATTTCTAGTTCATTAAAATTATTTTTTTAATTTTGTGCTAATTATTTAGAAGCAGAAAATATTAAGATTTTTGAAAAAGTCAACAAAAGATTATAATTACTATCAAGAAGTTTCTTTAAAAAGAAAATGGTTAAATTGAGGGAATATGACATTCTCTATAATAGAGGAGCTAGAAGAAGAATTAAAATCTAACAAATTAAACAAATCCAGGAGCCAGGGGTGGTGGTTCATGCCTTTAATCCCAGAATCTTGGGAGGCTGAGTCAGGAGGATTTCAAGTTTAAGGTGTCAACAACTTAGCCAGACCCTAAGCAATTTAGTAAGACTCTGTCTCAAAATAAGAATGATATAAAGAATTAGGAATGTAGCTCCCTAGTTAAGCATGCCAAAGTTCAAAAATTTACTTCATGCACTTTTTTTTTTTCAGTAGTTGGTATTAAAACCAGAGGGGTCTCTATACTGAGCTACATCTCCAGCACTTTCTTAAATTTATTTATTTATTATTCTGAGATAGGTTCTTCTTAAGTTGTTGATAGTCATCTTGAACTCCTGCCTCAGTCTCCTGAGTTGCTGGGATAACATGCCTGCTCCACTGCACCCACTCCATTCAAATTAGTTTATTTTTCCTTTCTGTAAAATGGGTGGCAAAAAAATCACCCTTTACATGAAATTATTTGTAAAAATGTCATTCTTCAATCAAATACTTTGTTTTTTGTGTTTTATTTTTTTGCTGCAACTTTGCACAAATTCCAATTCCCAGAATATCATTGCATATACAAAATAAAGATAAGTTGTGATATTAAAGTCATTTTAAGTTTCCATAAGAACAATATACCAAATAAAAATAAAAATCATATATTAATAGAGGTTCCTCAAATAGAGTCTGAATACTTTCAGTATCTCCAAACAATTTCACCTCATTTGGAATCACTGGTATTTTGTTTCCCTTAATCCTTAATGAGATTGCACTATAAAACTTTTTTGTTGTTGTTGTTTAATTTCGAATTCAGTAAGCACACTAGGTCTTTGTAAGCCATTAAGAAAATATTGTGTTTCATGGTTAGTGAATAACATTTAGCTTTTCTGTCATCTGTAAATCCAACTCTTTGACTACTATGGGATATTTTCACTTCCTTTTTCCTGGGAAACCATCCAAGATACATAATCAGAAAGTCACCTTCAGAGAAGACATCATTATTTTTTCCTATTGTACAATCGCTATATTTGCTTATTTTGTCTGGAAATATTTCCATTTTCTCAATCTATTATAATCATTATATGGTAAAATATTAATGAGTTTTAAAACATAATTGGTGTTTATAAACAAGATTTGTCATTTAAAATTTGCTTTTCTATGTTGGATTTCTGTGTATCTCATATGTATACATATGCATGAGTGTGTGTACATGCACATAGTAAGTGTATATGGTCAGCAATGTAGGATCCATTTCATTTTCAAGGGGATATTGCTCTTTACTCACTGCAGGTTAAGGGCATGGTTAATAGGCATATCTTACTAGTCATACCTTAAATTTTTTTTTTTATAAAATGTTTTTCTCAGTCTGGTTTTCTGGAAGTACAGAACTTTCATTATGACTAGTTACTCTGTTTCACTTCTTTACTCTCTTACATTCATCTGCTTTTAAATTTCTTATGTTTATTTTTTATATTGAATTTCTTTATTTTATTAGTCGTATTACCTCTTTAATGTGACTTAGTTAAAATGCCCACGTGTATGTTTTCACTATATTCACTGAATTACTTTAATTACATTCATCATACCCTCAGTTAACTAGTTCTCAGTTTACTAAAATAAATTAAGAAACTAATAATCTAACATAACTATTACTACAATGAAATTCTATGAAAAAGATTTGGAGAAACCTTCATGTGAATATTTTCTTTAGATACTGTAGATTTGTTTCTTTACATCAAGAACAACAACAAAACAGTTTCCAGAACCAGAATTATTTCAATCTTGATTTCTTTATACTATAATCACATAATTTTCTTCTTACATCAAGTTGAAATTATCACATATTTTAGATTTAAAAAGATGAAATTTATGCATGCATGTGTGCATGAGTGTGTGTGTGTGTGTGTGTGTGTGTGTGTGTGTGTGTGTTGTGTGTGTTTTGAAACAATCACTAGCTACAAAAGATAAATATTCCTCACTGGCCTACTGAGCACTGTGGTGTAAATTTGCTAGGGAATCAAGTAGGGCACATGGCTTTAATTATTTACCAAAGAAATATAGCCACCTTTTTTTAAACAGTTTCCATTTCTATAAGATGAATTATGAAAGTTTTTCATGTGTGTTTATCTATTTCCATGTAAATTAATTCCTTCAGAACCCCATGATAGTGTTTACCTTTACTCAAATTGGGCTACTCTATTGTTTTAGAACCTACAATCGATATGGGAAGAAATTTTAATAATTGAGAGAGGAGAACTATGAAAATCAGATTTTCATTCCTGTGTGTCAGCCTTTTTTTCTTTGAATTATTCTTTCTTTTTTTCAAAAAATATAGTGACTTAAACAAATTTCAATTATTTCTTAATTGTAGCACATTATGGACATGAAGTGTTATAAACATGTATCTTTAGGTCAAATGATCTGATCTCATATGGATCTAACCACAGATGTGCATCATTTTGAGAATAAAAGTAGGCAGAGGGACCATTCTGAAATGCCTTTAACAATTAAAAACACAACTTAGTAAGTTAACTTCATGGCAGTTTTAATTTTGCAATTATTAGAAACATAACTGATTAATTTTTAAAAGTATTTAAAATTCGATTTTACTTGAATGCTAGATATTGTTTTATATCCTCAGAAACCATGGTTTAATTTTAAAGATAACTTTGTAAACAAATATGGGAATCAAAAATTTTATACTTAGTGTACTTTTAAAAAATTTCTAGATTTATTAGAGATGTTGAAAAGTTTTTTCATATATTTGTCCATTGGTTGTATATATCCATTTATGGATTGTGTTGTTTGTTTTATTTGGTTTTAAGTTTTCTGAGTTCTTCATATATCATGGAGACTAGTGCTCTGACATGCATGTGGCAAAAATTTGCTCCCAAAATGTAGGCTCTCTCTTCTTCTCATTTATTATTTATTTTGGTGGGAAAAAAACTTTATAGTTTTAATCTATCCCATTTATTGGTTCTTGAATTTAATCCTTTCACTATGGGAGTCTTATTAAGGAATTGAGGCCTAATTCTACATGATGAAAATTTGGGCCTGATGTTCTTCTATTAAGCTCAGTGTCTCTGGTGTAATTCCTAGGTCCTTGATCCACATTGAGTTGAGTTGTGTGCATGGTGAGAGATAGGGATTTAGTTTCATTTTTGCTACATATGGATTTCCAGTTCTCTCAGCACCATTTGTTGAAGAGGTAATCTTTTCTTCAATGTATGCTTTTGGCACCTTTGTCTAGTATGAAAAAACTGTATTTATGTGGGTTTATTTCTGTGTCATGAATTCTATACCATTGGTCTACATGCCTGTTTTGGTGCCAATACCATGACATTTTTGTTACTATAGCTTTGTAGTATAGTTTAAGGCTTGGTATTGAGATGCCTCCTGCTTCACTCTTCTTGGTAAGATTGCTTTGGATATTATGGATCTCTTCTTTTTCCAAATAAATTTTATGATTGCTTTTATATTTCCATAAGGAACAACTTTGTGATTTTAATTGGCATGGCATTGACTCTGTATAGTGGTTTGAATGGTTTGGCCATTTTGACAATATTAATTCTACCTATTCAAGAGCATGGGAGATCTTTTCATCCTAAGCTCTTCTTCAATTTCTTTCATTAGTATTGTGTAGTTTTCTATATAGAGGTCTTTCACCTCCTTCATTAAGTTTATTCCCAAATTTTTTTTGGGGGGGGGCTATTGTGAATGGGGTAGTTTTCCTACTTTCTCTTTCAGAGGATTCATTATTGAAGTATAGAAATGCATTTGATTTATGGGTATTGATTTTTGTATCCCACTATTTTGCTGAATTCATTTATTAATTCTGGAAGTTTTATGGTGGAATTTTTTGAATCTTCTAGGTATAGAATCATGTTGTCTGCAAATAGTGATAGTTTGAGTTCTTCATTTCCTATCTGTATCCCTTTATTTTCTTTTATCTGTCTAATTTCTCTGACTAGAGTTTCAAGAACTATATTAAATTGAAGTGATGAAAGAGGGCATCTCTCTCTTTTTCCAGTTTTTAGAGGAAATGCTTCCAATTTTTTTTTCCATTTACAATGATGTTGGCCTTGAGTTTAGCATAGATAGCTTTTATAATGTTTGGGTACATTCCAAAGATCCTTAGTTTTTCCAGTGTTTTGAACATAAGAGAGTGCTGTATTTTGTCAAATGCTTTCTCTGCATCAATTGATATAATCATATGATTCTTATCTTTAACTCTATTGATGTGATAAATTATGTTTATTGATTTCTGTATGTTGAACCAATGTTGCATCCCTGGAATGAACCCTGCTTGATCATGTGCACTATTTTTAAATATATTTCTGTATGCTATTTGCCAAAAATTTGTTGAGAATTTTTGCATCTATGTCCATTAGGGATATTTGCCTGAATTTTTTTTCTTTGATGTGTTTCTGTCTGGTTTGAGTATCAGGATGATACTAGCCTCATAGAATGAGTTTGGAAGTGTTTCTTCCTTTTCTATTTTATGGAATAATTTGAGGAGTATGGGTATTAACTTTTCTTTGTAGGTCTTATAGAACTAAGCTGAGAATCTGTCTGGTCCTGGGCTTTTCTTGATTGGTAGGCTTTTTATGGCATCTTCTATTTTTTTTTTCTTAAAATTGATGTGTTTAAATTGTGTATGTCATCCTGGTTCAGTTTGGGTAGATCATATGCCTCTAGAAATTTATTGGTATCTTTGAGATTTTCTACTTTAGTGGAGTATAAAGTTTCAAATTGTCTTAATTAGATAAATGCAAATCAAAACTACTCTAAGATTTCATCTCTCTCCAGTCTGAATAACAGTTATCAAGAATACAAGCAATAATATGTGTCAGTGGGCATGTAAGGAAAAGGCACACTCATACATTGTTGGTTGCACTGTAAATTGGTGCAATCAATTTGGAAAGCAGTATGGAGATTCCTCAGAAAACTTGGAATGGAACCACCATTTGACCCAGTTATCCTACTCATTCATCTATACACAAAGGACTTAAAAACAGAATATAAAAGTGATGCATCCACATCAATGTTTATAGCAGCAAAATCCACAACTGCTAAACTGAGTTTAAAGAAATTGTGGTCCATATACAAAGTGGAATATTACTCAGCATTAAAAGAGAATAAAATCATGGCATTTGCAGGTAAATAGATACAGTTGAAAAACATCATGCTGAGAAAAATAAGCCAATCCCCATCCAAAACAGGAACCAGATGTTTATTCTGGGATAAGTAGAGGAACTTTGGATGGGGCAAAAGGGAGAGGGGAAAGGGAAAGGAAGTAAGAAAGATGATGGAATGAGTCAATTACCCTGGATACATGTATGATTGCATGAATGTTTTAACTCTACTTATGTACAACCAGAGAAGCAAATAATTCTGCTTCTTTTTGTACAATGAATCAAAGCTCTTTCTATTGTCATGTATAATTGATTAGAACTAATAAAAAAAGATTAAAACAATTTGAACTACTGCATACTTTTAAAAAAATTTCCAGAATTAAAAGAACTATTTAAATATATATATTCTGACATACTGCATAGAAAGTTACCAGGATGTGTGTTTTTCAATTCAAGAGGTGCGTTTGTAGGAAAATAATTTTAATAACTTTTCTAAGGCTCTACAAATGTTAAAAATGTGATATTCATAAAACTGGTCTCCATAATCATTATGTTCCAAGGGAAGTTTTTTTTTTTTTTCCCATGCTGTAATTCAGAAAGTGGTACCTGTCCCTGATTTGCAAAAGGTCGACCTTGCTGTGCTGTCTTTCAGCACTTTTCCTTGGCTCCTCGGTGTATGCATACTGGTCTCTCATAAGTGACAAATGAACTACTACATAATTATGCAATAAAATTACCAGAAGGTAGTGCATCAGAATGAGGGTAATGATTACTAGCTTCTCTTTATGAATGAGGGTATGCAGTATTATGTCTTAGTCTTCTAGGGCCCTTAAAGATGACAAAGTTGAGATGTAAAAAAGCTATCATTGAACAGCACACTGTATGATGCTCTGTAGTTACCATAAAATCTTTGTTATGAACAATAACACAAAGAATATTTTTAGAAATGCATGTGAAGTAATGAACTGATTCAAATTCAACTTTCAGAATTCTAATAGTTTCTTTATAAATTCACATTTCATGTGTGTCTTTGCAGGATACAAACATTGTCTTCTAGGAAATAATAAATTGTCTTTTCTCAGTTCCCTGCAGATATGACAAGTTCCATGCATCCTCATTACCTACACTTGTTCCATGGATACATACACAAACCAAAAATCTCACTTAGCTTTTAATTGTTGAATAAGATTTTTTAAAATATTATTTATTCAATTCTATATATTATGCATTTTAAAAAAATAAGATTTGTATAACATTGCGGAAAGAAGACTGCTTTTACTTTGAGAAACTTTGTTTCCTTAACATGTTTTTAAGCAGCTAATATTAGAGTTTTAGTTACTTGAAATATTGAAAACAAATTATTTTAAATATGTAGAAAATTTAAATTTATATAATTTGTTTATAAGCACATGAACTAAATGAATAATACATATGATCATTTCTCATAATTCTTATAGTATGCAAAATATAGAAAATGGGAGTCCTCATACTTTCAAGGGTATCATATTTTCTCAAAACATGGGGGATAGTCATAAATGTCAAGAATTTAAAAGACAGAACCTCTCTATTAGCATACAATTGAAGTGAAGCATGGGAATAAACACAGAAGGAGAAAAACAATTAGTTCTATATAATCATTTCCATCTGTTGCATATAAATTATCAGCTTCCTGAGAACACAGCTAATGCAAACTAAATAGGAGCTGAGCAGAACTCCCAGGAACTATGCTGACAGATGAGTTGGACTGAGGGGCAGAGGGAGAAGAGCCTGGAGACCATTCATTCCAAAACTGATGTCTAGCCACTGTTTCTTCTTGGCTGACTAAAAAAATAAATCACTAAAATATTTATATCCCTTCATTAACTAATCAAATAGCAAATCATGTTTCAAGAAAAAAATATTGATTGTGGAGGTAATTAAAGTTTCTTAAGGAATGCTGCTTAAAACATTATTTTATTTAAATGAGATTTTCATTTCTTTTTTCCCTTCAAGAAGTGCAATGTGTCAGTGTACATATATATATTTATTGTAGATAGTGTTTTATTCATGAAGATATTACTTGGATTGCATTAAAATTTTTCCTAAACTTTCAATAACTTTTCTTTGTAATTTTTTTCTAGTAAAGTTGTAATCCTGATTAGATATTGTGACTCATTTTCTGTTTTTACAAATGATTTTTTATTATGAGCATTAAAATTATTAGAATTTTAAAAAGTATTTGAGATTAAAGAAAATATTTGGGTCACTATAGGCAAATGTTATTAAAATACTACTAAGAAGTAATACTTCATATTAAATTTGGATTATTTAGTGAATTTTGCAAAATTTATGTATTGAATAATAAAACATGAAGGTAATGGAGAATATCCTGTAAAACCAATAGCTTTACACATTTTTTATGTTGTGTATTTAAATACAATTTTTTCCTTCATTTTTTAGACTCATGGAATATTTGAAGATGTATTTTTGTTAAAAATAGAGCAGTGTAAAAAAATTACCATATCACATACTTATCTTAATTTCACTTTAGTCCTTATGGGCAATAAGAAAATCCTTTACCTGCCAAGAATATAAATTTCTTTTAATTTGACAAGTACTATTCATTCTTCTTTAGAGGGAAGATGTGGTGGGCTATGGCCTCCTGCAGTCACATGTTGAAGTGCTAATTATAAATATAACTATATTTTGAATTATGGCCTTTAAAGAGGTGGTTAGGTTAGATGAGGTTGAAGCATAGAGTTGAACACAGAAAGAAAAGTACTGCATGATGTTTTTTATATATAAAATATGAAAAACATGAATACAGAAATAAATGAGAGAATGGTAGCTACCACAGTGCAGGGAAGGGAAAAAATGAAGAAAAATAGGTCAAAGGATGCCAACTTTTAATAATGACTAAATCTTAAGCTCTAATGTACAAATAAAAATTTCCAAAAAGTACATTTTAAAGACTCTTTTTTTAAACCACAAATTGAAAATAGTGAATATATAGGGTGATAGGAATGTTTGTTTAACTGTAGTAATCATTTCATTATGTATATCAAAACAATGTTGTGTAACTGTATACAGTAACCATATAAATAAATAAGGAAATAAATACTCATAAAAAATCAAAAGGTGGACAAAGGGAGACAGAAGAATAACAGTCAGAAAATGCATATAATGACAAAATCAGGGTCAGAGTACATGGCTATTTTTAAAGTTGGCAGAGTGTGGCCACAATTGATGAAGGAAAGTAGCCTTTAGATGCTGTAACATGTGAGGACCCAGTATCCTCTAGAGCTATCAAAAAAGAATAATTCAGAGGGAATGCATTCAATTTTTCCCCATTTAGAATAATGTTGGCCTGAGGCTTAGCATAGATAGCTTTTACAATGTTGAGATATCTTCCTGTTATCCCTAGTTTTTCTAGTGTTTTGAACATAAAGGGGTGCTGTATTTTGTCAAATGCTTTTTCTGCATCTATTGAGATGATCATATTATTCTTATCCTTAAGTGTATTGATGTGATGAAATGCATTTATTGATTTCCGTATGTTGAACCAAACTTACATCACTGGGATGAATCCCACTTGATTATGGTGCACAATCTTTTTGATGTGTTTTTGTATTCAATTTGCCAGAATTTTATTGACAATTTTTGCATTTATGTTCATTAGAGATATTGGTCTGAAGTTTTCTTTCTTTGATGAGTCTTTGGAGAAGATAATGCTAAGTGAAATTAGCCATTCCCTAAAAAACAAATGCCAAATGTTTTCTCTGATATAAGGAAGCTGACTCTTAGTCGTGTAGGGAGGGGGAACATGGGAGGAATAGATGAATTCTAGATAAGGAAGAGGGGAGGGACAGAGAGAGAGAGGAGGCAGGGGATTAGCAAAGATGGTGGAATGTTATGGATATCATTATCCAAAGTACATGTATGAAGACACAAATTGGGTGTCAACCTACTTTATATACAAATAGAGATATGAAAAATTGTGGTATATAAGTGTAATAAGAATTATAATGCAAAAAGTACATATATAAAGACATGAAATGGCGTGAACATATTTTATATACAAAGATAATATAAATTATGCTCTATATGTGTAATAAGAATTATACTACATTCGGCTGTTATGTATTTAAAAAAATCAGTATTAAAAAAATTAAAAGAATGATTCAAGGGCTGGGGGTGTGGCTCAAGCAGTAGCGCTCTTGCCTTGCATGCGTGCAGCCCGGGTTCGATCCTCAGCACCACATACAAAGATGTTGTGTCCGCCAAAGACTAAAAAATAAATATTAAAAAATTCTCTCTCTCTCTCTCTCTTAAAAAAAAAATAGAATGATTCAATCCTATTGGCACTCCACCCCCCAGGAATATCTGTGTTTTATATCATGTTTGATTAATTCCATTGTCTTTCCTATTTCCATCACCACTCCCTTCCCTTCATTCCACTATATCTAATCCAGTGGATTTCTATATTCCCCACCACATTGTTATGGGATAACATCCATACATCAGAGAGAACATTCAACCTTTGATTTTGGGGGACTGGCTTATTTCACTTTGCATAGTATTCTCCAATTTCATCCATTTACCGGCAAATGCCATAATTTTATTATTCTGTATTGCTGAGTAATAATCCATTGTGCATATATACCACATTTTCTTTATCCATTTATCTGTCTCCACATCATGTTCAACCACAAGATCGGGATCAAAATTGTAATAGTTTGTACCCCATGTATGTATGTCAAAATACATCTTTCTAACATGTATATCTAAAAACAACAAATAAATAAATAGTCCAACAATTAGTATTAAAAAAGAATAATTGTTATTTGGGATTAAATTTGATATAAACATTCTCTTCCCTTTTATTTATTTATTACTACAGTTAGAAAACTGACAATTGTATAATTTAGTTTTCTGTTGCTGTGACCAAAATGGCTACCAAAAATGATTTAGAGGAGGAAAAGTTTATTTGGGGCTCATAGTTTTAGAGGTCTCCATTCATTGGGCACTGACTCCATTGTTCCATGTGAGGCAGAATATTATGGTGAAAGGGTGTGGCAGAATAAAGCTACTTAGCTCATGCAGCTAGGAAGCAGAGAGAGAGTCAGAGGCAGCAGGAACAAAATTAAAAGGCTCAAGACATACCCACAGTGATCTACTCCTCCTTGTTACACCCACCTACAATTATGGCCAAGTACAGTAGCTCTTTCAAATTATTAATCCATCAAATGGATTAATATGCAATCTATTTTATAGTTTTTATAATCTAATCATTGTACCTCTGAGCATTCTTGTATTGTCCCAAATCAGTTTATTGGGCGACACCTCATTTTAGTAAGCTTTTATGCTGCTGTGACTAAAAGATCTGACCAGAACAATTTTAGGGAAGAAAAGTTTAATTGAGGCTTCACAGTTTCACAGGCCTTAGTCCATAGAGTTCCAGCTCCATTCCTAGGGGCTGGAGGTGAACCAGAACATCATGGAGGAAGAAAGTGGCAGTGGGAAGCAGCTCACATGGTAATCAGAAGGAAGAAAGAGAGGGTGACTCCATTTTCTAGATACAAAATATATACCCCAAAGCCTCACCCCAGTAGCCACCTCCTCCAGCCACAGCCCACCACTTCAGTTACTATTCAGTTAATCCCTATCAGGGAGTTGATTCACTGATTAGATTAAGACTCTCACAACCCAGTCATCTCTCCTCTGAACCTTCTTGCATTATCTCATACATGAGCTCTTGGGGGAATCCTCACATCCAAACCATAACACAACTTATATTCAAACGATAACAGCAACATTTTCCTTTTTCTTAATCAACATAACAATTATCTTTCTCATTTTTACCTAAAAATCCTGACATAGATTGTGACATTCCATTTGCCTTTTTAATATATTATCTTCAAGCCAATGTTAGAAATCAATTGGTTCTTCTATAGGAAAATATCAAATAAATCATTAGACAAATAAAATAGGAAATAATCACTGTTATGAAAAGTGGAAAAATAAAATTTAATGTGAATCAATCAGACTTTTTCTATGTTTTCATTAAATAAGTATAGAACAAATTAGAGCACTATGACAAAAATGACATGTTTTAGAGGGGTCAGAAAATAACAATCTAGACAAAAATTGCTATTAAAATTAATAAGGTCTTTAAAACGTAGAGATGTGCTTATATTTCTAAGGATTATACAAAGCTTTTCTAACATATGAAAGTTATAACACAATGATTTTAAAAAGTGATCAAACAATTTTAGCTATTTAATCTACTTGTGCACATCTTTCCCTTAAATTAGACTTGTTAGACCACATACTTTTGGTGTAATTGCAAACTTTACAAATTCAACTATACAGTTAAACTAAGAAATTACTTTTTATTATACAAAATATTGAAATAGAAAAAAAAATATCAAAATAGAAATAAACACTTGGGCTGGGGATGGCAGCTCATGCCGAAATTCCTATGGCTCAGGAGGCTAAGACAGAAGGATTGCAAGTTCAAAGCCAGCAAAATTCAGTTGCTAAACAACTCAGTGAGAACCTGTCTCTAAATAAAATACAAAATAGGGCTGGGCATATGACTTAGTTGTTGAGTGTCCCTCGGTTCAATCTCTGATACCCTCCACCCACAAAAGAGAAAAAAGCACTTGGTTAAAAAAGAATCTACCCTTTTCAACATCATGTATAGAATGTGCAATTTTTTTCTTCTATTTTTTCTAATTCATTTCACCTTCTGTGGAATTCTATTTAAAGCCAATATGATCCTAAGTTCAGATCAGCCCAACAGGACTGCAGAACAAAATGAATAATGAGCCCAGTGGGATTTGACTAGCTATGTCTCAGTTTGACATGCTGAAAATTAACTGAAAAATGGGGAATTTGTAATAAAACTCTATGACTTTAGTGTGTTGGTCTCTATTGATAGTAATTGAGAAATCATAAAATATCTAATCCCCTATGCAAGATCTGAATTTAAGTTTAACTGTTTTATATCTGTCATTAAAAGACTTTTTAAATGATTTTACACATTCAGAAATACTATGTGAGCTGACAAAATGGAGTAAATTCTTTCAGCATAGTAAAACAATGCCTGGGCTACTTCTATAAGAATAATTTGTTGAAAACCCAGGGTCTGCATTCATTATTGCAAATATCTGGATGAAAACTGAAAATGTGACCCATTATACATTCCACACCAATAACAAGATGGTTTATATTACATGTAGGCAGAAAATAAAACAGTATATATTTGACTGAAAGTTTGATTTTAACTTAGGGCTATTTTCACTTTTATTATATGCATGAGTGTACACAAATCCTGCTTTCTGTCATAAGTTTTGAATTACATTTAGAGGCAGTATTTTTCATTTAGAATATAAATTACATGTTTAAAAATATATAACTTCAGAAGGAAACAGGAAACTCAATTTTGATCAGAAAATACTTAAGCAAGTATTTCATTCAATAATTTTCAATTAATTTATGCATATGTGTGTTTGTGCATTCTTATTAACACATTTTTATTCTTGGAATTCAGTGTATGAAACAAGTGGATAACATACTATTAATAAAACAGCAACTTGTTATTCCATTATATGTTACACCTAATTCTCAATCATTATGAAGTATGAAACAAACTCAGGAAAGCATTAAGTCCCTCTACTAGAAACTTTTGACAAGTAAAATGTTTAAAGGTCACCCATTGTTTTAAAATAAATCTACATTACTAAACATATTCTTGAGTGTGTGCCTGTGTTGTGTGTGGTTGTGTCTGTGTGCAGAGTACTTATGTGCCTTTCAGAGAATCCAGTAGAACTATAAATGAGCAATTTTATTTTTAGATAATTGCTTCCAAGCCTTAATCCACATAACCAAAAACAGTTGTTGTGACCTACATTTCTAGAGCATTAATAGCTTTATATATTTTTTGCTTTTGACGTAGCATGTATGGGTGCTCTACTTTTCATATAAAAAGGGCTTCCTTTTAAAGATGCGATTATGTTACAAATTATTTTTGGAATACATTGCTCTTTTCCCCTTATATTTTGTTTCAACTCTGCTTATTTGCTTACAAGATAATGAACTGCAGCAATACTTTCAGGACAGCAAATATATACAATGATCAAATTGTTACCTGTTTTTAAATATATTTTATCCTCTTAATATTGAAAATGTTCTAATCAAAGGCACTGGCATTATGTCAATATGAAAGCAGTATTTCCAGTGAAATAGACAGAATGGAAATATGTAGAAAATTTGTCATGCACCTAAGGTCAATGGAATATTATTCTAGTAATATTTCTACTAAATAGGTTTTAAATTATAAACATCAGCTAAGTTCTGATCAATATCTGTGAAGAACTAAAACAAGATATTCAAAATGCTGAACAATTGAAAATTGTGTTATTCTACCATTCCCCAACTTTAGTTAAAAATAATACAATAATAAAATAAGCATGTACATTGCAAAAGAAAGGTCAGTTTTCATTATGATCATTATTATGAATAATTCATTGCTTTACATTTTACTAATGATAACCTAACCAAGTGCTTATTTGGATTACTGATTATTTTAAATGTTAAATAGCATGTGGGTAAAATATTTAGCAACTGCAATATAAAATAGTATTTATCAAATTTAATATGCTTCCTTTACTTATACTTAAATCTTCTCTCTTTCCAAATTCTGAAAATTGATATATTACCACCTCAATAAGTTGCCAAAAGTCTGCTACAACATATCGGTATCAAAAGACTCAAAAAAACCAGAGAACTTTTATAAAGGTAGAGTAAAAATTCCCAAAACTTCTCTGTCCCTGATAAAAGCAGTTGGACTCTGAAAAATATTGTCAAAAACCACTGTTTCAGAATTCTGTAAATTAAATATATCTTTGCAACTATGTGAAGTACTTTCATTAAATAAAATGATGGAATCTTAGCAATCTCAGTAATCTTCCATGTTAAGAGCAAACTTCTGGCATTTTAACTTGCATCATTCTCATTCCACTTTCTTCAGCTCCCGTTGCTCTTGAAAACTATCAACTTTGAAGCTGTGGTAGCTATGAAACCAGAAGTTACATGTGGAACTGTCCCAAAATGTTCCAAATATTTTCCCTCGTTTGCCTGGCTAGAAACTCCTGGAAAAGAGTTTGTTTCTTATGTAGAGCCTTCTCAATGGGAAAAAGTCTATCAGCAGGACATTTGCACAAAATAATACATAATCTTGTTAGATATAACCTCTGACTGACGCAGGATTAACAGTAGTGTAACTCAAGAATCCACTCAAAAATAAAATTGAAGGGAAAAGTAGAGAACAATGGAAAGGTCTGACTGACATATTGCTGGGTATCTAGATGGTCACAGTCACATGCTTGGTATATGTACACCCAGAAAGACTTGAAAAAACCCTGATGTCTCCTTGTCTTGAGGTTGTTCAGGAATAGAAGGTGAAGGTAAATTAGAGTTGAAAACTGTAAAAGACTTGAAGTATGCCCCAACACAGAGTCTTTTAATGAAAGGTGAGAGTCTCATTGATTCAAGGCATCCAAAGAAATCTCTGACAAATTGCTAAGGCTTTATTGGATGAGATTTTACTGAATAAGTTCCTGTAATGGTTTGGATCTGGAATGTCACCCAAGGTCCTATATGTTTGTATTTAGTGCTTTGGATCATTAGGGCTCTGATTTCATCAGTGATTAACCCAAGGACAGCTGAATGTATTACAGGGAGGTGGGACCTTGTTGGAGCCAGCAGATCACTGGGGATGTCCCCTGGAAGGGCTTATCTTCTCACCCCGGCCTATTCCTCTCTTTGTGTCTGCTTTTATAGTACAGTGAACTAAACAGCTTCTGCCATAATGTTCTGCCTCACCTCAGACCCAAAGAAATGGAGCCAGCTAATAATGGACTGAAACCTCTAAAATCATGAGCAAAAATAAATCTTTTCTCCTGTAAGTGGTTCTGGTCAGGTATTCTAGTCCCAGCAATATAAAGTTGCCTAATATAGTTCCCAGCAGCCACCAAAACGTCAAATGTACCAGCAATAACCTTAATAACATCAAAAAAACACATAACAAACAACAACCAAAATACACCTGGAGAAGAATCTAACTTTCATTGTAGTATAACTCTAGTTACAAATTAGAAAAAAATACTATAAATAATCTCATACCATGAAATGCAACGACGCAAAATTAATTAACAATTATCTAGCAAAACAAAACTACTGCAATGATTAAAGAATATATTTAAAAGAATGAATAGACTTATAACCTGTAACAAGGGTGGATCTGTAATGTTAAACTCCAAAGAAAAATCCAGGCACATATTAATTCACTAGAAAATTCTTAAAACTGATTAAAAAAAATAAATATAGTAGTACCCCTCTATCTGCAAGGGATACATTCCAAGGTCTCAGGGAATTTCTGACATGTGAATAGTATAGATCCTTATACATAATGTTTCCTCCTATACATATATAACTATGGTTAGGTTTAATTTAGGAAGTATACATGGCAAGAAATTAATAACAATAACGATAATAGCATAGATAAATTATAAAAATCATTGTTAAGTAAAATAGGGGTAACCTTAACAGAAATACTGAAATAACACAACAGTGGATTTGATCATATAGATGGCTAATAAAAGAGCAAAGAGCTAGCAGCCATTACAGTGTGAACATGAGAGAAAAACAGATGACTAACATGCTGAGAAGGAAAAAATTAGGACAGCAGATTTATTCAAAATACTCAGAGTTATTTGCAACATAAAATGTATAAGTTATTTATTTCTGGATTTTTCATTCAATATTTTTTAACTCTAGTTGACCATAGGTAACTGAAACCATGGAAACCCTAAATAAGAGGGATTACCAACCCATCACAAAATCTCCCAAAAAGTGAAATGAGAAGAGGTGCTTCTCAACTCATTTATGAAGACAGTATTGTCTTGATATGAAAGCCGGAAAATATATCATTCAAAAGGATATTGAAAAAAATTTCTTATGAATATGTCAGAAATCTGGGAGTGGTGATGGATGTCCTGTAGACATCACAACTGTCCTCCTCAGGTATGTATTACTATTATCACATTGTACATGGGGCTTACTGTCTTGCTGAGGGACATTCACTTTTGATGAAACTGAGATTTGAAACACAGTCTATATACCTAAAACTTCTCTCTTCCATACAAATGCAAAATGTTATTTAATTGCCAATCTTTGTCTACAAAAGAGTTGATGAAGTCTTACAGATATCTGAGAACTAATGTTTAAGCTTTACTCTGCATCATTTCTTTTTATTTCTGGTGCATCCACATGATCTTCAGGGTATCTCTGGTTCTCAATAAACACCACATGTCAAATGAAAGCTCAGAATTTTTACTATCAAAAGGTTTGTGCCATAGCTAATTTTCTGCAACTATGATCATCTCAATCTTGTCTTTTAGTTTCCTATTTGGAACATAATACTATGCTGTGTTCCACTTACCTTGGAATTTCTTTTTTTTCCATATCCTTACCAATATATGTTGAGTATGTCTATGATTTGCTATTATCTTCATCAATATAGCAAATAGGAAAATTCCTGGTAATGTGCAGTAAAATTCCTCAAAGGCATGGGGAAAGGAATCAGTGATTTTATAAGTCAAAGTTTAAAAAAATTATAATACTTTTTGATCTTCTGGGCACAGACTTGCTATACCCAGATTTGAAGGATAGTATTATTTTTATTATTAATATCTGCTTGATAAAAAATTCTTCAACCATCATGATCCAGAACAGAAAAGAGACTAATTTCAAGTCTCTTTTCCTGGGAATCATCTTCTCAATTAAGATTTTTAACATCCATTATTGTCTTTCCTTTGATTATATAAATTAAGAAATAATCTGTGGTTCTCCACAATTCTATATCTTAGTTTCATAACAGAAATTAAGATTCCTCTTGGATATGATAGTGAACTTGATGCCCATTATGTGAATGGCACTCATCTTTATTCTGACTTTTAAATCTCACCTTCCTTCAATGTTTTAGAATTCCATTCCCAATAGTATCAGAATGCCCCATACTATCACATCTTTTGCCATCAATCCTGACCTATA
Organism: Ictidomys tridecemlineatus; assembly: GCF_052094955.1. Lineage (NCBI taxonomy): Eukaryota > Metazoa > Chordata > Mammalia > Rodentia > Sciuridae > Ictidomys > Ictidomys tridecemlineatus. The sequence continues at coordinate 126,999,973 of NC_135482.1, forward strand.
AAAAAATAGCCACTTCTACTTTAAAGAAGTGCAACCCTCTCACAGGTGTAATGCATATTGTTCTTGTAAATTTACCATCCCATGGGACATAGGAAGGAGATGGATTTTCTGAATTTAACATACCACCCTAGTATATCACTACTCCATGCCATATGATTATTTCCTGTAAATTTTTTTCCCATGGAAATGTTGGTATTTATGCCTTAAATTTATAAACCATGACTTTTTCCACTCTTCCAAAAGCCACTCAGGTTCAGTACAGTCTTCTGGGATGGTTCAAGGGTTTCAAATCCTGTACCAAAGAAGGGCACTTCCACAGGAATAAATCCTCCCATTCATCTTTATATTCTGTCTTTCATGACTCAGAATCCTTAGGATACAGTCCCATAGACATTCCCATGGCTCAATGCAAGTGCATGTGCTTCATTAATCATGCAGCACCTATGGCATATCGTTCGTCGCTCCCCCTTTAATCAGAACAGCCCTTCCAAAGTTGGATTATGCTGTGACATGGAATTAACCTGGATAACCAATCACTTTACCTAGGCTTTTCTATTCCTGAAATATTAGTATTTTCTTACCTGGATGGGTTTTTCAACACAGATATATTTCTTTCCCAAGAAGTGTATTTAAGTGCTATATCATCCAAAAAATTTTTAAGAGAAAATTGTGAATATTGCTAGGTAGTTTCTGGCACTCAGTTAATTTTAAGAAATGTGATTCCAGTTTTATTCGGCCTGTTAGATTATTTGAATCATTTTTTTTCTGGTTGCCAAAAAAATATTTTCTTCATTCTTGAATTTCAATAATTGAGTTAGAATATCATGTTGCTCAATGTCAAAAATATGTTATGTGCTACTTTTGGCTAATTTAACAAAGGGCTCTCTTATCTGCCTCCTTTCTTTTCATATCTTTACATCATCATCATCTTCTTCATCATATTATATATACACACACAGTCCCTAAATTTAGTGCTAATTTCATTTCAGGATAATATTCTTATACTGGGAATTATTTCTCTCCTATTTATCAAATTCCACATAACTAATAATCTACTGGATTATAATCCAGTCATACAAATTATTCTTACCCTTGAACATATTTTTAATTAAATTTTATCCTTTATGATTTATTCATCATTTTAATGATTGTTTATTACCTATTTTTGTATTAAAATCCTGTCAAATCTCAACTGAGTACAATGATAGGCATTTATTTACTTCTGTGAGTTCACTGGAAGTGGTCTGAACTTGGTTGTGTGATCTATCCTGCTTTGTGACATGTTTTTCTCATATTTATAGTAAGAAGCAAAATAGGACGAGTGGAAATGTGAAGATACCTAAATGCTAGGTTTAAAAATGCTGAGGAGTCAGGGTGTAGGGAATTAAGCTCCTCCACTTTCAGGGCAGGAAATGCAAATTCAAGCAAAAACATAGGAGAAAGGATCAGAGCCAGTGTTATACTCTGTCCTAGAATAGTTTCATCTATATTATTGTGTTTATCTTATGTTATCTCTCTTTAAGTGATTCAAATTGCATTTCTTACTGTTTTGGACTGAATCATCTTTATATGATATTTTTCTTTATTTTTACCTGATTTGTTTTTTATATTCTTTGGTAATCACATGCCTTATATTCCTTAGATTATGTTGTATTGAAGGAAGTGCTAATGCTATGGAAATCTCTCCACTCTGAAATTTTCCACACTATTCTTAAATGATCTCTTATAGTACTATTTCCAGTTCTTAGAGTCTATAGTCTTTGTCTACAGGGTCACTTCATCTTTGCATGCTGCCAGTTAAAGCTATGTCCTGAAGTAGAAGATTATAAAAAATATGAACATAATTCTTCTTATTCATATATAGATTTACTTTCCAAAGAATAGCAATGCACTCATAATGCCTTACTAAAACTCAAGTGCATTTTCATATTTCCTCTTTGTCTTTAAATATTTATTTATATATTATCAAACTAATATTATCATCCTATAATTTAAGTATTGTTATGATTTGGATGATGAGCTCACATGAGACAATGCAAGAAGGTTTGGAGGAGAAATTATTGGGTTATAGCCTTAACCTACTCAGTGAATTAATCCCTAATGGGATTAACTGGTAAATGGAGGCAGGTAGGGTGTGGCTGGAGGAAGTGATTCATTGGGGGCATGGCTTCGGGTATATATTTGTATCTGGCAAATGGAGACTTCTATCTCGGCTTTCTGATCATATGTGAGCTAATTCCTTCTGCCACACTCTTCCACCATGATGTCCTGCCTCATCTTGAGCCCCAAAGGAATGGAGCCTGCTGTCTACAGATTGAGACCTCTAAAACTCTGAGCCCCCAAATAAACTTTTCCTCCTCCATAATTGTTCTGGTTGGGTCTTTTAATCCCAACAGGGAAAAAGCTGACTAAAACAAATATGAAAAAAATCATCCTATCTTTAAAAATGATTTAGGTTGATTAATGGGTGCTAAGCCACAGTTAAATAGAAATAAAAAGTTGTGGTATGACATTGTACAGTACAATGACTGCAGATGATAAGTATGTGCTATATGTTTCTGAAAGCTAGAAGAAAGGAGAAATGTTTTCACCATAATGATAAAAACTATTTTAAGAGACAGATATACTTAAAATGATTTAAACATTACATAGTACATTATGTACACAATACATACATGTATTAGAATATCATGTTACTCAATTAGTATGTACAATTGTTTTAATATATCAGTTTAAATAAACTTTATTTAATTAAAATCATTTTAATGAGGATACATATATATGCATGTATATGGGTATCGTGAGATATATCAGGCAAAAGTAACATAACCAGAAAATTCTGTAACTTTCTGTAAGTATGAACAGTAACCAATTTATCTTACTTTGCATATAGTTTAAAATAATACTGTCATTTGAGTATATAGTTTTATTATTTATTTTTAACCTGGGATTGAATCCAGGGATGCTTAACTACTAAGGCATATCCCAGCCCTCTTTATATTTTATTTTGGGACAGGGACTCATTAAGTTGCTTAGCACCTTGCTAAATTTCTGAGGCTGGCTTGGAACTTTTTATCCTGTTGCCCCAGCCTGCTGAGCCACTGGGATTACACATGTATGTCACTGTACCTGGCTTGAGTACATACAGTTTTAAACAATTAGTCAATAATTCTTAATTAGATTATGGACATTTTAGACTTACTAAGTGTTTAACTTAATTGACTGTACCTAAGTATCAGAAATATATTTATTTATTGAATCAGATAAGTATTGAAATAATTTTGTTTTCAAGATTATATATAAATATTTTATTTATTTAAAAATCATGCTTTAATCAAAATCCTCCAAATTAAATTTCTCATTCCTAAAGTCCTAAATAACTAGGTCAGAAAAAAAAGACTAGAATATGCCTTTGGTTAGAGAAAGAAATATTTTGGCATCCCACAAACTTTAACACTTACAGCCAAAAAGAAATAAATATTTTCTTCAGATTTCACAGTGTAAGCTTTCAACATGTGTGTGTCCTGTTATGCCATTTTGAGTTCTGTTATACTTTTAGAATATTCCATAAAATAAGAAAATATTTAAAATTTTTAAGCTTTATCTTTTATTCAATTTTAATTATCAAAAAGAAACTTTTAATATAATCTTCATTATATGTTTTATCCATCATTTATTTATCTGCCTTTGGAATTATTAGAGAAAAATATTGGATACTATAAATAAGTTAAAGGAAGAAAAGTTTAACTGCAGGGCATAATCAATGCATTACTAGTGATTTTTTATCACTAATATAAATATATTTCAAATACAAAATTTAAATCTGTATTGTTAAAGAATATTCTTAGTAACTTGTGTTTATTTTACTGAAATTATTCATTTATTGTAATTCTAAGTCAAAATTAATTTTAATGTCTGAGAAAATATATAAACCCCAAAATAAGAAGAAACAATTAAGTAAATTTGACTTTTTATTTTACTTTTCTTTTCTTTTGGAGTACAAGAGATGCTGGCTCTTGTATGTGTTATGTACATTGTGCCACTGAGCCACATCCTCAACACTTTTTAAAATTTATTTTGATATGGGTATCACACTAAGTTGTTAGAATTGAACTTGACATTCTCCTGCCTCAGCCTCCCAAGTAGCTGGGTTTATACCCAGTTGGATTTGACTTTTATTATTTTAAAAGACTGTTCTCTGTCATATTTTTATGCATGGTTATATGGTATTATATAAAACACTCATAGGGGAGATACTAAAGAGAAAATGAAAGATGTATATCTCAAAATGGAAATGATCAAATCAATAGTACATTATGCACTGTTTACAAACTACTTAATAATTAAAAAAATAAGTCATATATAGAGGAACACATTTCTGCCCATATAGATATTCTAGTATAATTCATATATGCTGAAGACCTCACAATAAAAAACAACTTGCATAATGTGGTATATGAGAACTGCAGATGCAGAGCTCACTGCCTACACAAGAGATTTGATAAGTTGAAATCTGGTGTCTACCAATTATATATGTAAGCTTAGACAATTTGCTCATATCCTCAAATTCCCAGTTTCTATATCTATTACATGGGGTTAATGATAAAGTTTCTTTATAAGAATTTGAATAAACCATTTTGTGAAACCATCTTAGAAAATCATCTCATGCACACACAGGGGCTCAATAATAGATTAAATATAATGCATAGCCAGAAAATCCTCTGGTGGGTAGTATAGATTGCAATGAAAATATTTTGAGCAATGATCCATACTTTTATTTGAACTTTCATGGTTCCTCTTGGCATCTTGCAAATGACAGTAATACTGTATTTTATAATAAATGTATATTTAAAAACTGAAAATCTCCTATAAGAATCATTATTAGAGTAGATATCTTGTGGTAAGTGTGAGTAGTTTTTATGTTAACCCTTGAGTACTTTGAAAATGAGACAATGTATACAAAGCTTTTCAATTTGACTAATTCAAATATCAACTAATATAGAAAAAGCCTGAATACTTTACTAGAGGAACAGAAACATAACATTAGTTAAAATAGAAAATTTTCTCAGTACACTTATGGTATTATATTCTTGAATCTAAAATAAGACCATAAAACATAACTAATGTAAAATAGCAGCTGAATCCTAATTTATTATTTAATATATTCTCTTCAAAATATCCATAGAGAACAAGTAGAATACAGACGACATATATATCCATGGCTATTACAACTCTAGAGTTATGTTAGCTCTAAGAAAAAATGTAAAATTATTTTAGTTTATTGAATTTCCATAGATAAATCAAATAAATCACTCATTGACTATTTTATGGATGCATAATAATTAATAGATTGACTGGCATGCTCTTAGTTAAGATCAGAACTTTTCCTTGTTTATATCTCTTCCTGTTACATCTGCTCATGGATATTGCCACATTGATTCTTCCTCTCTATCTCTTAAATCACCAATTATCCCCCTCTCTTCTCCCTCTTTTTCTTTCTTTCTTACTCTCCCTCTTTGGAGACAGGGTCTTACTGTCATGCCCTCACTGACCTTGAAGTATTCTTTCTACCTCATATTTCTGAATAGTTGGAATTGCAGGCAGGCTTGCCATCACACCAGGCTGACCAATCTCTTTTAGATAATTCCTACCAGTACATAAATATACTATTTTCCCCATCTTTAAAATTTTCCTCTTTTTACCATATTTTTTTCTTTTAGCATTTGCCACATTTATCTTCTTCTTCTACAAAAGGTCCTTGAAAATGAAGTGTCTAATTACTGGTTCTATATTGGGCATTTTGATTGGTTTCTATATGTAAATGCTAAGCTAGAATACCACCTTTTCAAAGTCACCAACAACCTTCTTGATTGTAATCTCAATAATCAACTTGCAATAAACCAATGAGGAGCACTTCATACTGTGGACCATTGTATTCTCCTCCAAATACCTTCTTTACCTGGATTTTTGGACAACACACTTAGCCTTAAATTTGGGAGTTCTCCTTGGCTCAGTACTTCAACATAAAAAAAATATAAGTGTATTCTCATTCACTAGACTACCTCATTCATTTCTGTTTTATAGATATGTGAATGCTAACTCCTAGGCCTCTTCTGAACTACAGGTTCAAGTATCCTTTGCCTATGCAATATCTCCTTTTCATATTGATAAGCTTTGCGAATTTAATACATTGAATGTATTAAATAATGCACATTCTTCTTAATATCTACATCTCATTCCAATTGAATTTTTATTTGCTCTGTAATAAATAATAAATAGAACTTACTTTTATTTTCTTTTTCTTTTCCTTCACCTTCTCCTTCTTCTTCTCTTTACATATAGTTTTCGAGCAAATGCTCTTTACTTTGCCTTGATAACACATGGGCCACCTCCCTGGTTCCAGATACAGTTGCCTCTCCTCTGAAACACAACCACAGCCTCCTTTTTTTTTTTTCTATTTTTGTTTTTATTTTTTTAACGGAATCACCCTGGGTACTATATACTAAGAAACAAAACAACTATTTAGACTCCTTCAGGTCAAGTAATTCTGTTTAAATAAAAGTCTGGTCTTGTGGTAAATGCATCTCTTTTTTATTTCAGAGGAAAATTCAGGACTCTATAAAAAAAGACTGCCCATCAACTATCTCACTTTGCTTACTACTTGGCTGGGCATTCCCTCTTTTGACTCTACTCTACTCACATTATTCACATTAAATTCATTTCTGTCCACGTATGTCATTCTGGATCCCACATCCACTTTTTGAGCCATTTTTCTTTTGCAGTGCTCTCCCCAGATATCTAAGGTTAGTTTATTCATTTTTTTCTCCAGAAAACATATCAGTGAGTTATGAACCATGTTATACAAGAAATATAATAAACCCAGTATTTAGAATATATATATATATATATATATATATATATATATATATATATATATATTCTTCAAGATATTTTAATTTATTTTAAAATTATAGGAAATGGACTTTTATGTATTAATTTTATGTAATAATATGTTACATATATTAATGTGTTTTCTTCCATCAAACCAGCCATAACATATATTCATGCATATGTTCTTTGACTTAAGAGAATAAAAGGTCCAGAAGGGAAAAATGCCCAGATCCCACAAAAGTCATTTTGTCACTATTCAGGGAGGCCTTTCAAGCACTCTTATGCAAAATCTCAACACCCTGGTACCACAATTCATATGCTCTTTTTCTGCATTATGCCCTTTGCGTTAGCACAATTGCTACTCTTCCAACAAGATACACATTTCATATCAACATAACAACATAATTTGTGTGTTTTGTTTCTTATTGCTTTTCCAGTTCCTAAGAAAATAAATCTGGAATTGAGGGAGATGTAGAAGGGCTTGGGCATCCAGAGAAGATGGCAAGTGAGGAGGTCAGGTGCAGGACTACAACAAAGGAATACAGAGAGGGTCTTCTTATGAGGTCAACTTCCTGCTTGACAAAAGTGCTCCTGGACACAGCAGGTGACCCCATCAGACAGACACTTCCATACTCATGCTCCTAAGTGTGAGATCCAATAGAAAAACTAAAACAGATATATGGACAGATGGGGCACTAATCAATAATAGTGAAAAGTGAGTGGAAAGAGGAGGAGAGAAGTCAAGGAAGAAATTTCAGAGACCATAAAATGAACAGGTCAACCCCACCCCAACAACATTCCCAGATGTGGGGTCCCTTTTCTCTGGAGAAGTCTATCTCTGACACTTTTGCAATAAACCTATTTCTTGCTTTCTGTCTCTGTGTCCTATTCTCTAATTCGTTGCTGAATGGAGAAAACAAACCCAACACCCCTAGATGGTAACAGAATATATTGGGGAACATTTTGATTTAATGAATAAATGGATATTTTAGTTTGATTTAAAATGCATATGTAACATTTCAGTTTAAATAATATTTTTTCCTTTGTTTCTTATATAAAATACTATTTATAATTTCTATGTACTTATAAACTTGTTATTAACTTGTTTGTAAAATTTGGTGTCATATTATTTATTTGCAACTTGGGATATCTGAAGAATTCAAAGAAAATTATTTTTTTTCTTAAATGCTTTTTAATGCACATTATCTTTTTGCGACCAAGACCCTTGTATGATCTGATTGATCTACACTTATAAATTTATACTTTTTAAAACTTTTTTTCCCTCAATGAAAAAGCATGTACATTTCAAGAATATGCATCCAGATAAGACTTTAATTGAAAACTACTGGTTTCAGCTCTATATTTAATTTTATACTGTTCAGCAGTAATGTTTTTCTACAGCACACAGGATGAGATCAATGTTATGGTTGTTCCATAAACAAATTATTTTCAGCACTGAATTTTAGGTTATTTACCATTACTTTGGTTTCTTGCTATGTGAGAAATATATTCTAAACTGAGTTTCAAGTATCAGCTGAGTACAGAATGTGGCTTGTATAATAAAAATGTGGTTCAGTTTGGATTTGAGAATGAATTTTGAGGACTCCATTATTGTTTTTTACATTTGGTATTTGTTTTTGCAGCAGAGAAAATTCTGCTGAGAGTTACATTTTTAAATGAGAATTGGCTTTTCTGTGCTGGCTTCTGCTATTCATGTACCTCCCCTGAATTGAAGAATCAAGAGTTACATTTTAAAATGAGAATTGGTTTTTCTGTGCTGGCTTCTGCTATTCATGTACCTCCCCTGAACTGAAGAATCGAAGACATTTGTTTTCTCATGCCACACCCAATATCCAGATCTCCTGCTGATGTTCCAACTGAGTGTAGTGCCCTCCAGGGGAGCAGATTTTAGTTTTGATCCTAGTGTCCTTCCCCATGCTAGCAACTTCTGTATTCTATTCCTACTTTAGCTAAGCAATCACATTTCATTTCAAAGTAACTAATATATGCCAAATTTTAAGGGGTTAGTACATTGCAATGTTAGTATACTTATGTTTTAATGGGGTATGAATATTTTACTTGCATTTAATTGGGTTTGAGTGCTATTCAAAATACTGACATTTGAGTATGTTTAGCTTCTGGTAGCAAAAAACAGAATATTGTTAATACTGTATTACATACCTGAAATTTGATGAGAAGATAGATGGTAATTGTTATTGCCACACGCAAAAATCTTCTATGGATGTGATAGATGTTACTTGGCTTGATTCTGGTAGTCATTTCACTGTTTGTATGTGTGTGTGTGTGTGTGTGTGTGTTGTGTGTGTGTGTGTGCATGAGAAAATCACTTTGTATATTTTAAATGTATACAATTTATTTGTCAGATATATCTCAATAAAATTGGCAAAAAAGAAAGAAAAATGTCTTCAAAAGAGGAAAACTTTTACTAAATAAATCACACATTTTCATCTACAAACATAACCATTTTTTTCTATTTTTGAAAGTATCATATACAGATGCTCTAACAAAAATACAACATCCTCACTCTATAATTGAATACAATTTTAGAAATAAAAATGTGTATGGTTTTAAGGAACAAACATTGTAATTATCATATGTGTTCTTATTTTTCTTTCAATAGAATCCTTCATGCCTTTTCATTGAACTGTAATATTTCATACTGATTTCTGAGATACTGAAGAATCATACTGATAAACAGGATAGACAACAAGTATGGTCTGATTTTTCCTTGCAAAGATAGTTTCTGAGAAATTTAATAAATGAAGGTAATATGACTGTGGTTCACAAACATTGGCTTAAATATTATATTCCCAGATTATATTCCAATACTGAAAATTTCCAGAATGTGCATATTTTCACTTAAAATGAAACATTGTGTTAGAATTTTAGGCATTAGAATGAAAAATGGGAGGGAGAGAGAGAAGAAGAGAAAGAGAGGGAGAAGTATTTATATCAACTTTTCAGGGAACGATTACAAGATGAAACTTGAATGACTTGACTAGAATAATCAGCCATGGGAAATTAGATATCATCAACCACTCAAGGGGAAAAAAGTCTGAATTTGGGGATAATCAAAGTCCTTTGTCAGCACTGGAGAACTATTTATGACTCAACTCAGTGCTACACAAGTGGGAATAGCACAGAACAAGAGGATTCTAAAAATTATTGGAAGATATATTTATCTGTCATTCACATTCTTAATCAAATTACAGTCATCACCATCAACATTCAACTCTGCTTAGTATTTTTCAAAGGACTTAAATGTAAGTCACACATTACAACACTAAAATATCAATTTAAAAAACACAGATATGGTTTTCTAATTTGACAAGTGTCATATACATCTGAGAACATCAATTAATCTGACACCTCAAGAGTAAACAATAAAAAATAGCCACAATTTGATTTTTTAAAAATCTATGTAGTTCATGTACAAATAATAAGTCATTTTAAAACAACAGAACTTGGATTACATTATATATAATTTAATACTTATTTTTAATTTTCATTTTCTCATTTACTTTTATGATATAAAATGAAGAATGAGACAGATGTTTCTAGACTACTGACTTTATAGTACTTTAATATTCTTTATATTCTCTTAGGTTCATGCAACATACAGGTTGTTAAAATGGACAAAATCTGGTAGCAATGGGAGAGTAAAGTATTTTTATTTAATGAAGGTTATGTAAGGTCCTCATTTTCTGAAAAGTCAGACAAATGAGTCCCAAACCAGGGATGATTTTTAAAATGCCTCAGACATATTTAATTGCCACCACCGGGGATTTCTGCTTTATTTAATGTGTGAAAGCTGAAGATACATGGTGTTCAATATCCAAAAATGCTCAAAATAGCCCTTAAAATCTCCATAATGCTACAGTTGGAAAACAGCAGTCTAGGAAGTATATCAGCACAGAGCATAACTTAATATTCTTTTCATTGTTTGGCTTTATTTGAAACAAAAATGATTGACTTTTTAAACTGTATGTGTGGTTAAAAGAGAGTGATTATAACAATGCATTTCTTCATTCTAAATCCCTTAGGGAAAAAAAATTAAGCTAACTTGATGTATAAATTCATGATATTTATATAACATATTGCTATTTTATGACAACAAAATCTAATTTTTACATATAATAGAAAAATAAACATTTTCATACAATTTTAGGGGAGAGTGTTTATGGTTTTTGGAAAACTACATAAATTTATTCCAAGTAGATGATGATGTTGACAGGATGTACTATGCAAGAATTGATAATATAGTGATCACTTACTGAATGTATTGCACTTGAATATTTAAGATGGTTCTAAATTTATATTAAAAGAAAATATAAGAGTTTGAAAATGTTATCTGGAATTCAAATCGCATAATTACCCATTGGGTTTTTATAGTCCTTTGATATTTTACTTCTTGTTAACAAATTAGAAAATATCTCACTAAGAATGGGAATAAGTAATGAATAAAATAAACACATTACTAATCATAAATTTATTCTATTTTAGACACAGTTGTGAAAGAATCTGAATGGTGCTTTGGGCTCTAAGAAAACAAGCCGATATTGCAGCTGAGTAATTAATTTTAGTGATATTTAGACTTTTTAAAATTTAATTCATGGGGCTTGAGTTGTAGCTCAGTGGTAAAGTGGTTGCCAACAAATATGAGGCACTGGGTTCAATCCTCAGCACCACATAAAGATATAAAGATCAATAAATAAAAGTATTGTGTCTATCTACAACTAAAAAATATTTTAAAAATAAATTTATACTTAATATAGTCAAGAGCCAAATAATTTTCTATCACAAAATGGTAAAAAGTATTTTCTATATACTTATAAACTTCTGTTCAAAAAAACATTAAAAGCACCAGTTTCCACTGAGATGTGTTGATATTATTTTAATCAAATACTATTTATAATTATTTTTGCATGAAGAAATGTAGTTTGAGAAAAATAAATGGACATTTTATATTTATGTGTGTTTCACTTGATGATTACAAAGTAGTTTTTACTGAATTTTTTATTTAATTCTATATTGATAATTGAGTCTTAAATTTGATAAGAAAAAAGCATTTAAATTAGATGTTTAAATGCCTTAGCTACTTGTATTTATAAATTATATTCTAACAAATAAATCATAATCTTTACTAATATAAGGTTTTCTTAACCCACTAATATAACATGTATTTGCCAAAAAAATGCAAAACTCTTCTCAGTACATATGTTTGTGTTTATATGTATGTTCCTACACATGTGTGGATTTTTATCTGATGGACTATATTGCACCTGAGGGGTTGAAGTATACATGTGCTTGTGTGGAAGAGAGTTGGAGTGCTTTTGTGTGTGTGTGAAATTGTAAAGAACATTAAGGAGACACAAAGACAAGATGCAAAGGCAAGAAAAGAAGGGGCTGCTCTTCCAAGCAGCCATGTTGATTTATTTCAAATGTTACATAGCTTGTTAGTACCATGACTACATTATGATTTAGTATTCCTTTAATCCCAAGTGCTAGATAACTGAGATCAAGTTCAGGCTAATTAAAACACAGAGCTGTTTTCTCCAAGGACATCACTATAGAAACTAGATAGTGTTCCTGTATAGTTATTTTACTAGCTTCATGGAGAAACTGCTGGGCATTCCAAGCATGGGAAACAGAGTGCCTGTAAACTCCCTCCTTCAGGAATCTGATCACCAGAGAAATATTTTCCTGTACATTTCCATGGTGAGAATACCTACATGAAATAGTTCAATGATTGATATATTTATGTGAGATAGTTGGATATATGGGAAATTGTTTGTAATTAATAGAAAACAAAGAACCAATTTGATGATGTATCTTCATAATCTAGCCTAGAAAATTAAACTATTTCTCTTAGAAACATTTAATTTTTGAGCCTAAACTTATCTACTGGAAGCTACCATAAATTTTGCTATAGCTACCATCATGTAGATTGAATTATTCTGAGGTTAATGCATCGAGACATTGTGCCACCTGAATTTCTCAACTTTAGAGATCCCTGTCTCTCAGCTTCAATGTCATGCTCCAACTCTATTCACTTTAAATTCTTCTTCTTGAAGTAAAGGGAGTTATCTGAACCACATACTAAGAACGGCTCACTTCCTTTGCTTCAAAAAGACATATTTTACATTAAGTTGGAAGTTGTTGGTGGAAAAGCATTAATATGTGGTTATGGTTATGGGTCTAAGAGATAGTTGTCCTTCACTGATTTATTTACAAATGATGTATGTTTTGTGTTTAATTATTTTAACTTAGACCTACTTAAACTATATGTTTGCAGATATTAATTATATTTTAAATCACATCTAATAGAAAATAAAAGTAATAGCATTACTATAAAATTCTTATTTTGAGCTTCTTTTTTTAAGTTCTTTTTTTTAAGATGTAGATGAACACAATATCTTTATTTTTATGTGGTGTTGAGGATCAAACCCAGGGTCTCATTGCTTGCGAGGTAAGCACTCTACCACTGAGCTACAACTCCAGCCCTTGAGCTTCTCTGAATAGCATTTGAATGAAAGTTTTATGTATTGCTATCTGAGTAGAAAAGTATAGAGCAAAATTACTATTTCTAACATTCCATGTATTATTTTTAATACCAGCGGTTCCAGATGGAGATGATTTCCATATTAGATGGATACATTTCAATTTTTTCCTTGTGATTTCAAAAAATCCGAGGTATTAAGAAGTAAAGAGAGATCCAAATGGCAGGCTAGAGGGAGGCTGCATTCTGTGTCTCTCCATGACTGGGATTCAGGTAGTGGGAATACTGTTTCTCAGTGAGTTATTAGAAGACATCCAACAGCTGCTCCTGTGCCAGTGCAAGGCTCCAGGCCTTTGTATCAGCACATGACTTGTGGCCACTTACTCACACAGGACCTTGGGCCACCAGTATCAGCATTCCTGCAGGACTCCCTGGCTTCCCACCAGCATAGGAATCCCAGCCCCCACTCCCACACAGGACACTCGGCTGCTGACCATGCATAGGATCTCCTGCTGGCACTCCCATTTAGACCCCCATCTACAAACATGCAGCTCCCCGAGTTATCTCCATCCTGGAACAGTGCACCCCTGCCATAGTCCCCTACACATGATATTCTGCACCTGGGGACATTGGACAGGGTCTGGAGACAGCTGCCAGCCACAACATTGCATGCTACAGAGCTGCATCTCTGAACACACCACCCAACACCACCACCAGGTCTGACCTGATCTACCACCCCATCTCTGAAAGTAGCCACCTCCATATTGGGACACCTTTGTCAGCATATTTAGTTGGGGTGACTCCCAGGTTGGGACACCAGCTAGGAACTAGAAGCAATATCAAGGTACCTATAGACCCCAAGTCCCCCCTCTCCCCTACAGCCACTAACTCGACATAGTGTCTCACATACATGGTAGGCTTTAGCTTGCAAAGCCTGGTCCTGAACTGCCCAATACAAAATAGTTCTCTGTGACAGGTGTGCAGCCCCCAAAAGTGCAGCCCATAAGGTTTCCAGAGAGAGAGGCTCCTAATTGGAAAGGAAGAAGCAAGGGAGTTACAGCTTAGAGACCAAATTAGAGACCAAGAATTGTGAGATCTACAGACAATATAAGGAGATAAGACCATGCTTCCACATTATACAAGCAGGCCCCAAAGGTCATCCTTGGGATGCAATGTCCCATGGATCAGCAAGTGCTATACTCCACCTCCAGGAGCTCCACTCCCAAAACCAAACTTCCCACCCTAATAACCTTGACTATGCTCAGGGTGGAGATACCAGCAAATAACAGACAACCCCACCTATTGGATGAAAAGAGAATCAGGAAAGATACTAAACTACAACAAAAACAATCCTTGTATTTTCCTTTGAGATTTTTTTTCTGTTCTCTCTCTCTCTCTCTCTCTCTCTCTCTCTCTCTTTCTCTTTCTTTCTCTCTCTCTGGTCTGTTTTCCCTTTTCTCTCTCTTCTGCACCCTTACATCCTCAATATTTGTGAAACCAAGTACTTTTCATGAATTAGGCTACCGAGGACTGGGATGTCTGAATATTATATTACAGTTGTTTTGTATATTCTTTCACCTCCTAATTTTACATTTTTATTTGTGTTAATTTTATGGGTTTTTTTGTTTTGTTTTTTTGTACTCTATTGTGTTTGCACTTATTTGTCTCCCAAAAAAATCACTTCTCTCTTTTCTCCTGCTACTAAGGAACTTCTTTAGATTCCTCTTTCATGTTTCCAAAGATCTAATAACTCCATACCCTCATCTCCTACCTCATTAACATCTCATCCTGCACCCTACCCTTGGTTCTGTCTTTGTCAACCATCAGAAACTGTAGATCCTTTTGAAAACCTGTTGTTTATTTGTAGGTAATAATTGAACTCACCATTTCTGTATATTGGGACTGTAAATGTCTTAATATGAGCTATTTGGCTTAAGGCTGTATATTATTTGTATTTGGATCTGTTAATATTGTTCTCCTCCTTAAAGTCGAGGCATTGGAACCATGTAGGGACACTATAAGCCTAAAAGGTAAAAACTAACAGTTCAGATCCACAGTGCTATAATGAAAGACATATGAACAACATGAAAAAAACAAGAAAAGAAAATTATCCACCAAAACCAAGATACTGCATTTTTAGATTCCATGCCTGCACAGCAGAAGAAATGACAAATAAGGAATTCAGGATGTGCATAAATTTTCTGTTAATTAAAGGATGATATAAGAGGACAAATACCAACAGCAAAACACCATTTCAGAAAAGAGCTACCTAAGCAAACACAGAAAGCAAAAATTAATCCAATAAGAAAACAGAGGTTTTGAAAAAATCCAAAAAGAAATCCTTGAGATGAAGGAAACAATAAACCAAATTAAAAACTCAATAGAAAACGCCAATAAAAGACTAGGTCACTTGAAATATAGAGCCTCAGACAATGAAGACAAAATATATATTCTTGAATATAGAATTGATCACATAGTGAAGATAGTAAGAAACCATGAGCAGAACATTCAAGAATTGTGGGATGATATTAATAGACTATAAATTCAAGAAGTATTGGGATACAAGAAGGCACAGAGTTTCAAACCAAAGAAATGTGCAATCTCTTCAATGAAATAATAGCAGAAAAATTTCAAACATGAAGAATGAACTAGAAAATCAAATAGAAGACCCTTACAAAACACCAAATGTACAAATCACAACAGATATACATCAAGGAACATTATAACAAAAATGCCTAATATACAGAATAAAGTGAGAATTTTAAAAGCCACAAAAAAAAGGAATCAGATTACCTATAGGGGAAACCAATTAGGATCTCTGCAGATTTCTCAACCCAGACCCTGAAAACTAGAAGATCCTGGAATAATATATATAAAGCTCTGAAAGAAAACGATGCCAACCAAGAATCTTATATCCAGTAAAATTAAATTTTAGATTTGATGAACAAGTAAAATCCTTCTATGATAAACAAAAGTTAAAAGAATTTACAAGTAGAAATCCAGCACTAGAGAAAATCCTTAGCAAAAAAATTCCATCAGGAGAAAATGAAAAACAACAATAAAAATCAGCAAAGGGAAATATTACACTAAAAGAAAAAAACAATCAAAGGAGAAACCAAGTTCAATACCAAAAATAAACAAAAATGACCAGGAATACAAATCATGTTTCATTAATAACATTGAATGTTTATAGCCTAAACTCATCAATAAAAGACTGAAACTGGCAAGCAGAATTTGAAAATAAATACCAATATGCTGCCTTGAAGAGACTCATCTCATAAGAAAAGATATCCACAGACTGAAGGTGAAAAGTTGGTAAAACAAGTACCACTCACATGGACTATGGAAACACCTGCACAGGTTTCATGTTTCATATGTTTCATACTGCTTAAGGGAACCAGACATCAACAAGACATAACAATCATAAATATATATGTCCCAAACAATGGAGCATCAGTGCTCATCAAACTCTGTTCTATTTAAAGAGTCAAATAGACTACAATACAATGATTCTGGGTGACTTTAACACACCTCTATCCCATAGATCTTGCAAACAAAAGCTGAACAAAGAAATAATAGAATTCAATAATACAATCAATAACTTAGACTTAACTGACATATATAGAATATTGCATCCTTCAATAAACACTTTCTTCTCAGCAGAAAGTACATGGATCCTTCTCTAAAATAGACCATATATTATGCCACAAAGCATCTGTTAACAAATACAAACAAGTAGAGATACTACCCTGAATTCTACCAGATCATAGTGGAATGAAATTAAAAATCAATGATAAAATAAACAACAGAAGCTACACCAACACCTGGTGACTAAATAGTATGCTATTGAATGAACAATGAATTGCAGAAGGCATCAAAGGAGAAGTTAAAATTTCTTAGAGATAAATGAATATACATCATACCAAAATTTCTAGAACATTATAAAGGCAGTACTAAGAGAAAAATTCATTGCATGGGCATTCTTTAAAAGAAGAAAAAGTCAACAAATAAATGACCTAAAACTACATCTCAAATCTCTAGAAAAAAGAAGAAAAAATCAACACCAAAAACAGTAGAAGAAAGGAAATGATCCCAGAGCTGAAGTCAAAAAATTGAAACAAAAGAAACAATTGAAAAATTTGACAAAACAAAATTTGGTTCTTTGAAAAAATAAATAAAATTTATAAACCCTTAGACATGGTAATGAAGAGAAAAAGAAAGAAAAATCAAATTTCTATCACCCATGATGAAAAAGGTAATATCACAACAGACACTACAAAAATACAGAAGATAATTAGAAACTGTTTTGAAAATTTGTACTTCAAATAAAATAGAAAATATCAAAGGCATGAACAAATTTCTAGAGTCATATAATTTGCTCAAACTTAATCAGGATGATATATATAAGTTAAACAGATCAATTTCAAGCAATTAAATAGAAGATGTCATTAGAAGCCTACCAACCAAGTAAAACCAGGACCAGATGGATACACAGCTGAGTTCTACAAGACTTTCAAAGAACTAATACCTATACTCCTCAAATTATTGAAATAGATAAAGAGAGAACACTTCCAAACTTATTCTATGAGGTCAATATTACCCTGATTCCAAAACCAGACAAAACACATCAAAAAAAGAAACCTTCAGACCAATATCTCTAATGAACATAAATGCAAAATTTCTCAATAAAATTCTGATAAATTGAACACAAAATCATTAAAAAGATAGTGCACCATGATAAAGTGGTGTTCACCCCAGGGATGCAAGTTTGATTTCACATATGGAAATCAACAAATGTAATTAATTGCATCAATAGACTTAGATAAGAATTCTATGATCATTTCAACAGATGCAGAAAAAGCACTCAACATAATATAGCACCCCTTCATGTTCAAAACACTAGAAAAGCTAGGGATAATAAGAATAAATCTCAAAATTGTAAAAAACTATCTATGCTAAGTCCATGGCCAACATCATTCTAAATGAAGAAAAATTGAAAGCATTTCCTTTAAAAACTGGAACAACACAGGGATGCCCTCTTTCACCATTTCTATTTATCATAGCTCTTGAAACACTGGCCAGAGCAATTAAACAGATGAAAGTAATTAAAGGTATACAGATAGGAAAAGAACTGAAATTAGCATTATTTGCTGATGATGTAATTCTATAATTAGAAGACCAAAAAAATTCCACCAGAAAACTTCTAGAATAAATAAATGAATTCAGCAATGTAGCGGGATACAGAAATAATATTTACAAATCAAAGGCATTTCTGCATATCATTGATAAGTCCTCTGATAGAGAAGCTAGGAAATGTACCCCATTCACAATAGCCAGAAAAAAAATAAACAAAATACTTGGGAATCAGCAAAAGAGATGAAAGAGCTCTACAATAAAAACTACAGATGCTAAAGAAAAAAAAATTAAAGAAGAATTTAGAAGATGGAAAGTTCTCCCTTGTTTTTAGATAGGCAGAATTAATATTGTCAAAATGAGCATACTACCAAAAGCATTATACAGATTTAATACAATTCCAATAAAAACCCAAATGATATTCCTAATAGAAATTTTAAACAGCTATCATTAAATTCATCTGGAAAAAATAAGAAACCCAGAATAGCCAAATAAATCCTTAGCAAGAAGAGTGAAGCAGGTGCCATCACTATGCCAGACCTTAAACTATACTGCAGAGCAATAGCAACAAAAACAGCATGATATTGGCACCAAAATAGACTCGTAGACTAAAGGTAAAAAATAGAGATCACAGAGACAAACTCACATAAATACAGTTATCTCATACTATCCAAAGAACCAAAAACATATATTTGAGAAAAAATAGCCTCCACAACAAATAGTGCCGAGAAAACTAGAAATCCACATGCAACAAAACAAAATTAAGCCCCTATTTCTCACCATGCACAAAACTCAACTTAAAATGAGATGGATTCAAACTGAAAACTTCTTCTTATCAAAAAAAAAAATCAGTGAAATGAAGAGAGCATCTACAGAATTAAAGCAAATTGTTACCACTTGCACATCATATACTGCATTAATATTGAGGATATGAAAATAACCCCCAAATCTTAACACCAAAAAAACAAATAACCCAGTCTGTAAATGGGCCAAGGAATTGAACAGACACCTCTCAGAAGATGCTATATAATCAATCAACATATATATGAAAAAATATTCAACATATCTAGCAATTAGAGAAATATGAATCAAAACTACTCTGAGATTTTTATCTCACTTCAATCAGAATTGTAGCTATTAATAATACAAACAACAATAAGTATTGACTAGGATGTGGGTGTAAAGACACATTCATGTGTTGCTGGTGGACTGCAAATTGGTGCAGCCAATCTGGAAAGTAGTATGGAGATTCCTCAGAAAACTTAGAATGGAACAACAATTTGACCCAGCTATCCCACTCCTGGGTTTATATCTAAAGGATTTAAAAACAGCACACTACAGTGATGTAGCCACATCAATGTTTATAGCAGCACAATTCACTATACCTAAATTGTGGAACCAATCTAGATGTGTTCAATAGATAAATGGATAAAAAAGTGGTATATATACAAAATGAAATATTAGTCATCATTAAAAGAGAATAAAATCATGGCATTTGCAGGTAAACAGATGGAATTAGAGATTATTATGCTAAGCAAAATAAGCCAGTCCCCCCAAAACAAAGGCTGATTGTTTTCTCTCCTATTTGGATGATGATTCATAAAGAGAGGGAGGAAATATGGGAGAAATGGGGAAACTTTAGGTATGGCAAAAGGGAGGGAGGGCAAGAGAGGGGCAATGGGGGTAGAAAAGATGGTGGAATGAGATGGACCTTATTACCCTAGGTACATATATGAAGACATGAGTGGTGTCATGCTACTTTGTGTACTACTGATGCCAGCTAGGTAAATTGAGTCTGATAGTAAGTCTAATAGGGAAAAATAGAGTCAAGTGTGAGAGACCAACCTTACACGTGACTGGGTCACACTCCCTGGCTGGGTGCTGAGGCGCTCAGTCACAGAAATGGGCGTGTCTTGCTATAGCCCCATGGGTAAAGCTACCCTCACCTGTTCCTTTGTAATATAACCCCTTGCCCCGTTTAGGATAGAATCTTCCATGGAAGTGACTTGTGTGTGTCCCCTTCTCTTACTGTGCCCTTGGGTGTGGCCTACCCAGGTGTCAATCAACCTGCTGACAGTGGACATCATGAAGATAGACTCAGCCCCCTGAAACCTGACCCCTTGCCTCATTTAAATACCTTCTCCCCAATAAAAGGGGTCAGTGCGTGCTCTTGCTCTCTCTCTTTCTGCGGACCCTTAAGGTCAGAAGAGCTGTCACAGTGACCCCAAAGAAAAAGGTATTTGTGTCTCTTGTGTGGTTATTTCATGCAGCCCAGTTAGCCCAGTGCAACTGGAGTGACCCCTGAGCCTTTTAGTCCTGAGAACAGAAACCGGGCAGTCAAGTCTAATAAAGAAAATGGAGTCCATTTGAGTCCTGGAAATCAGAAGCTACACCTGGGAGATTGAAATGTTAATGTCCCCAAGATCCTAGCCCAACTTAAAGAATTATTAATAAATCAGCTCCCACTGATAAGAAAGTGCAAATCAATATACCCTAGGCCCTTCTTCTTGCCTAGATATCATCCCCCCACACAAACCATTGGCCCAGCTTTTTTTCACCTTTTGGCCTTCTTACTTGCATTCCACTTCACATGCAGGATAAAGGGAAATAAACAAGTTAAAGCACAGGAATGTAGGAGGACAAAGAAAACCTTAGATATAAAGGGATGAGACTTCTTCATCCCATGGATTCCGCCTTTTGGATCCCCTTCTTCCTCCTTGGCAGTCTTTCTGGCTATCCTTTAATAAAGTTTTTTTTTTTTTTCTTTCCATTCTACTCTTGCAGGGGCTTGCTTCTCTGGTGTTATACTTCTGCATTAGGGAAGAAAGGATTCCGCAAGGTAACTGGCAGTATCACTACCAAAGAAATGAAAAATTGTGCTCTGTATGTTTACTATGAATTGAAATGCATTCTGCTGTCGTATATAACAAATTAGAATAAATAAATTAATTTAAAAAATAAAAAAACACAAAAAAGAAACCAGGCAACAAAAATATTTCCAGAAGAAAAATCAATCTTTGATGGAGAGAATAAGAAATTAGTTTATAACAGTTATGTTAGGCACAACATTCTGTTCTAAATGACAATAATTTTACTACGAAAGACACATCTTTAAGAATATGCTAATACAGACCTATGCACACTCCTATTAAACAAGCACAAATTATTTGCATTATTATTAAATTTTCTTAATGGAAATAAAAAATAGAACATATAGAACATAAAAAAACTTTTTAAAAAAGTGCACTCAGGCTATTAACAAAATAAATACAGTGGGAGGGAGAAGACATCAACAGGGTAGTAATTTAAAGCTCTGAGCAAATGTATATTTAACAGTTACTGAAATTTTAATGATGTTTTGTAAATGAAAAGAAAGTGATGACTGTAGTTAAGTTATATGAATCATGAGTTACATGAGGCATAGGAAAAAATCTTATTTAAATCTCAAAAATCTTGTTTAACAGTTTTCTTTTATTTCTTTATAAAATCCTTCAAAGAAAATATATCCTATTCATTTTTCCACTGAATACAAACATATATTTAATGTTCAGAAAATATACTTAAAAGTAATAACTTTAAAAATATACTTAAAAATAGTATAGTTTGCTACCTACTTTGAAAGATATTTTTTTAATTATGTAGTAGCTAGTACACTGAATTTTATACTTTTAAATATATTTAAGTATATTTAAATACATTATTTTTTATTTTATTAAGCACATTCGAAAGACAAGTAAATGTCAGAGAGTGTTAGGAGAACTGGTAGCATATTTCTGCATCATGTTTAAACCTCAAGTAGGAAGTACAAGATAAAATGCAAGGTGGAATCGATGGTAGTTGAATTGAAAGGATTGCAGTTAATGTCTTCTAGGCTGGAGCAAAACTGATCCTGTGTGATAGAACAAAAGAGAATAAGCAGAATCAGTTTAGGGGAATTTAATTCATAAAAGTGAATTAGATGCCTCAACTTTGTATATTGAACAGCTTTGGGACAAGTATTTTTCAATCTTGATTGTGCATTACATTCAACCAAAGACTTTAAAATATATAAATGCATTCCTTTTTTTTCTATTTTTCCTTTTAAAAACTGATTTCCAACATTATTAATCAGTTATAATAAGGAGAACACAGAACCACAGTTTACAGTCATGTATCAGAAAAATAATTTCTTCTAAAATTTAGTTTTAAACACAAACATCATTTTCTATGAAGTCTATAGGTGTAAAAATTTTAGACTCTTCATTGAAAATTTGGAATTCAATCAAGTCAAACATATACTAGTGCATACTCAGACAGTTAGTATTGATATGAAAATGTGTGTTAATTTTATCTCAGAAGTTACTATGCCTTTTTAGTATTTGAAATATCTCTAGTCCCTAATTTGATTAGAAGGCATCATTTCAGACTCAGTTCTGAAGATATATTCAGCACTTGCTTTATAGCTATTAAGTGCTTAAAAGCATATTAAAAAGCAATTATTTTTAAATTTTCCATCTCATCATTCCTTACATTTCTGAAGCAATACAAAGATCTCTTATGTTATTTAAATTTAAAATGTGTGTGAGTGCAAATTCTTTTCATTTTCTTCATATTCAATCCTTATACATTATGTAGCATTTGCCTATCTACATTTATTGTAAAGGATTGACAACTAAATAATGGTTTGCCACACAGAAAATGCTTTTACTTTGCCTCCCTTAACTTAAAATTGGCCTAATGATGCTAAATACCTCAGAAAAAATGATGATACTACCAATTAATGCATGGAGTGTCTTCAGGAGTGACTTGGCCTACATATGGTACTCAATATAGCCTAATGTGTTTTGTAACAACAGGGCATACAAAAATCATCTAGCACATTCCATTTTTATGGATATGTTCATTATAAATATTCAATTCTACCTGCAAGTGAAATATGCTAGGAAAACATTACTGTTGCTCAGAGAAAGGCTGTTTGTTCCATGAGTTAATCTGCTGTGTATGGGCTTCCTAATTTTCATCTTATATCAATAACTTTTAGCTCTTTCTTTCTATAACAAAACAATTCATTTCAGAAGTATCTGGTATCCCTCACCTTTATTCCAAGGTGAATAGGATACCTTGAAAGATATATAGTCATGTAGGAGGAGATTGCTTTAAAGATCTTATCCAACTGGAATTTTCTACTTGCTAAGCATTACTTCAAAGCTATTCATACAAACAAAAATCAAATTTACTTCCTGCTGAAATATTTTATTTGTTTTAACCTAAAAGTTTTAATTTTATCAGGAATAGTGATACACAGCATGTTTCCATTAAAATTGTTTTTTAAAAATGGGAAGAGACAGGAAGTTTCCCTCTCTACTCTCTTAAGTATCAAACTATATGAAGACACCTGAAAAATACACAAAATACAATAAAAATAAATATATATATAAGTATAAAAATCTATCTTCAGTCTATTTTAACTCAAAATTAGGCTATATATATTTTTTTCTTTTTTAAAACAAGAAGCAATCTCTTCAATGAATCTGAACAGGTATCCATTTTTTTTTAATTTGATGAAGTATATTTTTATTTGTTCTAAAAGTTATACATGATAGTAGAGTGTAGATATGTAGATGCTATTTCACAATATAGGGGGATTTAGGGAAGACTAGACGGACTTTGGATTAGACAAAGGGAAAGAAAGGAGAATGGGAATAGGAAAGATAGTAGAATGAATAGAACATTATTATCCTTTGTGCATATATGATTACACAATGTAATTCTGCATTATGTACATCCAGAAGAATAAGAAGTTATACTCCATGACATTTTTTTTGAAAGGCAGAGCACACGTTTAGGAAAATAAAATTATATATATATATATCCCAGATTAACTGAAAATCTGTATCTTGCATTTTTTTTTATTATTCTAGGCCATTTGTATGCCAAGCACAAGGCATAGCAGAAGTCTGCCTCTAGATCAAGTGATAAGGAAGTGTATTGTCTGTTAAAAGAATTACAAATAATGTTAAAAGAGACTACAAATCAGACTCATGGGAAGTATCCTATGCACCAGACATTTAAAATATCAGCCAAAATTTTTTTTGCCTGAATTTCTTAAATAATCATTGTTCCCCTTATCTCACAGTTATTACTAAAAATATTTTTATCTTCCATAAAGAGAAAGTGCAAAAAGTATTTTTGTTAAACATGAGAGCTATTCTACTTCCTTAACTTTATTCATACTTCTTCCCTTTACTGAATTTTCTACCTCATTCTCCAGTTTCCAAGTTTGAATAGAAATTTGTCCTTAAAAAATTTTCGGATTGACTAATGCTCTAGATTCTGATTCTTAAGACTATATAATTTTAAAATAGAATTTATTCTTGTTTTTATGAACCTTATTTCACTATAACTGTAAGCTATGGTAGATTTTGTATATTATAATCCTCATGGCCCTATAAAATTTACATTGCTTTACATATGATAGATACTCAGTATTCATTAACTTAACTAATATTTAAGGAAATTGTATGGATTAAAATTTTAGGGTTAAGGAATATAGAAATAACATGATCCCTGTCGAGAAAGATAAACAACACAATAGAGGTAGAAATACCAAATTCTGTGAGAGGCATTCAGAATTTCAACACCCTTTTCATCAAATGTATTATTCATTTACTTCTCCTAACACTGGAGAAAATGGTTCAATTGTACCATTTTGAAGATAAGACAATGCACAAAGAGATTGTTTTCCGCCACAATACTATATTACAAGGCAAACTAAACATTTTCTCAGATAAATTTATTACAAAGATAAAACTAGTAATGGATATAGGTTAACAAATAATGTGTATTTTCTGATATATCTATATAGTATTTACTTGCTTTTAGGACTTATTTTGAACATGATTTACTTAAAATTAATGAAATGTAATCTTATGTTTTTACATTAAATACCAACTATCATCTCTTATTTTCAGAATGTAAAGATTGATATGAAATATCAGTTCCTAGAAAATATATGTCAATGCCTAATTACTTTTGGTTATAACTAAAATTAAATATAACAAGTACTAGTGAGGATGTGGAGAAAAGACAATGCTTGCACATTGTTGGTGGGAATGTATATTAGGACAGCCATTAAGGAAAAGAGTATGGAGGTATCTCTAAAAAAGTTAAAATAGAACTACCAAATTTTCCAGAAATCCCACGAATGAATACACGCCCAAAGGAAATGAAATCAGTATGTCAAAGAGGCATGTGCACTCCCTTGTTCATCACAGCACTATTCACAGTAACTAAGAAATGGAAATAACCTAAGTGTCTATCAACTGATGAATAGATAGAGAAAATGTGGTACTTATGCACAAGGGAGTACTATTAGCCATAAAAAGAATAAAATTTTATCATTTTTGGCAACATGGATGGAACTGTATATTATTATATTAAATACAATAAGTCAGACACAAATATGTAAGTATGACATGATTGCACTCATATATGGACTTGCCGCAGTCCGGCTGCAGCAGAATAACCGGGGGATGATGAATAAGTTGTGTACGTTGATGCAGCAGGAATGGAAGCCGTTTATTATAGGACAACAGAGCTATTTATACATTTTGCACAGCTTATCTTAATTAGCATAAACTAGATACATCAGTCAACCAATAAGGAATCTCCACACTTAATGGCTCGCTTTTGTTACTTCTCAAACCACTCCCTCTGGCATTTTGCCAGGCACCATACAGACTTGTTTACGAACTCTAACATTTCTCTGGCAAAATACCACGTGTTATTTTGACTTGTCTACAGACCTTAACATGGACTCTTAAAAATTATCTCACAGTATTTGAGAGTAGAGTGCTCATTATCAGATGCAAGGCAAATTAGGAGGAAGAGAGAAATGGGGAAGGTTGATGGGGGTGGGGGCTAAGTTAGAGCAAAAAGTTAATTTCTGCTATTACACAGTACAGTTGACTACAGATAACAATGGTGTTATGTGAATTTCCTAATTTAAGAAGAATGGATTTTGCAAAATTTACCATAAAGTAAACATTTGAAGAGAAAGATATGTATAAATAGAGTTAAACATAATTCCATGCACATATGCATGGAATAATTACACAGCAATTATTAATATGTACATTTTTTGTTTTCATGCATCAGTTAAAAAAATTTTTAAAAAGCAGAAGGAAAATTTAAGAAGAAGAAATCTTATACTTCAAAAGAAGAAGGAACTTTATATTGGCTTACTCAGGAATATGCTGAATTATATTTTTCTTTTTTTTTTTTGGAAAAGCTAAGAAAAAAACATAATGTATTTTAAATAAAATTAACATAGCCAGAAGAGAGATATGAAAGTTTTCTTTTATTATCATTCATATAATTCTGGCTGAACAATATTTTTAAAAGTTTAGAAGTTCTGAAAATAAACATTAGATGGAAGAACATAGCTAATGGGATATTAATGTAGGACAGAATTTCAACACACTTTTCATCAAAAACTAAAAAGTTGAATTCCAAGCCTTAAAATATACATGAATTGACTTGGACTCAATTAAGCCACAGAATGATAAACTTTATTTAATGAAGTAACTTTTGACATGTGTTAACCATATCCATTTGGCTCCTTTAAAGTAGCACTAACTTAGAGACAAAGTTTTTAGAATCATATTAAAGTATGACTCATTCTTCACCATGAAATGTGTGAATTTTAAACCATTGCCTTTTACATCATTGTTTATGAACTTCCATCATAATGTAGAAATCAATTTTAGGACATAGCAGAACAGCCAGGCTGTCTTAGCTTTTGAAACAATACAGAGAGAAGTTTCATTTTATTCTAGGTTTCTTTTAAATGCACAGGAAGTCACCCAGAAATTCTCATTATTAACATTAAATGGAAAACTTTAAATTATTTTTGGTAAATATTAATTATACATACTAGTGGGTTTTGTTGTGGCACATTCATACATGCATATGACATAATTTTTGGTGAATTTTTATTCATCAGGACCTCCCTTTGTCTTCCCCCTCTTGCCTTCCTATGTCCCCTGTTCTGTACTGCAGGAGAGTCACTTTTATTTTCATGAGATTCTTTGTTCTATAGCTTTTACATAGGATAAGTATATATACACACATGTGCTTGCACACACACACATATAACACTTCAATTTATGATTCTGGCTTATTTTTCATAATATAATGCTTTCTGGATTCCATTCATTTTCCTGAAAATGACACAATTTCATTATTCTTTATTGCTCAATAAAATTGTATTGCATGTATCTACATTTACATGTAGATACATATACATATTACATGTATACACACAGACACAGATACATACAAACACACACACACACACACACACACACACACACACACACACATACACACACATTCTTTATCCATTCATTTCTCTGGATACCTGGGCTTGTACATTAATGTGACAACTGTGAATTGGGTAGCTATAAACATGGGTATGTGTGCTACTCTAAAGTATACTGTCTTTAATTCTTTTGGATAAATACTGAGGGGTGGTGTATCTAAATCATATGGTAATTGTATTCTTAGTTTTATTGATTTCCATAGTAGTTTTACTAATTTACATGCCCACCAACAGTGTAAACCAGCTTTTATTGTTATTTGTATTCTTAATGATTACCATTCTAACTGGAGTAAGAGAGATGGAATCTCAGAGTAATTCCAATTTGAATTCCCTATGTTGAACATTATTTGAAATAGAAAACATTACTATGGCTTCCATTAAATAATACAACGTCAGTACATTTAATGACAAAAATGCAGCAAATAAGATCCTTGTGTATTCTGAACCTTTTAGGATTGCTAACTTACTGAAACATGTGAATAACAACTTTTGTTATAAAGAGATGAAAAGTTTGAGAAGTTGAGTATGTTCACCCTGATTTAAAGTTTATACAATCTCTACGTGTATCAAAATATCACATGGTACCTCATAAACTTATACAATTTTACCTGAAATTTATACAATTTCAGCAAAAAATAATTTAATGTAAATATAAAACGTAAAAATTAAAAACCACCTCAGAAATTTGAATATAAGCACATCAAAATTATTTTTTTAATTCTTTGAAAAATGTGCTTGTCTATGATTAAGAAATTGGTAGAATCGAGAAGGTCATATTTCTGTCTCCTCTATGGAGTAAAACCAAGAAAACTTTCAGGCAGCTTCTTACAGAGAAGTACTGGAAAATTTCAGGGACACTATAAGTCCACAGGGTAAATTCTACTGCCTCAGATCCATACTGTTAGATTGGTAGACACACAAACAACATGAAAAAGCAAGGGAACTAATTGCCTCAAGCAAACCAAGATACTCCAATAACAGAATCCATCAACACCACAGTGGAAGAAATGTAAGAGAACGAGTTCAGAATGTACCTAGTTAAACTGACTTGTGAAGTAAAGGATGATGTAAGAAAACAAATACAGGTAGAAAAAGATAACTTCAATAAAGAGATATAAATTCTGAAAAAAAAACAAAAATGAAATTCTTGAAATGAAGGTAAACAATAAACTAAAATAAACATTCAATAGAAAACATCACCAACAGACTAGACCACTTAGAAAACAGAACCTCAATAAAGACAAAATATGTAATCTTGAAAATAAATTGGACCATGGAGAGATGTTAAGAAACCATGAACAGAACTTCCAAAATTCATGGGATAACATGAAAAGACCAAATTTAAGATTTATTGAGTTATATGAATACTCAGAGATAAAAACCAAAGGCATGCAAAATCTTTTCAATGAAATAATAGCAGAAAATATCCCAAATCTAAAGAATATAAAACAAAAATCAAATACAAGAGGCTTACAGGACCCCAAATGTGCAAAATCACAAAAGACCCATATCAAGGAACAGTATATTGAAAATGCCTTATAATGTATAAATCCTTATACAAAATATGAATAGAATTTTAAACATTATAAGAGAAAAATGCCAGATTACACAAAGTGGAAAACCCAGACATTCAAAGCTGAAAGGTCCTAGAAAAACATATACCAACTCTGAAATAAAATGCATGTCAACCAATAATTATATATCCAGCAAAATTAAGCTTCAGCTTTGAAGTAAAAACTTTTCATTGTAAACAAAAGTTAAAAGAATTCACAAACAGAAAGCCTGCATTTCTGAATATGACAACAAAATATTCCATGAAGATGAAATTTTAAAAAAGTGAAAACCAGTAAAGGAAGGGAACTATACTAAAGGAAAAGTCGATCAAAGGAGAAACTAATTCAAATTAAAACCTAGAAATAAACCAAAATAACTGGGAACACAAATCATATCTCAATAATAACCTTAAATATTAATCACCTAAACTCATCAATCAAAAGACACAGACTAGCAGATTAGATTAAAAAATAAGACTCAGCAATATGTTGTCTCAAAGAGACTCGACTCATAGGCAAAGACATCTAAATACTGAAGGTGAAAGGATGGAAAAAAAAATATCATTAACAAGCAGGGGTTTCTATCCTCATATCATATAAAATGGACTTCAAGACAAAGTTAATTAGAAGAGACAATGAAGGATATTTCATACTGCTTAAGGGAATTATACATCAACAAGACATTACAATCAGAAAGATTTATGCCCCAAACAATGGAGCATGTATGTACATAAAACAAACCCTTCTCAATTTCAAGAATCAAATACCAAAACACTATAATACTGGCTGACTTTAACACACTTTTCTCACTACTGGATAGGTCTACCAAACAAAAATTAAAGAAATGATAGAACTAATTAACACAATCAATAATTTAGACTTAACAGATATATAGAATATTTCATCCATTGATATTAAATACAGTTTCTTCTGAGAAGCACTCAGATCTTAAGTTAATTGATTTCTAATGTAATAAATAATACAGGAAATATAATTTGTATAATTTCAAATTTTTAAAAATAGTAATGGAAATGCTTTTGATATTGATTGTGTTGGTTACACACATGTCAAAACTAATCAAATTGCACACTTCAAATATGTGTATTTTATTATATTTCAATTTTATCTCAATAAAGCTATGGGACAAAAAGATAAATGTACTTGTCTGATATTATGTAGGGTCTAACTCATAGGAGTAATGCTGTATAATTTTATTATGCTTCTCTAAAAGGGGATATTGCTTTACTTTTATTCACTAAATTTTGAACAAGAATAAGTATGTATGGATCTATTTAAAAGGATTAATCAGCCAAAACATTTTTCTTATCACATGAATAGTTTTATGCTATTGAACAGTATGTGAATCTGACACCAATAATATCTCCTGCATTCTATTTTTTTTAAAAAAGTGTGATGCTCATAAGACAATTATATCATTTCCATCCCTAACAGCAATCTTAAGGAATACTTTTACTTTTAACTATTAGAAAAACCAACCATTAAACAACTTGGCATTTCTCTATTTCATTGCCAGTCAAATAACAGAGGTAGAGATTTAGAAAAAGAAAGAGAGAGAGGAAATGAGGAAGAGAATATCAGAAGACATTTTGAATAAGAGATTCACATTATGTTCGGCTTTTCCTTTGTCATTCAAGAGAAAGCTGAAGAATAATGTTTCAATGCTTACCTAATTCTAATTAGCATATTTGCAAGTATAGTCTTCCTAATAATGGTCACACAAAATACATGGAAAATTCACCCAAATTCATATAATTAGAGATTATATAATTAAACATTTTAAAATTTTTGTTGTTAGAATTTTGGATAATTTATGTTAAGCTCTTCCTGTATTGCAACCATAGAACCATATTATCTTAATTAACCTATATTTTTGAGACACATTATTTGATATATTTTCTGGACATAGGCAGATGCTCTAATTTTTATAAAAAAATGTGCTTTTCAAAAGAAAAAATTTTGAAGGATTTAGAGAATTCAGATTCCTCAGATTCTAGAAGATAATTAATTATATGCCCTGAACTTTATTTTATCTCTATAGTTAAGCTCTATCTTCCTAGTTACACTGCCTGAAGACAACCCATCACAGAGATTCCCCTGCCATCATTGAGAGCTTCATACTAGACCTCTTCAAGTTACAAGTCCCCATGTCCTGAAGAAAGTCAAATTACAGAAGGATGAATTGACATTATGCAGTGACTTTTTTTCTTAAGAGATTTGCTGACTCTGGGACAAGTTCAAGAAGCTTATAATTCATGCAAAGCCTCAGACAAAAAAATGACTAAAAAACAACAACAACAACAACAACAGAAACCCCAGAGAAACCAACAGTGAGTATACAAGTGTGGGCATGTGTGGGTGTGTATATGTATGTTTAGCTTTTCAAGGATTTGAAACTCTTCCTTCTTCATTTCTCAAAAGTTGTTACAATATAGTTCAAACCTTAATTTGTTTATATTGAATATGAATAACAATAAGACCAGATAATAACTATGAGGAACAATAAAATACCACTGAATAGCTCTCAGAAGGGATATTCTAATTCCCCAATGGATTCCTCCTCTGTGTTTAATGGATTACCAGTCTACAATTGCTTCCAAGTAGCCATGGAGCTGCTGAGGGCCATTACCAAGTAGGAATGACGCATCGAAATTTCCTTGCCAAGGTACCCCATGCTGCTTAGAGGACATTTGATGGGACATTGCATGCATGCTTTAATAAGGTGACCTTGCTCAAGGACCAAGGCGGATCCCGGTTTAGAGCTGATCAGGTTTGAGGAAGCAACCGGCTCCTTGAGTTTAAGGCGTTGCCAGTTTAAGATAATGGGTTTTAGGGAAGTTGGAGATTGAAGATTATTGCTGGGATTAGGGTGTTCCTGCTGCTTGTTCCCATTGAGTTCTCGTGAGATTAAAATGGAATTTGGAGATAGCCTCGTGGAGTGGTGAATTGTGTGGGAGACGGCAGAACGTGATTGCCCCTGGACCTGTGTGGAGGCGGTGTGAGAGCGGGAATAAAGAATTGCTGTTGGAACCTACAAAGGTGTGTAGTGGCTCGTGATTCTGGTGCCAAGCCGAGACATTGGCCATTGCCATGGAGCCTTAGTTACAACAAATGTGAATTAAATATTTTGGATTTTTCAAAATAATTTATTTTCTTTTATATAATGAGCAATTATTCAAGTTTTCATAAATTCACTAAACAATTTTTCTGTTGTTAAAGTTCTTCAATATATTGCTCATTTGTATTGGACCTTATTTTACACAGCTAGCCAAATTAAAATTTTTTTATGCCTTTATAAAGGCCAACTGTTGCTACTATTTTAATAAGCCCTGCTTATGATTCTATGGTGCTCATTTCTACCAGTTGTTTCAGATATACCTCATCCCATATTTATTCAGCCAGGTAATAGTGCAAATTATGCTATGTGGCAGTGAAAAAGAAAGGTCTTTTATCATAGAGTTTATATATTTTCCTAGAAAGACATTGATAATAAACACAGAAACAAAATCTACAATTAAGAATTAAAGCTGTAAAATAAAATTAAACAAGGTAAATTACAGCAAAAGTATGAGAAAAAAACTTTTTTTTTCATATTAGGACATCAATGAAGTCCTTCCTGATACAAGGGGATTTAAGCAGAAAACAAGAGTCAATTTTATAATTTTTATTTTAATGTATTTCTAGTTTATTCACATATAAATGCAAAACTGTTTCAGTTTTATAATCTGACAAGTAACATTTTAGATACTTTGAATATTTTCTTATTTATTTGCATGTATTTTTAAACATATTAATATTTTTTTCATATTTGTACTATATCATAAATATTATTAAAGCTGATTTTATAATATTCTGCTGTAGTAAATCAAATCAGACTTTAAATTTATTTCTAGCCTATTATTCTTTATGCACTTATATTTGCATAGGTTCATCATAAATACTGATATTTTACTAAATTCATTATTTTTATTAGGCTCTTTTCCCTCTACTCAGAATGTTGTATGTGTGTGATATTTCCTTTTTTTGTATATGTGTAGCACATGTAAATCCATGAATGTATTTGCATGTGTTTTCATTAAGTCTCACTACATTCCCAGAATTTCTAAAACATCAGTGATGATATTGAGTGTTTGATTGGCTCTATTTTTAATCTCTATGCATCAGTGTACATATTGATTAAGGCTATACATAGACCTCAGTATCTAAAAGAGCACACAACTTACATTATTTGCAATATCCCTTTAAATGTAATATCAAAGAATATTTTCTTCTGGCTGCTACTGGCTTCCAATGTTATTCTAGTGTTTACCTGTCTGTATTATATTTGGATTTCAGGTAATATTTCCTGACATTGTCCTGCTATTTTGATATGAGAACAGATTGGCTTTTTACTTTGACTCCTGGCATGCACTTAGTTGGAACAGACTCTATACTCTGATTCCATCCACTTCATTTCCCTGTTAGTCATGCTTTCCAAATGAGCTTTGGATCAGGATCTCAAGTTTGTACAATTGCTTTGACATGTATTGACAGACCTTAGAGAGATCCAAAATGACCCATTTCTGAATAATTTACAAAATAATCTTTAAATTATAATTATATAGTAGATTGTGTTTTGTTATCTTTAAAATATTATTCAATAAATAAAAGAATTATAATACATATTTTAAAAATCAGCTGGGAATATAGCTCAGTAGGTAGAATGCTTGCTCACATGCACAAGGCCCTGAGTTCAAGCCCCAGTACAAAAAAAAAAAAAAAAAAAATCAAACAAAAATGATGTATTAAAAATTGGGGGGATGTTAAAGTTTATCTTTGTATCCCTAAGGTAACTCATTGAAATGTATGTCAGTAATATTATACTATAAATTTAAGACATTATTCAGGAAATTCCACTAAATTCTGTTACATTATAAATCTGTTACTTCTTTTTGAAAATTGGGGAATGCTACTCAGGCACAGCACAGATTGTCTTAATTCCTCATGAAACTTCTGTATTTGCATATGTAGATGTTTTCCTCTTCCCCTTTCTTATTAAAATTAGTGAATACATGCTGATTTTGCTGTCACCATTATTTTATTTTCTTCCACCACCCGTCATACTAAATCAAATTTGAATTCATTTTTACAATTGAAGTAACTGCAAGCACCTGTAATATTTCTTACAAATCCTTCCTTAGAGAAGTTATTGCACTAGGCAAAATGACATGATTGCTTCTCCTTTTGGTCCTTAAGTATACAACTGATATCAGTTTGACCTCAAATGTAGGACATTTTCAAGTGAAATAAGACAATTTCATCAACTAAGAATGAAATGTTGTATATTATTTTTAATAATAAGAGCATCTAACCCTTCCACAAAAATTTCTATTCATATCTCAAGGTAGAAAGATCATTACAAGACCTCTCTTTGGATACTAGTGTGCCTCCTTGGTTTCTACATTAGCATATCTATTAGGCTAACGAAATTTTTTAAAAAACTAAACTTCTGGTTACTTCTCCTAATTGCTTCACTCCTCCACCAGCAGTTAATGACAATTACATACTTACAGTTGCTCAAGCTAGGAAATGTCTTTGAAATAACTTTGGTTGATATCTTCAATCAACCGATCAGGAAATTTTGTTGGTTCTATTTACAGAACACATGAAGGTCGAACACACACATTTTATCACTTTCATTGCTAACTACATAGTTGAAAGGTTCATTATCTTTCACCTAGATTACAATAATTACCTCAATATTTCTGCTTTTATCTGTGCACTACTACTTCCCAAGTATATTTCTCAAATAGCAAGAAAAGGCTTATATACTTTAATGACTTTATTCCGTCCATATATTCTAGGGTAAAATTTTTTTAAAATTCCACCATAGTCCCAAAATTTCTACCACTAACTTCCTGACCTCATTTCCTACCTTCAGCCAATTATTTCATTGTGTTCCAGACATAATGGAAACCATCCTATTTCATAAATATGTGTGCCTCTTGCACTGGCTTTTGCATTTGCTCTTTATGTTATTCTTCTAAATAACGTAATTTCTCACATCCTTTAATTCTTTGCAAAAATTTCAACTTTTCAATCTCTGCTGACTATGCTGAACTTGAAAAAACTCTCACATTTTCAGGACTCCTTATTCATCCTACTCTGTTTTGCTTTGTTCATAACACTTAACTATCTTTTCTGTAATATTCTTCATCTAGAAAGTGATTGTTATGAAAACTGGGAATTGTATTTGTTTTATTTGCTGCCATGTGACCAGAGTCTGGAATGATACTAAACAAATAAATATTTGTTCACTAAAAGAAGAAGTGAAATACTTTACAAGAAGTATAAGTATTAAATGGTGTTGATAATGCTGTGATTTGATTAGTCACCTTGTCAAGAAATAGCACTGATATTTCTTGAAATTGATTATTTTGGGAGTTAAATCCAACCTGGTAATAATGAAACATCCTGTTTCCAGTTCTTTGTTTTTAAGAATAGGCTAGAATTAGGCTATATTCTGGAAACTAAATCTCTGTATCAATATTTATAAGGCATCATGTAACGATGGTAACCTTGTCAACTCATTACGCCCCAGCATCTCATACTTGAACATTTATAAGAACTTAAATTGATTAACTAAGTTACCATAAGTGGTATATTTGCTGCTTTGTTTAAGTTTTGTCTGGCATCTTATACATGGGACATCGGGACATAGATTAATTATATTTATAAATTATTTGAAGAAAATTCTAAAGCTAGACCCAATAGGACAACTTAAGATAAAAAAAAAAATGAGTGTTTTTTTCTCTTTTAGAAACAAGAGCAATTATAATGCAATTCATGTAATTCATTTTTGCTATTCATCTAAGTTCACCTATTTTAGATTATGCTTCTGTGTGTGTGTGTGTGTGTGTGTGTGTGTGTGTGTGTGTGTATGTAAAAGAAAGTAAAGGAAAGAGAAAGAAAGACAGTATGTTAGGGTTTGGATTTATGCATTTAGTATATTAATAATTTATTTATTGCTGTCTACAGAAATACAATAAAACATCTCTAAGGAAAAATAAAAATATCATTGTCTTTACCTAGCTTTTCCACAGTACCAACTTTTGTTGCATGTTGTTTTTAATTTTTTATTTCTATTTTGTTATGTATGTCATACATAACAAATCCATTACAATTCATAATTACAGCAGAATGCATTACACTTCATATTACACATATAAAGCACAATTTTTCATATCTCTGGTTGTACACAAAGTAGAGCCACACCATTCATATTTTCATACATGTATTTAGGGTAATGATGTCCATCTCATTCCACTGTCTTTCGTACACACATGCCCACTCTTTCCCACTCCCTCCCCTTTGCTCTTTCTAGAGTTTCTCTAATCCTCCCATATATCCCCTAACCCCATTATGAATAAGCATCTTATATCAAAGAAAACATTTGGCATTTGGTTTTTGGGATTAGCTAATTTGCATAGCATTATATTCTCCAACTCCATCTGTTTACTTGTAAATGCCATGACCTTATTCTCTTTTAATGCTGAGTAATATTCCATTGTATATATATACCAGATTTTTGTTATCCATTCATCTACTGAGGGGCATTTAGGTTCGTTCCACAGTTTGTGAATTGTCCTGCTATAAACATTGATGTGGCTATGTCCTTGTAATATGCTGTTTTTAAGTCCTTTGTGTATAGACTGAGGAGTAGGATAGCTGGGTCAAATGGTGGTTCTATTCCAAGTTTTCCAAGGAATCTCCATACTGCTTTCCATATTGGCTGCACCAATTTGCAGTGCCACCAGCGATGTGTGAGTGTGCCTTTTCTCCCACATCCTTGCCAACACTTATTGTTGTTTGTAGTCTAAATAGCTGCCATTTAAAAGCAAGTATATTCAAAAGATGGCTTTCTTCTCTACTAATTTGTTTGTTTGTTATGTAGTTATGACTGGAAAAGAGTCCAGAAACTCAGACAAATATCCCAATATTTACCATCACATGGGAAAAATTGAATAAAGGGTTTTTTCTCCAATTTTATTTCAGATTTCTTCTTGTTTATTTTTAAATTGCTATACAGTCCAATTGTTTTTGTCCCCACAAATTTTATTTGCTAAAAGTCACACCCAAAAATGATGTTATTAAAATGTAGGGCCTTTTGTGAGGGCAGAGCACTCACAAAAGAGATTATACTCCTTTGAGAGTGCACTTGTAAACTGAGAGGATGAGTGAAAAAATATCCTCTATGAGAGAGCAGGTCCTCGCCAAACAGCAAAGGAAAAGACCAAGTTATTCAATAATTATTCAGTATCTCTTGCTCAGGACATAAGGGTATGCATTTCCAGAGCACCTTCCTACAATCCTGAGCTTCACAGCCTTCAGAATGTGAGAATACAGTTTTGTTGTTTATACACATAGTCTATGGTGCATTGTTAGAGCAGCCTGAACACACTGAGAAAAATTAATTTTGCTAGTCTGGGTTCATAAAGTTATAAGTAATACATAGATGTAACTGTTTTTAATATAATTGTTTTTGTACGTGGTTTTGTTGTAACCTAGATAATACATATATGACATGGAAATATACAAAAAGGGTAATAAATATAACAATATAGATATTTTCATCAACAACTTATATCAACTAAAATATATAAATTGCACACAATGTTTAAGAAATACAGGGCCCAATTAAAAACAGTGAGAAGATTCTGAAATGAATATGATTAAAATTTTTTATTCTTCTTCTGCATTTTATTCATTCAACAGGAGTTTGAAAACTGAAGATTTTTCCTTTTCTCAATATGCAGGATTTTAATTAAGTATTTTTTCAATAACTAAGAAGTTGTAGATAAATAGATAGAATGTAATGTTAGCAAAATATTTGATTCTGGGAGAGACATTTGTAATCTTACATGAATTTTAAGTAAAGTTTAAGACTATTTTTTTCCTGAGGCTCATATTGTTTATAGAAAATTCATATTCCCAAATAGATGTCATAACTTTATGCATCAGGACTGTGAGTATAGTTGAAGGAAAAAAAAACTCAACAGCAATTGTTATTAAACCTTAAATCTTGACAGAAAAAAATCTATTTCAAATATAAGATCTTGAACTAAGAAATTTTTTGGTAAAATTTATCATGTTATTATGCATATTATTTTTACCAAGTACTTTCAGAATCTTGTCTCAATGTCACTTTTAGGTGACAGGTTTCACCTTTGACAGACAAGTTTGCCAGTGTTCTAATAATTTTGCTATAAAATATCATACAAAAATTAATATATGTTACCAAAGTCATTCTAAATTGCAAACAATGGGAAAGAGGGTAGAAATCAACAAAAGTCAAATATAATCTGACAGACCAAAAAATAGGGAAAAATATTTGGGTAGTATATAACAAAAGATGGCTTATTCTTTTCCACTCTGTATAAAGAATACTGTAATAAAGAGCTCAAAATCATATCCCTTCTTATGAGCTCAGTTTTGTTTTAATTACATTTGTCTAACTGCTCATCATTCTGCATTCTATAGTGAAGAACCTAAACAATCTGTGATTATACATGCACAGACAAGGAAAATTATTATGTCTGTTTAATGGGTGTCTATTTATAAAATACCAATTTTATACTACTTTTCACAATTTAAGTTAACTGGAAATTTATAGAAAAATCAACAAAACATTACTACAATTATGGAAAATAAGCCCCATCTGTAACTGTTGAAGATAACAGAACGGTTATGTTTCCACAACGTTAAGTATAAATATTGACAAAAAACGTGGCTCACAGTGTTAAAGCCAACAACCCTAAACTGAAAAAACCTTACACTTAACAATATGTTCTGTATGTAATGTAAAATAGATGGATTATCATTTTTTGACCAAATTTGGCTAAATTATGATATGTAGTTTAAATTCATACATGATTTTGTATACATATTTTGTCATCCTTTCCTACCAGCAAAGATTGTGTTTATCCTTCAGAGCTGCTTGTAAACACAGACATCCTTCATGAAGCCACTCAAAGTGGTTCTTTGAGGTTCTATGATATAGTTTTACATTCTATGGGGAACATGTAATTCCAAATTTTAAGAGTGTAACAAAAATATCTTTCTCTTCTCTCTCTCTCTCTCTCTCTCTCTCGTGTACATAATCAATTACTATGCCCCAGGTACTCTTAAATGGCATGTAATTTTTGCCTTTTATGGCCCTGTTAGACCTAGTACAGGTTGGTACTGAATAAGTTTTTTTAATGAAGAAAGGAAGGAAAGGAGGAGGAAAGAAAGGAAAGCAGGGAGAGAGAGAGGAAGGAAACTAATCTGTGCATGATGATGAACATATTTTAATTTATTTTCTGAATAATGACTAAATATATGGCCACAGATATTTCATCAGTATATTTTTCTTCATTTCCTAATAAGTTAAATGGTTTCACAAATTTTTGCCATGGAAATTTCAAGCTTTCTATAATATTTACTTCCTGAAATTGTAAAATAATGAGACAGTAGAAGATTCACTTTATAATTATGCCCTAAGTAAATTAATTTAAGGCCCAACTGCTTTAGTATTATGCTAATAAAGCATATGAGTATGAAGTAGAAATAACTAGTATCCATAGTATTTTTATATTATCCTGCTTATTCCTCAGTGAGAAGAAAAAGTTAATTAAATCATGACCATCTTCTAAAATATGTTTATAGGAAAACAAATTACCAGGAATAAAAATGTCACAAAAATATAGTTAATAGAAATCTCCTTCAAACATTTTTAAAAGTAAAAAATTCTCTAGAGATATAAATTAATTTTTCAAGGCCAAAGTTATAATTGCCATAATTAAAATCACCACTGTCCTATGGGAGGTACATTTTATAGTCTTATATCTGATAAATATTGACCTAGGGGCTGGGTTTGTAACAATATTGGAGTGCTTGCCTTGCACATGTGAAGCACTGGATTTGATCCTCAGCATCACATTAAAATAAAATAAATAAAATAAATGTATTGTTTCCATCTACAACTAAATATATTTAAAAAATTGACCTAGACATTTACAAACCTTTTCTTATACTAACATGCTTCTTTTCAAATCCTTGAATTGACATTTCAACAGTTTATCAGAAGACATGATATGACTGGGACATTTATTTGTGCTAGAGAAAAGTAGGTGGCCATACAAGTAGCATTTAAACTGTATTGTGTTTACAGACAGTGGCAAACACATGCAGGCCAGATAATAAACAAGTGGAGTGTTTAAAATTAGTCACTATCATGTTATTACCTATGATAACTATTCTTTTCAAAATATTTATACAGATATATTGTTTGGGAAAAGAAATTTCAAAAACATGACTCAATATCTACAGTTCCATTGTGGTCAAAATGCAGTTTAAAAGATTAGCTTACATATATGAAATAAAGATGTTTAAAGAATCCAAGCATTCTAAATCTAATCTAATGTGTAATTTTGTGTGGGTTAGCAGTAGCTAAGAGTGATGGGACACTTTAAGAACCATAGAATACTTCTATGATCTTTTTAAGAAAAAAACAAAAGAACAAAAAACATTTTTATATCAGTTTAATAAAAGGAATGCTATAGAGAAGCTTACTATTATAAGAAGAAATCATATCACTAGTGAAGTTTTCCATCTTATGTTTTCAAATTTAATATTTAATATTTACATGTTGAAATTACACATTTATATTGATATGTGAAAAATATTTAGGAGCTAAATTAGGCAGTTTATTTTAAATTATATTTTATTCTGGCAATGTGTCAACTATGATTTGTTTTAAAGATTCACAAAATTCAATTACTAGATATTTAGATATGTAGATTTAGAAGACCATATTTTTTGATGTGTAATTACACTATCCCTATTGATTTAGCATTTCCATATTTTATAACTATGTTAAAACATTTCAGAAATAATAATAATAATATTAAAGTAATATAAATGTCTCTAATATGATTCAACATTTATACCAGTGACATCAAGTTTTTAAAAATGACAGTAATATTCAGCTTTCAGAAAATAACTTATTTTTTTTCTGGAAGGCCTTTTATAGGTAACACTATCAACAAATATGTAATGGAACTTCATAGAAAAAATTAAAAATGGCAAAGATATGTTTTAAGTAAGGATGCTTATTGCATAACATAAATTGAAAAATTAGAAAGTAGATGCCATATAATCATGTGTGTGCTTATACTGTGTTCAAATACTTTTGTTTCTATTTGCTTAAGAACTGTATTATTGAATGTATATTGAAAATGGAATGTAGTATATACAAAGTATGAAATGTTTCTTGAGTATTTAATTTTGTATCTTGCAGAATACTTTCAATAAAATTGAATAGAAAAAATAATATTTAAATATATGCAATACAATCAATATAATATAACTACAAGTCTCTTGCTCAATTGATCAAGTGTTGTTTAGTTGATGTGATTCACTAATTTTATAGTTTCTATCCCAGATACATCTTTCCTACATTTTTATAACTTATTGTTATAAATAAGTTATTGTGAGCCTTCATTTATGTGATTATCACATAATCCTGGATTGATTCTGTTTAATAATGCCATATTTTTCTTTCACACAATATGGCCTCACAAAGCAAATATTAATACTTCTATTTACCTGAAAAATCAAACTAAAGTACATGCATTCTTGTTTAAAAGCCATTGAGAATTGGACATACAAGTGTCATATTGTGTGTTCCTATGGGATGTTTACACGTATTTTACCCGACAAGATGTATGAAATGTGTGTTTATTTTAGAACCTGTCATTTTCTATATCCTCAATACTGTCTACTATTTATACCTTCCAGTATATGTTTAGCACTTCTCATAGAAATAGTAAGTAAAATTTATCAGGCTCACAACGCTAAACACTGCTTGATTCTCAGTGAGGTAGTATAATCCCCCGTGTCTTAAGCACATTTAATTTATTTTCAATATGCCAAATTATACTCATTTACAAAATATATTTATTCTTTCATTTTACTTTACTATGACAGATAATAGACATTGCCATAATTAAGCATATTTTTCAACATCATATTTGGTTGTATAAAAGTCCACATATATTTTCTTATGTTATAAAATGCACATAGCTAATTATTTGTAAATAACTAAAGTATATTTAGCATGGCTATTGTTTCAATTAAAGTGCCATTTTATAATATAATTTAGAATGCAATCATAAAATCAATATGACATTCTTTGTGGTGCATCATGTTAAAATTATTACATACATGCTCATGAAAGGCCTGAAATGGAGCCATGTTTCAGATTTGTGGATTCCATCAAGTTGGCATACATTTCAATCTCTTGCTTTTTTACAATAAGTCAACTAGAGAAATTCCTAGCTAATAACCTATTTGAGATATCATTCAAAATCTAATG
The DNA here is from genome assembly GCF_052094955.1 of Ictidomys tridecemlineatus. Lineage (NCBI taxonomy): Eukaryota > Metazoa > Chordata > Mammalia > Rodentia > Sciuridae > Ictidomys > Ictidomys tridecemlineatus. Next base: position 127,042,845 of record NC_135482.1, read on the forward strand.
ACCACACATTTAAGAATTGACCACTTTGCATAGTAAGCTATTCTTTTAATTCATTAGTAGAGTTTAAAAAGGAGTTATAGTAAAAAACACCATAACTGTTTTTTTATGAGTTACCATTCTAAATGCAGAAAAGAAAAAATGTTATACGTTTTATTATGAATTGATATTGATACTTAATTGTATGCTTTGTTTTACTTTGAATATTTTGTCAAATTTATGAGTTACTTTTATAAAAATCAAGTTTTCTAGTGTTATTAGTGGAGTACATGTAGAATTCTTTAGAGTATGTAAACAACACATCTGTATAGATATTACCTCATTTTGGTCATCTTGTTGCAACTACATGAAGCGAAACAGCATGCATGAAGCCACAAAGCACATAATTTTGGTTGGTTTAGCCTATAGAATGAGCAAATGGAAAATGAATGGGGAAATCACAAAGTCATCATTTTTAAAAAGAGTGAGCAAATGGAAAATGAATGGGGAAATCACAAAGTCATCATTTTTAAAAAGTGTTCTATCTCTTCCATTACCTTTTGATAAGCAGTGAAACATGGTAATCTCATATCATTTGAATATATAAGTAGAGAAGACATATGAAAAATAATACTTCCAGAGAGTCTCTTCTTAGTTTTTCAATCTGTCTTTTCAAACCTAATCTAGACAGAACAGCCAAGCACTATGACCACTTGCTGTTCATATCCTTTGCAACATATATCATGAATAATTAAAAGCTTTTTTTCAAAAGTGCATAGATCCTTTCATTGATTAATAGTTCTTTTTCAATTATATTATAATTCTTAAATTCAAATTTTAAAATATATATACTCACTCATTGGTTGAAAGTACATTTTTCATATAAGAAAGGGCATACAAGGTATTTAATAAGATAATTTTTACAATTATTCTAATTGTACTTCAAGTATTTTAAGTTTCCAAACTTCCCACCTTCACCATTATTTTCTGTAACCAATTTTGTTGTAACAATGTTCACAGGAGCATAGTTAGAGATATGGAGAATGAATCCCTAAGGAAAACATGATTCAATTTCATGCATGAGTGTTTGTCTTCAAACTTACTTATTAAACAAGGGTAAGTTCTAAAAAAGATTCCAATGTTAAAAGAGAAAACTAGCATAACAGAGATTTGAACAGAAGATTATGTGAAAGGAAAATGTATGCACCTTTAATCAGCTTTTTGGTGACATGAATTGATTTATTCCTTGGGCAAAAACAGCTCCCATGAATAGAATTCTAAATATATTAGTGGAATAAATAGAGATTACCATTTTCTTTCCTATTATTTTATTAATATTACCACTGAATTTTAACATAAGTGATTTTATATTACTTTGCCTTATTTTGTTTTTTGGTAAGTTGGCTAGTTTTATATTTTGTGAAGACTGAATTGTGTGCTCCTCTGTTCATTGAATAGCTATCAGTTTGAACTAGGTCCCTGATATTTCCCTCCAGTCACAATTTTTCCTATGATGGGCACTCTCTCTTTTATATGTATTAGTGTAATCCCAGAAAATGTCTCAGTTTTAAAGAAAATGTAGTTTTAGGTTTTTATTTTACATAAACATTTTATGTAAGACCTCACTTTGTTTCCTACTTTTACATTAACTATAATGCATTTTTAAATATATCAAGTTGTTATATGTGCATCTACTTCATCAATTCTGATTACCACAATTATTCCAATATATGAAATGACCTCATTTCTCTTATCTAATGCCCTACTGATGATACATAGATTGCCTCTAGCAATCTTTTTAAACATAGTTCTGGTAATCAAGATGTAGGCATACTTGTATTTTCAGTTGATATTTTTATGCTTTTTAGTTTATTATTTATGTGAAATAACTACATTGGTGATTTAAGGAAAACTATTTCAGTGTTTTTTTCCTGTTTGCTATATCTGTGTATACATAAAATTTGCTTGATTATTAAAATATTTTAATAAAAAATTAATTACAAATTCACATCTAGTTTTTGTGATTGTTTTTGTAAACTCTACACAAACCATTTAAATACATTTTAGCTTTTGTAAAAACTCTAGTTATCATTTTAAAGGAGAGTCAGGAATTAATGAGGGCAGTGACAGAAACCTTGTTGTCTATAATGTTATGCTTCACCAGAAAAAAAAAATCTTACCAATTTTTTTTTTAACATTTTGAGATTGGAGTTATAACTCAGTGGAAGAGTACTTTCCTAGGTAGCATGCGGCCCTGAATTTGATCCCCAGCATTATAAAATAAGTAAATAGATAAATAAATTTCTCTAACATTCTGATGAAAGAATAATAGTACTAAAAACTTCTGTACTTTGAGTAAGCTAATAAACTTAATAACTTAGTTATCAAAGTTATAATATCAAATTCAATGAAGCACATTTTACAGTAGTAGTGAAAATATGACATTATCCTATTGACTTACAATAAAAGCAGAGTAACAAGCATGAACCTACATCCTCACATTTTAACAAATATATTTCAACATTGTGATGTGGATTTTCAAAGTGATTTTATATTAAAGGTTTATTTTAGATTTTTTTTCATTTCTTTCTTTAAAGAGGAGAATTAGAGATTATGCAATAAATCTGTGTTCACATATAATGAAGCTGAGTTCATTGCATTGGGATTTTCAAGGCTAAATCCCATACTTAAGGAAGACTATTTTACTTTAATCCATTTGAAAATGTTGAATCAAAATATATAATTAAATTTGCTCAGTGTGAGGAATGAATAAAATATATTTAGATTGCCACTTCTGAACAGCATGACAGCAATTCATTTTATCCAATCATGACTACATTTGATGATATGTCAACCTCCCTTACATAGCCAAACGAACATCTGGAGGCATATGGCCCTAAAATATAGCAGGAGCAGACACAGTGTACCCAGCTGGACTTTGCAAACTATGCCAGAACATCTCCCTAAAATCTTGGCATAATATTGTTTCTTGACATATAGAAAGGTCAATAAAAATCTGATGCATACACAAAGAGAACCTATAACAAGAAGAAAAGGACATTCATTCATTCATTCATTCATAGTCATAAGCAGAGGTATATTAAAATGTACAATTTAATAAGTATTTTTTATATTTTCTAAAATTAGAAGTAAAAAGTGATGGATTTACTTGTATATTTAGGAATCAAGTAGCCTCGATTTTATAAAACTATCCTATGATTAATGTGACTCTAAACTAGAATTACATAGTTGTTTAGTGAAAGGAGGGGAAGGCAGGGGATGCGAGGATAAGAAAGATAGTAGAATGAAACAGACATTATTATTTTATGTATGTATGTGACTATATGACCAATGTGATTCTACAATATGTATACTCAGAAAAGTGAGAAATTATATCCCATCTATGTATGATATATCAAAGTATATAAGTGCATTCTACAGTCATGTATAACTAATTAAAACAAATTTTAAAAATTTTAAAAAAGAGAAAAACTGAAGACAAATAAATAAATTGAAATACAAAAAAAAGAATGATTACTAAAATCATTTGTACATATCTCCTGCAATGTTCATTTTTATAGTCTTAAAACAGATTACAGGCATGTATTATATATTAGGTCACATCTGTTAGGCAATTTTAAGTTTACTATAGTTGTGTTAAATAAACAATTTTGTAATCTTAAATATAAAAATCAAATTATCCAACTAATATTTTTGTGATAAATTATTTTTATGCCTGTCACAACTTACTTATTCCTTTTTAGCTCATTTGTGTATTAAAATGGCTTAAAGAAAGTCTGGAGAATTGTTCCTCTACTTTACTCCTTTACTTGCTTTTGCAGGTGAGTTATTTCTCTCTGTCAAAAACCATAGCTTCTATTAGGAGTGGTGTCTTGAAGATAGTTATTTTCCTTGTGTTCATAAATATTTGTTATCTTTGACCATTTCCTTGCCTAGATCACCTATGTTTCAAGATTCTTCTTAACCATTACCACAATATCAATAGATCTTTTTAATTAAGCTCTCTGAATATGATTATGTGATCCTACCACCTATTTCCAAACAAAAATAGCAATAATTGATATTTGTGGTCCCTGAAATAGACTCTAGAAATTAAACTCTGAGATCAAGTTATTCATAAATAAAAGGAAAAGAAATATTACTTTCTTGGAGAAAATGAAATCCATGTATTATGGTGAATTTTGGATAATACATTTTCAAAGTATGGTTCTTTATTCAGGGGATGACAGACAGTTAAAGGGCAAGATACTGTCTGTCATCCATTTGTAGAACTTAAGTCCTATAATAATGTTAGTGATCATAAAGCTTAAAGGATTGCTAAATTGCTCCTGAAAGATCTACTGTGGTTACAGAGTGAAGGACTAATTTATAAGTTTTATATAACCAACATAGAACACAACTGAAAAATCCAAAACAATTTTTTTGGTAATTTTACAATTCCCTTATCTTTTTGTAAGAAAGGTATATTAGGACTAAGTTCAGAACATGAAAGGATGCAGAGCTTCAGTATCTGGTAAAGACTATAGTAGGAAAGAAGAGAAACTCAGAATATTATTTGGAGAACTTTACACAAACACAGATGGGTCCTGTAACTTTGCACCATCAAATATGTCTCCCTTTCCAGCAGAGGTAACCACTCACGTATGAACTGAAGGAACTCTCCTATTCTGATATAAAATTCTTTCAATATCTATATCAAATTGTTGTAGCAGTAAGGGATAATTACCAAAGTAGATTATTCTAGCTTACTTCCATATGCATAATGATATTTACAACCCATCATATCCCAGATGGAAAAGCAGAAGGCCTTATGCAGAAGAACATGGCTGACTTTGAATTCATTAAAAGAAGTTATCAAACTTGCAAAGAATTGTAGGGTAAGAATGGAAATGGATTCCAAGAATGTTAGATCAAGAAGGATGAAATAAAATATTTCACTGGCATAAATGTATTAAAATGGGGGGATTTATACTATGTTGGCTAGGAAGGAAAATTAATAGTATTTCAGAGTAGTTAATGGGACTCAATGAAGATTTTGAGACAATAAAGTTGAAAGGCTTGACCTTCGCTGGCATACCACATGGAAGAAAAAGCTCAGAGAAGTGAGAATGGTTAAATTAATGTAATTAATTATGTGCAACCTGTAAAACTAATCCTTAACTATAGCTCTCAAGAAAGCATAATGGTTACTCCCACATGTGCATTTAAGAGAAGGACTTATCATCTACATTGAAAATGTTGTGATTAGGTTATAGATAAAAATATAGAATCCTACCAGGACATGTTATTTTCTGATACAGCTCTTATAATTTAATCATTTACCTCTGAACATTGCTGCTTTGCCTCACACTTGAGCTTTTAGGGAATGTCCAGGGAAAAAAAAGGCTGGGTCTCATGGATATAGAAGGAAAACCAGGAGGAGGATGGAGGAATGGAGGGTAAGGGGAAATAGCATGGAATAAAATTGGTCAAATTGTTATATGCCTGTACAAATATTCAACAATAAAACCTGATAATCTAAGGAAATATGCACCAATTTTTAAGGCAGGCATGGGAAATGACATTCAGTATTCAAACTTTGAGCTGAATTTTATTCAAGGAAAGAAGAAATGAAAAAAATAGTCACTATGAATTGTGTCTTTAGATTTTTAAGAAACATTAATTCAATTATGTTTTGTATTAGGTATTGTGATACCTCTTGTATCATTTTTCTTATTAAGAATTATTTTAGCTATTCTGGGTTTCTTATTCTTCCAAATGAATTTGAGGACCCTTTTTTTTTCTAGTTTTTGTGAAGAATATCATTGGTATTTTGATGGGAATTGCATTGAATCTGTAGATTGATGCCGCAGTCTGGCTGGGCACAAATCATGAGCCACTGAAGCAGGAAAAAACTTTATTTTTGAACTGCAAGATAACACTTCACACATCCTCCTGGAGAATTCTCCCAAAAGCCACGCGGCTAGTCCAGGAACCCCCAGCCGGAAATATCTCTCCCGGAAATCCCTCCTCCTGCACTTCCCCAACCAATGGGAACTCTCGGGGAATCCCCAGGAATCCCCATGAGAACTCCAAAATAGTGTGAGAACTCAAAAGTAGCAGCCAAGGCGGATAGTAATGCCTCGCCTGTCAACTAATACTGTTGGCAAAATGCCAGGGGCCATACAGACTTGGCCTTGGCTCTCAGCAGATTGCTTTCGGTAATATAGCGATTTTCACAATATTAATTCAGCCTATCCAAGAAAATAGAAGGTATTTACTTCTTCTGAAGTAACTCATACATGGTTGATGGGACTGAAAATTAATGCATCCACTTTGAAAAACAGTGTAGAGATTCCTCAAAACTGGGAATGGAACCACTGTATTACCCAATTTTATCACTCCTTGGTATTTATCCCTCCAAAAAACTAAGATTAGCACACTATAGCAAAATAGGAATTGTGGTGTTTATAAGAGCACAATGCACAAAAGCCAAATTATGGAATCGACCCAAATGCCATTGAAATGGATCAAAAAAAATGGTATATACACACAAAGGAGTTATACTCACCTATAAAGAAGAATGAAATAATGACATTTGTCAAAAAAGATGGAAGTGGTGAAAATCATGCGAAGTAAAATAAGCCAGACTCAGAAAATGAAGGGTCAAATATTTTCTCTCATATGTGAAAACTAAAGCAAAATAAGGGAAAAAAATCAATGGAGAAGAGGACTCAAAGTCATAAAGAATAACAGGAGTAGGAGAATGAGAAGGAGAAAGAAATAAAGGGAAATGAAAAGAAATGAAACATGTAATGAATCCAACAGAATCACATTATAAACGTATATAGATGTAGCAAAGGAAATCTCACCTTTATATCTATGTAGAAAGTGCCAATCAAAAATAAATAAATAAAATAAAAATAAATGAAATGAAAGGAAGATCAGTAGAGGGGACAGAAAAGGAGTAGGGAGCAGAAATTTGGATTGAAATTATATTCCTTGCATGTATAATTTTGTCAAAAGAAATCCAAAATCCATGTATAACTATAATTCTCTAATACAAATGTTTTGGTTTTCATAGATGTATGTACTTTTATAATTCCATAGGAAACTTTAAAACAATATCCTCAAATGTCTAGAGCTTTTCCACAATTGAACTCAAGTGAAGATTCATCTTTCTCTTATATCTTAGATGAGAATCAGTTGTCTGGGCTGGGGATGTGGCTCAAGCAGTAGCCCACTTGCCTGGCATGCATGTGGCCCAGGTTCAATCTTCAGCACCACATACAAAAAACAAAGATGTTGTGTCCGCCGAAAACTAAAAAATAAATATTAAAATTCTCTCTCTCTCTCTCTCTCTATTTCTCTCTCTCTCTCAAAAAAAAAATCGGTTGTCTAGTAGTTTCTTTAAGTTAGAAGGTTTTGTGTTTGTCTATATAAACCAACTCAGCTCCTAGGGGAATTAAATGACAAACTAGAGTGATGATTTGCTTTGAAATTATATAACACTTAATCAATTTAGGGTTTGATTTTAATAAACTAAGTCTTTGTGAAATGTTTTAATAACAGGCAACGAAATATTGATAAGGCATTTACCCTTACTTGGTTAACTTGGGAGGAATTTATAAATTCAGACTACAATATGTACACAATTTAATCACGTTAGACCATAGGAATATAATATAAAATGTATATATAAAGATGAATGTGTGTTCAATATGTCTATGTTTTATATTTCAATCCATTGATCTAAGAGAATCTTTTAATATTTATATAGTACTCTATAGTAGAAAACATATTTTCTTATCTATTATCTATTTAATTATCCTAATTGCTTTTGCATTAGTTTTTCTCAGTACTCTTTGAATATTTCTTCAGTGTGTTGCAGTATAATGAAATCAAAATGTAGTAAATGACTAACAGTGATTTATAACAATTGATATTTAGCATCAATCATGGCTTAAATCCCAGGCTAGATAATAGGAAAGAAGCAAACATGCCCTTAAATTTTGAACAGTATAATAAATAGTCAATTTCCATTCACTATAACAACTGATTTGATAGATTTGATTGTAAAAGAGAATTAGAAAGAACTTCTAGAAAAGTCAGAGTCAACACTGAAGGACTGTCAGATGTGATGGTGCACACCTGTAATGCTGGTGAATCCAGAAACTGAGGAGGAGGATCATAAGTTTGAGGACAGCTTGAGAAACTTAACAGGATCATGTCTCACACACACACACACACACACACACACACACACACACACACACACACATACATATATATATTTATAAAGTTCTGGGGATATAGCTCAGTGGTAAAATGCCCCTGGATTCATATTTCAATAGTGAAATAAAATAAAACAACTCCTCTCCCCCAAAACAATGGAGGACTGAGCTATGAAAGCTATGGGATAGAAAAGTCTTAGATTCAGGACTTACCCAGAATATAAAGTAGGCAAGGAACTGAAAACAGTTTAATAATATAAAATGAAATACTGTTAGTGTGGACAGTGAATGAGCTCTGGTTATTGATTGTTTGTGAGGTGTAGGCCAAAGCCAAGCCTGGGAAATATTCCTTACCAAAAGTTAAGGATGTGAACAGCCTTGATACTAATAGTTATGACATTCCAGTAAATGGATACAGCAAGATAGTGGCAATATATTCCTAACACTGTAACAACAGAATGGTTTCACAAATGTTTCTAGCTCTATAACTTTTTTTGGGCACAAAGAAGCCACTTAATAACTCACAAGCCTTGAACAATTTACAATGGCTCTATAAGTAAACTTCTTGAATATTCAACCATATATAATAAACTTGAGGAGCTAGTTATAGTTCCTTCATCAGAGGGCAGTCTCCCACCTGAATCCCAGTTTTGCTTAAAAATGTTTGCCTTGTGTGTTTTTCTCCATCTCCAGTCACCCCTACTCTAGAGTGATCATGCTTTGTTCATGCTGCACCTGCTGCACCAGTCACAGCAAGTTAGGAGATGGAATTAAATAAACAAATCAGGGCCTGATATTAAAAAAAAATGATATGGGAGTTTCATAGGAATTGAGCAGTTTTTAGAATAAAGTTATAAAATATGATTTATACTTTTGAATGTTTATAATTATGAAAAGGTGATGGGATAGGAATGAAATTGAGAATGAGCATGGTAGCTAGCAGAATAATTTAGAGAAACATGAAGATATCAAGGGAAAAAACATAAAAAGAATGAACAATGGCAACACCTGTGTATAAGTTGTTCATTTATAATAAAACAATGAGTTGAAAACAATCATTTTCTCTGTTGATTTTATTTTTCTCTATTGAACTTAAGTATTTCCTTTCATCTTTATTTTGCTCATATGGAAATTTTGCAGATACATGGCTATATCTTCATAGAAAAATGTATTTTTTCATATTTGAAGAACTTGTTTTTGTTGGCCCATAACATGGACTTTATATACAACTTTTAGTAAGACATTTTCTGCTCAATCATGTAGTATATCTGAATTATGCCATTCTATTTGAATACTTATAATACTTTTATCATGTTACAGTTTATTTAAAAATTTGATTACAATCCTAACCCTTAAGTTTCAAAACCAATTTTTATCATTTTGATGGAGAAAGAGGTATGTAAACATCCTCATCTACTACAGATTTCCAATCCATTAGGTTTTATAAATAACATTCGGATTCTTTGTGAGTAAAGGAAATCAACAAACATTAACTCAAAGTAAATAAGTGTTTTAGTTTATGTTGAGTGTTTTTTTTAAGATTCAATTTACTATGTAAAATTCTACATGGATAGAAAACAAATATATTCTATTCATATGTTTTAGTTTTTGTGTTTTTTCCTTTAAGGTTACTGTCTCAATATAATTTAATGTATTTCTCAGAAGTAACATGACCATAGCTCATGTAAACTTACAATGAATTGTCCTCATTTTCCCAAAAATGTCCTTGTTATTACATTCTTGAAAAGAGCAAACACTTTAATTTACCATATTTTCATTGTTTGTATAATTTCTTACCATAAGCACATGGGCTTTAGCATAACTTAGAACTAAGCTGAACAAGGATGTTGTTGAAAATTCTCTGTAATATAGCAACATGAGCTGAGGAAGTAGGCAATTAACATGATTAATCGTTTGAAGTTTTGTTTTTAACTGAAGAAATTTTGAGGTTATTTAGTCATTTAAAAAATCTTTCTGTTCTTGTAAATTGGGAAAATGGACTCTATTATTTAAAACCTAATATACTGGTAGTTTATGTAATAATTCTGATCATAATCCCCTTTGACTTTATTTAATGTTTGTTTTCATTGTAGTTTTTGATAAGAGTTATTTCTTCACATTTTCAGTCTTGTCATGTCAGTACAAAACTACTGGTGTATGACTGAATAAGGTCTTTTTTAAAAGGAGAAATAAAATAAAATTAAGCTCTGACAATTTCCTAAAGTTTGTTTCTATTCTTTGAATTGAAGAACAAAAAACACATTGACCTATTTCTACTGTATACAAACTTTCCCTTATACCTCATTGTCAATCATCAGTCACATTGCTAGGAATGTGTCAAAGACCAGTCACTCCTGTAACATTGCACTATTAGACATACAATTTAAGTCATGCATTAAATCTGATATGTTGGAGCTCTAACCTTAAATCCGTTTTGTACTTAGCTGAATATGAGTGACAGGACAAATTGGTTCACTCTCTCATATAAAGTTACTCTGCTGTTGTCAGATGGTATATTTCTGAAATTGTCAAACTGAAAGTTTTTTTATTTTTTTTATCTTCCCATAGGTCTTGAAAATATTCTTAAACATTTATAAAAGAGTGCATAAGCCTCTGTATGTAAAAGAATCTAATGTTGTAAGCTATATGAGATTCCATGAATTGGAATATATCAAAATGATCTAAAATTTTGAGCATAATTATATGGTGTGCTAAAATAATCATCTGAATGCTCAAACTATCAGTATGACTATTAATTGATACTATTTGTAAAAAAATCATATTTATTCTATTATGTATAATTTATTTGTAAGTCTATGTGAAGAGAAGAATTCTGTTCTTCCTACAGTTTTTATGTCTGGGTGGCTGTTTAACTGAAAATTTCAAGATACATAAACATCTTTGGAGAACAATAACAAGGAAAGAGCCTAAGGATTTAAAAAATATCAAATGAAAAAGCAAACATCTTCAACTTTCACATTCCCATATATATTTTCTTTAAGATGTTACAAAAAATCTTATTACTTTCTTAAAATTTTCATCAATATTTTCCTGTGTTGTTTAGGAAATCTAAAACCTTATACTTTATTCAAATTGTACCAACATTTGCATGCATTGTTTTAAAAGTTATTTAAGGAGATTCAATTACAAGTATTTCTTGATATTTTAAACCTTAATGATATATTTCTACCCAACAATAATAATAATTTATAGCACTGCATGGGCTCTCTCATTCATTATAAGACTTGTCTGTGTTCCCGATATTCCTCTAAGCCACATACACATACATAGATATAATTGCAAAATCATTAGATTTTTATCACAACCTTAAAATGAAACTATTTTTGTTGCCACAGTTTTCAATGGCTGAACTTGTACAAAAAATTTAGACTTTTTGTGATTTTAGACAAGGCATTAGAAAAATATGTAGTATTGTGCAAAACAAAACTAGTATTTTTTAAATGTTAAAACTGTTGATTGACTTCAAATAGTTGAATTTTTGCAGCAAATCATTTTAATTAACAGTTAATTACAAAATATTACTGATTGAAATTTGTTACTCTGTTCATTGGTTATTTATCAAATCATCTTCATTGAGATGTATGTAAACTTATAGGCACACCTAGAGTTCAAAAGACATTTGATATAATTTATATTATATATAAGGCAATTATTACCCCCAAAAAAAGAAAAAAAAATATTTTTTCAAGGTTTTGCTTTTACTACTAAATGATGCTAGTTTACTTAATTTTATAATTTGAATGAATTTTTCTAAAATAACTGGATATAATGATCTAACCTAGCCCTTCCATCTCATTTTTTAAAAAGTCAGATTATTTAACTGTTTTTAAATAGTAACTCTCTAAAAAAAATAATAAATATTTATAAAATCTCACTGGCAGATTTTACTTTACCATTATAATGAGATTTACAAAATGATAACCTAGATATTATGAAAATTGATGTGTAATTTTCAATAACAATAACACAAATGTTAAATGTGCAATATAAACACCATGATAAAATACAAATAGACACAGATTACAAATCACCACCCTTTATTTTGAAAGTCAGTCCTTAAATATTTCCAGCATGCCACTGGGTCATACCTTTCTCCATAATGCTTCAGTATAAAACAACATATTTTAAATAGTTTGAAGATCAGGAAGAGAAAAATAATGAAGTATTTTGGAAAATTTAATCTTTGGAGATATACTCAAAAATCTAAGTAAAAAGGATAAATATACTTTTCAAGCCTAAAGTAAATACAATTTTTTGGTACCTTATTTACAAAGCAACTTTATATTTTCCCTGGGATATTTTTACAGCCTATTCTTTAACTACTCTTTGAAGTTTTCAAAGTGAAAAAGAGAGGTTTACGTAATAATAGAACTTTGGTTTTAACATTAATAATTATAAAATATCCTTTTAACTCTCTGACTGAGGAAATACAACCTTGGAACCCACATGATCTAATCAAGGTATTAATTAAGCCAAGTAAATTAAAAGCCAGCATGTAGAAAACATGTTGTTATTTACTGAAGAATAAAAAAAATCAACTACTTGAAGGATTTTCACTTTTAATTTGTACCTTTGAATCAAAGCATAAAACCTGATTAAAGTGTATGTGAGCTTGATCATTAGCACTGTTTTATTTTCTAATACTGAAACTTACAGATTAACTACTTTCGGGGAAGGGACCACATTTGAAACACCTAAGAAATAACTCTTAGGACTTCACATGTCCTTTGTTCCGTGTACAGGGACCTGTGTATAATGCCACTCTCAAATAAAAATGAAAAAAAAAAAAAAACTAGCTCAGAGAGTTCAGAACTTTTCCTTTACCCACAGGGAATCTATCAGAATCAAGTGCATTAAGAAAGAGACAGGATTGAGACATTTGCGTTCATGGGGCAAATGCAGTCAATTATTTATAAAATAAATTCCCTTTCCTCCCTATTTCCTCTGTAAACAACAGCCCTAACCTGCTTGAGGAAGGGCAAAAAACACTTTACATTAGTGGCAACAACCCATTGCAGCTAAAGAACGGAAACAAATATTTTGTAGTACTGGAATGGAAACAGGAAAACTGCTGAGCAAAATTAAAAGGAGAAAAGGAGAAAGCACATCAAGGTCATAGTCCAAAGATTCAGGGACAAACTGTTTACCTCAAATTGAGGCTCAGGAAACCAGAGAATACAGACACTCACTGCTACCTAGCTGCAGGCTAGAAAACATCGACTAAAAGTATCAGTGGAACATGGCAGAAAGATTTTTAAGAAGACAGAGACACTCAGAGAGAAAAGGTGTAAAGAGAAGACATAAAGATAAGGGTCAACAATCACTGAGAAATACCCTCAGGCAAATAAGCTCACATTCTAACATAAGATAATGCTAGAACATTTTGAAATCTGTGCTGCCCTAGAGGTAAACAGAATAGCAAATATCAAACATAAGCTACTTCCAGAGAAAATTAACTCAAACTACTGGAATAAAGGTCTAGCAAAAGTAAGGGTATGCTAATTGTTAAACATTAAATGTACTTACTTCATTTTATAGTATCTTATATGAGACCTCTAGCCCTCATCAGAAATTCCCAGGCATGAGAAAAGACAGGAGAAAAAAGACATAGTGTTTAGTAACAAAACATCCAAGACCCAGACCTCCAATGATGCTCTATATAATAAAGAATTTGAAATGACCCTGTTATTTTATATGTAATGTGTTAAAGGCTAAAATAGAAGAGGAAAAAAAAAGGACAGAACGAGGGAAATTATAAGAAAGGATCAAATGTAAATGCTAGGTGTGAAAAACAATAACAGAGATGAAGAAATTCTTAGATGGGCCCAATAGTATGTAGACTCAACACAGCTGAGAAAACAATTGATTAACTTGAAGACAGGAAAGCAGAAATCACTGGAGAGAGAGAAAAACAGAGAGAGAGCGAGCCAGAGAGAGAAAGAGAGAGTGCATTCTTCTATAAGACTATAAAAAATTCCATATCATAATCATTGTGAAAACACATCAAATAATGAAGAGGACTTAATCCTCCAAATTCACATCCCTTAGGGTTGATAATATATACAAAATATCATTTACCTTTGTCAATCTATGGATCTTTCAATTTGGCAATGCTTCATTTTGTTTTGAATTTTACCTGTAGTGTACATCAAAATATAGTGTTAAGTTTTAAAAATATGTATTGTATCTGCACACTATTTAATCTGGAGTCATGTTTACTTTTTCCTACTGCAAACTTTTAAAACATTATCTCTCATTATTTTCTTCATTATGTTATTTAATCTCTGTTCTTTGTATTTTAATGCATGAAGTAATTTAATATTTATATATAGCTCATAAGATACAGTCATTTAATTCTGTTTTACTGATGACAACCTGAAACAATGAGTGGTAAGTCACTTATTCGTGATAATGCAGCTTCCAAAAAATGCAGCTAAAATTCATTCTGAATATATCTTTCTACAGTTAGTGTCTTCAGTCATTATGCTAAATTGCCTCATTGTATCAAGGATTTTTGTAATACATTACCATTTTCATTTACTTCTATTTATCTATTTGATTTATATAGAATTCATTTTAATGCATTTAGTGAGGAAAGTTTACAGCGCTGCTTCTGACTGCTTACCTAATTCTCGGTTAGTCAGCTTTTCATCACTGTGAACAAACTACCTAAAAAGAACAATTAGAGGAGAAGTTTACTTTGGGCTCACAGTTTCAGAGGTTCAGAAAACAAATTCACTGCTCCAGATGCAATAGAAGACCATTCCCCCAGTGATCTACTTCATCCAGCCATGCCCCACCTGCCTAGAGCTCCACTCAGTAATCCATTCATCTGTCAGTGGATTAATCCACCAAATGGATTAATAACATATAATAATATTTATTAATAAATTCATCGATGATATCAGAATCCTAATTATTGTCAAAAAGTTCCACCACTGAACCTTTTCTGCATTGGGCATCATGTTTCCAATTCATTCCAGATTCAAATCATAACATTTCTCTGCTGTCCTCCAAAATATCATGTGTACTTCACAGTGCAAAATGCATTTAGTTTCTCATCAAGAGTACCCATGATTTAACAGTTTCAGCATTGCCCAAAAGTCCAGGTCCAAAAACCAAAGATTCAAAGCAAACTCTTAGCTGAGAATCACTATAAAAACCAAAAGGAATGTATATATTCACTATACAAATGTACAAAGTAAACATTCCATTCAAAAGGGAGCAACTAGGGGCATAGAAGAAGGAATGGGACCAAAGCAAGATGGAAACTCAGTTAGACAAACATATCCTGTAATTCCATGTCCAGCGTCTGGGGCCTGCATTATTAAGATACGTGTTCCACAGAGCCTGGACTGTCCTACCCCTATGGCCTTGCCATTTGCAGCCCCATGGCCTCTCTATTGGCCTGGTTCTGCTCACTTCCTGCAACTTTTCTTAATAGACATTTCATGTTTCTGGCATCTTATAATTCTTTCAGTCTCCACTGACGCTTAGGCTACACTCTTACAGCTTCAAACATGACCCTCTGCCTGCAAAGATTTCAAGACTGCTACTCTTTGCTTGGCCTCTAAAATAACATTGGAAATTTTGGTGAAAGTTTTCATGATCCCTTAACTCCAGCATCCTGCATTCCTGTAATACCAGCAGCACATGGATGATGCCAAGGTTTGCCACCATCTTGAACACTATCTGGGCCCCCTTGAGCAACAGCTAGAATGGTCTCTGAGTTCCTGCGTAGCTAAGCATGATGGAACAAATCTAGGGAAACAATGTCCTAGGCACCCCTATATGAGGTAAGTGTAGGGTACTTTTTTCTCAATGTATTTCTTTCTTTTATATCCTTGAGTCTGTAATTCGTGTGGTGTTGCTAATTCTAAGATGCCCTCAATGCATCTTTCTTACTATTTTTGTGAAAGTATTTGGTTTCTCTTTAAATAATCCCAGGAACTACTCTGTCTTGGCACCAGTTTCAGATGTGCTATTTTGGCCAAACTGTAAGGTGATATTCATTTTTGTTTTATTTTTTGTTTTGTTTGTTTGTTTTTATCTTTCGTCTCTTTCTGCTATCCCAATTCTCACAATAAACCTAAATAAAGTTGCCAGGAATACCCATGCCATCACCTGCAAAATGATATCTTGGAATATCATCCCCTAAATTAATTAGTTCATCATCATTGAGTCTCATGAAAAGTCTCAGGAATTGTACAAAATGTAGATAACTTATTTTTCTGAAAGTAGAATTAATGGATTCTAATCCAATTTTCAATAGAACCCTCATTTTCATCCCAAAATCTTATGAGTACAGTTATACTGGGTGCAATTCATCAACATTCTAATTTTTGAATTTCCAAAAGAATTGCCCAGTAGGCACTATTTACAACATTCTTTGGCTTCCTAGCTTACACCATAAACCTTTCCTAAATTATTTTACAAATCAATTCCACAGGTTTCTGAACCACATGGTCAGGTTAGTCATAGCAATAGTACCACTTCTCAGTACCAGTTTCTGTGTTTGAAGCTTTACATCACTGTGACTAAAATACTTGACTAAAACAACTTATAAGAAAAAAAAATGTTTGAAGTTCATGGTCTCAGAGGATTTAATTTATGGTCTGACATGACTCCATTGCTCTGGGCTGTAGATAAGGCAAATTGTCAGGACACAAGGATATGGAAGTGTGTGTAAATTCTCAGCACATGACAGTCATGAAACAGGGCAACAGAAAAGGGAGTTAAGGAAAGATATTTTGTGGTTATGACCCCAGTAATCTACCTCTTTCAGTCATGCCTCACTTGCTTAGAGTTAGCACCCACTAGTCCATTCAGCTATTAACAGAGTAATCCAGCAAATGATGTGATGAGGACAGAGCCCTAACTCTTGTCTAAAAGCCCCATCTCTGAACCTTGAATCTTTGGGGATCATGCTTGCAACCCATGAGTTTTTTGAGAAACATTCCAGATTTAAATCGTATACATCTAAATATCATCTATTAATATTTTTAGCCTATCTACCTTCTTATTTTTCAATTTATTAGAAATAGTATTTGTTTAACTCTATGAATTCTCATATATTGTTTTCTCTTTTCTTGGATTCTTAATTTGGTGCTATTAATTAATATACTTAAGGTACTTTTCCAAACTGTTCTGAATCTTGTTATGCTCCTCAATAATGAAAAGACCATTGCAGAGACCCAAATGAATCTCCACGTGTTAATAATCTGAGGGGAACCCAAGCAATCTCACTCCTTGGTTTAAACCCAAAGGACTTAAAATCAGAATACCATACTGATGTATCAATGTTTATAGCTGCTCAATTCACAATAGCTAGACTATGGAACCCAGCTAGGTGTCACTCAATAGATGAATAGATAAAGAAAATGTGGTATATATACTCAATGGAATACTACCAGCTTTAAAGAAGACTAAAATTATGGCACTTGCCAGTAATTGGTTGGAGTTGGAAAATATCATGCTAAGTGAAATAAACAAATCCCACAAAATGAAAGGCCAAATGTTTTCTCTAATTATGTGGATACTAATTCACAATAAGGTGGGCGGCACTAGATAAGAATAGTATTACCTTACATTAAGAAGATAGAAGTGATAGGAGGAAAGAGGAAGGGATGTGGAGATAGGAAAGATATTAGAATGAAACAGACATTATTACTATATGTATATATGTGACTACATGACCAATATGATTCTGCAAGATGTACACTCAAAAAAATGAGAAATTATATCCACCTATGTATGATATATCAAAGTGCACAAATGCATTCTACTGTCATGTATAACTATTTAAAAAAAATTTAAAAATAAATTTAAAAAAATAATCCAAGGGGAAAGTTTTAAATAAAATGAGGAGTGCTAGTATACTCTCTGACTTCCATGTCTTATTTAAAAAAAATAAGTAGACAAAGAGAAAAATAAAATAGGTGTAAATATACTCTCCAGATGTTTGCTTTAGTTACAATGCTTTATAAAGTGTTCAAATTTCTAGAATTAAATTTTTCTCTTTAACACAACATTTTTAATTTTAAACAGTGTTTGTAATTATATTTGTACATGAATTAATGAAAATTTGACATAAGATAAACAAAGTACATGTAATACCAAACTCCATAAAAATGTCTTAACATATTTTTCATATAGGTTTTATTATTAATTGCTGCAAGGTACTAATAGAAAAACATTCTTGTTAATGTTGAATCTGCTTAAGATACTAATATACATAGGTCTGTTAGTAATAAAGCCTATTAGTACTTTATAGAGTTTATTATGAAATATTTATCCAGTTTAACTATATTTTTCAACAGTACAGTAGATTGTGTTGTAGATATGCATTTCCATTTATTTACCAGAATTTTTAAATAATAATTTGATGTTTACTAAAAGGATCATTTTCCAGTCAACTTCTACATAGTAACTTTTACAACCTCTGATTAAATACCACTTAACTGATTCATTTGTGATTGCTCAGCTAATTCAAACAAAAAAAAATGTGTAAAGAAGACAGATACTTATTTTTTCTTATGATAAAACTATTTCAAAGACTAATTATAGAAAATTTAGAGTGGAAAACAAGCTCCTGCTTCATTTGAGAATGAAAATATTGTAGAAAATTATGGCCATATGCAGAGAAATGTGTTCATGTAATAATACTGATAACTATTAGGTTAAGACTGTTTGGTTCCTGAATATTAAGTTTGCTTCAGGAACATGATTATTCTGCAGTATATTCAAATTTGAATTTGAAATTTGTTACATAAGAATAATTTTATTGGTTGACTATGAGTACAATTTTAATAATCTAAAATAGATCTGTAAATTTTTCAACCATATTACCTATAATTGTCATCATATTGAAATACTCAAGACTATAGATATGCAGATACTTATTCAAGCAAAATATTAATGTCCTCTCAAATATATGTCTGGAAATATGATTGAAAAACGTGAAACCAACATTCCAATGATGCACATCAAGCATAGTATATGTAATTGTTACTGTATATTTTGAGAGTGTTATAGACTTCTCTTTTTCATCATGCCTCTGTTTTAAATATTTTAGTGATTCTATCAAGTATGTTAAAGACCTTAATGATTCCCATAAGAATTCAACAATAATTCCAACATTTTTCTAGTAACAAAAATATACAGATACCACTTTTTATGTGGTCATTAAAAATGAGTAAGTAAAAATTGTATTTTATGCATGTTGTGGACATCTGACTAATTTTAAACAAATAATTAGTTTTTCTTATTTATTTATGAGAAATTAGAGTCAATTAATCAGCCCTAGCTTAGTGGCTTTAATAAACACACTCCAGAGAGGGCAGTTGACAGGGTGCAGTTGGATAACAGGAGAATCTTCTAGCATACTATAGCACAACCAGATAATTATAGCTGACAGCATTTAGTTGTATATCTCAAAACAATTATTTAAGAGGATTTTGAATGTGTCTAACTCAAAGAAATTATAAATATTTAAAGTGATGACTATGCCAATTATCTCAATCTATCATTACACATTGCATACACATACTCAAATATCACATTGTACCCCCAAATAAATCCAAATATTGTGGGTGAAATATTTTCTACAACATGGAAAATGTGACCTCATGTGTGCTTTCCATCCTTATCTGTTGGAAGTACCTGTATCTTTGCTCCGTCACACATACCATGTGTATTATTTTCTCCAAACATGCAAGATTACTGTTGTGGTTTTAGGTATTCTTGTCCTCATTTCAGTCAAATAGAAAAGGAAAGGAGCAAACAGGCCAAGGAACTGATGCATATGACAATGCAATAAACAGAATGATTATTGGTAACATATCTAGTACTCATCCATTTTTATGGTCTTACATTTAAATGAGGCTCTGTTTATGAGAGAAGTAAGATACTAAATATTGTGTAGACACTGTTTTGTACATTGTGTAAAATTGTAAAATATTTTTTTATGAAATACATGCCTGTAATAGTGGGCCTGGTAATTTTAAATGCAATATTGAGAAAATATGGTATCCACTTAGTAAACTTTTGTACTAGATAATAGTTTAATTATAGCCATAGTGGACATTATTGCACTTTTCCACTGTAATTTTATGAAGAGTAAACCTGAATTTATATAACATAATACCTATGAAATTACTTCTAAAATTGTGTTTTTGATATTTCTTCCTTGATACAATAAAATACTGCAGTTTCCATGACTACCAAAAATCTGCACCATTTCATTTTCCTTCTTCTTGCTGATAATCATGATAAATACATTTAACTTATAAATTCCCAAAATGTGCTGTGTTCTAATCAGATCAATCTATTTTCTTATCAGAATTTGTTTTCTGATGAGTGGAATGCACTCATAAAGCTTAAGAGATAGATATCTTCTAGTTAATTATATCTTTAAAAAAAAAAGAATTCTTAAATTTTCCCAACAGTATTCTCTGTACACACAGGTGGGTAAGAAGCTAAAAATCTACATGATACTTTTTTTTTTCAATAGAGTTTTCATAGAAACCCAGCCTCAATCTCCATTCATTCTTTTTGTTCTATTAAATTGGCCTTTACTCTGATATTTCTAGTTATTATTATCTGATTTATGTTTCTTTCCTGGAAAAATATGTTCTCTGTTTATTTTGTATTGATTGTTTTTAGGTATACATGACAGTAGAATTCACTTTAATATAACTGTGTAAGCAGGGAACATATCTCATTCTACTTAGGACCCCATTCTCACAGATGTACATGATGGTGGGATTCACTGTAGTGTGTTCATATAAGTACATAAGAAAATTATTTCAGATTCATTCCATTGTCTTTCCTCTCCCTACTCCCCCTCCCTTCCCTTTGTATAATCTACTGAATATACATTTCTCCCTTCCCCCCATGTTATAGTTTGGATATGAGGTGCCTCCCAGAAGATCTCACACATCGTCTCATGTGTGAAACAATGCAAGAAGGTTTGGAGGGGAAATGATTGGGTGATCACCTTAACCTAGTCAGTGAATTAATCACTGATGGGATTAATTGACTGGTAACTGGAGGCAGGGGTGATATCCCTGAAGAAAGTGGTTCCTTGGGGGCATGGCCATAGGATATATATTTTGATTCTGGAGAATGATTTTTTTCTCTCTCTGTGCCTCCTGTTTATCATGTGAGCTCATTCCTTTCACCACACTCTCCCACAATGATATCCTGCCTCACCTCAAGCCTCAAGGAATGGAATGGGATTTCTGTGGACTAAGACTTCTGAAACTGTGAGCCCCCAAATAAACTTTCCCTCCCCTAAAATTGTTCTGGTAAGATCTTTCAGTCATAGCAACAAAAAAGCTGACTAAAACACTCCCACTTATTGTGAATTAACTTTCACTCATGAGTGAAAACATTCAACATTTGGTTTTATGGGACTGGCTTATTTCATTTAGCCAATCCAACTCCAGGTCCCTCCATTTACTTGCAAATGTCATAAAGTCATTCTTCTTATGGTTGAGTAATACTACATTGTGTATATATACTACCATTTCTATATCAGTTCATCTGTGGTAGGGCATCTAGATTTTTTTTTGCCTTCAAAAATCACATGTAGATCTGTCTAGCATCCTAATGGCATATATCTACCAAAACTTAAAATCTTATGACCTTAATTCCATTTGCCACAATTTCAGATATACCTGATTTGGTTAATGAATCTTACACTGAAAAGGTTCATGTTTAGAGTGAGTAAATAAATCTGACTTTCAATTGGAACAATACCTGAAGTGAAACTCTGATATGGCCAAAGCAAAGTAAAAGATATTTTCTCTGACTGAAGCTCTAGCATGGACTTGTTTTATTTGAGGGACACTATCTTAGCCTGTACTGTTTGGGGTCTTTTACATGGCAAATTTAACTTTGACACACTCTCAATTACTGAATTTTATCCCAATATCTGTGGCTTATTTTCATTAATTGGTTTATTCCTGAGTGTTCCTTTGGGGTCTTCTTTTTTTCCTTAATTTTATTTGTTAAAAATAGTAAGTCATTTGTCAATTCCTTTATTCCTTGATAAAACTTGAGGGTTTTTCCTAGAAATTTTAATAGATAGAGACTTTGGTCAACTGTATCCAATTTTCTATGTCATAAATGATTGTCTTCTAGTTGTACAAATGAGATTTTGTTAAAAATACAGCCTCAAATATCACCAGAAAGTTATTGAATCTTTTGTGATAAATTTCAGATAATTCTATTTGCATTAAAACTTGACAAGACTGAATTAAAATGTAGTACTCTGAATGGAAATATATTTATACTTCTTTTATGTGCAGTAACACATTCCATCTACAAATTTAATTAATTAACAAAGGTAAATAATTTAGGGTAATTAAGAAATTAAGGCACCATGATAAAAGTTCATTTTTTTTCAAAATGACACCACTGACAATGTCAGGAAGGCAATATTTCTCAAATTACTAGTCTTGCACCATTTTAGTAGTACATAGTGAGGACTGGTAACCCTCCTCAAACCAAGTCCCTATAGCAAATAATATGTTTCTAGAATAAAATAGACTTCAACAGTTGTTCTAATGCCATTGAGAGTATAGGTTCCATATAGCATCCAGCAACTCTTTGGTTATCTAATTGCTGATTCAATAGAACCAAAACCTCTATTACCAATTATGAACACTATTTAACATTTCTCTCCATTATGAAATGACAACAATTTTTTTAAAGAAACTGGCTATCTCTGGGAGATGAATTTAATAATTATGCTCCAATTAACAACTTCATTTGAAGTTTTTTGGGCTTTCTAAATTACAGTTAGTGCTCATAAAATATTTTGATTAGTTTCTTACTTTGATATAGTTTCCAAATCTTCATCCTTTCTATATTATGCTCTTAATGTCTCCATTTCTCCTTAGTTTGAAGAGCAATTGAATATAAGATAATATTGTTTGTGTCATCATAAACCTTCACTGATGAGCATGCATACAAATGTGTTCATATCCCAGTGTGTATTTTTCATTTTGAGCTTCCCTCAATGCAGATTAGTCCCATTTCATATGCACCCAAACTACATAGAGTTGGTGCCCGATATGTTGAATACTACAATCCTTGATTGACAATGAAGTTCTAGTTGACTACATGTTAATACCAATATTTGAGAGAAATGTCTCCAAATGTGACATTTTTGGGTCTGAGTTTCCTTAGCATTCTATGAAATCAAACATAAATCCTAAATGTTGTCAAAAACCTAAGCAACTGTAAATAATAATAACAACAAGGAGACAGAGAGACAATGTGCAGAGGAAAAAAAGTGGCAGAGTGGCTCCTCTGTCCAAGTGGCCACATTTATTTATACCAATAGGTTATGTTAGGTCATTAGTACCATAACCACATTATTGTTTAGAGTATCAGTAAAGTTGCTTATTCTGCAGTAACATTTCACAGTTACAATATGCAATGTTAGGAGCTTTATGCAATTCTCAACAAAGTCCATTATCTAAAGTTGCTGTTAGAAGGGCAGCTCCAGGAGCACCAGAGCTTGATGAAACATTGTAGTTATATAGCAAACAAGTTCTTCCAATTTCCAGGAACTATGTGCCTGCAAACAAGAATGAGGCTTGATGAGGCTCTAACACAGAGGCATCTCAGGGCATTGCCATACCAGCTAGACTTTGCACATATATTACCTATATTATTAGATTCTAAGAGAGAGATTACAGGGCATTCTAAGGATGGAAGAAGTAGGTCATTGAAACAGGGTGCTTGTTACTCACTGGGTGTTTTCCCACCAAGGGAACATTTCCCTGTACATTTTCACAGTCAGAATCCCTACAAGCAACTATTTCATTTTACTGGTATGTTATATTTTGAGAGAAAAGGAAGCATGAAGTAAAATAGGTCAGTTATCTACCCCTTTCATAAGATTCTTCTGTGTTTTCTTTTCCTCTTCTTAGACCTTTATAGCCTTGGTAGGTATTAGAAATATAGTTTCTTATTTCATTCTATAGAGTTCTATAAACATTACTCTTACTGTTTTTATACTGCTCTGGCCATAGGCTGCTGTTACAGAAGTATCTCACTAGAGTCTACACTTTTAATGTGATGATGCCTTCTGTGAAACAATGTCCTAAGAATTTAACTCATTATTATTATTATTTTTACTTTTTCGTCTATTTTTGTCATAAGAAATCCAGGTGTAGAAAACCTTCAAATGACAGAATATTTTAAAAAATCCTCTGAAGAGCTAATTGTTTCTTCTTATGAGAAATCTTAATTATTTCCCCAGCCTTATTTAAGAAAGTATAACAACATTAATAATTTTTTATGTGATAATTTTATCTTTAAAAATGATTACTGTGGAATTTTTGAGAGCAAAACTGGTAGAATTGAAAAACACATTCTAGTTCAGATATAATCTTAGTGAATTAAAATATTGCCTACATGAATATGAACTTAAAAATTTAAAAAAGACAGACATATTTTGCTATTTTAATTATCATATTATAATAAACTGACAAATGAAAATCAAAATGCAATGATATTTTATAGTCCTCTTGTAAACAGGTTGTTACTGTGTTTAAATTGTACAGGCACAAATTTATGGGTTTAACTAGTGTTGTAGTTTGGATATGAAATGTCTCCCTAAAGCTTCTCTTTTAATGTAGAAATGTCCACTGTAACCTAACTAATAGATTAATCCATTTGATGATTTAATAATTTGAATGGATTATTCCATGGTAACTGAAAGCAGCTGGGGTGTGGCTGGAAGAAGTAGCTCATTGAAAGCTTGACCTTGGGAATTATATATTGACCCTGGCTCCTCTCTTATTCTTTCTTTCTTTCCTAGTTGCCATGAGCTGAGCAGATTTCATCTGCTATGAGCTTCCACCATGTTGTTCTCATATTGAACCCACAGCAATGGAATCAGCTGACCATGGACTTAATCTCTGAAACAGTGAACACCAAATAAACTTTTAATCCTCTAAGTTTTTCTTGTCCAATGTTTTGGTTAGAGTGACAAAAATCTAACACCACTGCTATCTCCAAAAAATTGATTTATTTTAATGGTTCAGGCTTTACTTGATGGGCTATTTCAATAAACAGGGAGTGATTAGTCAGGGTAAATTTACCTTAAGATGATATTTCTCAGCTGGAGTATGGCAAGACATTCCAAGATCCTATAACAAGAGAAAATGCAAAAATTATAACTGTAAGTTATCAAATATTTATGTCATAAACAGAATGTTTTAAGTAATTTTTCTGAAAAACCATGCTTAATGATGCTCTTCCTTCTATACTGTCAGTATAGTCCAGAGAAATAAATCTTACTCCAGAGAAATAGATTATATTCGTTCTAGTCTTACATTTAGATACTTAAGAATTTTTATTTTAATTCTAATTCTGTGTATGTATGCTTCTCAGATGTTACATATTTTATTTCCAGAGATAGGTAGCTCTTCAACAGCTACTATGTAAAAATAAATTCCATAAAATAAATAACATATCCGTGTTATTTTGATATGGAAATGTGAGAAGAGGTCACTGTGTACATGGGTATTTATTTTCTTTACACAACTATTTTTAACAAATAAACCTACTTAGTGAGGATATTTTATTAAATAATTCCAAATTTTAATAATTTTATATCCACCCTCAAACATTTTGAGACAAAATAATTGAAAATAAATATTATCTTGTATGAACATTTTCAAAAGAAGATAAATGAATGGCCAACAGGTGTCTGAAAATGTG
The DNA here is from genome assembly GCF_052094955.1 of Ictidomys tridecemlineatus. Taxonomy (NCBI): domain Eukaryota; kingdom Metazoa; phylum Chordata; class Mammalia; order Rodentia; family Sciuridae; genus Ictidomys; species Ictidomys tridecemlineatus. The sequence continues at coordinate 127,068,818 of NC_135482.1, forward strand.
TATTATTCATCAGCAAAATGAAAATCACAACCAATGAATTATCACCTTGCATTTGTTAGTGTGGCTAAAAAAGACAAAATATAACATGTTTGTAAAAATATGAAAAAAGAACACTTTAACCCTGCCAATGGAAATATAAATTAATATATCCTTTATGAAAAAGTTTATAGAGGCTCCTCAAAAATTTTAAAAACACAAATATCATATGATCCAACAATCAAACTTAATTTCTGAATATATATCCAAAGGAAACAAAATCAGCATCTTGAAGAGATATCTGCATTCCTACATTCATTGGAGCATATTCACAATAGCTAATTTATGGACATAAACTAAATCTATACACAAATTAAATGATTAACATGCACTCACATTCACACATGCATACACACACACATACATATATACACACACAGACATATAAAATGGGAAATTCTCCAGTCATTAAAAAAAATCTATCAGTTTTGACAATAAGGATATCTAGAAGTCATTATAAGAAATGAAATAAGCCAGTCACAGAAGTACATACATTGTAGGGTGTAACTTAGATATTAAATCTTACAGAAAAAGTCAAATTCATAAAAACAGAGTACAATACTGGTTATCAGGTCCATGGCTGTATGGCAAAGAAAGCTGGAAGACGTTGCTCATAGAATATAAATTTTCATTATAGGTGAATAAGTTCTGAAGTTCTTTACATGGTGACTATAATATACAACAATGTATTGCTTCTTAAAAATTTGAAAATAGATTGTAAGTATTTTTAGCCATCAAGAAATTCTAAAGTAACTCTGAGGTGACATAGACTAATTTGTATGTAGCATATATGTATATCAAGTGTATATGATTTTGTGCATATTAAATATATACAATTTTATTTCAATTATACCTCAGTAAACTGAACATACTTTTAAAAATATTGTCTACCTATAATTCCAAATATAAAGATTTTCTTCTGTATAGTTTATACTAGGAATACAGAAACAAACATGGTAGCTTTACAAACTCAGAGTAAGTTCAGAAAACAACTTACTGTATTTAGTCTATTGAATCTAATAAACATAAACATATTAGATAAAAAATTATGCATTTAATCATATGCATATTATTATATTTTAGAATTCAAAATTAAAAATCAAACTTTAAATAATTATCCACATTACATCTGTCAAAATGGTAAATGGTATTTCAATTATAACACTTATGGAAGTCATCACTTTAGTTTTTTTTTTACTTTTTTCTTTTCTTTCCTTTTTTTTTTTTGATACTGGGGATTGAATTCAGGGACACTTGACCACTGAGCCACATTCCTTGGCTCTATTTTGTATTTTACTTTTAGACAGAGTCTAACTGAGTTGCTTACCACCTCACTTTTGCTGAGGCTGGCTTTAAATGTGTGATCCTTCTGCCTCAGCCTCTGGAGCTATTGGGATTACAAGCTCTCTCAGTTCAGTTAATGTAAAAAGCCATGACTGTACCCATATTGAGTTATTAATTGCCATGATTAATCCAGAGTGCCCCTGATTAGGTTTTTTTTCTGTAGTTTTTTCCATTGTATTATAAATAGACAAAATTATTAAAATTATTTATGGAGATTTACACCTAGATCTGAGCACCAGGAAAGTGTCTGACACATGCATTCTAGTTTAGATTAAGTTACTTGTGTCTTAGCTCACATTATACACCTCTAATGTTGGAGGAAGGTCACCTTCAACCTATTGTTGAAAGAAGGTCTTGATATCACCCAAGACCATACTTAAGTAAGTTAGTCTCACAAATACCAGATTTCTCTGAAATCCTGGAAGTGTTTTCTAGACCCTTTGATCTCATTGTGCCTTGGGGCTGGTTCACATATATGTTGTTATAGAATAGAATGAGAGAAAGAAAAAGTAATTAATCAAAACAAATTATAGTAAAAACAGTATTTATTAGCAATTTTCCATTATACAGTTTAACAATGGAAATTCAAATCTGTTTATAGATAGTTAAACTTTAAACAATGTCCTTGAAAAGTATGCCATAGAAGTTACTAGTTTGAAATGGTTTTAAAGACAAATTGGTAGCTGTATGGTTCATGGGAAAGGGCTAAATTCAAACTAAACAACAAATCAACTTAACTTTATAATTCAGACCTTAATCTTTTTCCTACCAGATTTTTAGATTTATATTTCTCAATTTTATTGTGACTATCTTGTCACCAATTTATTGTGTCACAATCATATTCATGTCATTATAAATTTCTAACATAAGCTAAAAAGCACATCCTAGGAACATGTTTTTTATTATTTCAAAAAACGTATTTTGTTTTGTTAGTAGTTAAGAAAGCATTATCGTAAGTGAAGGCATAAATGAAGGCAAAAATAAAAAGTAAGTTATTCTGAAAATAATGTGGATATGCAGTCATTATAGATTCAGAAAATTATTATGAGAGGCTTTATCAAAAGAAATCACAGAGGTTGATCAAAGTTATCCTGATAAGAATTTGGAACAAACAGACACTATTATTATCAACATGACCTGGGGAAGTTCTGAAACATTTAGCTCAGCTAGAGTAGAGGTATAAGATACCTTGAAGACAAGGTCAAATATAGCCCAGTTTAAAACAAACAAACAAACAAAAACCAGGGATAAACAAAAGTTATAAAACTTGACCACTCTAAAAGTAGCATTAACAACGAATACAAATGTTCCAAAAAGCACAATTTAAAACTCTATAAACAAGAAGTTATAGAGATTTTGAAAATTTAATTAAAAAACAGTAAGTCAAAATATATCAAATATAAAATATAAAATGACAACTTGAATTTATTTATTTATTTTTTTGTACCAGGGATTGAGCCCAGGGGCGCTTAACAACTGAGCCACATCTCAAGCCTCCTCCCTTTTTCAAATTTGATATTGAGTCTTGCTAAATTTCTTAGGGCCTTGATAATTGGGTGATACTGGCTTTGAACTCTGATTCTTCTGCCTCAGCCTCCTGGGCTGCTGGGATTATAGGGGTGTGTAACTGCACCAGGCAACAACTTGGATTTTAATCTTGATTTTAGACAAAGGATATACAGGAGCACTTAAAAGATAACATATTTTTATAATGCTAACAACTACAAGTTGTGAAGTCATAACTTAGTAATACCACTGCTTAAAATTAACTACAATGAACTTTCAGAAAAAGGATGCTAATAAAGGAATAGAAATGTATCAACTACAAAATGTTCAAAATACCTCTTAGTTTAAAAAAGATCAATTAGGCAAAACTAGTAAAGTGGACTAAAGAAATTAAAACAAAAAAATGAACTTAAATAAGTTTATTTTCAAATGCACATTAAAGTTGTCTATATATGAGATGCCTCAAAGGAAACTTCAATGATTTCCAGAGGATAAAATGTTAAAGAGCAGCAAGAAATTGAAAACAAGTTTGAAAGGTCTCTATCACCCAAAATATCAAAACCAAGACTAACCTACTGACACTTAGATTAATAAAAAATACAAAATAGAGTGGTGGCAGCATTTACATAAAAGAATGGTAGTTAAAGTATGTCCTGTCAAAATAGTCATAGTGCTAGATTAAGTCTGTATTCCTAGTAATTCAGGAGATTTGAGACAAGAGAATTGAGAATTTGAGGCCAAACACAGCAATTTAGCACAGTTTAAAGAACTTAGTGAGACTCTGTCTCAAAATAAAAAAAATAAAAAGTGCTAGGGATGTATTTCAGTGCTAAAGTGCTTCTTGGTTCAATCCTGAGTACCTAAAGAAACAAATAAGTACATAAATAAATAAATAATTTATTTCATTACATTATACATGAGAAACACAAATAATTATCAGAAGAAAATATGGTATATTAAATACTTACATCACTGCAAAATAAGGACACCAAAAAAAAAAAACTACATAAAGACCAACACTAAGTGCAGAAAAATAACTTGATATGGGAATAATTAGAAAAATATAAAGAAAGCAGAAATTAATAGTGGAGGAAACAAAAGAACAGAAGAAATGAAAGCAAAAGCATATAAGTGAATACAAACAATCAATGTCAGGTGAATGGCTGTGACTTAGGAACAAAGCACAGAGCAGCCCCTGCACCTTGAAAGAAACATCAATCAGGCACCAACAAAACTGCCTGTCAAGAAATTGGCTGCACTAGTCAGGCAGACTCAATTACAGAAAAGGGTGATACTCCAAATTCAGGCCTTGGCAGCAACACTGATGCCCAGGGCTCAAGCAAGAGTTCATGGGGGATTCAGCATTCCGCTCTGCCAGGGGCTTGCTTCAAATATGGATGTGAAGGTCACTGGGCTCCCAATGCCCAAACCCATGGCCTCCTTCCAGGCCATGCCCCACTTTTAAGCACACAGGACATTGGAAGAGTGACTGTCCCATGGCTGGCCCTTCTTCAGCACCTCTACACAGAGGTATGACCAGCCAGGTGGTCCCTTCTCTTGAAATATTGGGGTTCACAGAAGACTGAAGAAGCATAGACTTGAGGACCCCCATCACCCTCGCTGAGCCCAGGATAACTCTCCAGGTAGTGGGTAAGTCCATAACCTTCCTTGTGGACATGGGGGCTACCTATTCTGTCTTGCCTGCCCACTCTGTCTCTGTTTCCTTCCCAGATCTCAATTATGAGGATGGATGGCAACCCTCATGCCCAAACTGAACTGCCAAGCTGGGGCTGTGCCCTGGAGGGACACCCATTCACACACTCTTTTCTGGTCATTCCATCCTATCTGGTTCCTCTCCTAGACAGAAATGCTCTCCAATTATTAGGAGCCACCCTCCAACTACACCTCAAGAATACTACCACCCATCTTCTTCTGCCTCTTATCTTTACCCTCTCTAATTACCTGAAAATACCTACTGTGCCATTGCCCCCTGATCTAGTCAATCCCCAGGTCTGGGATGTCTCCAAGCCAGTCATAGCCTCCCACCACAAGCCAGACTGTATCTAGCTGAAACCCCAAAATAAATTTTCTTTGCATCCCCAATTTCCCATCTCCCAAACCCATAGGGAGGGACTTAAGCCCATCATAGACCAGTTACTTGCTCAGGGACTCCTCATCCCTACTGACTCCCTCTGCAACACTCCCATATTGCTGGTATGCAAACCCTCAGGTGCCTATTGCTTAATTGCCTCTGCCTAATTAATGAAGCCGTTATTCCCATTCATCCTGTGGTTCCCAACTCTTACATTCTTCTTTCTCATATTCCCCCTTTACTTTAAAATCCACTCACTTTACTGTCCTGGATCTTAAAGATGCCTTCTTTACAGTGCCTCCTCATCCTGACTCTTATTACCTTTTTGACTTCACATAGTAAGACCCTATATCTTTTAGGTCTCAACAGCTGACCTGGGCAGTCTTACCTCAAGCTTCAGTGACAGCCTCCACCTCTTTGGGTAAACCTTGGCATAGGACTTAACTGCTTGTTACTTGGGGAATAGCACTCTCTTACAGTTGGATAGAAGCCTTCCCTACCTCCAGGGAAACTGCTGACACCGTCACCTCCATCCTCATTGAGCAGATCATTCCTGGGTTTGGACTTCCCACCTCCATCTAGTTAAACAACAGTCTGGCCTTCACTTCTCAGGTTGTTCAACTAGTCTCCAAAGGCCTTAACATTACTTGGAAGGTCCACATCCCCTACTGACCCCAATCCTTGGGTAAGGCTGAGAGGGCTAACCGCATTCCCGAGGATCATTTCACTAAACTTGCTATTAAATTCAGGCTGTCCTGGCCCAATCTCCTGCCATTGACCCTCACCCAAATTCAGGCATTCCTAGAGCCCCCTCAGACCTGAGCTCCTTTGAGCTACTCTATGGGTGCCCTTTCTTAATTAACTGAAACTTTCCAGTCACTCCTCCTCCCCTTGTGTCCTACCTGCCCTATCTCACACTTCTACACAAATTCCTAAGGGAACACACAGACTGGTGTCTTCTTGTGCCATCTGTTACCTTTATCCCAACACAACCAGGAACTAAATCAGACTCTCTTCAACCAGGTGACACCATCTTACTTCTAAGTCACCTGCAGGTGGCCTGGTTGAATCCAGGGATGTTAAGGCTGACTGCCCAACTGCATCCAGTGGAGGGCAATCACCTCAACCAATAAACTGAGAGAGGGTAGTGACATCCTGTTGCCATGTTGCTTGGATGTAAAAGTGCTATCTATGGTCTGGGATAGAAACTTAATAGAGATTAATGATTAGTAAAAGAAGGAGAGACTTGGCGAGAAATCTTGAGTTTGGTGGGCCCCGGCATGGTGGAAGTCCAGGACTGGACATTTGGAACAGGTGCTTTCTTAAAGCAGGAGACATGATACCAGGGGGAGTGGCCCAAGAGCTTGGCCATTGAGGTAGTAAGTATGACTGTATGGGGTCCCGTCCAGGAAGGTTCCAATGATTGAGGATGTAGCTGTAGAAGTAAGATGGTGTCACCTGGTTGAAGAGAGTCTGATTTAGTTCCTGGTTGTGTTGGGATAAAGGTAACAGATGGCACAAGAAGACACCAGTCTGTGTGTTCCCTTAGGAGTTTGTGTAGAAGTGTGAAATAGGGCAGGTAGGACACAAGGGGAGGAGGAGTGACTGGAAAGTTTCAGTTAATTAAGAAAGGGCACCCATAGAGTAGCTCAAAGGAGCTCAGGTCTGAGGGGGCTCTAGGAATGCCTGAATTTGGGTGAGAGTCAATGGCAGGAGATTGGGCCAGGACAGCCTGAATTTATTAGCAAGTTTGTAAGTGCTGGCCTGATACCTATGGTGGGTGCCCTTATAATTCATGCAAAAAAAATCTTCCTAGATAACCCTTGCTATGAGAATCAAATATACACCAAATTAACTATTTGGAACCCATGCTACCTTAAATGGGCTTCTGGTGTTCATGGTAAATGTTATTATTGTTTTTTTTTCAGGCACCCCTCCGCCTCTATCAGAATATGGAGAATTTACATACAAGTGTTCCCTCAAATTCACATAACCATCCAGGAGCAAGAGAAGGAACTCCAACACCACCTGAATGCTGTGGGCCATCTTAAAGCTGATCCTTTCTCATGGATGGTCCTAATACATCAGGACCTTCAGCTTCTCAATTTATCCAAAGTTAGTAATATTTTAGACTGTTTTCTCTGCACAGGTTTATACCGTACTCTGTTAACTGAGAAACCCATTGATCTTCCTCTCAATACTTCAACTAAACCTCGTGGACCCCCCCCCCCAGCCTTTGAGGAAGTACCTCTTTTTTGTAACTCATCAGGGAATTTCTCCTAATGTTATATTTCCTCTAGTTCAGTACCCTGTGACCAGATCGTTTGAATTTCTTCCCCAACCTTTGCTCCTCTGGGGTTCTTTTCTGGGTGCAATGGTATCATAACAAAAAAATATAAGCCTCAACATGCCCTTTGCTTTTTGTGTTCTTTCCACCTTGGTCCCTCAATTAACTCTGTACAGTGAGGCTGAAATAGCATGGCTTGTTACTATTTTCCTTTCCAGGACAAGAAAGGCATCTTTCTACCAGTAATAGTTGGACTTTCCCTGGACTCCTCATTTGCTGCCTCCAGACTGGGATCAGAAGGACTTGGTTATCCAGTAACTGCTACTCAGAAGCTTGAACAACAACTTTGGAAAATGGTAGAAGCATCTGCTGCCTCTCTTGCTTCCCTACAAAGGCAAATAACATCCATTGCCCAATTTTCATTACAGAACTTTCAAGCCCTAGATCTCCTGACAGAAGACAAAGGAGGAACCTGTCTATTCCGGAAAGAAGGAATACTACTAGTATATCAATGAAACTGGATTGGTCAAAAAGAATGTCAATATACTCCATCATCCAGGTTCACCCAAAAGTGCATAGGTGAAATTGCCACAGTGATCTTCAACCAGATGCTCCTACACCCCTACAGTTGCCTCCCCACAAAACCAATACCCAAGCGACTTCCTTCCCCCAGTGTCCCAAAGCCAGCAGGAAGTAACCATATAAATTTGCCACCCTATATCATCAAAAAGACCAGGCTGTCAGGTTGATGGCTGTGACTTAGGAACAAACCACGGAGCCTGCAAGAGCAAAAGAGACACCAATCAGGCACCGATGAAACAACCTGTCAATCAGCAGGGTCTCTTGGCCAATCCTGGATCTCAGCTAGTCCCCCCTACCAACTCCATTGGGTCAAAAGACTCTAAAAATCCCTTCTTCTTTCCCAAACCCTTCCCTTCCTTCTATAAGCCCCATAAAATTTCAGTCTGACTGAGACCCCATGCAGTTTCTCCTCAGACCTTCTTCCTGTCTGCTCTGTCGGTCTGATAGAGTTCTGCCTGGGAGAGAATCTCAATAAAGCATCATTCAGCAGCTCTTTTAAATCTGCCTCCTTTTGGTTACTGCCATTGCCTGACCTTACAAACAACACAATAATTTTAAAACACTAGATTCTAAAGTGAAAGCATTGGAAGAAAGCACAAGTATACTGATTGCAAATCATAGAGAAAATAATTTCCAAGACATACGAACATAAAAAGAAATATTCAAGTAAGACTATTTTACAAAATTAAGCAAAAATAGAATAAAAATAACAGAAATTGATAGTTTTGCAGGAAATTATGATATATGATATCAGTAGATACAGAAAATCTGATTAGATCATCTAAAGAAGAAATGGATTTGTGGAGAAAGAACCCTTCACACAAAAGTGCTAGCCCATGATGGTACCTTGAGGAATTTTACAAAATGTTTAAAGAGCACAATGTTTATTACAGATCTCAGAGCAAAGAAAATGCTGGAAATCATTCACATTTTAAAAATCATTTAAGAGGAACATTTATTTCCAGACCTATAAACAATTACAAAACAGACACAAATATATACCAAATATATACCTGTATGTATATGAAAATCTTAAATAATAGCAAAAAGTCAAGAAATTGCATTCAAAACCTCCAGGGGTTTAGGATCAGTTTGGACTTAAATTACATGATTATCTAAGAAGCTGAATGAAAATAACTGGACATGATTCAAGAACGATTTATAACACTCAACAAAATATAGATTGAATATCTTCCCTCATTTGATTAAAACATTGTCAATTTTAAATCTCTAAATTATTATTATTCCAAACACAAGGGCACATTTTCTAACACATTCATGTTAGCATATATTATATGTACATGTGTATCTCATATATATACATATGTCTTATATGTATATATCTTATATACATACATATACACAAAAATGATATGAAATATATATATGTATATATCTTCCTGACTAGAGTCAAGAAGATACCTTAAAGATTTTTTTTATACCTATTACTGTTTAATATTGTACTAGATATACTAGTTTTTGGAAATATACAAAAGAAAAAAATGGAAAGATAGAAGTGACAAAAATTGAATGAAATTCTTTCTATTTAATCATTTTCAAATGATCAGTTACATATTTGGGAAACCCAAAACGGTGCCAGTAATGAATATGGGGCCTCCTGTCTGCATGATAAGCATGAGGTCTACCCCTGGGCTACATCCACAGCCTCTTAAATTAATATTTAATAATAAAATACTATTATATTTAAGAACAAAAACATATTAGAACATGTAATAGAAGAGTCAACTCTCTCTCTCTCTCTCTCTCTCTCTATATATATATATATATATATATATATATATATATATATAATTGGATTTCTATAACACTAATAAAATTCCATCTATCAAATAACATCAAATGATATATTCCATATCATTTTTGTTTATACGTATGTATATAAAATGCACATATACATACGATATATGCTAACATAAAGGTGTGAGAATGTAACTGTCTCAAAGACTTTGAAAGATACTTTTATTTACATAGTACAGGAGGTTGAACCCAGAAGAAGTCTTCCACTGAAGTGTATCCCCTTTCCTTTTTATTTTGAGATGGTGTCTTGTTAAATTGCCCAGGCTGCCCTTTAACTTGTGATCCTCCTTCTTCTGCCTCCCAAGTCACTATAATTACAGGTCTTTGTCTGGCTAAAAGATATAAATTTGCCTGTATATGCTCAAAGAAACTATCTTTTAAAGGAAAGAATAATAACCCTAAAAATTACTACAGTAATCACACTGCTCATACAGTTTCAATACTGTAAATATGAAACTGTCATATTTATATGGATAAAAAATAAATAAATGTTTTGGTGTTCTGTGGTTATTAACTGAATGAAACAATTTATAGATAACAGGTAAATTAAATAAAAATTATGAATTTGTAAATGAGAATTGCAAATTTACATCCAAAATGTATTTTATCCTTAAAAATTTTATATTATATATATGTGTGTGTATGTATGTATGTACCTTTAGCATATGAATTATTTTCTTGTAAAGTTTTTAATAGCAAAAATCAAGAAGCGGATCAAAGACTATCAGAAACATAATAAAATAGTCACAAGTCAACATGAACAGGACCTGGTTGATTAAAAAAACAAAACAAAAATTTTCCTCTTCTCAATAGAGGATGTTATAATACATAAAATAAACTTTTATGAGTTGTTTATAAATACATTTTTTTTGCAAATTTCTAAAGTTTTATTATGCATAAAACACATAATTTTAAATTCATAGATACACAGTAATACTAAGAGAAAATATAAATATATGACTTTAAAAGAAATATGAAATAATTCATCATTTTAAGATGGTAAATATAATAAGCAATGTGAAATATTTTTCTTTATATATATTTTTTTGTACCTTAGGGTAATCAGATGGAGGATGGGAAGCCTATTATAAAAGCATAAAAGTATTTTAGAAAATTAAGCTTAACATATTTCAATCTCTTAAGAACTGGTGGCTTGGGAAAATAATCACCAGTGCTTTCTAATATCACAAAAGGGAGACAAAAAAACATTATGCTCTATATAATGAAAGTATATAAAAAACATCTTTGAGAAATAATTGCCAAAACATCACTCTTGGATTTTATCTAGTCTCTAGATTGAACTACTGATTTATAGGAAATTCACAGGAAGAGAGGAATAGGTCAAATGTCACCACAGGAATAAAAAAAAAAAAATCAAAATCAGACTGCTGAAAACACAGTAAAAAATAAGATTTCTATTGTAAATGCACATTGAGAAAAAACTTAAAGATAAGAAAACATATAGGAAACCTTAATAACCAATTAATATGCAAAGCTATTTTATTTTCTTTCTTACCATAATTAATACGGGATGATAGTGAATGCTCTGTGTGAACAAACTTTAGATGTAACAATGGTTTTGTGGCCAGAGTTGAAAAAAATTATTTAAAATATTGGTAAAATGTTTAACAATTATACAGTATTAAAAATACATTCCAAAACTGTCTGTGATGAAAGCAAATGTGGATGTAAGGTTTTCTATATCATGGTAATTGTTGAGAATCAGTGATTGATACATGAGTATTCATTATACCATCCTATTTTGCATATGTTTGAAATTTACCATAATAAATGCAAGAAAGAAAAACAAAAATTCCATAACATAAATATTTCTATAACAATAATAAAATTCTATTTATCAAATAACATTTTGCATTACCACTATTTTTTAGTTCCTACTGTTATACATATTCTAAAGTCACAGAATAAATATTATTAATGTATAATATTCAGAAAATATTACTTTTGTAAAATGTCTATGAGATTATTTTAAGCCAAATTTAAGGCTTGGGAATTAGACAATCTATTAAACTTTGGAAAGATTTAGTATCATTTGACACTCTATAAAATACCAGTTGAACTTTGTTCTACCTGGCCAGATGCACAGTACTTGAGGAGAAGGGGATAAGTTGGCTGGTGGGAAGTGTTACTGGATCAAATTAAATGGTGAAAACTCAGAAAAAAAAAGATGTAGGACAAATTCATCCTTTAGATAATGCTTTTAAATATTTTAGTTTGTGTTTGTTTTTATTTTAAACCAATTGAAAATACAATTCTTGTTTTTCTAAATATCTCATCATATTCCCTTCAAAGAGCACTTGTTCTCTTTAACTTTGTTATAACTTCACTAAAAAGGAAGCCATATTATCTGTAATAATTTTCTATTTTTAATTTTCAGTTCTATGTATACACCTAAAAATTATTTTATCATCCTGTGTAAACATAGATATGGTATATTTTAGAAGCAAAATTTTATCACAAGTGTATAAAATACCTAAAATATATTGATTGGGTTTGGGGACACATTTGTAACTTTTAGAACATCAGGAGCACATAATTTTTCTTCTTTAAGTAAAACTCATTACAAGATCTTTAGAGAAATAGAGAAGCCAAATATTAATTAAAGGCTTTACTTTATAACTCTGGTGAGTTACAACTTCAATCTAGATAAGAATATTAAATTTAACTGTCTTTAAGATTACCGCAGTAATATATATGATATATTATTTGGCCACCTTAATGAACATCTTATCATTTAAGGAGTGAAATAAAAGTCATTCTAATTTATTTGTAAGACTATAATAAAACAGGTTCTGCATGAAATTAGGTAGAAATTGGAGTTGTAAATTTTGGCCATGTCAAAAAAAACCCACAAACAAATGCAACATTTTTATTGCAGAATACTGCTAGAGACACATTAAAAAGTATGGAATTATCAAAATTTACCTCAAGCAAAAATAGTACCTGTGTTACATAAACCTGAACTTAATGGCTGTATAATATTGGTGTCAAACCATTATGCCTAAGATATGCATATTGCTGTGTTAATATACTCAGTTGTTAAGATATTTAAAGATTTTGATTTTCAAGTTTTGATAAAATTAAATATATAAAAAGTTTCAGTGAGTGCATGAGCATTTCTGATATTTACAGAAAGTAAAATTATTTAAATTTAAAATATCTTTCCAAAGATTAATATCAGAGATGAGAAAACTAGCTACTCCACTATTATGTGTCTATCTATTATGTGTCTATCTTTGGGGTAGTATACAAAATAAATACTTTCTGAAAAAACATCAAAAATATATGAAAGACCAATGAACAGTTCCCATTTATAAATAAAAGAGCTATCTAAATATTTATAAATGTTTCTAAATAACATAGACATTAATGCCTACCTTGATTGCTAAAGTGAGCATTAAATGCAGAATATTAAGAGATTAAAAAAATAAGAATCAATTTATATGTAATTTTAATCAAAAGTATAGTATCCCAAAATAAATGCCTGTTTTTGGAATACTGCTTAAAGATTTTGTATGGAACTATGTCAGTATATATTCTAGCTTTTTATGTAAGTAGGAGAATTTCTGTAGTGATGCAAGTTTCTACCGTAAGGGAATTAATGTTGTTTTTTTATTTACAATATCACCAACTGTACATACATTTAAAATTTTAAGCAACCATGACAGAAAAAGCAGGAAGAAGTGGATTTATTGCAGTTTATTTATTATAAACTATTATGATATTTATCTTTTATTTATAATTGATTTACTGTTTTGCCATTATTATTATAACTATATTTATCATTATTATTTATATTAGTTCACTGTATCTTTGACAGATATCTAAGAAAAACAACTTAAAAGAGGAAAGGCTTATTTATGCTCACAGTTTCAGGGGTTTCACTTCATGCTCTGACAGCTGTATTGCTTTGGGCCTGAGAAAAAGCATGGTGGAAGGATGTGCTGGAAGAATGCTGCTCAGCTCAGCCAGGAAAGAATGAGATAGGAGAAGGGGACTGACTGAAGACAAGTTATAATCCTCCAAATCACACCCACAAGGATCTACTCCCTCACACCAGGTCCTGCTTCTCACAGCCTCCACAACCTTCCAGCAGTTCACTGAACTATCAATGTATTAATCTACTGATGAAGTCAGAGCCCTAATGAGCTAATCTTTTTCCAAGAGCCATTCCTCTGAATATTGCTGCAGTTGGAACTTTTAACATAAGAGAAATTGGGAGACACCTCAAATCCAAACCATGACATTATTATGTTTCTGCTACAATTATATTATAAGATAGAGTATTCACTTGAATGTTGAATATCCAAGAGGGAAAAATTAAAAGAAGATTCTTGAAATCAACAAGTAGATTCTATAGTTATTGTTATGGTTCTGATGTGAGGTGGACCCCAAAAGTTCATGTTGAAGACAATGCAAGAAGGTTAAGAGGTGAAACGATTGGTTATGAGAAGCTTAACTCAGTCAATTAATCCCCTGATGGGATTAACTAAGTGGTAACAGAAAGAAGGTGGGATGTGGCTAGAGAAGTAGATCATTGCAGGAGTGATTTGGGGTATATATTTTGTATCTGACAAGTGGAGTCTCTCTCTTTGGTCTTCCTGGTGTCATGTTCCCAGTTGTTTTTCTTCACCACACTTTTCCACCACGATGTTCTGCCTCCTTCTGCCCCAGAGCAATGAAGTTGGCTATTGATGGACTGAGACCTCCTATACTGAGCCTCCAAATAAACTTTTCCACTTCTAAAATTGTTCTTGTTAGTTGTTTTGATTACAGCAATGAAAAAGCTTACTAAAACAGTTACTTGAACTAAGAAGCTATTATTAGTTGATGCAATGAACAGAGTAGAAAGTGACCTCCAAAATATCCGCCTTGATTTATACTTTTGTATAATCACCTCTTCTTAATGTTGGAAGGACCTGTGACTTGCATCTAGGCAATAGAACATGGCAAAGCTATGCCACTGCTGTGACTGCATTAGATAACACTCCATGTTGCTGGCTGATGTACCCTTTCTCTCTGTAAGGTTGGCTTTGAAGAATAAAGCTGCCAGTATTCATACAGCTAAAAGGAAATGAATTCTAACACCCTCATGGAGCTAGGAAGCAGCTTTTTTCCTACATGAGCATCCAGCAATAAAGCAACTGTGAAGACACATAGATTTTAACCTTGTGAAACCTTAAACAAATAAGCCAACTAATCCTTCCTTGGATTCTTAACCCACATAAAATGTGAGTTACAATATGTGAATCATTTTAAGCTGCTAAGATTTTTATAATCCATTATGCCATGTGTAAACAAATGTATATAGTCAGAAATAATATCAGCAAATAGAGTCTTAGAATAAAGCTAACATTGTTTTCCTGGCAAGAAAGAGTCCTGTTACTCAATATGTGTTCACCAAAGAGAGATTGAAAAATGTAGACAAGGAGTAAAAAGGAGAAGGTACACTAAGTGATGCGGGTCTGGAGTTAGGTGTCTAAATGGCTCAGGAAGTGAATGGTAATATATTTACTGTAACATTCAAATTACACACTTTGTAAATTAGGTTTCACATTACTGTTGCTTCTAAGAAGCCTTGTTTTGTGTAATTTAAATGTGAAGGTGCCTCAAATAGTAGTGGACTAAGATCATTCAGCAGAGGCTCTTGTATGCTTATAATATAAAAAAAAGAAATATATGTCTATAAAATGGTGATGAGTCTGGATCATGATTTATCAACATAAGTTCCTTAGAAATGAAGCAGGGAATTGGAGAACCTAACTAAAAAGCCAATCATTAAACCCTAATGCAGACCTACAGAAAGAAAAGAGGTGGATGGTACAGAGGAGACTTACTGGAGGATCCTGAGCAAGGAAGCCATTGATGTCCCCAAGCCAGATTCTTGTGTTCTTGCTTGAGAAGACTTGTGGCAAGACAGAAGACTTATGTAAAATAACAGGAAAGTTACTTTTTAGAAGGGATAGAAAAGAGGAAAAGGGGACATTATCAAGTGAGAGAGTGGATCCTCTCAGACAGGACAATGACCCTCACCAAGTCAGGGGGTTTTAAGGATTTTGGGGTCTCATTGTTCCTGCCTCAATTTATAATAACCCCTTAATATGCTTGTTACCCTTTGAGGGAGAGTCTGAGATGTCCTTATTGCCAGGGTGATTGGGTAGTTGTGACATATATAGTTTCAGTGATAAGGGAGGGTCCTAACAGCTTGCTTAGAAGAGTAATGATGACATGGTCAAGAAACAGTGGTTTTCTTGAGAGGATATAATTAATTATTTCAGGAGGAAGTTTTGAAATACCAGGCCCCCCATCTTCTTCTGATAAAGCTCTTCATGGCTTTCAGTCTCCTTTCCTTATCATTTCCTGCTCACTAGCTACTAACATGAATATTCTGGGTACTAAAAAACTGGGCTTTACCAAAGTCTTCTGGAGATTTGAATGACTAGTCTATAGTCTGAGAATCAAAGCAATACACTTGTTTTTTAATGATATTTACCGATTTGGTAAAAACTAGAGGAATCACCAAGTCAGGGGGTTTTAGGGATTTGGGGGTCTCATTGTTCCTGCCTCAATTTATAATAACCCCTTGCTCTTGCTTCCCTAAACCACAAATCTAGAGATAATTTGGTAATATTGGTGAATAAAAATATCAGTAAAACTAAACAGGATAAAGTTGTGGAGAGAGAACATTGGGTAGAAGAATACCAGAGAAAAGAGGCTGAGGCAAATATGATCTAAAAGCAGTGATAGGATCTAAAGTACAATCTAAAGTATTATCTAAAAGCACAAACCCTACATGTGCAAATGTGTATGCTGGATTGGAAAGTTAAATGTTTGTGCTTGTGTGTGCTTGCTCATGCATGCATATGCACATGTGAATGCATGTGTTTTTAGGATAAGATTTGCAGGACTTTCACCAGATCTGCCTCTGTTCCAAGTAACGGTGGCAAGAAACATGGCTCTATCAGTGTTTTTAAAACAGGAATGTTCATATTCAGGTTTGCTACTTTTAAGGACAGTAGCTTGTTTTATTTCGAATCAATTATTTTAAAATTATAACAAGAGAGTACACAGAAAATTACTTCAAATAAAGAATAAATTTTTACTCTCACAAAAATCCCACCTGTGGTGACTAGAAAGTTAAGCTTCAGAAAAATCATTGCAATTTATAACCAAAGAAAAGAAAGTTTACAAAAGTCATGGATTCTGTAAAGGCCAGAAATAGGACAAAAGCCCCAAAAAAGTGTATTGTAGAAAGACCAATACAGGGAAAAAAAGACATTTGTCAGCGTGAATCAGATTTGTTCAGGCACCATTTTTCAAGGCTTAGCTTGTATCCATTAAATACATAGAAAAAGGGTGAAACAGAGTATAAAGAAGCCATATTAATTAAAATATGTTTAGAAACTCTAAGAAAGTCACTTTTAAGACATAATATCACTACATCAGAGGAAATAAAATATATTAATTGAGTTTTCATGTAATCAACAGGAATTAATCCCAGAACATGGGCAGAGAAAGAGCATTATGAGAAATGGTGGGTTTTGAGTCATCTAAAATCCACTCAGAATCTCCAATAATATCAAAATGACTGCATAGCTAAAACACAAATAACCATAATTACCCCCACTATTGTTTTATATTCAAAAATATATATTTAAAAATGGTTCATGGATAGTAAACCCAAACTCAAGTATTCCAAATATTGAAGAATGATGGAAATCACAAAAAATAGAACTTTTTTTCTTTACTTTTCCAAAAGTTAGACTTGAAAAATCAGTAGTGTGGCTTTCTTACAATCTGAATACGAAGAATTTGCAAACACCAACCAGAATCTAATTACTGGGTTCCATTACAACTCTTCTAAAAATGGAAAGTATCAGTATAACTTAAAGAAATGTATTCTTACATTCAATAAGAAAAAATATGTAAAAAAAAAGAAGGCAGTCCAAAATGCAAATCACATGTGCATCTTAATTTCCCATAATTTTACTTTCAATGATAGCTAATGACATGCAAATTTAAGGGGTCATAAAATATTTTAGAAAATATAATTGATAATATTATTACTATTAAGTCTATTAAGTTGTGAAATTCTAAAAAATAACATCCACTGAGGTTATATCAGGAATATGACTTTGTTCTTTAGCAATTCAGAGTTAAGAAATCACCTAGTGGGTTCAATATGCAGAAATGAAAACAAATAGAATACTCTTTCTGTTAATGAGTTGTTAACAAAGAGGTGGAGTCAGAGATCACACCACAGATGGTTAAATTTGGATAACTAGCTGAATTAATAAACTGGAAGTGTATACTTAAAAATCTTGGAGCTGCTTATCTACATCTGAGATTTTTCCCTTAGACCAAAGCTTCAGGTCCTATCTCACTCAATCTTAATGTCTGCCTGGCTTTCTAAATTTGAGCTTATGGATAAAATTAGCTCAAATAAATTAATAAGCTCCAAAATAATATCCATATGTAGTTTTTTGCGTTTTAGCTATATTTATATATGATCATCTAAAATAATATATAGTTATCTCTAATAATTATGTTATATTTTATAAATTATATATCATAAAATAAATGATATATCTTCAAAAAATTATGTGTTCTATAACTATATACATAATTATATTATATAATTATATATGTAATTATTTAAAGGATATACAATTTATTTTAAATCATATGTATAATATTTATTTTAAATTAAATAAATTATGTATATATATATTTGAGTTTAGGATTATCTTAAGGCCAATATACAATTTGATTTAAATTATATATATTATATTTATTTTAATTACATATATATAGTATGTAGATAATAAATTATGTACATAATTATATATTATATAGAGAGAATTTTTTAGTTCTCAGTTAATTTTCTAAGCAACAATTCAATAGATATCATTATTATTTGACATAAATTTAAATTTGACCCGAATTTTTAAATCATTGATTCAAAAAACATCAGAGATAATAGTGAAAATGATTAGGGGGATAAGATTATACCTAAGATAATGTATTACCATATTACCAGAGATTGTTTTGTGACCTCTATTCTTGATTCTTTTCATTAAAGGATTTCAAGCAAGACAAGGAACTTAGTAATCATATACAAAAGTTGATTAAACAAGATTCTTAAAGTGCAAGAAATAAAATAAAGAATCAATAAATGAGATGTATTGAAACTAAAAAGCTTGTTCTCTGCAAAATAAACAATCAATGAGGTGAAGAGAGAGCCTATATTTGGAGAACAAATTTTTGCCACATGCATATCAGATAGGGCACTAATCTCCAGGATACATAAAGAACTCAAAAAACTTAATACCAAAAAAACCCAAATAACCCAATCAATAAATAGGCTAAGGACCTAAACAAATACTTCTCAGAAGAAGAAATACAATCGATCAACAAATGTATGAAAAAAAAATGTTCAATATCTCTAGTAATTACAGAAATGCAATTCAAAACTACATTAAGATTTCATCTCACTCCAGTCAGAATGGTAATTATCAAAAATATAAGCAACAGTAAGTGTTAGCAAGGATGTGAGGAAAAAAGATGAATTCATACATTGCTAGTGGGACTACAAACTGGTGCAACCAATCTGGAAAGCAGTAAGGAGATTTCTTAGAAAACTTGGAATGGAACCACCATTTTACCTAGCTCTCCCACTACTTGGTCTATATCCTAAAGCCTTAAAAACAGCATACTACAGTAACACAGCCACTTCAATGCTTATAGCAGCTCAATTCACAATTGCTAAACTGTGGAAGCAACCCAGATGCCCTTCAATAGATGAATGTATAAAGAAATTGTGGTATATATACATAATAGAATATTACTCAGCATTAAAAGAGAATAAAATTGTGGCAAATGAGTGGAGTTGCTAACCAAGATAAGCCAATCCCCCCCAAAACAAAACCTGAATAATCTGATAAATGGATAATGACCCTTAATGTGGGGGGGGGCATGGGGAGAATGGAAAAAAAAAACTTTAATTATGCAAAGAGGAGGAAGGGAATGGGGGGGTGGAGGTAGGAAAGATGGTGGAATGAGATGAACATCATTACCCTAGGTACATGTATGACTGCACATGTGGTGCACATCTATATAGTGAACAACCAGAAAAATGAAAAGTTGTGCTCCATTTGGGTACAATGAATCAAAATGCATTCTGCTATCATGTA
Organism: Ictidomys tridecemlineatus; assembly: GCF_052094955.1. Classification (NCBI taxonomy): domain Eukaryota; kingdom Metazoa; phylum Chordata; class Mammalia; order Rodentia; family Sciuridae; genus Ictidomys; species Ictidomys tridecemlineatus. The sequence goes on from NC_135482.1 coordinate 127,088,697, forward strand.
TAACTAGGACAAATTTTAAAAATTAAAAAATATATATATATAATTCCTCAATTATGAGAGAGAGAGAGAGAGAGAGAGAGAGAGAGAGAGAGAGAGAGAGAGAGAGAGAGAAAGAGAGAGAAAGAAATCTCTATTAAAAGAGAAAGAAGAAAGGGGCAGGGGGGAGTGTTCTTCCAGGAAGAGTAAATCCTCCCAGAAAAGAGAGTAACACCTCACTTCTTTGTGTCCTGACTTTTATTTCACGTAGGAGGGTGATTGTTAGAAAATCTCACCAAAGTATCACTTCTGTTTTCTAAAAGAGTAAATTACATAACTAGACCTGAGGGCATTCCTGGTCTAGCCTGGCTGACAGGTTCTAATTGGAACTAACTGAAATTGGTTTTTACAGAATATATGGTCAGTGAGCTAGTCTTATTCATCCTGCTTTCCTAGATTTGCATATTTCTACGTGTGTGTGTGTGTGTGTGTGTGTGTGTGTGTGTGTGTGTGTGTGTGTAGGATCTTGATTAAGAGATGTGCTAGTAATTAGGCCTTTTTGAGCAACATATATTTGTCCTCCCCTGAATTTATCTTTCTCTTGTTGTAAGAAGAATAGTTTGGGGGATCTACTGTTTAGTCTAACCACTACTTAACAAAACATAAAATAATATTTAGGAACAAGAAATAAATATTTTCTATCAACCTTTTTTGAAGTAATTCACTGCAGGTCTAAATAAGTAAATAAGACAAAACAAAATCAGGTTTAAGGATTAAAAGAAAAGACATAAAATATTATCACCAATAGATTGTCTCCATAGAAAAATGAAGACAGATTTGTGCATGTTTGTAGGATGTGGGCTTAATATTTAAAAACTGATTAGAATTTAGTACTGCCACATAGGAGTTTTTATAAGATTTGTTATGCATACCAGAGACACAATAATTCTATGGCTAATTGTTCTTAGTAAAAAAAAAATGCTAGATTTTTATTTTTGTTCTGATTGATTTCCATAGATAATGAAGGTCTCAACTCTAGCCATTCTTGTTTCTGTGTGAGCTCTGGGCAATTTTTTCCTATAATATTTTGCATAGTTCAATCCTTTTCTATGAATAGTTTTCTCACAAGCATGTGCTGTTCTATCATTTGAATATTAAAACAACCCTCTGTGAGTATTCCCATCTCTGCCTCTACAGGCTGTATCTTCTCCAGTATTCTATTTGGTCAATTCCAGATACCATGCTTACCTTAACTCTCAGTCCATTTTTCTTTATTCAGAGACTTTTAATTATGCCTGAGTTCCCCCCCCCCTATACAACCTATTAATTTTATCCAGTAATTTGGAAAACTTTGTTTTATTTAGTTTTTTTACATCAAAGTTTATCATTCATAATCTGATTTCCAGTGGTTGAAAGACTTCTTAAAAAATATTTATCCAGTTTTAGATGAAAAGATATACATGACCCCTTTTATGCTATCTTAGCTACAAGCAGAACTCAATCTCTTGCAGTCTTTCTCAATGCATGCCCAGCCCTGTCTCCAGTTAAGACCCTGGAGTAAGATAACTGTGCTTCTCTTCGTAAAAAACTATTTTCTCTGATTCTCTGCTTATTATATTATAATCAATGAATCAGTCCTCAGCTATCCTAGCTAAGCAAGATCACTTCCACCTGTGTTTTCTGAGAAAAGATCAGGATCATAATCAGTGATCACAGGTTGATAACTAGTTCTATGTTCTATTTTATTTCTTCCCTCTCAGCTTAAAATTCTGAACTTGTGTAGTGCCTGAAAATAGTTGCTTATTGTTTTATAGTTGTTTTCAGATGGAGGGAGAAACCTGTACCACTTATTCTGATATGGTCAGAAGCATTTTTTCACACATTTACTCAAAAAACATCTCTACCTAGCTTTCAAATACTCTCAGTTCTGCTTCTTTCCTACCACAGGTACTGGACAACATCAGTATCAATATGTTTTGATGGTTCCTTAATAATTTATCACAAATAAATTATGACACATTCTGGGACTCAGTACTGACTGTTTTTGTACTTTTCCTTTATATGTAATCTTATCATGTCATAACAGGCTTTATTAATTTGTATTCATATACTCATTTCTCAGACACTGAATATATAGTTTTGTGTACCTTTGTACTTGAGTTTCCCAGTTGGATATATAGTGAACATGCAAACTGAAAAAATCTGAAGAGATTTTTTAATGTCTTCAATTTACCTCTAACCAACCTAACAAACAAAAACAACAGAGTTCCAAAATTTACTTCTTCCAATATCACCATTCATCTTTGCATAAGCTACCTATTCTTTCCTACTTTCATTATTACAATTGCTAACTATTTCCCTTGCTTCTACTCATTGCAAACAGTATGAAACATGGGACTTTTAAAGTATGTGTGAGCCCATTGCAGTGGCACACACCTGTAATTCTAGCAGCTTGGGAGGTTGAGACAGGAGCATCATGAGTTTAAAGTCAGCCTCAGGGGAAAAAAACAAAACAAAACAAAAAAAACCTAAGCAATTCAATGAGACCTTCTCTCTTAATAAAATATAACATAGGGCTGGGGATGTGGCACAGTGGTTGAGTGCCCCTAAGTTCAATCCGCAGTACCCACTTCCCCAAACAAAGTATTTGGGAGACGATGTTAGTTTTCTGCACAAATCCCTCCTAATGGCTACGCATCTCACTGAAAGTAAATATCAGTCCTTTTTCTGGACCATAAAACTCTGCATGGCTTATACCATTCTTACCTCTACTAGTTGTTTCCTTTACTCACTCAGCTATGGCAACACTAGTAATTTTGTTCTTCTGAAACAATGACATCTTCTTTATTAAGTCCTTTCTTCTTCTCTCTGCCATTAATAACTTCCTGTGTAAATATAATATGGGTCATGGCCTCAATTTCTGGTTGTCAGTATTAAAGTTTATCCCATCAATAAATACTTACCCAATACATTAAACATTAATTTACAGCACTGCACATCTTTTTTAACATGCTTGATTTTTCTCATAGTACTTTATCTCATTTATTACATATTTATGCTTATTTCTTTATTAATATTCTCTTCTTAATAGTAAATATATGTAGACAGATATTTTTTCTCCAATGTTTACTGTTATATTCCCAGCATTCTGGACACTGTCTGGCATTTGGCAGACATGTTATGAATGTTTAATTAATTGATGGGTAAGTAAATGAAAAATGATCATTTTATCCTCTTAGTCCACAAAAAATGTTTATCATAACTTATTTTTGTAGAAATGTAATTGGTTACTACTATATGTGAGTAAAATAAATAAAAAAGTTTAAAACAGTCACACCAGAAAAGATCTATATCCACTGACAAAGATAGAATGCTACAATAATTAATTAAGAATCCTGAAATGTCTTTTTATAAAGTATTCTTGTCCTTAAATACAACAGTGTTGGTAAATCAAAAAATGTTTGTTGAGTAACTTCTATATTCGAGGAATTATGTTGCTTTCTGGCAATAGGATATAGGCACAATTTAAATACTTATCCTCAAGAAAGGTACCTACCATCTTATTGAAAAGTCAGTAAAAATATTTTTAGGTAACAATCAGTATTATTGATACCACCAGTTATTGGTGACAAGTTCTGCTTCCTCAGATGTTGAAGTTTGAACATTAGAGAAGCACGCCAAGGCAAGCATATAAAGCAGGATTGATGTAAAAAGGAATAACATAGACTTCTTCCTGGTGGGAGAAGGAAGCCATAGTTGGTATTCTGGTATCCCCAGAAGCAAGGTGTTCTGCCCTTTTTATATGTCCTAGACTTCCTTTCTCTCCTGCCCTCTTCTCCTTATTTTTCTCCTTCCTATGTATGTTACAAGGCACAGGAATAATGCTTGGTGGAATGGCCAAAAATGGAAAACAGGTGGGCTAAAAGGGGAAGAGCCAGATGAAGCAGCCCAGGACACATCAATTAACAACTTTATAGTTCCCTGTAGGGAGGGGCAATTCCTGGGACTTGTTACCTTACTTAGCAAGAGGTTGAAGCAGGGACAGGTGCTTGATAAGGGTGGAGAAAGGGCTCTGAATGAATTAACATTTCAATCCCTCAGGAGATAGTCTCCAACTTCCGGGACTCACTCAAAGTTGGCCTGACTCATGTGACTTGACTTGATTTACCTATCTATACTGAGTGCCTGTCTAATTCTGGCTTCATTCCTTCCTCTAATTTTAGGAACCCCTTACTGCTGTAAGGAAGTGGGATAATGACTGTTCTGGCTTCTTTGAGCTGGAAGCAGGCAGTGTGGGGCAAGCAGTTTTTGAGTTCCCTTTTAGAAGTCAGATCTAATTGAAGTATAGTTGGGGGAGAACAGACATCATCCGGGATGGGTGCTTATGAGAGAGAAACAAAAAACATGAGTACTGAATAAACGTTACAGCATGTGGGACATGTCAAGGTGTACCATCAAGATGATAGCACTCAATATTCTCTCTCCAGAAGGGTGAGGGCTGAAAAATTGTCCCCATAATAAGGCCAGAGTGGACAAGACCTTTATTTGGGAATGTAAATTTTTAATGTCTCCAGAGTTATCATGAATGTAAACACAAAATGTTACAGATGTCCATCCCCATAAGATGTAGTTAGGCTACTTAATGTCATCTGATCTTGTAAAGCCTTTCTATTGGTATGACCTCTGTGTCTAGTAGAGAAAGCTTTATTTCTATTACTCAGATAATCATGTTAGCAAATACTAATCATATTTGTGTAGGAGGTGAGGAAGATCTGTAGGCCTTAAGCTGACTAAAAACTTCTGACTTGGCTGTTTCCCTTGATAATTATTAGGCATTCCTTTCTAAGATTTTTCTCTTTTGTAGCCTCCAGTCTTACTTATTTTGGGGGACAAACACAAATATATATCTTAACATTTAAATGCTCAGGAATGGCTGTGTTTTGGTTTTAACTGTTTTTTCTAGGTTTTTAAGCAGTCAAACTGATTTTGTTCCTATCTATTGTTAAGAGTCAGCTGAGTTCCCATGGGTGTCACTCTTGCACCAACTTGGAAGCAGCTTCTTAGTTCTGCTAGTGTCATTTGTACTAGGATGGGTCCAGGTCTTGCTTGACCATGTGGCTTCCCTTGGAAGTATGAGGGATGTCTCCCTTTTCCAATGACCCTCCTCTTTATAGCAAGGCATTGATTGGCTTTCTGTTCTCCAGGGGTCTCATTAATCTCCCTGACCAGGAGGTTATGTGGCCCAGAGTTGCAAAGCTCTTTAGAGAAGCTTCCTGTTCCCTGGATTCATACTGACTTTGAGGGCAAGAGCTAAATATTGGTCTTCTTGACCTTTTAATTTAACTTTAATTTTTAAGTATTGATCTTAAGCATCTAGCAAATCAGTCTCACCAGAATTAAATTAAGAGTACTGGGCTTTAACTTTAATGTCTATAACTTTACAGTAATTTACCCTTTTTATTAATTGGGGTCTGTACTATTTTATCTGTCCTGTAGGTGATGGCTTATTACCTTAAATTAACCCAGGTTGTGTGTTCTTAAAGCAATACCTCTGCAAAATATTAACAGGCAAACTTTATGCAGTTCAAAGGGAAATACGAAATAAAATTAACAAAAGTAAAAACATACTTAGTTTATGTGATAACTATCTTGAATTTTGACTAAGTTATATATTATACCCCCTGTTTGAGATCCTAGTAATCTTAAAAACAAAAATTAATCTTTTGAACATAATATTAAATAAACTGAAGTCTGGCCTTCTTTGGAGTCATTATGATATGTATTAAGATGAGAAGCAGAGCCTTGTTTCAGTTAAGGTGGGGTTCTTCATAAATCTTAAGTACAGTATTCTAGTTCTGAAGCTGGTCTTTGCTTCTTAAGTATCATTATACAAAGTTTACACATATTGTTGCTCATTCCATGTCACAGAAATATTAGTTAACACAATATAACATTACATTTAAAACATTAATTAAAGAAAGGCTGAGAACTTTTAATCATTTGTGGAAAAGAAGAAAAATGATTTTGTGTTTTACATAGATTAGGCTCTCATTAATTTAAAATACATTTAAATTGTACCTCAATATAAAACATAACATAAAACTTTATATATCTTACTAATATAGGTCCAGTTATAGAACATTAAATGATATAAATAAATCTCCAATATGTTATACTTAGAAGCCTAAAATTACCATACAACTTTAGTTTGGAGAACAACAGCTTGATATAATGCTGTATTAAAGCTTCTACCTTAAAGACTTGTATACCTGGAAGATATGAACACATTTAATATACAAAGAAGAGTAATAGTATCAAAATTATATTGATGTTTTTATATTAACCAAGTTTACCTTGTAATAAAATAATATAGTACAATGCTCTAAAATAACGGTCGTTGTTTAACAAGTTGTTGTTTAATTTCTTCAAGATTACTCTCTCTATAAAAACAAAACTTAATAAACAATGTTATGGGTAAATTAATGTTTTAAGAAATTTTTATCCTTTTAACACATAGATTAAATTTTGGCTTATATCAATACAATGACATTTGACCTTGGGGGGGGGAATCCTTAAATATCTTTGACTGATCGTTTTACATATATATAAAACCAATTTATTCAGGCCTTCTTTATCACTCAAACCTTCTTATTTACTTCATCACATAAAAATTTTCCTATAAAGAAACACTTTCTTTTCCTTCTATTAATATGGTTTCCATACCTAGAATCTTCTAATTCCTTCTTTCCATCTGTTAACCCTCTTTTTTTCTGTTTATATTCTGAAACAATCCTTATAAATTTCTGAATTTAGACAAATAATTTCATTTTGATAAAAAGTAATGTTTTATATTACTTACAGTACTCTTAATTGGAATAGTTAAAAATTTGGGTCCTTTGTATATAGAAATCTTCTATAAACCTTTGTATATAGAATTACATCTGTTTATCATTTTATGAAAACACAATGTTTAAGTATATAGAATTATACCTGTTGGGACTTTAAATTCTTAGTAACCTTTTTCAGTGATGACAAAGCAACTTTAAACTCTTTATTTCTTCATTTACCAATTTATAAAATCATTAATAATGTTACCCAATGGAATTCAAGGAGTTAAGAGTACTTGATGGTGTATTTAGCAGTTAGCGTTTTAAACTTGTAAATCAATCAGATGTCTAACAAACAAAATTATTCATAAATATAAGTAATCCATGTCAAATCTCCTATACTTATTTTATCAAAAAATCGGACAAAAGAAGCAGACCAAATATTGTCAAAGTTTTAAATCTACAGTTTTGTTTAGAGATGTGCCTATTTTTGACAACTACATATAAAAATAAACATATAATACAACTTATAAAAGCACTATTAAAATAAAAATGAACATCAATCTTTCAATACAATAAGAAAATCTATAGAGGTTTGGTTAGTTGAAAGATGCTGAAAATGTTTCATAAGCTTCTGAGTCTTACACAGTGGAAAATGACTAACAATGATGCCTTGTTAGGTTTGTGTATTATAAATGGCATAAGAAAATATTGATGTCTATTCCTTTAACAATGATGTTGTTTTCACATAAGATCCATGTAAAATTACCTGTATTTGAAATGGCTTATTTCTTCCTTCAAATGTCAGGTTATTAAATTTCTTTTTTATTTCTCTATGGAAGAGTCTGATTTTCCATTGTGTAAAAATGTCACAGAACAGCTGTGACCTTATGTTTGGAGATGACTGGCACAGTGAAGTGTTGAGCAAGTAAAATGCCATTTTCTCATGAAGGGAGCTGCTTCTATCACATTAATCACTTGTTTATAATCACTCACACAGGTGTAGACTGTTGAATACATGCTAACTAAAAAAGTTACTATCTACCATAATGGTCTCCATTACCTGCAAATTAGAAAACAAATTGAAGATGTAGTTAGGTCACCATATGTCACAGAAAATGAAAGAGCTACATTATTCCCATCAGTAGAACTACAGGCTAATTCTTTTTTTTTTTTTTTTTTTTTTTATATTTTCCCCAGTCTTTCACTTTCTACTTATTTCTTGGTTTATACATAAATTATCTTTCTTATAGACAGAATATTATGGTTCTTTTTTTCTTTATCTATTTTGAAAATGTCTAATGTTAATTGAAGTGTCCAATTATTTAATATTTAGTGCAGGCAATAAAAATACATTTTCTAGCTTGGCTCCACAGTTTAGCTATTGTGGATTGTGCTGCTATAAACACTGATGCGGTTGTGTTCCTGTAGTATGCTGTTTTTAAGTATTTTGGGTATAGGCCGAGGAGAGGGATTGCTGGGTCAAAAAGTAGTTCCATCCCCAACTTTCCAAGGAATCTCCATACTACTTTCCATATTGGCTGTACCAAGTTGCAGTCCAGCCAGCAATGTATGAGTGTGTCTTTTTCCCCACATCCTAACCAACGCTTATTGTTGTTTGTCCTCATAATAGCTGCCATTCTGACTGGACTGAGATGATATCTTAGAGTAGTTTTGATTTCATATCTCTAATTGCTAGAGATGATGAGCATTTTTTTCATATATTTGTTGATTGATTGTATATCCTCTTCTGAGAAGTGTCTGTTCAAGTTCTTGGCCCATTTGTTGATTGGGTTATGCCTTCAGTGGGTGAATGTATAAAAAAAATATGGCATATATACACAATGGAATTTTACTCAGCAATAAAAGAGAATAAAATCATGGCATTTGCAGGATAGCTTTGGAGAAGACAATGCTAAGTGAAATTAGCCAATTCAAAAAACAAAAACAAACGCTGAATGTTTTCTCTGATACAAGGAGGCTGACTCATAGTGGGGTAGGGAGGGGGAGCATGTAAGGAATAGATGAATTCTAGATAGGGAAGAGGGGTGGGAGGGAAAGAGAGGGAGCAGGTGATTTGCAAGGATGGTGGAATGTGATAAACATCATTATCAAAGTACACGTAGGAAGACACGAATTGGTGTCAAAATACTTTATATACAAACAGAGATATGACAAATTGTAGTATATATGTGCAATAAGAATTGTAATGCATTCCACTGTCATTTTTTTTTTTTTTATTGGTTGTTCACAACATTACAAAGCTCTTGACATATCATACTTCGAACAATAGTTTCAAGTGAGTTATGAACTCCCATTTTTACCCCAAATACAGATTGCAGAATCACATCGGTTACACATTCACATTTTTACATAATGCCATACTCGTGACTGATGTATTCTGCTACCTTTCCTATCCTCTACTATCCCTCTCCCCCCCCCGTCTTCTCTTTCTATCCCATCTACTGTAGTTCATTTCTCTCCTTATTTTTCTTCCAATTCCCCTCACAACCTCTTTTATGTAGTTTTTTATAACAATGAGAGTCTCTTTCCATTTCCATGCAATTCCATTTTTCTCTCTCTTTCCCTCCCATCTCGTGCCTCTGTTTAATGTCAATCTTTTCTTCCTGCTCTTCCTCCCTACTCTATTCTTAGTTGCTCTCATTAAATCAAAGAAGACATTTGGTATTTGTTTTTTAGGGATTGGCTAGCTTCACTGAGCATAATCTGCTCCAATGCCATCCATTTCCCTGCAAATTCCATGATTTTGTCATTTTTTAGTGCTGCGTAATACTCCATAGTGTATAAATGCCACATTTTTTTAATCCATTCATCCATTGAAGGGCATCTGGGTTGGTTCCACAGTCTAGCTATTGTGAATTGTGCTGCTATGAACATCGATGTGGCAGTATCCCTGTAGTACGCTCTTTTAAGGTCTTCAGGGAATAGACCAAGAAGGGCAATAACTGGGTCAAATGGTGGTTCCATTCCTAGCTTTCCCAGGAATCTCCATACTGCTTTCCAAATTGGTCGAACCAATTTGCAGTCCCACCAGCAATGTATAAGAGTACCCTTTTCCCCACATCCTCGCCAGCACTTGTTATTATTTGACTTCATAATGGCTGCCAATCTTACTGGAGTGAGATGGTATCTTAGGGTAGTTTTGATTTGCATTTCTCTGACTGCTAGAGATGGTGAGCATTTTTTCATGTATCTGTTGATTGATTGTATGTCCTCTTCTGAGAAGTGTCTGTTCAGGTCCTTGGCCCATTTGTTGATTGGGTTATTTGTTGTCTTATTGTCTAATTTTTTGAGTTCTTTGTAAACTCTGGATATTAAGGCTCTATCTGAAGTGTGGGGGGTAAAAATTTGTTCCCATGATGTAGGCTCCCGATTTACTTCTCTTATTGTTTCTCTTGCTGTGAAAAAACTTTTTAGTTTAAGTAAGTCCCATTTGTTGATTCTTGTTATTAACTCTTGTGCTATGGGTGTCCTGTTAAGGAATTTGGAGCCTGATCCCACAATATGTAGATCGTAGCCAACTTTTTCTTCTATCATACGCAGAGTCTCTGATTTGATATCAAGGTCCTTGATCCATTTTGAGCTAATTTTTGTGCATGGTGAGAGGAGGGGATTCAGTTTCATTTTGTTGCATATGGATTTCCAGTTTTCCCAACACCATTTGTTGAAAATGCTATCCTTCCTCCATTGCATGCTTTTAGCCCCTTTATCGAATATAAGATAGTTGTAACTTTGTGGATTAGTCTCTGTATCCTCTATTCTGTACCATTGGTCTACCCGCCTGTTTTGGTACCAGTACCATGCTGTTTTTGTTACTATTGCTCTGTAGTATAGTTTGAAATCTGGTATTGCTATACCACCTGATTCACACTTCCTGCTTAGAATTGCTTTTGCTATTCTGGGTCTTTTATTTTTCCATATGAATTTCATGATTGCTTTATCTATTTCTACAAGCAATGCCATTGGAATTTTGATTGGCATTGCATTAAACTTATAGAGGACTTTTGGTAATAACGCCATTTTGATGATGTTAGTTCTGCCTATCCATGAACAGGGTATATCTTTCCATCTTCTAAGATCTTCTTCTACTTCTCTTTTTAGGGATCTGTAGTTTTCATTGTATAAATCTTTCACCTCTTTTGTTAGGTTGATTCCCAAGTATTTTATTTTTTTTGAGGATATTGTGAATGGAGTGGTTTTCCTTAATTCCATTTCAGAGGTTTTGTTGCTGATATACAGAAATGCCTTTGATTTGTGCGTGTTGATTTTATATCCTGCCACTTTGCTGAATTCATTTATTAGTTCTAGTAGTTTTTTAGTAGACCATTTTGGGTCATCTAGGTATAGAATCATGTCATCTGCAAATAGTGATAATTTAAGTTCTTCCTTTCCAATTTTTATGCCTTTAATTTCTTTCGTTTGTCTAATTGCTCTGGCCAGTGTTTCGAGAACTATATTGAATAAAAGTGGTGATAGAGGGCATCCCTGTCTTGTTCCTGATTTTAAGGGGAATGCCTTCAATTTTTCTCCATTCAGAATGATGCTAGCCTGGGGCTTAGCGTAAATAGCTTTTACAATATCAAGGTAAGTTCCTGTTATCCCTAGTTTTTCTAATGTTTTGAACATAAAGGGATGCTGTACTTTGTCGAATGCTTTTTCTGCGTCTATCGAGATGATCATATGGTTCTTATCTTTAAGTCTATTGATATGGTGAATTACATTTATTGATTTCCGTATATTGAACCATCCCTGCATCCCAGGGATGAATCCTACTTGATCATGGTGCACAATTTTTTTGATGTGTCTTTGTATCCGATTTGCCAGAATTTTATTGAGGATTTTTGCATCTAGGTTCATCAGAGATATTGGTCTGTAGTTTTCTTTCTTTGATGTGTCTTTGTCTGGTTTCGTAATCAATGTGATGTTGGCCTCATAGAATGAATTTGGAAGGACTCCCTCTTTTTCTATTTCCTGGAATAACTTGAAAAGTATTGGTATTAATTCTTCTTTAAAGGTTTTGTAAAACTCCGCTGTATACCCATCCGGTCCTGGGCTTTTCTTGGTTGGTAGTCTTTTGATTACTTCTTCAATTTCATCCATTGATATTGGTCTGTTCAAATCGTGTGTGTCCTCCTGACTCAGTCTGGGCAAATCATATGTCTTAAGAAATTTATTGATGTCTTCACTATCTTCTATTTTATTGGAATATAGGTTTTCAAAATAGTTTCTAATTGTCTTCTGTATTTCTGTGGCGTCTGTTGTGATATTGCCTTTTTCATCCCTTATGTTAGTAATTTGAGTTCTCTCTCTTCTTCTCTTCGTTAGCATGGCTAAAGGTTTGTCAATCTTGTTTATTTTTTCAAAGAACCAACTTTTAGTTTTGTTAATTTTTTCGATAGTTTCTTTTGTTTCAATTTCATTGATTTCCGCTCTGATTTTAATTATTTCTTGCTTTCTGCTGCATTTGCTATTGTTTTGCTCTTCCTTTTCTAGGGCTTTGAGATGAAGTGTGAGCTCATTTATTTGTTGGTTTTTCCTTTTTTTGAGGTATGACCTCCAGGCGATGAATTTCCCTCTTAAAACTGCTTTCATTGTGTCCCATAGATTCCGATAGGTTGTGTCTGCATTTTCATTTATCTCTAAGAATTTTTTGATTTCCTCCTTTATGTCTTCTGTAACCCTTTGATCATTCAGTAACATATTGTTCATTTTCCATGTGATATTGGATTTTCCCTTCCTTCTTTTATCATTAATTTCCAGTTTCAATCCATTATGATCGGATAAAATGCATGGTATAATCTCTACCCCTTTATATTTATTGAGGGTTGCCCTATGGCATAATATATGGTCTATTTTTGAGAAGGATCCATGTGCTGCTGAGAAAAAAGTATATCCATTCGATGATGGTTGGTATATTCTATATATATCAGTTAAGTCTAGGTTATTGATTGTGTTATTGAGGTCTATAGTTTCTTTATTCAATTTTTGCTTGGAGGATCTGTCCAATGGTGAGAGAGGTGTGTTGAAGTCACCCATAATTATTGTGTTGTGGTCTATTTGATTCTTGAACTTGAGGAGAATTTGTTTTATAAACTTCGAAGCGCCATTATTTGGTGCATAAATATTGATAATTGTTATGTCTTGTTGTTTAATGGTTCCTTTTAACAGTATATAATGTCCTTCCTTATCCCTTTGGATTAACTTAGTCTTGAAGTCGATTTTATTCGATATGAGGATGGCCACCCCTGCTTGCTTGCGAGGAGCGTGTGCGTGGTATATTTTTTCCCAACCTTTCACCTTCAGCCTGTGTATGTCTTTTCCAGTCAGGTGAGTCTCCTGGAGACAGCATATTGTTGGATTTGTTTTTTTGATCCATGTTACCAGCCTATGTCGCTTTATTGGAGTGTTTAAACCATTAATGTTTAGAGTTACTATTGATATATGGTTTGTACTTACAGCCATATTTGATTATTTATCTCATTTTTTTATTTTTATTTTTTTAATTGCATTTGTTTCACCATGATTAGTTTTCCCCCCTCCGTCTGTCTTTACTGAGGTACTTCCCACTGTTAGCTTTGGTTATTGTTTTCCATTTCTTCCTCGTGAAGTGTTTTGCTCAAGATGCTTTGCAACGCTGGTTTTCTGGCTGCAAATTCTTTTAGTTTTTGTTTATCGTGAAAGATTTTTATTTCATTGTCGTATCTGAAGCTTAATTTTGCTGGGTACAGAATTCTTGGTTGGCATCCATTGTCTTTCAGTGTTTGAAATACGTTATTCCAGGATCTTCTCGCTTTCAGCGTCTGAGTTGAGAAGTCCGTTGTTAACCTTATTGTTTTACCCCTGAATGTAATCTTTCTCTTTTCTCTTGTAGCTTTTAATATTTTCTCTTTGTTCTGTATATTGGATATCTTCATAACAATGTGTCTTGGCGTTGGTCTACTGTGATTTTGTATGTTCGGTGTCCTGTATGCATCTACAATTTGAATATCTGTTTCCTTTTTTAATTCTGGAAAGTTTTCTGTGATTATTTCATCTAGTAGATTACTCATTCCCCTTGTTTGAATCTCTATCCCTTCCTCTATCCCAATGACTCTTAAATTTGGTTTTTTTATATTATCACATATCTCTTGTATGCTTCTCTCATGATTTTTAACTAGCCTATCTGAGATGGCTAGTCTCTTTTCCAGATGGTATATTTTGTCTTCATTATCTGATGTTCTAGCTTCTACTTGCTCCACTCTATTAATGATACTCTCATTTGAGTTTTTAATTTGGTTTATAGTTTCCTTCATTTCTAAGATTATGGTTTGATTCTTTTTTATAGTCTCTATCTCCTGATAAAGATGCTTAACTTCTTCCTTTATCTGTTTGTGTAATACATTCTCAATGTGTTCTTTCGCTGCTTGAATTTGCTGTCTTGTATCCTCTTTAAGGTTCCGTTCCATCTGTCTCAGGTGTTCCATGAGTTCTTTATATGACCATTTTTCTGGTGGTTCTATATCCTCTTGAATATTTAGGCTGCCCTGCATTGTTTGCACTCCTTTTCTTCCTTGCTTTTTCATGCTGTTCATATTGTTTCTTGTTCTGTTTGACTGCTGAGTTACTGTTTACTCCTATAAATATATTCGAAGCTTGGGAGGAAAGGTATTAGAAGGGATGGGTAGAAGTCACTAAAGAGAATAAGAGTAAGCAGGTAGAATTCAAGGAAGGGGGAGTAAGAAAATTAAAAAGAGATGTAAAGACAGGAGAAAAGAAGGATAGAAAAAAATAGAAGATTAAAAGGGATTTAAAGAAAAATAATAATAGTAGAAATGGAAAATGAGATTTAAAAAATAGAATAAAATAAAATAAGATGGATTAAAAAACATTTAAAAAGACAGCAAAAAAAAAAAAAAAAATTTATAAATGCAGTCCTAGAGTTCAATTAACTGCTCTTCCAGTGGGTGGAGCTATGCCCACCGGGCCAAGTTTCTCCTCTCAGTAGGCGGGAGTCAATCACTGTGCAGCGGTACTTCCTCCCGGATTAGGCGGGTCTCCATTCCTGCTGTTCGCTGTGTGGGCGGGGCCTTTTGCAGAGCTGATCAGGGGTCGTTTGCAGCACTGGGTTGGCAGGTGGAGGGTGGTCGTCTGCAGCTCCAAACCGCCAGAGGAGGTTCACAGAGTCGAGTCCTCGGGGCCGGGCAGGCAGCGCCTGCTCCCCCACTCACTGCAAGGGTGTAGGCAGCGGTTGCTTGGCGGTAGCCAGCGGCGGTTCACAGAGCTGGTCTGCGGGGGCCCAAGCAGCCAAGCAGGCAGCGCTGGCTCCCAAGTTCACTGTGCCGTGTGAGCAGCGGCTGGATGAGGTTCACCAAGCCAGCCGGGGGGAGGGGGGGGGACAGGCAGACAGCCAGCAACTGCTTCCAAGTTTGATGTTACGTGTGGGCGGTTCACAAAGCCAGGCTGCGGGGACCCAGGCTGGCTGCTCCTACTCCTAAACTCGCTGCAGCGTGTGGGCGGCGGTCGGCTTGGGTTCACAGGGCCCGCCCGCGGGGATCCAGGCAGGCAGCAATGGTTCCCAAGAACAATGCAGCGTGTAGCCTGCGCCGGATGGGATTCACAGAGCCAGCTCGCGGGGACCCGGGGCAGGTCGCTCCTGTTCCTAAACTCGCTGCCACGTGTGGGCGTGTGGGCGGCGGTCAGCTTGGGTTCACAGGGCCCGCCCGCGGGGATCCAGGCGGGCAGCAATGGTTCCCAAGAACAATGCAGCGTGTCACTACAGGCTAATTCTAAGCCAGGGTATATTTATAGAACTTTGAAACTTTGAAACATTTTTACTTCTTAAGAGTTTATTATTATTTTAGAATTAGATTTTGAATTTTTAACATCTAAATAGTATTTATTATTTTCAAGAGAAAAGCAGATGGCATTAGAGAGCTTGTAGCTATATTTTGGGTAGGTTTTAAGAAGGTACAATGAGACATTCTTCTATAAAAGTATTTCTTTTCTTTTTTAATCTTAAACTCTGTTGATAAAGTACCCTATTCCTAACAGTCTCCATAATTAAACTTGTCAGTTTGTCTATTATTTTTAAGAATAGATAGCTACATGTCCTTATAGCATTACATTATTTGACATTATTTGCAATTCTCATTTTAACAAACCTATGAAGGAAATGTAAGTAGTAAATAAATGGATGAGCACTTGAATTCTATTTGAAAGCTCTCTAAACTATTTTATGATTGGTATTCCTACTCTATTTTCATTAAAATTAAAATAAGCTATATCGATTACTTTACTATGTTGATAGTAATGATACTTATAAATAACAACAAATAGCCTTCCTAATGTTGAAAACATAATGGTATTACAAAAAAAAATGGCCTTAATCCTATTCATAATGGAGAAACCTTGGTGACTTAATCAGTTTTTCAAGGAACTGTCACTTAATACTATCACAGGGCCATTAAGTTTCAACACATGAATTTTGGAGGAGACACATCCAAATCGTAGAAGCCAGATCCCACTTTTGAATATTTAGCAACATATAAAAATGGGTTTCATTCAGACATCTCCTGTGACCATTTTTAGCAACTTTATTAAAAAATTCCCAAAAGTCCTTTGGCTGGTGAATTGGTAAACCACTATGGCATTCCACAGGACAAAATGCTAAGTGAGTGAAGATGGGCTTCAAAGACTACAAATCAAGTGAGCACATTTTAATGACTTTTTTTTTTGCATTTTACTTTATTTGCCTCACCAGCCCTACCTTTACCACTTCTTGCTCCCCAAAGTTAGCAAAAAAAAAAAATGTAAGTTAAATCATTCCTTAATTTTCTCCATACTCATAGACACCATGTCTTTATTGGTAAATAACTTGATGAATTGCTAAGTGAGTTGTTAAAATTAAAAAGACTTGATCAAGCTAGGCACAGTGGTGCAGGCCTGTAATCCAAGAAGCTCCAGAGGATGAGGCAGGAGGATGGAGAGTTCAAGGCCAGCCTCAGCAAAAGCAAAGTGCTAAGCAACTCAGTGAGACCCTGTCTTTAAGTAAAATACAAATTAGGGTTGGGGATGTGGCTCAGTGGTTGAGTGCCCTTGAGTTCAATCCCTGGTTACCCTCCCCCCCCAAAAAAATAGATGATCAAAACTTAAGTATGAAAGAGCATCTAGAACTGATATTGTCCTGTACTGCTGGTGGAAATAGAACATCATTCGACCACTTTAGGAAACACATTTGTGCATTGTTAAAAAGTGCATAAATACATTTGTGTGTCAGTTATTCGTCTCCTAGTCAAGATAAGCCATATGTCTTAACAATAACCTAGACACACATACTTAATTTTATAGCCAAAAGATAGAAACAACCAGAATACCCATTAACAGGAACATAAACAAATGGATTATATCTACAGATAGAATGATATTCAATAATAAAATGAATGAATGAAACTAGGAACAATAGAGATGAATCTCAAAATTATAATTTTAAGTGAAAGAAAATTCATAAAGTTGTCAAATTTTATGATCAAATAATAAATTATGTTATTTATTAAAATAATAAAACATGCAAATTAATTTGTAATGACAGAAAATCCAGCAGTAGTTTCCTTCCAACCTGGTGGAAAGCCAGTGTGGTGTGGTGGTGCATGCTTGTAATCCCAGTGGCTTGGGAGGCAGAGGCAGGAAGGTTGCAAGTTCAAAGCCAGCCTAAGTAACTTAGCAAGACCCTAAGCAATTTAGTGAGACCTTGTCTCAAAATAAAAAATAAAAAAAAGCTGGGTATGTGGCTCAGTGACTAAGTTCCCTTTGGGTTCAATCCATGATGGCAAATAACAGAGCAAAACAGATGACATTGACTCCTAGACACTTTTAGGGAGGATAGAAGTCACTTTATCTTGATTTTGAAGTTCACAGACTTACATCTTCCAAAATACTTCAAATCATACACTTAAAATATGTGAAATTTATTTTTGTCTCAATTATGAGACATTTGTAAATCAGTAATATTTGTATTTTTATAAATCTACCCTATAAAACTCATTTTTCTTCAGGACAGAATCACTAGTTTAGGAAAAAATGGTATGCGTATGTGTGTGGGTGTGGGTGTGTGTGCGTGCGCACACACCTTAGAGAGAGATGGCTTTTAATGAAGATCTATTATAATTTAGGTAGATTGTTTGGAAATTAATTATTAAAATTAATTATCAAAAGTTGTGATTTTTGGGCCAGGGTTGTGGCTCACTGGTAGAGCGCTTGCCTAGCATGTGTGAGACATGGGTTCCATCCCTGCCACCACATAAAAATAAACAAATAAAATAAAGGTATTGTGTCCATCTACAACTAAAAAAATATTTTTAAAAATGTGATTTTCTAAGTCTGCCTCTATATGACATCCTTAGCACCTGTTAAAGAAAAATCTGAGATAAATTAAATTTAACAAAGTTTTCTTAAACACAAAAAGTTTCTAGAATTGATAATACTCAAGAATGAAGATGGTCCAGAATGTTCCTCTCTGCACCATATATGCAAGTTATATATACAGCCAGAGAAAAGAAAGTGACACACAGAAAAAAAAATGACTCACTGCAGTCGGCATTTATCTTGTATGATCTGAATTCCAAAGCTTTTGCATTGGAATTATCTGGAGGTTTGGCCATTTGGATCAGCTAAGAGTCAGTTGCTTCATCACAGGATTATTCTTAAATTACAACTTGCTGACACATGAGGTTAGGCCGCTGTTCAACACATATGAGGGCTTCTTTCTGTCATAATTTACCACCCAAATACACAGAAACTTGTAGGCTAAACAATTTAACACAGATTAAAATATTGAGAGAGAAAAAAAGATCAGTTTAATATATGAAAACAAATGCATAAATTATTTGAATATGTTTAAAAAATATTATGTGTTAAAAAAAATTGTACTAAACCTTTACAAAAATTGATGAAGAATATCATATACCCATATCTACCAAGTTTATTTTTTTAAATGTGCATAATATTTTTTCACATTTAAAATAAAGTCATTGTAACTTTTTTAAAATGGTACTTAAATAATGATATAATAATTTGACAATGATAATGAAAGATTATGAAATGGATTTTATAATTGTTAGGTCTTTAACAGAAATTTGATATTTTTCCATAGAATTTTCACTAAAACATATGATAATGCAAATAATACTTTTCCTTGGGAAGCTTAGGACAGCTAATTTCCTTTTATATAAAAGGTTTGATCATATGCTTATGACAAAAGCAAAGATAATTCACTGCTATCTTTGAAACAAAATAATTCTTGGAAAGTAAAGTGTATATATAAACAAAAATCAAATGACCAAATGGTGGGTTTTATTTTATTATACTACTAAATCATAAAAATATTTTAAGGGGAAATCTTTTTTAATTGTTTTATTTTATAACTTGATTAAGGGGCCAAATAGCAGATCCATAATGTTTTCACATCTACAATCACTTGCAGGAGAAAACATCAATTGAAACATTCATCCCAAAAATCTGATGTAAAAATTGTGAAATGAACAGATATATAACATGTAATACATAGAAAAGGCAGTTTTCAGATTCAATCAGTGGAATAATTCTCAAATAATAATATGCCATTTGTAGATTTGAGCAGAACTTTCTGGTCTTGCTTCTATTCTATCACCAATGTTCAAAGCAGTACATGGTACTTAGCATTTGAATCACTAGATGAATGAATGAACACAGACCAAAGTACAGGAAATTTAAAATCAGAGAAATTTAATGACATGAAGGAAACAAGAACATAGATTATTAAACTTGAGTATAAGACACAAAAAGTAAAATCACAGAATTAAAAAAAAGTCTAAAATAAACTTGAAAAGATAGTTTATAATTATATTTGATAATTATATAGATGTAATTGTCTATATAATTATCAAAATTATATAGATATAATCAACAATAAAGAGAAAAGGATAAACTCAGGTGAAAATGGAAGATCCAAGCAGCACTTTGAGAGAATATTTCAACAAAATAGACATACTGAATATCCAAAGCATCTAGTATAAAAGATAAACAATTTATAGGTTTTTGGAAAAGACCATGAAAAGATTTAAGAACTCTTAGAACTGAAAATCTATGTAATAAATAAATACATAAAAAGGAGATCAATATACAAGCTGTGAGGCAAATATTGATTAAAGCAATTATGAACTATTGTTTCAAACTACAGTGTTGGGGAAAATAACGAGTATAGTAGAATAAATACGATTATTGGTAAGAATGACTATAAAATTATGTTTCTTCAATATTTCTGAGAGGATACATTAATACTATTTTGAGAGTGTCAGCATCAAAATAAACTGGGAATATATACACAATCTGTGATCCAGTAATTCTACTCTTAGTTGAATATCCTGTTGAGTGAGTTGCACAAATACAAGCAGACACTTAGACCTGAAGGTACACTATAGTGATCCTGGAAATACTGTTAAGAGTAGAAACCCAGCAGACAAAGCACATGTCCTTAATAGCAAGAACTAGTACATGAAAACATGTTATCTATTTTCAAAGTGGAATACTTTGAAAATGAATTTATCAATTGAAACTTACACTTTACATGAAAATGAAACTAGATCCTAAAATATAATTGAGTGGAAAATAAAAGGAAAATAAAAATTAAATATAAAGTTTTTGTAATTCATGTGAAATATATGCACTGTGCCCTATATTATGTACAGTGATTTGATCTGAGTGTGAATAAAAATATAAAACATTTGATGAGAGGAATAATGTAAAATTCATGACACTGACGCCTTCATATTTAGGTGAGAGAAATGATCCTAAGATCCTGAATAGAGTAAACTTTAGTTAGACCTACATTTTCTGTATTCTAACAGTAACAAATATAAAATATAGTATTAACTGCTATTTTTGGCCTTGGAAATTCATTTCTTTAAGAATCTATAATCGGGCTGGGGATGTGGCTCAAGTGGTAGCACGCTCGCCTGGCATGCGTGGGGCCTGGGTTGGATCCTCAGCACCACATACAAAGATGTTGTGTCCGACGAAAACTAAAAAATAAATATTAAAAAATTCTCTCTCTCTCTATCTCTCTCAAAAAAAGAATTTATAATCCTTTCCTTTAACCTTTGCCTTTGAGAGAGAGAGAGAGAGAGAGAGAGAGAGAGAGAGAAGGCGAAGAAGAAGAAGAAAGAGAAGAAGAAGAAGGAGAAATGTAAATTTTAGTGACAATTCAAGTTCTCTGTTAAATTGTCAAACTTGGTCTGTATGCCTGTATAATGAAGCAGGTCAAGGTATGATTATTTATGCTACTATTAGTATAGTCAAGTAAAATTTATAGCATAATGATCTATTATTCATTATATTCATTTAACACAATGTAGCTTTAGGGTGAATTTTATACTTCTACAATATTGGCCTTTTCAATATTTTCCCTATAAAACAAAATTTCTCCAAGCATAAAGAATGGAAAAAGTGTTCATAGTTAAGTTTTTATGTTAAATATTCTAAAATCTCTTCATTTTCAACAAAGAACAGACATTTTATCATCCTGCTGAGATCTACCAAGCGGCAAACATGTGCAGAGCCCCCATGACAGGGACAGTGGTTCAGACTGTTAAAAGTCCAGAGCTGCACTGTGCATTTTGGCTACCCTAAATGAAGGACAAAACCTGCCAGTCATTAATTCTGCTTATATGTGCAGCTCTTGAGACTTTCATCCTTTAAGTTGAACAGTATTTTTAGTAATATAAAAGAAACAGTAACTTAACCTTGTAAAAGGCAGTAAAGAGAGAATATCAAGTCATTAAAAATAAATAGACTCCTTTGAAACGGCCAACTGAGAAAGTCTTATGGAAGTAAAACTCTGTGTTATTATGTCCTACTTCCAAAGAAAATAAGAATCACAACCAAGAATAAGACAGCTATGTGCCTTTTTCTCCTCTGTATGAAAATACACTTTTAAGAATGAATAAGTTATATTACAAGATTTAATAAATTTCAGAATGATAGGTGTGAATTTGTGACTGTTAAATCCATTCTGTGATTACAATTCTTTTCCATTTCAATGTGGTAAGCACCTGTTCATTTTATTATGTGATAATTGTTTCATTTAATAAAAGACTTGAATTATTTACATACACCATGAACAAGAGTCAGATTAAAAATTAGGGAAAGTCAGGGTAGTTGCATGATTTTACTCATCATATCATACAGGCAGAACTGTTAATATCCTTTAAAGCACAATTAAAGTTTGAAAAGTTACCAAATTTAATGTATTTAATATGGTGTGTTCAAAGGTCCAAATGAACAAAAGCTATAAATTTTGATTGGAAAACTTTCTCTTTATTACTCTTTTTCAGATACCTCTGAACTCTGACAAAGCTAGGGAAAAGTAGCAAAAAAGACACTGAAACATAGATAAATATAAGCTACCATAATAAGTATATTCACTTAAATGCCCACATTTTCCTGTTGATATTTTTCTTTGCTATATAAATGACAATTCTGTTATATATGCAGGAACATGATAATTATTAGGTCTAGCCAATAGGTTAACCCACCTAAGAAATATTTATCCTCAATTTCGCACTCACACTTCAAAATGTTTTTTCTCTCTTTTTTCTTTATTTGCCTCTGTAATATATTATTATACCCAGAAAGCAAAAATATAGTTGCATAGAAAAAATAATGGAAAATCATGTACACTTTCACAATGCTAACCTCTTATTCCTTTTTAGTTCATAAAATAACTGTGATAATCAAAAAAAAGTTTTTAAGATCAAGTAAAGGTCTTAAACAAAGTTTGAATATAAGATATGAGAAAAATAAATAAATAAAAGAGGGTTGCTAACTTTTTGGATTGAATGAGTAAAAGTTTGTGCCACTTATAAGGTAGGGAAGGGCACTCATGAGGCTGTAAGAATGGGTTTAAAGGAATAACATTCTGTTTTAAAACTGATTTGTGTTAAGTGGCTCTTAGATATTGGAACAGGGATGCCAAGTAAGCAATCTGCCTTTGAATCAGATCCTGCAGGTGCACCACCCCAGGTCCTGGGATTCTCTCTTCATGGCTCTAATGCCGCCTTTCACCCAGCTGCTGCAGGCCTAGCCTGTACTGGTGCCCAGATCTTCTCAGACACCATTCTTGGTTTACTGGAGCCCTTCACGTTAAACAAACATAAAACATTCTGGTGCAATCAGCAGTAAAAAACATTGGCCTCCTTCCTTTTCTCCAGGTGAAACATACTTTCATGGTTCAATATACAGAGTCAGCCAGGCCAACACTCACCTGAAACCAAATCCTTGCTTGGCTTTTTCCTTTCTCTATTCTGTTGCTTCAGGCTCTTTTAGATTTCTCATGGTTATATTACCTTTGTAAATTCCTTGCACATAAATTCCCCCCTTTAGGCTATATTTTAGAGAATCTAAGACCCAAGTCAAGAGAAAAGCCCAGGCTAGAAATACAAAAATGTAGAAAATATCAGTAGTATAAAAGATATTTAAACACCTGATCACTACTTATGATCAGAGTATTAAATAAACACTGAAAAACAAGATGTCATTCATACTCCTAGGAAATGTCAACATTCACAGGAATGCAAATGTAGAAGAGCCAAATCACTGTCCTGTGAAGTAGGGGGATAATCAAGTGAAGATGATGTACCAAGAAGCTGTTGTAAAAGCTGTGGAGTGATTAAAGTAAATGAGGACTAGGAATTGATCTGTGGAAAAACATATTCTAGAACAAGGCAAAGGTGTAACCATCTTACATAATGATAGAAAAAGCATCACTCTGAATATTTCATGTTGTAAAAGGTAAGGAATGTTTTGGACATTTCAGTAGGACAAAAGAGCCAGTGGCTCCAAGGAACTGGAGCGGAAAATTCTGTGGATAGAGAGTTTAGGTTGGGATTTTGAGGAACTGCTGAGAAACATTAAACATAATATCAGAATTAAAAACTATATTCAAAGTGATGGAAAACATAGTTTTTATTTATACATTGGACACAATCAAAATATGATTGATGCATAGGCACAAAAACTTTATTCCAATGCAAGAGACTTGGGAGTCAAAAAGAGAAGGAAAGATAGGTCACAGAAAAAAAAATGGTTAGCACATACAAAATAATCATATAAATGGTAAACATACAATGATAGATAGTTTTAATCCATCAAATGTTAGCAAGACTCTGATGGGAGGTGCTTGAAAGTATACCATAATTTAAAATTTTCTGACAATGCAGTTAAAACCTGGGGGTCCTATAATTCCATTCATAGTAATCAATCTCAAAGACATTTAATATAACCTGTAAGCTTTATACCAAAATAATTTAAGTATTTTTCACTTGAGCAGCATTAAAGTCAATATAATTTTTTAATTTATTTTTTTATTTTGGTATTCTGAGTAAATATACACAAACCCCTAAGTTATGTTGTTTTCAACATCTTCAAATCAATCAACATAGTAAAAATATTATTATTTAACAGAGGCAAATCACAGTATCCATATTATGCCTGGGTATAGTTGAGATCTTTATATGTGTGTTATGTGGAATCAAACAATTTCCAGACTCTGTTTATCCACATGGGTATAGTTTCAACCAATATAATAGGAGCAAAGAATCTCCTAACCAGAATTTCAGGTCATAGTGCCCCATTTGTTCTGAAGTATCAACATGTCTTATAGGCTTCTGAGGGACATATGTAATGGATTTTATATGCAAAGTGAAGAAAAATGCCCCCAAGAATGCATATTCCAGTGTGAGGTGCAAAAACTTATGGAGTGTTACTCCTCGGTGTGGATCAGTGGTTATAGTTGAGAGCAGCCACACAAACAAGAACAGACCTTGTTAGTGAGGTAAAAAACAAACAATGGCAACTGATGAAAACAGGGAAGCAAGGGGTTGTCAGCAGTCTAGGCTGAATGGACTGCACATTATTATTTGATGGGGGGTGAATACATTCAAATATGCTTCTGAAGATTATGAAAGACACTGAGGAAGTAAGGAAACATCAACATGATGCCTATAGTACTCAATCCAGGGCACAAGAAGCCCTGTTCTTCCTATGAACTCGTTTATTGGCTTCTCGTGAGATGTACCTAAAGTTTGATTTAGGACACATATTTCATATTTTTCCTAAGTTCATGCACTAAGAACATGTTTTACTGATAATAAGTACATAACTCAATTTAATCAATTACTCTCCATTTTCATGGAGGACATAAATATGTATGATAATTTATAGTGACAATAGGATTTTTAAAATAATAAAAAGTGAATGGATTTGAAACACATTTGCCAACTTAAATGAATAGCAGATGCTATTAATATAAATTTTACTGAATTGAAACAAATCATTTGTCTGTATTGGATTACAGGTACTAAATGAAAAATATATAGTCATATTTTGCATTATGATGTTCAATCAGCAAAGCATTGTGTAGGATGGTGGTCCCAAATATTATATCTATATTATATATTACATTATAATATATATTAAATATTATAATTTATATTATATATTATAATATATACATTGTATAGTATAATTGACTATATTATACATAGTCAATTGAGTTTGTGTAAGTACACACTGTGATATCATCACAATGATGAAATAAACTAGTGATACATTTCTCAGAACTTACTCCTTTTGTTTAACAACACATGAGTGTTTATAAGTACTTGGAAGCAGTAAAAACCCTATTGACTTTCCCATAGATGCAAATTTGTTTTATCTGTTTTGCTCAGTCATTTAATTTTATTTGTATGAATATATACAATTTTTGTAATTTTTTTCTGAAAATAAATGCTCTAAAATGGAGCTGTACTTAAACTTTTCAATACTTCTCTAGAAAGTTAATATTGATATTATAATACTATCAGCAGAATTGATTACAAAAATTTGAGATTCACTCCTAATTATGTCTTATGAATTCCATGGCTGCTTTTGTTCTGTTATACTTACTTGCTATTCTTATTACAGAATGACAGAAATAATTAATGATCTAATATAATATGTATTTATAATTCCTTAAGTAATATATACACATGCAAAATGAAAAAAAAATTGTGCAAATCATTTCATTTAACTATGTACATTTTAAGGAAGTTATATTAATACCTTTTTCATGACCATAAGAACTGAGACTCAGTAACATTATAAGATTTGTTTTGAAAATTGATAGTCCATGATTGGGATGCCCCATTTGTTGCCTCAGTGAAGAGCTCATAGTGAATCTGATCATAAGGGTAAGTGATATTCTAGAATCCCATTTACATAAAATGCCTATGTTGTCAAATTCATAAAGATGGCAGCTAAATTAGTGTTTGCTAAGATGGAGAGATGAAAGGGTTAATAAATGGGAAATGATTTTCTCATATGTATGTACTTTCTTTGTAGGGTGTTAAAAAGCTATAAAATTAGATTTTAGTGATGTGTGTACACCTTTTCAAGTACACTAAAAACCTTGCTTTTTTACTCTTTAAAGGTAAATAAGTGTGTTTAAATTATCTCAATATAGTTGTTATTTTAAAATATTTTTTAAAAACAAGTTCAAGAAAACAAAGCAAAAGGCTACAAACATTTAAGAATTCTATTATTCTAGAGATAGTAGTAGTAAAATTTACACTTCTAATTAAAATTACTTTTCATGTTATTTAATATTATCTTAAGTCTAGATTCAGAGGCCTTGCCTTTGTTATTGTTTTTTTTATTAAATTAGTAATGATTATATAAAATTTGAATTTGGGAATTCGATTCGGATTCTCTTATCTAAGAAATGATTGCCCAATCGAAGATCATGAAGATCAATTTATGCTTGGGTTTTATTTTTAAAGTTCTACAGTTTTAGCTCTTGTATTTATGTCTATTATAGGTTTTCTCTCAGTCTTAATATGTGGTATTTTACATGTGAATGTCAATTGTCCCAGCACTATTTACTAAAATGTTTGTTCTCCAATTTAATTGACATGGCAATGTTTCCAAACATTAATGGACTAGAAATACAAAGTGTCTCTGGGGAAAATTAAAATTTTTACTGACAACATTTTTAATTATTATGTTGTTCTAGTATAAACATGGCTACAATAATGTTAATTTTAAAGTAATTCTGAAATATGTCTTTCAACTTGACTTTTGATCAAGCTTTGTTTACTAATTTTCATCATTAATTCCTAGGGCTCTCATTTACTCTAAATCATGAAGATCTTAGACTAGATTTTTACCAAATCATTGAATTTATTTTTGGAGAAAGAGTATGTTCTATATATAATTTTAAAATATTTTTTCTTTGCTACCTATATCAAGAGAACAGAGATTTGCTATACCTTTCACTTTAGAGACATTGCAATTACTGGATTCATCCTTGACACTTTCAGTTTTAGTCAAGCAATTAAGCAATACACTTGGGTGATAGAAAGGGATGCACATATTAGGAAAAAGTGACCTCAAAGCTTCTTTTCTCCCCACCCCCAATAAACTAGCCTAAGCAAGCATTGAAATGAGAAATTTGTAATTTCTTAAACACTTTCTCAAATCCTGAGAAATTCTATAAACATAATGTCAGTAACTTTCAATTTCTTTAAACTTAATTCCAGACAAATTACAGTCATCTACATAATAAGTACTTAAGAATACAATATCTTTGAAGTCTGTCAAGTTGATCTGTAAAAGGCTTTGTTACTCCTTTCAGACCCTGCCATTACTGCCCATCAACTAACCTTTTTTGTCTTTCTTTTACTCACCTTGGATTGCAGAAGAAACCCAAATTTAGGTGAAAGTATGCAGTTTAAATGGTAAATAATTAAAAAGTAAGTTGCCAACTCATCTGCAGCAGCATATTATTTTGTCAAGATTTTAAGAACAAATCAATTGTTTCTCTTACAAAGAAAAAATAATAATAATCAACAACTGTTGCAATCAGAAGTAAGGCATTCTATTAAAAGAAAATTGTACCAAAAAAGCAAATGTGCTCAGTCTAGCTGATAAAAGAGAGAATAAGCTGATCAAGCATATTTCATGGCAGTCAAGTCAAGAAAATGCCTTTGGAATAATAAGTACGTGACTTAACAGTTTATAGGTTTATAAACTTCAGTTTGGCATATCTCTCTGACTTGCGAATGGTATGGGTTTATGAGTAATCTCTACCATCTATTGATGATTCATTGAATAATCATATTTTCAGTTGGCTCTACATAGAACATTCAACCATAAAGTCATACAAGTGGTGACTCACCTGTCATATTTTCAAGAAGCTTATAAAATGAATTTTAAGTCTCCCCTCTCTTCTTTTCTTTCTTTTTTTTTTTTTTAACAATTATAAGTGGAACTCATGTTTGCTTTGTAACTGAGGTTACTAGGGAAAATGGGGTTTCTCAGCATCTCTTTCACCTCAGCTGTTTATCAGTTTTTTCTCCTTACATCTCAATAAGTGAATTCAAATAGTTCATTAATGTTATCATTGCATTTCTCAGATCCTTTGTGCTTAGGCTTAATTTCAGAGTCCACTATTGTCTCAGTTTTCTCTGGTAGTAAACAACAAAGCTCAACATAAATCCACTGACAAGAAATAATTGTAATCAATGAACTTTTTATACTCTTGACCTTTTTTTACAGTAAGAAGATTTGAAGAGTTTAAACTTACAAGATGGGTCTCTAAACCTTTTATCAGACTAAATTTTATAAACCAAAGAAGAAAATTAAGCTTTACATGCCGAATATTATAGTTCTTAAAATACATTTGAAATTAGCATTAATCCTTCTTTAGTGAAAGCTATAATTTGACAACATGCTATAAGATAACTTACTCAGTCCTTTTTTATTTCTATATGTAAATCAAATATTTAATTCTGTTATAATAATTACCTCCCATTAAAAAATGGCTCCTTTAGGAAAAAAAATACCAAAATTATTTTTAGTTTTCTCATATTAAATGGTTTTTACCAATGACTTACTTGATTGATAATAATTATTAATTTTTAAATAGGAAATAGATTGCAAAATATTATATAAAACATTAAAATTATTTTAAACCAAATTATTATGGATTTTACAAGTTGGCAAATACAAAGAACTTTCTTAGCCATTAAGCTGCAAATTGAAGTCATGAGTCAGGTAATCAAGTGGTTAAATTTAGTAGTCTTGTCTTCTAATGGCTTAAGCTCCTTTTTCACTTTCAATATGTGTTGAAATGAATATCACTGCGATTTTGATTGCAGGAATTAATCAAAAGTTTGTAAATTATCAGTTACCCATGTTAGAACTTGAATGAAAAAAGCATGTGATTTCTCCCATTTCCATAAATTTCTAATATTTCTAATTTAATCAAAATTTTAGAACAAATAAATAAGGCAAATATGCTTTTGAGACTAATGGGCAACTAATGTTTCTTAACGCCCTGGCACTGTGAAGTTTGGTTTTGCTTTTTAGAGAAAAGCTGTTTCCCTTTGATAAAATAAAACCTGGATTGCACAGTTGTTATATTTATACTTGGTTTACTCAAATTTAAGTATGGGAATAAGATTAAAAAATGTCAAATTCTCAAATAAGAGCCAGAGTAAGAACTTTAATCCATCATGTCTTTGTAACTGTAGTCAGCCATATTAAGCAAGTCACACTGTTACATTTTCTTGAAATTATACACTTTCCATCTGAAGTGCTATGTGTTTCTCCAAGATGAAGTTCACCATATTATTTATCAATCATGCAAAACATATTTAAGTGTCTGTTAGATACAAGATGTATGATAGCTAATACAAATCCAAATACATAGAGGTACCATCCATGTATCAAGAAAATCATAATCTAGTAAGGGAAATAGGTAAGTAATAATTGTTAATTGCATGGCTCTTTAGCTGTGATAGAAACCATAAAACCCAGGTGTGGAATAGTGCAACACTACCAAACAAATTATTAACCTACAGTGCCAGTTGGAATTGAGATCAGGTATCTTGCATTATTAAAATATTATCACTACTAAAAATTAATATCATTAATGAATAGATTTTACATGACACCCACATGCAAAAGTCAATTATTCTTTATATTCAAATAAAAACCCTTATTTATACTACAGTCCCTGGATTTTTATGATAATGCACTGCTTTAAAAGTACTTCTGTTATAAATCTAGGCACTTTATATCTAGCACATTAAATAAATTTCATCCAGTTTTTCTGTAGCACACACAGAACAGGATGTTTTCAGAGATTTTCAAGATGTTTATAAACAATGCATTAGTCCAGCACTGTAAAAAAAGAATCCAGGAAATACTAAATCCATGACTTTTCAAATATATACACTATTTACTTTGTCTGCCCTTTTGAAAATTTTTGGCTTATAGGAGATAGGCTAGGATACTATTGGGCTTTGAGGCTCTATGATATGCAATTTTGAGATATGGGTTCCTAAGCAAAAGTGAGGTTCATTAGGAACTAGTTCAAACTTTAATGTTTTGTTTTAGGAATGAATGTGTAAAGAATTTATAAGGGATTGTTCAGATCTCGGGAAATCCTTACACATCTCTGGGGATGATTCATACAACTCTAAAACTCTCAAGGGGTTTGACCATATACCTTACTAAAGAAGATTGGAAGAAGGCAATCAGCCCTTCAAAAGATTTTCAAATTAATCAACAATTGGCAAAATTAAAATTATGAGATATCATGTAACTATTAAAATAACTAATTTTTTAAATAATTAGAATACAAAATATGGGAGTGTTTGCAGAATAATTTGATTTCCATACCCTGATGATAAAAAAGTAAAAGGGAACACCCACATTGGAAAGCAGTTTGAATGAATTTTGTAAAATTGGAATCAACTTTTAACACAGCAACTGCATTCTTAGGCATTTATCCCAAAGGGGGAAAAAAATATGTTCACACAAATAGTTGAGACAATGAAGTTCAAAGAAGTATTATTTGTACTAGTCTCAACCTGAAAAAAAACTGACATGTCTGGATATGAGCAAATGGCTTATAATATTTTCCATCTATACTTGAGTAGCAATGATATAAACCAATATATATTTTCAATGGCAATGAAATATCTTCTATATTTAGTGTTAAGTTTTTTTGTCATTCTTAGGTTTACATTTAGGACTGTAATTCATTTTGATATATTGAAATAAAATGGCACCTAAGTGTAAGTTTTTGGGTTTATTTGCTTTTTTTTTTTCCATACAGATGGATAGTTTTCCAGTGGCATCTGTTGAAATGTATATTCTTTCTTCTTTGCACTTCCTGTTCACCACTGTGAAGATCAGTTGAACATTTGACCTTGGGACTTTTATAACTAGTTGATTTTAGGACTGAATTCTGTACTCAGTGGATTGTTTTGTGTGTATTTTCTCACTAATATTATGCCTTGATTCTTCCAGGCTCAAAATCAGGTAGAATAATGCTTCCAAATTTGTTCTTTTTCAAATCTAGGTGGTTCAGCATCAGAGTCCCAATCTTGGAGTCCAAGCAGCTGCTGGAGATCTCAGTCACCACTTTTTGAAATCTCACTGTTAGGGGAGGTGGCACAAATATCCAAGAGAGACACATCTCTGAGTTTAAGAAAAGGTTTATCGACAGAGAATATCTGCCATGCTGCCCTTCTACAAGGTTCAGCAGCTTGCTAGAAAAACCTTCTTAACTATACAAATTAAATGGAGTAGTTAAATATAACCCATCTCATCCTGTGATTGTTACTTAATGTCTTTCTGTGGTTTCAGTAGTTTGGGACTCTTTGGGGGGCTGGCCTAACAGGCAGGTCATGCCTGGGTGGGCAGATCCTGATTTTCAAAATGGAGTTACTGTGGCCTAAGGACCTAACATTCATGAGAAGGATTTCATGTGAGAAGTTTATTGGAGTTGCACTTAGCAGCAGACAGGAGTTGAGAAAGTGAGATAGGCATATAATACAGGTGCTGAGTGGCATGAACCACTCTGAAAAGAACCATGTGGCCTTGACAGAATCTGGAGTTTTTTAGGGGTTTGAGTTTCTTTGTCCTTGTTCTATTCTCTTGTATCTCCCTAAGCAGTTAATTGTCCCTTGGTATCTCTTTTAAGGGAATTTCCTGCATGAGGATAACTTTGTCACAAAGACTAGTTGCCACAGGGTTTCAGTAATAAGGGAGTGTCATGACAATCTGGTCACAAGAAATAGTGGTGAAATGGTCTAGGGTCTAGAACCTGTCATTTTTTCAAGGGGCTGTAATAAAATATGACTGGGAGAGGCTCTGACATACCATGCCCCACTTTCCTAGAGCTGGTCAGTGTCTTCAAGCTTTCCTATAATTTCAAGTAATAGTTCCCTTAAGGGGATATAATTATCTATGGGTTGGAGAAGGTTGAACATTTTGGCTCCCATTTTCCAAATGTTTGCAGGCCTGGGAAGATTCCATGTGGTCTCAGCTTATGTCTCATGGATTTTGTTAATACAGTGTCTTCCATTCATTGTTTTTTTGCCTACCTACCTGTTCATGACTTACTAACATATTTAACACTATTCTTGTTTCTCTTCCTTCTAATATAAATTTTAGAATTAAATTTTCATGCTTAGTGATTACAGATCAATTGATATTTCCATATTGACCTCCTTCAGGACAATCAAGTTGATTTTTTTTTGTTAGAGAAATTTTAATTTTTACCTTCCAATTCACACTTTTCCTCTTTTATGGCAAAGGCTAGAACCTCTGGCACAATCATCTATGGGATTGGTTAGAATGGACATCTTTTCCTTGATCCTTTAAAAAAAAAGTTTAATCTTCCACTATTTACTATATCATTAACAAATTTCATATATTTGCATTACAAGTATCAGATTAAGAAACCTAATGAGTATTCATAATTTGCTGAGATTGTTATCATGATCAGATGTAGGCCAGATTTTTTTTCTATATCTATTAAGTGAATTATATTGCTATTCTTCTGTATTCTGTGAATATGATGAATTACAGCAAATTTTAAATTTCCCATTAGCCTTTTTATTAGGTTCTGTAAACAAGTCAGGATGGCGCCTGGCATTTTGCCAGAGGGAGTTGCTCCTTACCCGCCAGTTATTTTGCTGCAGCCGGACTACGGCATCTTTTATTCCTGATACAAATTCTACCTACCCATATATTTATATATGCATGTGTACATATATACATATTTGTATATACATAGTAGATTGATTTTTACTTTACTTAAATATATACATATTTGTATATACATAGTAGATTGATTTTTATTTTACTGTTAAGAATTTGTGCAACTATGTTCTTAGGGCAGGTTGTTTTCTTTGTAATTTGTCTGTTAGTATGACCTAATTCTGATCTCATGCAACAAATTAGAAAATATTTCCTCCTCTTTTATTTTATGGAAGATACTTTTTGAAAGTTTAAGCTAACGCTTACACATTTTTTATAGTTTGACAGAGAAACCCTCTAAGCATACTGATTTTTCATTGGAAGATTTTGATGATGAACAACTTATGTAATTGATTCTGGACTATCATTCAATGTATTTCTTCCTAAATTTGTTTTGCTAGTTTTGTGACTTTCAAGTAATCACCTAATTTTATCTAAGTTATCAAATTTATAGTCATGAAGTTGTGCCTAGTATTTACCTACTATATATATCTGGGGAGGGGGGTCCAGGGATTGAACACAGGGACACTTGACCATTGAGCCACATCCCCAGATCTATTTTGTATTTTATTTAGAGACAGGGTCTCACTGAGTTGCTTAGTGCCTGTCTTTTACTGAGGCTAGCTTTGAACTTGCAACCCTCCTGCCTGAGCTGCTGCCACCACACCTGAAACCTACTATATTTTTAACATATCCATGGTTAGTAAGAATAGACCCTTTCATTCACAACATAAGTAATTTGCATTTGGGATTTGGACACTGGTGTATTTGTAGTTAGTCCTACTACATTATATTATGATGTATACATTAATATTATACATTTCTGATTAAGCACTGATTTAACTAGATTTTACAATGTTTAATATATTGCCATTTCATTTTTATTTAAAATATTTTATAATTTCCCTTGAGACTTCCTCGCTGACTCATGAATTATTAAAATGTGTTAATTTCAAATATTGAGGAATTTTTCATATATGTTTCTATCAAAAATTATCACATGATGAAATAAATATTCTCATTTTCTAACATCTAAATAATAGAGTAGTCTACAAGGATTAGAGACATGAAGGAATTTCCTTTTTATGGTCCACAGTCTAATAATTAGGCAAGTTGGAATGAATCTTTAGATACTAATGATAATGCTAGGGATGCTATAGTCTTTTAGCAAAGTGGTGGTCAATCATGAAGAATTGCCAAGTCACTTATTTGTTAGTAATCATCAACAATATTCCTAGTAACATCAACAACGCCACCATAAATTTCAGGAGTGTTTACCTAAGAAAGAAATAGTAAATACTTAAAATCCCAAAAGGTGTTCTATGAATCTGTATTCACTGGCAAGCATTGAGAAGAATGAGATAACCAACTGCCCCAATGTCATAGTGTAACATAAGACAAGGTCAGGACAGTATGAAAACTCTTCATGTCAGGTTGAATTTATCCATATTATTTGCAGAAGAACATGTGACAGACACTTCAAGAGGAACTTCCAAATCATGGACTGTTAAGAGATCATGCAATAATAATTTGATTTTTAGATAAAAATAAAAGGAATACAATTACATTTCATATCCAGAGTTTGCAAAGTTTGTGGACCTTCACATGTGGGTCTGTACCTTGATTGATTAACTTCTGGAAGTTACGCAGATCTAATTAGGTTAGACTTGAATTAGATTTCATTTATATTCATAATTATAATCACATCTGAATCAGTGGACCAAGAAATGTTATATTACCCATTTCATCCTTGTATTCTTATAATCTTTTGTCTGTTTGTACTTTCAATAGCCATATTTTACCTTATTGTCAATAGCAGCACTAAGGCTGAAAAAAAAGAAACACTTTGAAATAGAACAGAAATGATCTCTTTTTATAAACACTATGGCTTAAATTACCCCCCCCTCATAGACACACACTTTCTTTTTCTCCTATCTCTCTCTCTCTCTCTCTCTCTCTCTCTCTCTCTCTCTCTCTCTCACACACACACACACACACACACAGACACACGAAATTAAAAAAAAGGATTAAAGTAAGGATATTAAAATAAGTAAACGGATATTAAAGTAAGATTGCTACAGAAACCCAACTGAGTATTAAATAATGATTCTAATGAGGAAGAAAGAAAGAAAAAAAGGAAGAATAAAGGAGAGAAAGAAAGAAGAAAGAAATAAGTGGGGGAGGGGAGAGGAGGAAGGAGATAAATTTATTTGGAAAGTAAACAAAGCTTTAGATATAAGAACCTTCACATTTTCACTTTTGAACAATATTTCTAATTTGAGCTCATTTTATTATAATTTAGTTGTATGTTTTATGATAATATTCTTTGGTTTCAGCTAATGTTTTAAATTTTTTAGAGTTATTCAGGGCTTTGAATGAAAAGAATAACATGAGAGTCATGGTCAGTCTCCAGTAAAACAAGTGGAATAAGAGAAAACTTTTCCTTACACATTATTTTACAATTAGCTTCTGTTACATCAGTTCAGTGAAATAAAATTAATATTTTTTTTTATTTGGGAGCACTGCTCTTCTTCCATAGCCATTCTAGATAAATAACTGCTTTGAAATTATAGGAAGCAGTGTAGTGCAGAGGCTAATCATTTTTAGATACTTACTAGAGTGATGCGAACATTTGCTATTTAATGACACTTAGGCCAAACCCTAAAATGTCTCTGATTTATCTGAAAGAATGGTTTTGTAATATTGCTGAAAGAGGGATTGAATTATGTTCAAAAAGTAATGTTTATGCTTTCATGATTTAGAAATGTTTTCATTTGACCTTCTTTGACAGAGATCTGATAGCACCTATACTATACAGTTTAAAAGTAAGAGCCTGAATTTGTTATGGTCCATCAAATCCATTCTGTATGGTCCATTAGTATATATCAATAATTACTGTACATTCTCAGAAAAGAAGATTTAGTTGAAATTTATAAATTATAATTCAATTAAGCATAAAAAAGAAATAAAAACAAAAATAGTGAGTGTGAACCATGATGAATTTGATAATCCCTTTCACACCATTAAGCATCCTCAACAGTCCTGTTAGCGAAAGGACGACCATCCTTTTTGATTTTGCCTCATGTCACTTGTGGCAATTAGGCCTCTCCATAAATGAGATCCATAAATTCAGTTTTAACAGAGTTATATAATATTGGCATCTGGTTTTATAATCATAAATATAATAAAAAAGATAATAAAAAGAGTTCATTAAATGGACTATCCTGTACTAAACATAATATTTATTAAATTTAATACCTAGCACCATCTAGTGAAATTTGAGGGAAATGTGTGACGTACAGAATATGATACAGAACAACACTGCAAATGTTAGAGATTAATTCTTTTAATTATGTATTTAATTTTCTCTCAGAAATTTCCTAAAAAATAAATAAAGTTCTATACTACATGTGTGGATATACAGACAGATAGATGGATAGATGGGAAAACATAAATATCTCAGCTATCAAATTTATCATTTTAATTGTTTATGAAATCAGAAAAATGCTCTTTCCATTAAATTATAATACAATCATAAATGAAGACTTTGTATTATGAATATTTTACTTTATATAAGAAAATTTAGCCTAAAACAAGCCAATGACCATATATAAAAATAAAGTGAGACATGTAGACTGTGTGGTCTCTAAAGTAGAGAGTAAACAGGGTTTCCACAAAATTACTTTGAAAAATTTCTTATTCAAAGAATCTCTAATAAGTATATAATACTATAGTATTTAGTAATCTTTTATGTACTATAGAGATGATGACTCATGAAATTTGCCATAAAGTAAATTTACTTAATAAAATATAACCCGAACTGGTAATAAAATATTTAACATTGAAATGAAAGTGATATTAAAATAATACATATAGAATTGTTTCAAAATACCTCAATTTTATGCTTTTTGATATTATAGATTTCATCTCTGTGTAGAATTTATACTTCTGCACAAATATATATTTTGTTATCAATTTGAACATAATCAATGATGAAACTTTATCATTCTTTGTAAATAAATTATTTGAAAGAACAAAACCAGAAAACATTTTGAAACTATACAAACTAATAGAAGAGGAATAGTAGCTTAATAGAATGTTAAAATAAAAATGTCATTATAAAATAAAATTTTATATTAGTATTTCACTTAATAAATAGATTCCTGGTATAACCCCAAAGATATAAATTCAAATACCACTTTGTGACAATTTCAGTTATGGTACTTGTTTATTTATCAATTAAAAATAAGCAATTTTTTTTATCTATCATGATCTGTTCAATTAAGAAGAGAGGTGTATAATTAGCATAGGTTAACACACTTTCCAACAAAGAGAACACAGTTAACTAGAAGACCCAGTTGCTATGCTATAGAATCCATTTTTCCATGTTTATTCCAAAGTCATGCATTTCAACAGCCAATACCCAAGTACAGCATCTCTCTCTTCTTCCTGGGAGAAAAGAGGACTCTGCGACAGCCATCTTTTACTAAAATTCTCTCCATAATTTCTCAGACTGCGTAGCTTTCTAGAAAGCTTTCACCAGCCCTTTTTATTTTTTTTATTATAATAATTCTATCAAATTAATTGCCAACCTTCTTTATCTCCTTCACTGGGGTGAACTTGCATTGCAGTCTGATAGCTCTCAGAGATTTTGCACATCCCTACTCTCATATATATACATATATATATATATTTTTTTTTTCTCATAGACATTTTCCCCAATAAAATACTTGCTCATTTAATCCCACTTTCCCCATTTGGTATCTTTCTCTTAGAAATCTCTAAAGTGGGATTCTGAAAAGAGCAGAATATTTTTGTAAGATTAATAGATACTTATTCCATATATTGCTTTAATATTTTTACATATAGCTAAAGTTAGGTCCCTAACAAACCTTCTTAAGCTTTTTAACTTCACGAGCTTGGTGTCCCCCACAACATAGTATTGTGGAGACACAGAGAGGATCATATTTCTCTGTAAGTGTGATTAACAATAGGTAACTTCAGAATCCCTGTGCCTAGTTATCACCAGACAAAAAGAAGAGTAAGCAGATTGTGAGGGGTAGTTGACCTTGATCAGTAGGAGAAAGGATGGCTCTCTTTTTGCAAGGGAGTAGGGCTAACTATGCACAGAACCCAGGTGGTACACTTAAGTACCCCTGTCCCATTGATACTCCTTTCCCCCCATTTTATCCGTGAACAGACACAGGTGGTAAAGGAAGCTATGATTATTAAAGTTTCAGATCTTTCCGGAATGAAGCTTTAGTTCATTCTTCCAAATGAAGCTCTGGTTCATACATAGACAGCTTTTATCCTTAATCTCAGTGATCTTGACCTTTTTGGCAAGATCACTGAGATTAAGGATAAAAGCTGTCTATGTCTCTTTCACACAAATCTTGATGCTTTCTCCTTCACCTATGATCAAATGTGCTTGATAACGTGGTGGATCTCCTAGCCTTACCAGCTTCTTGTCCACTTCTTCTCAATCTGATCACTCTGGGGTATTCCTCCAAGTAAATCTTACTGATTTGGCTTATGTTCCAATAACTGATTCTGGTTTTTAGACAATCTTTGCAAACATTGGCTCAGGAGGGTTGGTTAGGGATATACGGCCAGCAATTTATTAGGAAAAAAATGAATTAACTTTCTTCCAGCATTTACTTGTTGTAAGATTAAAAACAAATCTTATCAGATGAGGTAGAATATAAAATAAGTTCTACACACTTGTTGTAAGTCAAAGTATAGGCCAGAGTTGGAATACAGGTTCCCCAAGTCTTACTTCAAAGAAGTATGGAAGTTTTAGATAGGAGACTCTTCAGAAAGGTTCTGTGGTCCAGAAATAAATTGTATGTCTAATTAGATCCTTGTAAATAAGGACATGATATAGTAGGCATCAAATTTAAAGTGTCCTCTGGACCAGGTTTTCTAACTCAATTGATCCTCACATCTCTGTAAAATATTTATGTGCTAGTGGATCCTCAAAAAAGGCTGGATACTAAATACAAGGAAGCTATAAAGTTGCCATTTCAAGTGTAGAAGTTACAGTCTGTATTTGTGGCATTGTCATTAGTATGGTCTATTTATGTGAACAGGTTAAGGGTACCTATGTAAGGTAAGTTCTTAGTTGATGTTTTTTTGAGAAGAATTAAATAATTACTTAAATTGCATACACTTAAAACTGCACAGGGGCACCAGGCCTGGAAGAACTTCCTAGGTGTAGTAGAGCCTGAACTGTATAACTTGGTGTTGAGTCTCAAATACAACCGAAGTGGATTGTAGGCTGTTTACTTTCTGCAAAATAGTGAAAAACCTTGGAAGAGAGGGAAGGTTATAATGTGTGTTTTATTAAAACATTAAAGCTTAATAGTCACTATAATTAAATTCCTAACTACAATAATAGCATGAGCCTCATTTTGCCATCATTGGGTACATAAAGAATTCAGTTACAAGACTTTAGGATGTAATCAACAAAGGATTATAGTAATGATCCAGAGCAAAGAATGATTTAGATAGCAAACAGTGATAACTTTCAGAAAAATGTTATGCAATATGAAGACATTACTTGATTACTGGAATGTGCTCCCCCGGTTATGTTTGAAAATTTATTCCCTGGAAGATAACAAAATAGTGATGAATAATTCTCTCTCTACACTGTAAAAACCATATCCCCAGGTAATAGTCCCTACCCATACATTGGCATATTTGGTCATACTGATTGGGCTTATGTCCTGATAACTGTTCTGGTATTAGAAGATCGTTGCAAGACAAAATTCATTTATAGAAGATCCTAGAAAAGTCTATTAACAGTTCAGAGAATTTCTGATTTTTATATCCATTGTTTGCCATTTTTATTACTACAGAGGGTGCCAAGAAACTACCACCAAAATCCATTAATCTGTATAGTAACTTAAAGGGTTGAAGATTAGGGGTGTATATTTGGTTCTGTTCAAATTGGAAAGTTAAGGAAGGAAAAAATGGTGTTTTCCATGTTGAAAGAGCTTTTTACATTAGCCTAGTGCCACACCTGGAAGTGTAAATCAGATACACTACCTTAGAAAGATCAAGTGAGTGTTTTTTTCTTGTACCACAAAAGAAGGAAACAGGTATTCACACTACTGGTATCATGAGTTAGGAGACTTTTTTTCTGGAAAAGAATAGAGAAAGTTATCTTGAATATACATCAGAAGACCTTGAAATAAGACTCTTTATTTACTTTCTGTCTGTAGTAAATTTGTTGGAATCTGTAATAAAAAAGCAAGATACATTATTCACTACTGACAAATCCAGTACTCAGTATATAATTTATTCCATTATTTCCTGCACCCTAACAAAATTCTGAGCATTTGAAAGTCAGCAAAATTAGTTTACTTTTCAGTGTCTACCTGAAACAGTGCCTGATACAAGGCAACAAAAATATAGTCACCGCTATAGTTTTTAAATTTATGATAACTACTATTATGCTCTTTATTTCAGTTTATATAAACCACAAACCACCTAGAAAAGCTTTAGAATTCTAGGTCTCTGCTCATCTCCTTATTTTACTTATACTCTACAATTATCTGTACTGTTTCCCCCACCCAACCTCTCTGTTTCAGTACCGGTGATTGAACCCAGGGCTTTCTATCACTGAACTATATCCCTATCCCTTTTAATTTTTTTAAATTTTGGAACAGGGTCTCTAATTTACAATCTTCCTTCCTAAACCTCTTGAGCTGGGAACACAGATGTACATTTTGATGCTGCACATTTAATGCTACTTCTGCACAATATTTATTTCTTCTTCCATTATATTCCCTAAAGTTGAAAGTTATTTCAATATATAATCTGGAACTCACAAATCCATTGTCAGAAAAATCCCTAAATGATTCATCTTTTATCTGAACAGTCCTCCATAATCACCAAGGACATTGCTACTTCCCAAGTTTAATTGCATGAAAGAACTTTTTTCTTCTCAGTACAGTAAAACAATACAGTAAAAAAAGAGGACAAGAAGTGCGCTAGAGTTCTTTAGTTTTTTCCTTTTATAATGCCATTTATGATTCCAAATCAATGTCATTATGCCTCTATAAGTGGCCTTAATTTTTAATCTCATTCCTTTAAATTATGTATTTAAAAAAAAATTTTCTCCCAATTGCATTCGTCTCTTAACCTGAATTTTATTTCTACAGATAAGTAAGATTTTGTAGTAATTTTCTTTTGGTGTCTGGCTTATTTCATTTAACATAATATCCTTCAAGTACAATCATGTTGTCTTAATGGCAGGAGTTCTTAGTTTTTAAGACTGAATCAATCTCTCTCTCTCTCTCTCTCACACACACACACACACACACACACACACACACAAAGAGTATATTTTCTTCATTCATCTCTCTTCATCACTGCATGGGCATTTACATTTCGTTTATTCATTTTTTCTTTCAGCATTTTGGCTAGGGTAAAAAATGCTGCAATTGACATGGAAATGCCGATATCTCTTTAGAGACTAATTTCAATTCCTTTGGATACAGTCACAGAAGTGGGATTTGTGTATTATATAGTTTTATTTTTAACATGCTGAAGAACCTCTGCAATGTTTTTCATAATGGCTGTATATATTGACCTCCACTAATAATGTAGAAGTGTTCTCTTACTTCCATATACTCACTTACCCTTCCTGGGGATTGAATTTTTGATAACAATCATTGCAACTGGTTCAAGGTGATACTGTTATGGGCCTGGGGCCCTCTGAGAAACTGAGGCATCAAAAAGACCCCCTCTTTAGATCCCAATTCTCGTGATCAAGTCAGAAAGTTTTCAGACATGTCCTTCAGAGTAAGGAGAATGATTTTATTGAAGATATAGGAAAAGGGGAAGGGGACCCTCTCAAGGAAGAGAGTGGGTCCTGTCAGAGAGAAGAGGGACAATGTGCCTCTCCTGCACTCCAGTTTTACTAGGTATCTCAGAGAAGTTTCCAGAGAGTCCCAGCTCTGTTCACCTCTTGACTTTTGATGGACAACGAGGAGACATCAGACTTTCAAGTCCCCTCTGTCATGGTAACTCTAGGTCACCTTGGCCCATGCTGACCAGTTCTAATTGGATTCTTAACCATACATTCTTATGGTTAGGAAGAACTATCCTTATCTCCCAGGGTTTTAGGATTTGGTCACAAAAGGATTCTCCTTCAGCATAACTTAGGTTCCTCTTATCAACATTATTTTGGGCCTGCATTTTTCCTGCAGTGAGCAGGTAGTTTGCTGAGTTATGTAACATATTCTGTTTATTTAGCCTGGGCAGGGCTATGGGTAAATTGCTTTTGGGGAAAGAAAGCATGTGGGGGTTAGCACAGTGGCCCTAATTTATAGACTCATTCTTTTAACCTCATGTACCCACCATCCTTATCTGCCTGATTCCTAAAATATTTAATTGTAGATTCTTTATTCCAAACAAATCTGAGCCTTATATGGATTCTGCCTATGCAGGGTGGCTGTGTTTTTCTTTAAGGAACACAATTCCTAAAAGAATTGT
The DNA here is from genome assembly GCF_052094955.1 of Ictidomys tridecemlineatus. Lineage (NCBI taxonomy): Eukaryota > Metazoa > Chordata > Mammalia > Rodentia > Sciuridae > Ictidomys > Ictidomys tridecemlineatus. Next base: position 127,131,125 of record NC_135482.1, read on the forward strand.
GCTAATTCTTATCACCATTATAAATCCAGTGTCTTATGCATTTTGCAAAAAGCAGACTAAGTCCAAAATTCTTGTGAAAGGTGTTTATTCAGAAAATGAAATGTTTAAAGAAGTAGTGAATTAATAAAGGAATAAACAACTATCAATTTAGAACCTGATACTAAAACAGCTACCATAAAGTCCTACTGTGGTTAAATTCAGTACGAAAACTAAGAAAGAATAAAAATGCATGCTCCCCTTTATTCCAGTCAGAGGACAAAGTTTTCCTTTTTTTAAAATACTCCACCTCCAGAGCATCATTGGCTGAAGGCTGCTCCTAGTATTACCATTATTTGACACATCCATTCTGCTGCCAAAGTATTGTAAAAAAACTAACCTTTTCAAAATTCAAAATAAGAGGACTCTCAGTCTCTCTATGGCAGATATTGACTTTTGGAAATCACCTAAATATATAAAAGGTACAAAGGATATGATGGGAAATTGCCAGAAAATGCTACCCTCTGGGATTCTTTGTGGTTTAAAATATTTTCCTTCTTGTCTTCATTGGAATATAAAATACAGACTGTCTTACTGACCCCACAAACTCAGTGCATTGATGTTGTCACTTAAACCACTAAAACTTCGGGTAAAGGAAATGAATGTATTCACCATTGCCCATTGTAAGCTTTAATTCCTCACATTTTCGGATTCTGATTTTCATATATGATAGATGAATCTGATGGGTAAAATCCTTATTATAGACTTCACTGTAAATTAAGGAGGCCTAAAAGGCAGGTGCCAGTAATTTTTACATTTTCCCAATTAGAAGTGGACTCTATTTCATAAAATGCAGATAAGGAATTCAATTGCAGAGTAACTTTAATTAATGAAAATTCAAATTTACCAAATAAATTATTTTTAAATTTCTTCCCTCATGATAACTTTCATAGAAGGAATAGCATTTTATTTTATTTTTTTAAATACATAGCAGCAGAATGCATCACAATTCTTATAACACATATAGAACAAAACTTTTATATCTCTGTTTGTATATAAAATATGTTCACACCAATTCATGTCTTTATACATTTACTTTGGATTAGCATTTTAAATAGGAGAAAAAAATCTAAGTAATGTATCACAGTCTTCATCTTGATTATACAGTAAACAAACAATGACTCAGGTAATTGATTTTCTAATTCTAGTTCTGTTATTGGCACTAATCTTCACCTTTCCCTGGATTATGCATCTTTCATAACTCTGAAAAGTTCTTTAAATGTGAGCAGTGTGTATTCTCTTGACATTGAGCTTATCCATGCAACTTGCTTTGTTGAATAGAATCATATATAAGTGATGATGGGCCAATTCTCAATATATACTTCCAGGGGCCCTGCAAGTTTCCATCTCTATATTGGCTTTTATGCCACTGTTATGAGAAGAATATGCATTGGTTCAATGGACCTAATGTGTGGATAAGAGATACTTCCAGCAGACACTCACCCAAATGAACTCAAATAAGTGAACCATACCAGACATAAATATGTTAGCCCAGCCAATATCAGCAGAGATGCACAGCCAAGTAGAATTGAGGTAAAAATTTATCAGCAAAAGCTCAGTTTATATTTATGTATGTGGCTTACATTTTTGTGGGTGCCTTGCTACACATAATGTTTGTTTCAGTAGGTAATATATCAGGCTGCAGAAAAGGAAATGTAAGAGTTACAATTCTGTTTCGGAGTGTCATTATATGTGTCTCATTCCCATTTAATTTGCTATGTGATTACCTTCTTTTTTGGTACCAGGGATTGAACCCAGGAGGTCTTAATCACTGAGCCATATCCCCAGCTTATTTTCATAGTTTATTTTTAGACAGGGTGTCATTGAGTGGCTTAGGACCTGGTAAGTTGCTAAGTCTGGCTTTGAACTTTCAATCCTCCTGACTCAGCCTCCAGAGACACTCCAAACGAACAAAGACTCCAGAGCCAGAGTCATTGTTTGTTTACTATATAATCAAGGTGAAGACTATAATACATTACTTAGATTTTTTTCTCCTATTTAAAATGCTAATCCAAAGTACATGAATGAAGACATGAATTGGTGTGAACATATTTTATATACAAACAGAGGATAGAGAAAAGCACTACTGCACCTCATTGTGATTACTTTCTTAAAATGTATATTTATCTCTTGGCCAATTAAAAGAAACGTGTTTTCTGACAAATTGGTGATAAATTATCATATTGAAAAAGCACATTTTTTCTATGAATCAACAAATCACTTATCCCCCTCATTATCCTTTTGTTTTCTCCTCTTATTTACAAAAAAGGTAATTATCTTCATTAAGAAGAAACAAATTTTACTTAGTGTGATGTTTCAATTATTTACTTTGTTTTATTCCATGGTTTTATAAGAACTACTTTAGGTACAAAAAATAATATTTATTTATATTTCTTGAGCTTCAGAATATATTTACACAAAGCAATCAATGTTATTTAACTCATTAAAATATTTTCCTTTAATACTTTATTTTTACTAATGGATTAGACATCAGACTGATGGCAGGGCTTAATATATGAATGTTTGAAATAAGAAAAAAAATAAAGAGAAATCAGAGTAGAAAGTAAAAGTACAAGTTGAAAAGGGGAAGAACCTTAGGGGCCAAAATACTAAAAGGAGAAAAAGGCTGATAAACATGAAGAAAAAAAATTGCAGAAAAGTGGGAGGGAGTTTACCTTATTTGTCAGAGAGAGAGAATTCATTTTTAGCCAGTTTCTCAACTTTTTACTATTGTTACCAAAAGCTTGGTGTTATCCCTGATGCCAATTTATGCCAACTTAATAACAAAGGCAAGATTTTGAGAAAAAGAAAACGAAGATTTATTGTTTTGCTAGCAAAGGAAAAGCACAGGGGACTCCTGTCCTAGAGACTGTCCTAGAAGAGAGGACATTTGAAGAAGCTCTTCAAAGCCTACATTCCAGGTATGCCTGATAGGGGTCACACGTGCACCCTGATGGTGTGTTGAAATCATCTTGTCAATTTGGAAGATGGTCACTTTCTAAATCTTCCTATGAAATCTTCTTCCTGTGGTGGATATGTACTCAAGGACAGATAATTCAGCCTAAAATGTTTCCTGTACCTAGGGTAGGGAGAGGAAGAGGCAGAAGAAGAAAAGAAAAACATATCCTTTTAAAAATAAGCCTGAGTACAGAACAGCAAGGGCTGTTTTCAAAAGGTGAAGTGGACCATGATTACACTATTATCTCTATATCATTTTTAGAAAGAAATAAGCCTTTTTATTTTTTTGGTAGTCATTTGGTTTCTTAGAATTTCTTTGCTCATGTTATTTTCTCTTTATAACCATCTTCATGACAATAGGATTTTGAAGTTTTTTGGAATGCAGTTATTTTTACTAAAAAATGTTAGTTATTTTTGTAGTTGGTTGTAATTGTTGATTATAGGCTTCTAACTGCCATTTATAGGTCTACTTTTTTTTTTTTTTTTTGGCATCATGAGGGATTTAACCCAGTGGCATTCTACCATTGAGATTTACATCCCCAGACTATTTATTTATTTATTTTTATTGCGAGACAGGGTCTCTCTAATTTGCCCAGGTTGACCACCTCAAACTTGTGATTTGCTTGCCTCAGTCTCCTGAGTAGCTGGGGTTATAGGAATCCACCACTGTGACTAGCTTTATCTTTGCTATTCTTACACATTCATTCCAATGCAAGGGTATGTTGTTTTTTTGTGGGGGGCCGCCCTGAATAGGAGCTGAGCATGCCCCCTTAGCCTTGAGTAATGGGGTTGTGGACCTGGCATCACACGCAGTACAAAGCAAGTGGACCTTACCTTCACTTGGCTCTGGGATTGGGCATCACCTAATGGAACTGGGCTATACCCCCCTGTTTGTTGTACATAATCCCTTGCCTTATTTGGGAGGAATTTTCTATCAAATATCTTCCCCTAATAAAGACTGGGGTTCGGGTGCACTTGTTTTCTATTACCTCTTGTTTCCCTTGCTCTCGTTGTCCTCCAGCTTGAGAGCTGACAACTGAAGTCTCAGAGCTGTCCCTGTCCTCGAAAGAGACATTATGTGTTTGTGTGGTCTTTTCGTTGCCAGCCCAATTCATGTGGAATGTCTCTGAATCCATTGCCTCTGCCGAACATGGGTGACAGTTTTAGTACCTTGTTCAAAAATACTCTTCAAAATCAAATTTTACTGGTAAATGCCCTATTCCAAAATCTTAAGGTTGTTTTCTTGCCCTTTGCCTTTTATTGGTATTATTTGCAAGTGAGTAGTGAGAATTATATTTTTTTTGGTAAGTTTACCATTAACCTTAAGTGATGATAATGACTCAAAGATATACCACCTCTGAAAGACTTAACACTTGTTATTCCATATATAACTAGAGTATCCCTTATGGTGTTTTTTACATTCTCTCTAAATATTCTCTGATCTAATAGTGTAATTTGTGTCTCATTTTCAGCAAATATATGAAAAATATGTTCAACATATCGAAACTACCCTGAGATTCCATTTCACTCTGGTCATAATGGGAATTATCAAGAATACAAGTAACAATAAAGAAAAAAGGTAAACCTATACATTGCCGTTGGGACTTCAAATTGGTGCAACCATCTGGAAAGCAGTATGGATATTCCTCAGAAAACTTGAACTGAAATCACCATTTGACCTAGTTATCCCACTTCTTGGCTTACACCCAAAGAACTTAAAATGGGCATACTACAGGGATGCAGCCACAACAATGTTTATAGTATCTTAATTCACAATAGCTAAACTATGGAACCAACCTAGATGCCCTTCAACAGATCAAGGGATTAAAAGAAAATGTGGTATAGATACACAATAGAATATTACTCAGCCTTGCCTTACAAAATGGAATTATGTCATTTGCTGGTAAATGGATGGAACTGGAGAATGTTAACCTAAACAAAACAAACTAATCACAAAGAACTGAAGGCTGAATTTTTGTCTGATATGCAAATGCTAATTCACAATGGGGTGGGGGGGATAGAGGTACTCTGGATTAGAAAGAGTGGGGTGAAGGGAGGGGAATGGGTATGAGGGGAGGAAGGATGGTAGAATGAGTTGGACATTATTACCCTATGAGCATATATGAATATACAGCCTGTGTAACTACATCATGTACAACCAGAAGAATGAGAAGCTATACTCCATTTATTTATGATGTGTCAAAATGCATTCTACTGTCATGTATAACTAATTAGAACAAGTTAAAAAAAAAAGAAAAAAAACTAATTAAGGGTAACTAATAATGGAACAATAAAGAAAAAAAGAAAATGACAAAAAAAAAAAAAAAAGGTGCCGGCTCTCACACTCAGTCTTGGGTAGCTGGTATTCCAGTTCACCTTCTTGCCTCCCATATGGATGGAAAGCTTTTCCATAAGTTACATGCATACTTCTTTACTTTTTATTTGCTTTTTGTCTTCAACAATTAAAACTTACACATCTCTTTTATTGACACATGAAACAAAGCAGAAAAGTTCCCCACTTCCTCTATCCTATGCCTCCAACCTTTTCAATCTTTTCACAGAGAGGTTTCCTGAAGAGAGCACTCTATGCATACTAGTTTTGCTTCCACAACACTCCTCATCTCCTTGTAGTTGGCTCTAGCCTCCTCCTCCTACCCTTAGTCCCTAAACTGTCTCTTCATCCTGACATTTAAATTATTATCCAAACTCTATTTGTGAAAACCAAGTGACAGCATCACTGGATACTGTGCTTCAAAATGCCTAACATTAATTTGTTAATCAATTTTCACCCATTCCTGCTAACATACACATTCCTTCTCTGTCTCTATCTCTGTGTCTGTCTCTATCTCTGTGTCTGTCTCTCTCCTCTCTGTATATAGCACACAAAACATTCCTACAATTTGAATGTATGCTCCAAATGTTCGTGTGTTGAGAACTTAATCTCCAAATTCATATGTTGGTGGAATTTGCAGATGGAGCCTATAGTATAAAATTAGGATTTGATAAGGTTATGTAGATAGGGTTTCGGTGATACAATTAGTTGCATTAGAGACTGGGGAGCACACCTTTCTTCAGGTTCATCTTACCATCTGTCGCCTCCCACCACATTATGATGCAATATGAACTCGCTGACAAAATACAGTGTCTCAGCCTTGTACTTCCCAGCCTCTGGAACTCAAAGTCAAAATAAACCTCCATTGTTTATAAATGATCTAGTCTATAGTAATTCCGCTATGTCAACAGACAACAGACACACACACACACACACACACACACACACACACACACACACACACATACACACACACAGAGACAGAGAGAGAGACAGAGACAGACAGAGAGAGAGAGAGAGAGAGAGAGAGAGAGAGAGAGAGAGAGAGGGAGGGAGAGAGAGAGAGATGGTTCTTCTATATTTATTAGATTTAGTGATTGGTATTGCAAGTTACATAGGTTGAAAATTGAGGACTCATTCCAGAGTCCTCCTTATTCTCCATAAAATGTTTCATCATTCTGACACATTTTCACTTTTGGGTGCTGCTACAGCAGCTCTACCAGAGGCCTTAGAAGCCACTCTGCCAGAGAGAGTATTAGTCCATCTCTTGCTTTGTCTTTTGTTCCCCTCACTCCTGACACAAAACACAGTTTTCTCCTGCAGTTTGATTTTCTAAAATACAATTTTGATGGAATTTCCATGCATCAATTCTTTGGGGACTTTGAAATTCAAATATAAGATAGAAACTTTTCAGTAAGCCACTCAGACTTCATGGGAGGACAGTGGCATATCTCCAAAACATAGCATTTCACTTGTTGATTCTCTTTTCTCTTCCATTTTTGAGGGTATCATTCTCTTTCTTGGAGTCTTCAACATAAATGTCATTTTTCATGGAAAATTTTGGTTTGGGCCTCCTTTAATTTTATGCTCCCATAATATTCTAACCTTCTCCACAACTGTTTTTTTTTTTTTCACAGAAATATTTACCCTCCACAGTTGAAACCAATTTCTCTTTAATTCATTATTTATGCTCAAGGATAATACAAAATTCTCTTAATCTGTAAAGGTTGCTAAATATACCCCAGGGGCAATAAGAAGTCCTGCAGTGGAGTCCATTTTTTTCTTTTTATTGTTTTTCAATTGAGTTTTAAAAAGATAATGTGTATAACATATCTCAGGTGAATACTGAGACTGGTAGATGCTCTGTGATGTCAGGGGTTATGGTCAGTGAGACCAGTACAGTGTCAGGTGAATAGAAAGGATTGGACAGATTCCATAAATACATTAATGGTAAAATTGGTAAGACAGAACAAGAAGTGATGTGTTCAATGTAGAAGAGAAAAACAACCAGATTGAAAAATTGAGTTTACTGAATTGACAAAATTAGTTGTATAGTGATATCATTAAGTTTGGGAATAGTAAAAAGAAGTTCATTTGAATAATATGGATTTTTTTTTTCAGTTTTGTTTTTGTGTTTGGTCATGTGTTGAACAGAATCAGGCATTCTTATAGAGAGTTATAATACTATTTTTATTCTTTATATTAATTAAATATTCAAAATAGGTTTGTTATGGTTTGTATATTAGGAGACTCCTAAAAGCTCACCTGTGAACAATGCAAGAAGGTTCAGAGGAGAAATGATTGGGCTGTGAGAGTCTTAATCCAATCAGTGAATTAATCCCCTAATGGGTTTAACTGGGTGATAACTAGAGCAGGTGGGATGTGGCTGGGGAAAGTGGTTAATTGGGAGCGTGGCTATGGGGTATATATTTTGTATCTGTAGAGTAGAATCTCTCCCTCTGCTTTCTGATCATCACGTGAGCTGTTTCCCTCTGTCACACTCTTCCGCCATGATGTTCTACCTCACCTCAAACCTGGAGGAATAGAGCCTGCTGTCTGAATTGAGACCTCCAAATAAACTTTTCCTTCTCTACAATTGTTTTGGTTGGGTCTTTTAGTCACAGAAGCAAAAAAAAAAAAAAAAAAAAAAAAACTGACTAGAACAAGTTTTTAGGATTATTTGCAATAAGGAATGTCTGTCTCACTAAGGCAAACTGGTCTTCAAAGAATATTTTAATAATCCTTCAAAGAAATTCCATTCAGTACTCTGGAGAAGATTCTGGGTGAATTTACAACTTGAAGCTTAACCTACCACGATCTTGATTGTACTTTTCTTATATTTACATGTAATTTTCAATCATAAAATAAAGTTTTTTTAATATAGTTAATATTTTTAAGAATTTTGTACTCCAAAAAAGCTTTTCAAAGATTTTTGTAATTTTGTACTTTTTTCATTCATTTTTGCCTATTCAGATGTGCAAACTTAAGTTCGAACAGTGAGTCTGTGCTGCCACCTGCTGGAAAATTCAGAGAATTTAATAGTTTTCAGTAATAGGACAATAATGTGTATGTACTGCACTAAATAAGAAAGCTTATGTGATGCACAGGATAACTTTCTATTGAAAGAGTGTCTAATTGTTTAAAAAAATCAAGGTGCAGTGGCTCACTCCTGTAATCCCAGTGTATATGGAGGCTACGACAGAAGGATCCAGAGTTCAAAGCTTGTCTCAGCAATTCAATAAGGCCCTAAGCAACTTAGTGAGACCCTGTCTCAAAATAAAATATAAAACAGGGCTGAGGATGTAGCTCATTTGTTAAACGTCCCTAGGATCAATCCCTGTATCCAAGAAAAAAGTTTAAAACTCTGATTTAATGAATGTCAATATTATTATTTTAGTTGCAAAAAAAATTCTGTTATAACATTTTAATACTGGCACTCCATGACCCAACTCTGCTATTATTTATTTGTAGAAGCATATGCATTGAAAAAACATAATTTTGATCAAGGACCAATACAAATGGTTATAAAATATTCACATTAAGTAAAGCAAAAGATAATCTTCAACCCACCTGTATAAAGGGTATAAAGGGAGTTCAAAGGAGAAAGACAAGTAGAAGTGAAGTAATTCAACATGTCAAAATGTGATTGGGTTTTTTTTCAAGAGAGAGAGAGTTTTTAATATTTATTTTTTACTTTTTTGGTGGACACAACTTCTTTATTTTATTTTTATGTGGTGCTGAGGATGGAACCTAGCACCCTGCGCGTGTCAGGTGAGTGCACTACCCCTTGAGCCACATCCCCAGCCCCAGCCCCATGGATGGGGTTTTAAGTAAAGTTTTGATACATGACTAGGTTCAGGATTCATTAAAATCTGAATCACAACTCTGAGGATCAGTAAAGATGCATCTGAGAAAATCAACAACTCTATTTCCAAATATTTGTACTTAAAATTGAAGTAATATAATTTATGTCATACTACTTACCCAAAGATGATTAGATTATACCTGAATAGTAACTACATAGTGCACACATCATTAAAATCATTAAGATATTATACATAGCAATAGCATTTAGCACAGTAAATACATTTTCACAGTTTTTATAATGCTATAAAACATAAAATAAACATCATAATTGGTGAATATTTTGGTTGACACACATGTTTATACCTGATGTCAAATAAACTTTTATTATTCTGACTAGCTATAACCAAAACACTTTTAAGAATCAGGTATAATAGTTATATTAAAACTTTACATAGTGCTTACTTAAACTGTTGAATAATGATGAGTAAATGTAAGCATGGTGATTTTACAGACCTGACTTGTTTCACTCAACTATTTCTGTGTTTAAATAACTGTCCAAGTTCAAGTTCAGTTGGCCATGTTATATTGGTCATTTCTAATGGTTTTAATGGGTGCCAAATTTTATAGTACATTCTAGTGTTTCACAAAGTTTGAGTTGCACGTCATCTTTACTTTGTTTACCAATGACATTACCATTCTGCTGGAGCAAAAGATAACTTAGTATAGCACAGATTGATTATCTTAGTGTCAAAAGTCTAATGCAAGCAACACTGAGTGTCTGAAAAATTAGTCTCATTTCTGGAGACACTAGAAGCCATTTCTGTCCTCTTTATAAATCAGATAGTCTAATGCATCCCTTCTCTTGTGACCTCTTCAACTTCAAAGCTAATGGCAGTGCAACTCCTGACCACTCCCTGAAACTCACATTTCCCTGTCTTTTCTGTCACCTCTCAAACTTAGAAGGCCTCTGTGACTGCACAGGGCACACCTGCAGAACAACTTTAAGTTAAGGTCCTGAATCACATCTATAAAGTCTCTTTTAGTCTGTTAAGTACCATATTCAAAAGTTTTGGGGAATAGAGCATGAAGATATTTGAGCAAACATTACTCTATGTATCAAATAGTACCAAGGGGTTTGGCAGGTTAAAAAGTACTTAAAAATTGCTTGTGCATATATTTCATAATTATCAAATGTTAAGATTCATTATTTTCATAGAAATTGTTATAACATCGATTTATTATATCTAAAATTAATATTTAGAGAGAAACATGGTTGATTATCTTAGTGTCAAAAGTCTAATGCAAGCAACACTGAGTGAATTTAAATATTTTCTGGTCCAAAATCAGGCTGAAAATACAATGAAGAGAAACGCCATTTGAAACTTTGTTTTACAGAAATAACAATTTAATGTTAAAACACATACTTGTCTAATAACAAGGTACAATGATAGAGTGAGACAAAATCTGCATTTTGATGTATGAAGAAAGTATTACAAATAAAGTCTACACACAAGGAAAAGTACATATATCAAAGACAGGTGGATCTTTCATCTTTAAAGTTATACTACATTATTACACTCTTTGAAAATCATATTACTTTGGAAACTTGGATTTTCAACAAAATTTCATTATCTTTGAGAATAATAATACACATGAAAATTACATAAAATGAAGGATGATAGAAATGTAAATTCAACTAGATTGTGATGTTATGTCAATTAAAATTTATCAACATTTACTAGACAGTGCACAGTATTAGTTGATTTTTACTCAGGGACAATAATACAAGCATATACTGAGAAGATTTATAGACATCAGTGTTTGTTGGTCTTGTAAGTCTGTTCAAGAACACTTGTAGCAGAATTACCCGAAAATATTAAACAATGTTGACCCCTGTGGACTCCAGGTCCTTAATAGCATTCAATTGTAGAAACACTATCATGTCTCATATGAGAATGTGATATATTCTATGTCATATGGATACCAGTCTTGGAGATCAGGAACCGGTCCTTGCCCCCACCCCATTTCAAGATTAAACACCACAGAAATGCCAAGGCAAGAGTAGAGAGCAAGTTTTATTTAAGAAAAGGGATAGCAATAGAGTTCTCCCAAGAGAAGTGGGACTCAGAGCTAGGTGTCTGTGGAAGTGTGTGGGCTTGTCCCAGAATCCCCTTTTTAATCCCCTTCTTCTTGGAGTACACACAGAAGGGCAGGACCACAGAGGGTAATTGCTTGTGCTGGGAGGTGTTAGCAACCCATAGAGCTTGAAAGTGGGATTGCAGATAAAGGGAATCTTTGATAACCAGCCCTCATCTTTCTGACCTGATCATTTATTATCTATACTGACTATGTGTCCTTCACCACTCCTGTCTTAGTATCCCTCCTGTGGAACAGAGGATGTCACTGGCAATGCAGTATGAATATCATTGATATCTTGAACCCTTTAAAAGATGTGAGAATCCTCTTTGTAAGAATAAATTCTTACATATCATACTTGGCTTTTTTTAATCACATAACATTTTTTTTCCAGTGAAATAAAAATTTTAGTGCTACTCAATAAGTAAATAAGTTTTTATTATTCTTTTAGAACTAGAAAAAAAGTAGTTAAAAACTTAAAAAGTTGAAAAAATACTTTCTGAATGACGACGATTAAGAAACTTACATTTTTGTTTGATATCAAATGTAGCTTATTTTCATGTAATGCTAAGATTCTCAAGTTTTCTATTAGAAAAGTGAGATATATATATATACTTACATAGTCATTAATAGTCACTTCATAAAATTAAAGAAGAATGTCACTACAGACTGCACAGATTATAAGGACATATAAACAATTTCCTGGTAACATAGTCAACAAAGTCCTAGAGAAACAGAAATTACCAAAATTGATTCAAGAATAAATAGAAAGTGAGAATACACCTATCTCAGGTAATAAAAATGAATCAATAATTAATAGTCTTTTCAGAAATGAATCTAAGACAATTCTATTAAATTTTTAAAGCTAAAGCAGATACAACAACACATCACAGACTTTCCAGCTCATTTCTAAATTTATTTATTTATTTATTTTGGTATTGAGGATTCAAACCAGGGATGCTTTATCACTGGGGTTTCACATCCCCAGACCTTATTTATTTATTTATTTATTTATTTTGAGACAGGGTCTCACTAAGTTACTAAGGGCCTCACTAAATTGCTGAGGATGGCTTCAAACTTGTGCTCCGCCTGCCTTAGGCTCCCCAGCTGCTGGGATTATAGGTGTGTGTCACTATGCCCAGGTCTAGTTCATTTTATTGGGCCATAATTATTCTGACATAGATACAAGACAAAATCATTAAAATAAATGAAAGCCACAGAGCAGTATCCATCTTGAGTATATATAAGAGAATTGTTTGAAATATGAACAAACTGAAAAATACAGAATCTTCTAAAAACCAAAATCCATGAAATTTACTCAAGGAATGATCTAAAGATCAGAGAACATACAACATTATAAAAGAAGAATAAGGGACAGAACAAAGAAGCAGACAAATAATCATCAAAATAGATGCAAGAAAAGTATTAAGCAAAATGCAACATTAGTTCTTGCAAAGAACTTTTAGAAAACTATAAATAGAATTGAGTTCCTCAAACTTTTAAAGAAGAGCCATGAAACATACCTACATTCACATTAAATGATAGTGAATGGTTTTCCTATGAAATTGGGAGTCAGATAAAGATGCCACTTCTTGCCACTTATATTCAATATAGCACTGGAGGTTCTAGTCACTTCAGAAGAAAACATATGCAAATTGAAAAGTTAAGAATCAAATTCTCCTTCTTAGCAGAGGAGTAGAATGTCTTTGCAATCTTTTTCTCTGGTGATAAATCTAAAAAGGACCTAGCAATACAGAACAAACCAAACAACAAACAATGACAACAAATTACAAAAAGCTGAAGATTAGACTCCCTAATTGACTCCTCTCCAGTATCACCTGTGGTACCTAATTTTGCTTGTTATTCAACTTCTGCATTCAGGAGTGTATTTTTATAATTCATGAATCAATCAGCATTTTTATTTTCTGATCACTCACCAGAATCACTCAGAAGACTCTTCTTATAGCATCCTAGCCTTTCTTTAGCTGTCCCTTTAAACTCTTTAATCTCTTAAGAATTGCCAAAGGCTCCACCACATCATCAGGGATAGTTATAATAATAAGTCCATTTATTAATGCCAATTCTCTGTATTGGGTTTATATTATATTACTACAAAAATACCTGAGGCAATTAAATTATAAAGATAAGAGATTTATTTAGCTCCAAATTTTGAAAGTTTGAGTCCAATATTGGGGTAGCCTCACTGATTTGGGATTCTGATGGGAATGCCAGATGCCAATTGTATCAACATACCTCAGAGTGAACAGTAACATCTCAAGCCAGGCAGAAGAATAAGGTAACTACAATTCTCTTTGAGAGCACACCTTCAATCAACTATGATCTCCCACTAGGCTCCACTTCTTAAAGGTTCTACAAATTCCCAACAAATAGCACCACCATGGATAAAAAGCCTCTAACATGTGCAACTTTGGGAAACATTCAAATTATACCCAGACAAAAGCGAAAGGAGACTCACATTAATGCTAAATTATATTGCAAGCCTTAGAGTAACTACTAGTAAATGAAAAAAAAAAAAAAAAAACCAAGGAGGCTGCAACCTTACTGCTTTTTAGTTGCTCTATTATTGAGCAACATCCTTAATCCTCTTCTTTACTTTTAAATAAGTATGTTGCTAGATACAAAATATGCATTATTGGTCTCTGGTTTTCTGATTTTTATTTATTTTCTTTCAAAATTTTATTTCACTCAACTTGTCCTGTTTTAAGAATGAGTGAATATTGAACATCTATGCCATTTACTAAAAGTTGAGCTGTTAGCAAATTAGAAGAATCAATACTTTCTATATGAGTCTTACTTGTAATAAATATAGAAGAAGCACTTCCTCTCCTAAAATTAATATAAATTCAGAATTTATTTGCCTATTTAACTTTTATTTGAAAAAAAAGTAGATACACACACATACATGTATGAATTTCAGAATGCATCAAAGAATGATGACATCAGGGTAATTAGCATGTTTATCACTTCAAGTATTTCTCATTTATTTATGGAGAGAGCATTTAAAACCCTCTTTTGCAACTATTATGAAATACACATTATTACTAACTATAGTCATCTTGCTCTAAAATAATGCACCAAGAATTATTCTTCCTAACTACAACCCATTCTACTCACCATTCTACTCTCTCTACTTTTTAAAACTAAAGACTTAATGCAAAATTGTTCATGCTAACCAATTCTAATTTTACGGGAGAACAAAACATTAAATATTTTAAATATTTAAAATGTTTCCTATTCAAAATTAAATAACACTTAGATTTGATTTTTTAAATAATATACTTTTAAACAATTATTTTCAATTATATTCAATTTATAAAATGAAAGCTTTGATTTTTAATGGGTGATCTCTATTCTATTAAAGATTGATTTTTACTGAAGCATACATTTTTGGAGATTTAGTGTTAATAATAGAAATGTAGATATTTAGGAAATAAATTTAGCTTTTTAAAGACAAAAGGCATACATGTATCCGATAGGGTTACTGTATAGAAAAAGAATATAACTTTAAATTTTAAAGTACTTATTTCATGTTCCTGAACTCCTTTGAACTAATGTAAGTTAGAACTCACTTAGAATGAAGTATATGTTAAAATAATAAGTACAAAATAATATATTCAGTATGTGTAGCTGATGTAATTAGAATGCTAATAGCAAATGCTTCAGTTAACAAAAGGCAAGAACCACATCAAATTTAGACTCAGGCACTGTGAACAATATCGATCTTGAAATGTTTTATAAGAAAAAAATGTATTTAATTTCTTTAAGTCTGCAGTATCTAAATCATAAACTATACAAATGAAGGTAAGCTTATCATTTTTCTTACCAACACACTGCTTGAATGGCTAATGGTCTGTGAAGAGTTGCATGCTCCCTTTTGGAGTAGAGTTCAATGTTTCAGAGTTTTGTTTTGGTGACAACTGACTTTATGAAAATAAGGTTATTCATCAGAGCCATAGTTTTTTTCTCTGTAAAATGAGGACAAAATACTTAGCCTGTATCAATAAAATAGCTTTAAGAAGGGGTGATATGTGTTATGAAATGTATTTTAATGAAAAACAGGTAAGCAAATTTATGAGAGAATCTTACAATTTTCTTGCCTTTAATACTCTAAAAACTATTAAGATTAGGACAAGCTCCATATTTATCTCAGCCAAAGCTTCTGAGTATTATAGTTTTAAAAATAGATTTTCCTAAAGGATGCTTATTTCATTAGTAATGCATAAAAACAACCAAACTATACAAAGTAAATCAATAATTCTCTGACTTGGTTGCTGTTGAATAAACAACTGAAGAAACAAATGTTCAGAAAATGAAGATAAATTCATGGCTATTTAATGTCAAACTAGTATGCAAAGACAGGTTTAGCTAGCTTGAAAACCCAGGGATGTAGAGTTTTTGTTTGTTTGTTTTTCATTTTAAGTAAATCAGCCTTCCCTCCCTTTTCTCTCTCTCTTCTTTCTTACTTTTTGCTCTCCCCTCCTCTTTTTTAAAATTTGAGGTTATTGTCAAGCTTTCTCCTTTTCCATATAATAAATAATTTGATGCATGGTCAGAAAGGGCAGATAATAATATGTAAGGATACTTAAAGAAAATGTTGAATTACCAGATTTGTGATCCCTTTATCATTCTGGCCCCTATGCAGAAGCACAAAACAGAAATCTAAAATATAATATATAAATAAGACATTTTTAATCTTTAGGTGGTTAATGAGGTATTCATATTTAAATAATGACCTTTTGTAGATAATTTCCTAGTGAATTATTATTTTTTTTTGTACCAGGGATTGAACTCAGAGGCACTCAACCACTGAACCATATCCCCAGCCCTATCTCATATTTTATTTAGAGACAGGGTCTCACTGAGTTGCTTAGCATCACACTTTTGCTGAGAATGGCTTTGAACTTGCAATCCTCCTGCCTCAGTCTCCAGAGCCACTGGGATTACAGGCGCATGCCAACATGTCCAGCTAGATTAATTAATTTAAAATAAATGTTTGTACTTTTAGCTAAGATCTTAATTATTTCTGTATACACATAAACAGTTTTTACATTTAGTAGTTTATCCTTGCAAATTATACAAAGCCTGAGTAACTCAGTATAATTTAATCAGTAGAGTTGAAATTGAAAAATACAGAATAATGATCTTTAAGGGAATTCTTTCATTATCAAGGACAAATACACATAATAAAATAATCACTCCCCTAGTAAAAAAAGTACAGGTCATGTATTTAAAACTTTTATTATTCATGTAACCTTTGTATTTAAAACTAACTTTCCAAGAATATTTATAATATATAAGCATATAAAAATATACAATTTTGGAGCGTGATCTTTGGCTTGCCTGTTATAATGTTTTAAAAAATAAGCCATTATCTAGAATCTGTACATAGAAGTTGAATTGGAGAATTATCCATTTTTAAAAGGAAGAATCTGGCAGAAATGCACTATTATTTATACATGGTAAAATCAAATATGTAGTCAATAAATTCAGTGTTTTTTCAGATTTCTCATTTACTATTCAATTTTGAATACTGTGCACTTAAGTCATTTATACAACCTGTCAAAATCATGCAGGGATTTCAACTTTGACCCTTGATTTTTTATTATACATTTAAATATGATAATTTATTCACAGCATGTAGTCCACACAAAGTACTTTACATGGAATAGGGATTTTCTCAAAGTAGTAATTTTACTGACTATTATTCTTCTTTCCCTAGAAGAGGGATAATTTGCAATGGATGGTGACAGTTTGGTTGTCATAATCAAGGGACTGAGTGCTACTCAGTATCTGATGGATAGAACTCAGGATGCTGCCAAATACTCTACAGTATATCATGATGCATAGACATGCTCTAATCTGATTAGGATTTTGATTCCTGCCTTTCCACAGAGTCAGCCAGTCTGTCTGTCTGACTGTCTGTCTATCTATCTATCGTCTATCTATTTTTAGTGGCTACTTCCCAGAGGTTATTTCTTTATTTGGAATTGCCATTAAATTTTCTAAAAAGTATACACATGAGTAAGGTTAGATTTCAGAAATGTGCTTTTGATTCTAGTTAATTGTTTCATTAAACAATCACATTGATACTTCCTGGGTGCTGGTATGTCTAGAGTATAATTTTGCAACAATCGGGAACATACTTTTCCTCAGCTGATGGTCAAGGGAAATATCTGTTCTTATATTTCAAAAGTTTTTAATAAAGAAATCCAGGCAATGCAGAGAAGGCAAAAGGCTACTTTTGGCACTTATTTACTTTAACAATTATTAAAAATCCTCTATGTTTATACTGTAGGCCATTCCTTGGCTCTTTTCTAGTTATCGCAAAATGTCTGTGATATAGTTGTTATATCTGCTATAAAAACAGATACTGTTTTTATAGCAGATATAACACAGTTGAGAGAGTAATGACTTTCCAAGGTGACAGATTTGATAACAAATAGAGCAAGAAACAGGACTTAAATCCCTGAATTATAATTAAATTATAATTTATAACTTTATGATTTGTACTAATGCAAACTTCATAGACATTTCAGAAGTACGTCAACTCAAAGAATTAAAAATGTAGGAACCTATCCAGGAAAGTGTGAGTGAGCATATGTGTGTTCTAATGGTCTCTTCACTTCGGATTACCCCAGTACTTGACCTTTCTGGCATCAACTGTTGGGGCAATTAAAAAAAAAAAAAAACTCTATTAGACTTGCATATTACAAAACTATTCTATCCAATAACCAAAGATTTTCTTTCCAATTTCTGTAATTATTTCTTGTACTCTATCCCAGCCATCCAAGCTATTTACTATATGTAGAATTTTAATGAACAGTAATTTAACCAACTCCCAAGTCTCATTTTTTATCAATAACCTTATGGTGAAGGCAATCCCCATCTCACTGTCTTGACAAAGTCATAGTGAAGATAAGTACTGGCAAAGCCACTCTCCCACTGTCTTGACAAGGTCACGGTGAGGATGAATGCTGGCAAAGCCATGCTAGTTAGTGGGTAACCGAAACCATGAGACCCTTTTTTATGTAATTGGGACTTTTCATTTTCATGCTCATGTTCCTGACAGGAGGCATAAGTATGTTAAATGCCAAACCAAATTAATCTTCAGATGGCTAGAACATAACAGGTGGTTCATGCCTTGAACGCTGTTCAGCATTGAGGACAAAACTGATAATGAACAACAATCATGCTCTGAAAGGTCACAAGAATTTTAGGCACCACATTGATTATATCAACTAATAACCTAGGCCCATATTTCTGGCCTTTTAGAAAGCCTTTTATTATGCTTATTGAATAAAGCCCACCATATGTAGTTTCATCTTTGATGAAGGAAAGCTACACTTAAGAAAGTTAAGACATTCTCCTCTTTTCTATAAACTCTCTTTTACTTCACATAGGGACTTACGATGAGCATAGTTAATATTGGTGGTAAGTGGACTGATTAGAACTTTTTACTGAGGGAGATTACAAAGATATAAGAACTAGTGCACCTTGATTAGAAACAAAGAAACTCTTTGAGAAAGCAGCTCAACCAGTTTTATGAGAATAAAACTTTGTCTTATAGTAGCTTTATAAGACATTTTTAGAATGATGTTAGAAATATTATTTTATTTAGATTCTTGGGTTTAGAATTCTTAAGTTTTTAGTTGTATGGGTTTCTGATATGCTTTAAGAATAGTTTACAAACTTTAGGATATTTTAAGTATAAGATTTAAAGGGACTTTTTTAGATGGGAGTTTTAGATTAGAAATAAAGTGCAGGTGTACTTTAAACTTAAAGGTTAATGATAAGTCAGGAGACTTGGAGTCTTATTATATAGTTTGGCATTCATTAATAAGAAAATAGTATCTCTTGGGGAAAATACTACATCTTGGGAAAATCTAAAAAATGTAAATTAGTGACACATTTTACTAATGATTCTGTACCCTTAATAATTGATAACTAAAGGTCATATCCTGGAAAATGTAAATTGATGTTACACTTTTCTATACCCCTAACAATGGTTAAGGAAATGTCACATCTTGGCAAAGTTTTGAAATTGTATAATCAGTGACATATTCTGAATCCATGATGATGAGAAAAATTGCAATGAAAGATGACCCAGAGAAAGCTTCATTGAAGTTCTCTCTCTCTGGAGATTTCTCCAATGGAAAGACTCCTGTCTCATCATTTTCTTCGAGGATGCCACTCATCTTCAGGACTCCCTAGACCCCGCTAGGGCAGGACCCTGGAACCCTAACATCCACTTCCTAATTTTACATCTTAGTTATTCAAATACCTGAATTCTAAAATTACATAGACCTTCACATGAGCTATAAGCTACATGTCATTTCACTCTCTATCAATCCCTCTCATCCTGTTTTTGCATATAGACCTTATAATCATACACATTTATAATGTTTCTCCTGTATGTGTCCTGAAGTTTACTCCCTCTGGACTTGAGAGATATAGATCATGATACCTTTAACAAAAACATTCTTTCTTCTGTAAAGTTATTGAATATAGCTGGGGACGCATACACATACTCAACTTTAATTCATTGATAAGTTTCAAGTGTGTTCCCCTATATTTCTCACATAAATTAAATTTTCCTACTTTTCCGTACAATTATTTTTTAAACTTTCTCCTCAGTTCTCGTCATCTGATTTTGCTTTTTATGTCACTAAAAGAAAAGAGGTAATCAGAGGAGCTACACCACATCCATCTAGTCCTAAATTTATCAAAGTGTTTTATTTATCATTCCAAATACAATGGAAAAAATTGAAATATTCCTATACAAAGTTAAGCCATGAACATGTTCACTGCACCCTACTCGTGCACCTATGTAAAAATTTACTTGCAAGTTCCCTTTTTTCCCTATATTATAATTTCTATCAACATTAACATACATTATAATGTATTTCAACACAAAAGAAATAACCCTTTCAACTCAATATTTCTAATTTCCACTGTCTTCTAAACTTCTACTTTGCAGCTGTTACCAGAGTGCTCTATTCACATTGTCCTTCTTTATATTCTACTGAAATATCTTCAATTCAGTTCAATTAGGCCATTTGTCCCCATTACTCAATGGAAAAAATCCAATAATAAATATCATTGAATAAAGTGAAGAAAACACAGTGAGGGCAGATTTAAGGGTGCATATTTTGTGCATGTCAATGCCATGACACTTTCACTCCACAAATCGTTCAATATGATAGTAATACTTGACGTATGCAATCACTCCCTTTTCTTGTTTTATGTCACAAATTTCTCTAGGATATCATTTTATTATACTGATCATTAATATATATGACATACATATTATATATATGTTTGCTAGAGAAAAAACTACATATATATGTATGTATGTGTGTATATATATATATATATATATATATATATATATATATATCCTTGTAGCCCCTAAATTTGAATCTTTAATAATCCAAGAAGGGTATTTAGCCTTTTATTTATCTGCATTTACATGGTATATGTTTTATCCATTACTATACACACACACACACACACACACACACACTCACACACACATATAAATAAAACAGGCTGATATATCTAAAATTAATTTTTATTGGGAATCTGGAAGAAACTTGTTCCATGAACTAAGTTTCCTATATATAATATTAGCTCATATGTAGTCTTCTTAACATTCACACAAAATATGCACCCTTAAATCTGCTCTCACTATGTTTTCTTTACTTTATTCAATGATATAGGGGAAAGCATCATAAAATATGTAGCTGCTAAATGCAAACTCCATGAATTAATCTTAACTTTTCACATTTTAAATATTTGATCCTGAATCTCTTTACTTGTTACCACCTCTACTGTAATTCCAACGTCTCAATCATCTCTTAACTAATTCAATATTCTCTTAAACGATTATGCTTACATCAATATATTTTTCAATAATTAACACAAAATTTTTAAATGCATGGAAAAATAATGTTTGTTATTGAATATGTCCTGGCAATATAGACAACTGAGTGGAAAGATTAATTGCAATCAACGGTAGAAAAGAATTGTATTTTTGTTAAGAACTGCTTGTCTGAAAACTAAAGTTTTAATATTTAAAAATAGAATCCATTAGGAAATGCAAACCTATCACATAAACTACCACAAGAGAATTTTCTTCCAACAAAATACCACAACAATCAGCATTTAATTCCACATTTTATTGGCTATATCAAATGATTTATTCATATCAAATGAAGACATGGATATGTAATTTTAGAATTAGTTTTAATCTTATACATTATTTTCCAACCTAAAATATTCAAACTGTTTCTGAAATATTTAATCATTGCTAAAGCATTTAATCACTACTCTCTATTTTTATTTTCCTAAAGGAAATGACAGCATTATGGAGAAATTTCAATTCTGCAAGATGACAGATGGGAAAATCCAAGAGCTTTATCACAGAAGGTCATGGCCTTTTTGACTAAGAGGGATGTTTTTATATTTTGCTTCATCCCTTCGTTCATTTTTTCCTTCTTTCCTTTCAGTTTCTTTCATAATGTAGTGGAATAGGACTGCTCATTTTAGAAAACATGGAAACAACAGCAACAACAAAAAATTAAAAACTGACTTAGTTTGGCTATTATCCAGGAATAGATCAAGGTTAGGATTCTTGTTCAAGCCAATTATTTGGGGAATGCTTTCAGGAGACAGGGAATAGGGGAAGCATTGAAGGATGGAAGAAGAATTTAAAAAGTAGGAAAAAGTAGGGGAAGAAAGCTAAGTAACAATTTGTCTGCTAAAGGAACACAGACAGTCTTGAAGATCCCAGTGCAACACAATTTTCCCACGTTGATGCAAGTGCCTGTCTGGATCTTGATATCTCTAAACTGGCCAGAATTAGATGACATCTTATGAAGGAGATCCCCCATTTTGCCATGTTTAGACGTCAACAGAAAAGGGAAGCTTTAGGATAGTATCAGAAGATATTAGCAAATCTGGAAGACAAAAAAACAAGCTGATAAATTGATCATTTCAGGAAATCAGTAGCATCTGCTCTCCAAGCTGAACCCTATCCAGGCACATATGCCATGTTTCCCTACAGAGAGATGCCATTTGGCTTCTTCATTTTGGAGAGGGACCACACAATCATACTTTGCTTAGTAGTCGGTGAGTGTGAATAAGGGTAAACCTAGTCAGTATGGGACGACACTTAAGATATAATTGTAAAAACTTGAACATTTCTCAATGTATATAGCGGAGGGGTTGCACATTTGAACAGGACTTCCACAGAAAATTTCATTTCTGCTTTCACCCTATAATATATAGACTTAGTGACTCTGAACTGGATAAAGAAGTGGTAATCAAGGTACATACCCATCTATTAAAACACTAAGTTGTTCTCTCTTCATGGTTTCTCTACGTTTGAATTCTTTGACATCATACTAAGTAACGTTTCTTAAAAAATTATTTTTCTCATATACAGAATAATCACTTGTTTATATATGAAACATTGTAAAATATTAAGTTATACTACTTAATATTTTGTCATAATTAAAAGGCTAAGATCAAAAAAAAAATTGGAAGAATTCTATTACAGTGTTCAGGTTTTACAGGATTGCAGAACAGTAGTCCTTGAACTCTCCGTGTTTCTAAGAATACATGTTTAATGAGGCATCACCCTTTTTGAAACCATCATTCATATCTATTTCCTCTCCTATCATCATTGCGTTTTATTGCATGAAATAATTAGTCCTTCATACTAAAAGACATAGTAACTTTTATTTGTACCTTTTTTTTCCTTATTGACTAAGGGATTATGTTATTTCTTGTAATATGCTCACCCCCTAAAGAACTTAAGCATTTTTCCTATATCATCCTGTTTTTAATTCTTTTGCTTTTCGTCAATTCCTCCCAGAAAAATTTCGATCAGTATTTTCCCAGCATTCAGTCTAAAAATTTTTTAATGTTTTTATTAGCTCATTAGAATTTCACATATTAATTGAATTGAATTGGACATAATCATACTAGCCTGGAATCTAACTTGAACCCTTTAAGTTCCCAGTTCTTCCCTCCCCTCCTTATTCTAGTCTCCCTTCTTCTACTCTACTGGTCTTCCTTCTATTTGTTTATTTATTTTTTTCTTAAATTAGAATTATATATATATATATAAATTCTCTATGGTATATTTATGTACATAACATGATTTCATCAATTTCATTTCATAGTCCCTCCCTTTTCCTAGCCATCCGCATTCTATTTCCTTTCTTTATTCTACTGATCTCCCTTCTACTTTCAAGGCTCTCCCCACCTTTCCCCCCTTATTTTGTAGCAGCTTCTACATGTGAAAGAGAAAAATATTCCTTTGACTTCCTGACTCTGGCTTATTTTATTTAATGTGATGTTCTTCAGTTTTATCCATTTACCTAAAAATGTCACCATTTAATTCTTCGTTATGACTGAGGAAAACTTCATTTTGCATACATGCTATATTTTTTGTTGTTAATTTATCTGTAGATGGGTACTTGAGTTAGTTCTCTAACTTGATTCTTGTTAATTATGCTGCTATAAGCATTGATGTGGTATGCTGATTTTAGTTTTTTGTTTTTTGATTTTTTTAATAAGTACTGAGGAGTGGGATAGCTGAGTCATATGGCAGCTCCATTCCTTACCTTTTGAAAAATCTCCAGACTGCTTTCCAGAGTGGTAGTGCTAAAGTGCAGTCCCACCAAACATTTATGAATGTAAAACTTTTTCCTAACATCCTTCTCAGCATTTATTATTATTTGAATTCTTGATTATTGCTATTCTAACTGGAATAAGATGAAATCTCAATGTAGTTTTGGTTAGAATTTTCCTGATTGGTAGGGATGTTGAATATTTTTTTTTTAAGTTTTCCATGACAAACCTAAGGCAAACATAATGAATGGAGAAAAACTGAGAGCATTTTTCTAAAAGCAAGAATAAAAAAAAGTATGCTTTCTTTCACCACTTCCATTCAACATAGTTCTTGAAACTCTAGTCAGAGCAATCAGCAAGAGAAGGAAATTAAAGGGACACAAATAGAAAAAGAAGAAGTCAAGTTATCTCTGTTTGCTGATGACAAGATCCTACATCAAGAAGACCTAAAATATCCACCAGAAGATTTCCAGATATGAGAAATATTATGGTTTGGATTCAAGGTGTCCCCCAAAAGCTCATATGTGAGACAATGCAAGATGGTTCAGAGGAAAAATGACTGGGTTGTGAGAGTCTTAACCCAATCAATGAATTAATCCCCTGATAGGGATTAACTGAGAAGTAACTCAAGAGGTAGTATATGACTGGAGGAGGTGGGAATTGGGGAGTGGCTTTGGGGTATATATTTGTATCTGGAAAGTGGAGTCCCTCTCTGTACCACCTGGTCACTATGATGTGAGCTGCTTTCCTCCACCACCTTCTCTGGCCATGATGTTCAGCCACACCTCAAGCCCCGAGGAATGAAGCTGGCCTTCTGTGGACTAAGATCTGTGAAACTGTGAGCACTCAAATAAACTTTTCCTTCCCTCCAATTGTTCTGATCAGATCCTTTAGTCACAGCAGTGAAAAAGCTGACTAAAACAAACAAATTCAGCAGTGTAAGCAGGATACAAGATCCACATTCATAAATCAATAGCTTTCCTATATTCCAATAATGAATCTGCTGAGGAAAAAAATTAGGAAAACTATTCTATGCACAATAACTTCACACACACAAAAGTAAAACAAAACAATACTTGGAAATAAATTTGACCAAGGAGGTAAAACACTTTTACAATGAAAACTATAGAGTGTTGAAGAAAGAAATTGAAGACAACCTTTGAAAATGTAAAGATCTCCCATAGTCTGAATTAATATTGTTAAAATGGCCATACTACCAAAAGTCTTTTACAGATTCAATAGAAACTCCATTAAAACACCACTGTCATTCTTCATAGAACTAGATAAAAAGAGCGTAAAATTGATTTGGAAGAATAAAAGATCCAGAGTAGTCAAAGCAATATTGAGCAAGAAGTTTGTTGTTGCAGACATCACAATACCTGATCTAAAATTATATAGAGGTATTGTAGTAAAAATAGCATAGTATTAGCAACAAAATAGACAGAAAGTCCAATAAAAAATAAGAGCATACTTGGAGGAAAACCCACATATATACTCGATCTGATACTTGACAAATGTGCCAAAAACATATGTTGGAGAAAAGATAGGCTTTTAACAAATGGTTCTGGGCAAATTGGATATCCATAAGTAGAGAAATGAAACTAGATTCCGACTTCTCACTTTGCACAGAAGTCAACTCAAAACAGACCAAAGACCTAGGAACTGGAACAAAAACTGAAACTGACAAAAGAAAACACAGGTCAACTCTCCCACATACTGGTGCAAGCATCAACTGCCTTAACAAGATCCCTAAAACTCAAAAAATAAAACCCCAAATCAAGAAGTGAAATGGTATCAGATTAAAAATCTTCTACACAGCAAAGGAAATAAGACCATGAAAAGAGAGCATGGACAATGGGAGAAAATCTGCCATCTTTTCTTCTAACAAGGTATTAATAAACAGAACATATAAAGAACTCAAAAGCAACACACACAAAAAAGCCAAATAGCCCAATCAATATATCAATAAATGAGCTAAACAGACATCTCTCAAAAGAAGCTACATAGTACAAGTAAAAAAATTTAGTGTGCGTATTCACACACACACACACACACATGTATATGTGTGTGTAAATATATATATTGTGTGTGAATATATATATAATATATATTATATATATATTATATATATATAATATACATTATTTTTTTCTTTTGCTTTACTCCTTATCCATACATTTATTCATAAAGTTTTCATGTCTAACTTTATGAAACAGTTCCATTATTCCTGTTTAGGATTTGTTCAAAACTTCCTTTCATGTCTGATTGCCTACCCTTACAATTGATCCACAAAATGGTTTTATCTTCTGTATTTCTGGAGCAGAATCTGAATGTCAACAACCTTCTTAAGACCTTTCACTACCCCATTGTCTGGTTAATAATAGTACAATTTCCCGGAAAAGCATGCAAATCTTTATATCTGGATGTTACATGGTGTTTTATATCTACTTGACATAAATCGTCTCATTCTGTATTATGATCATATTCCTAGATATTGTGATAACCTCTCATATACCTGAAGTTCTGGTTTTTAAATCTCTATTCTATTCTTTTTTTTTTCTTTCCACCTGGCTTACTCAAATCTTTTATTCATGAACCCCTCCACCATCACCTTATGAAGGAAGTATTAAGTACACTGTCAGTGTATTTCCTTTGCTTTGCTTTTTTGTTGTTGTTGTTTCATGAACATCCTCGAATAGTTCTTAAGATAATCTGCCGGTGCTAAGCTTTCTGTTTTGGTGTTAACACATTGTTATTTCACATATCTTTTTAATTAAAACTTTTTCTTGATTAAATGTGAGATAGTAGTAATTTTCTTCCAGAAATTTGAGAGGTTTTTCTTGAATTTTACCTTCCTGCTGTTTCCTTTAGTAAAACAAAAATTTGTTAAACTGTCATTATTTGAAGGTGATATGCAATAAATATGTGTGTTTTAAAATTTACATCCATTTAAGAACTTTTATTCTATGTGCTTTTGTAATTTAATTATCACAATGTACAGGTGAGAGTTATTCCTATTCATCCAATTTAAGAATTTTTAAGCTTCCTGAATATAAAGATAAGTTTTTCATTTTATCTGGACGATTATTAATCGTTAAAATAGACAAATTCCCCAAGGAAACTATATCATGTAACTGTTTACTTGAAGTTTGGTCTGTGCTTTAGTTTCACTTTCAAGATTTTCCTCACATTTTTTTTCTTTTTTTGCCTGATAATATGTTTCATTCCCAAATTTTAGCTACTATCTATCAAAAAGAACTTCAGATTAGGTACTAGTTTATAATATTATTCTAAACAAAAACAGAATCCTGTTCCAACAGTAGCACTTTGCATACCATTATTATGATACATTTGTATTATTTTCTAACTTCATTGTGTATTCCTTTTACAGAAAGCAGCCTGAATAATAAAATTTTGGTATATGAAGTAATGAGAGGAAATAAAAGGTCACCTCAATTTGCCCAATTTTGTTTTGCTTTGGTCATTATCTTTTTCACACAATGAAAGTAAGTGTGTCTGTTATAATATATATAACTATATGTATGTAATATACATATATATATATATATACACACACACATACATACATACTGCATATATACCTATTGATCTTTTTTTTAACTAAAGAACTAAGGAAAGAATGTTTGCTTTTGTATCAGATATTCCAGTCTAAATTTGCTATAATAAATATAGTAACTTCAAAATCACAGCAACCTAACATAACTAACAGCATAATTCTTGTTCATGCCATTGGATGTACACAAATTGTTGAGGACCTCTGTTCATGTTCACAATCTAAGACCTAGGCTCATGGATACTCTGTTTCAAGAAGTGCTTCCAAGTTCACCACATTAAGGGAAAGAGGGCATGGTAACTGCACACCACCATTTAGAACTGTTTTCCATTTCTGGACATGTCATATCCATTCACATTTAAGTGACTAAAAGAAGTCTGTGTATAGACATCTCAGAGAAACTGTGGAACAGGATATTACCATAGGGAATGACTATTAACAGGCTTCTATTCTTGATATATAACATTCAGTTAATATTTTGGTCATATAAACTGCATGATCCTCTTCCTTACAGTCACAGTTTGCTCACTCATTTGAGACACTGACCTCAGAGTCCCAGATCACTGGTGGTGTTTCTAGCCTTCACAAGGGAAGGGGGTCATGATGAAGCCTTCACTATGCTCCCAGGACAGTCTCCTCTCCTTTTTTCTCCAAAATAGCAGCTTCCACTTTCTGTGAGATTCTTTGTGTCATTCTTTTGGCTTCAGCTGCTTGATATGGGGAAGAATGGGTTCTTTCTATTTCCTGTTAGAAGATGTGGAGGGTGCTAAAAAGCTTCCAAATCTCAGAAATTCTTCCAATCTCATTCTTCTTCATT
Source organism: Ictidomys tridecemlineatus (assembly GCF_052094955.1). Lineage (NCBI taxonomy): Eukaryota > Metazoa > Chordata > Mammalia > Rodentia > Sciuridae > Ictidomys > Ictidomys tridecemlineatus. The sequence continues at coordinate 127,159,445 of NC_135482.1, forward strand.
AATGCCAGCAAACCAATATAACTATCTGTAAAACATAATTGGTCCTTGTTTTTCTTTGACTACAGACAGCATTATGGGCCACTAATCACATACATGACAATTTTTACAATCTACTTCTCATATTTATGTACATCTTTACTTTCTTGTCCTGGAACTTGTCATCATGGACTAATCACAGGTACCTGGAGCCCATCCTGCTGGGGTGGGACCCTGATTGACTTCTTTTCCATAAAATATTTTTGTTCATTGGAATGAAAAGATTTGATAAAACCACATCATTATACCATTTATCTGAGCAGTCTTTATTCGTCTTTATTCATAAAGAGGTTTAAATAATACATGTGATATGAATATAATTAATTTCAACATTATTGCACAGATGAGTTTTAAATGCTTTTATATCCCAAGGGCTTTCTTTGTTTTCTGTTGGGGAAATACAGTATATAAAAGAAAAAGCTTTTTCAAATTGCAAAGTTTTTGGACTGTATTCCTTTTAATTTTTTTTAGCAAGTCTAAAAATGTACCTTTTACATTAGTACACAGCAGTAACTACCAATATTTTCTTTTCTGACTTCTTTTTAATTTTTTTTTTTGAGTAGGGATTGAACCCAGGGGTGCTTAACCACTGACCTATATAACCAGATCTTTTTTATATATTTATTAGAGACAGGGTCTCCTTGAGTTGCTTAGGGCCTGGCTAAATTGCTGGTGTTGGGTTTGAACACATAATCCTCGTAATCCTGCCTCAGCCTCCTGAACCACAAGTATTAAAGGCATGCACCAAGGTGCCCAGCTTTTTTTTTTAACTCTTACCCAATATCTATGAGGTTATTATATCCATGGTCTATCTTCCAGGTGATCAGAACTAATCATTGTACCAGTTTTCACAGTATTTCCGAGTCACCATTTTTTTCCAGGCTAAAATAAAATTTTCTGCTCACTGTAGGACTTTTATAATATCCCTCACATTTTATATGTTTATATGCAGCAACCCCTTCTGATACTGTCAATTTTAGAGCAGGATGAAATCAGTTATGCTAGGTAATAGACTGCTCCAATTCTCAGTTACTTAGTAAAACAAAAGTTTATTTACTTATACAACTTTTTTAGAGTTACTTCTCAATATTGCCCTCACTAGAGGACTGTTTTCCAAAAATCACTCTCACAAAAGAGAGGAACAGGAAAAAAAAAAAGTGTAGTTCCTCCTAGTGCTTCTGCACAGAAATTCCTCCTGTCACTTAAACTACCAACCCTTTGGCCAAAAGAAGTCACAGTCCATTTCTTAATTTCAAGGTGTCACAGAAACACAGTCCTAGTGTATGAGGAGATGACCAGGTGTCTTTGATAAACTGCACTAAAGATAGTCTTAGTGTCTAAATACAAACAATATCAGGAAAAATAAAATTTATACATAAAGAATGGAGGGAAATTTAGAACTGACTTCTTTACCATTTATTTTTATTTTCATTTTTTAAAATTTCATCACACATGTTCTCTTTTGCAGAACCACTTTAGAGTTCAATTTTGTTATGATCTTTTGAATATTTGGTCCAGAGTTGAAAATCTCATACCATGTTAGAAATATACAAAATAACAAAAATTATATATCATCTCTTGAGATATACAGTTAATTCTGTTTTTTTAAAATCTATTATTTACTTAATATTATTTACAGTGAATTATTTACTCTGTATATAGTAATCAGTGTTCTTGGATAAATGAAATGATCCCATTTTCATTTTCATAGTGCTATATTTTGTAATGCATCACACTAATATATTCTTTAACTATTTTTTTCCAGTGTAACCAATTTGGATAAGGGGAAGAGTAAAGATCACTTTTTATTTTTTTTTCCTTCTTGATTTTTGTTTTTCAACCCTTTACCCTTTATAAAATTCTTATATCAGAGAAAACATTTGGCATTTGGTTTTTGGGGATTGGCTAATTTCATTTAGCATCTTCTCCAAAGTCATCCATTTACCTGCAAATGCCATGATTTTATTCTCTTTTATTGCTGAGTAAAATTCCATTGTGTATATATGCCACATTTTATCCATTCATCCACTGAAGGTCATCTAGGTTGGCTCCACAATTTAGCTGTTGTGAATTGTGCTGCTATAAATATTGATGTGGCTGTGTCCCTGTAGTATGCTGTTTTTAAGCCTTATGGGTATAAACCCAGGAGAGAGACAGCTGGGTCAAATGGTGGTTCCATTATCAGATTTCCAAGGAATCTCCATACTGGAGAAATATGGAGAAAGCATTCCATATTGGCTGCAATAATTTTCAGTCCCACCAGCAATGTATGAGTGTACCCTTTTCCCCACATCCTCACCAACACTTATTGTTGTTTGTCTTCATAATAGCTGCCATTCTGACTGGAGTGAGATGATATATTAGAGTAGTTTTGATTTGCATTTCTCTAATTGCTAGAGATGATGAACATATTTTCATATATTTGTTGATTGATTGTATATCCTCTTCTGAGAAGTGTCTGTTCAGGTCCTTTGTCCATTTGTTGATTGGGTTATTTGTTTTTTTGGTGCTTAGTTTTTTTGAGTTCTTTTTGTACCCTAGATATCATAAAGAGTAGGGAGAGGGAGCATGGGAGGAATAGATGAATTCTAGATAGGGCAGAGGGGTGGGAGAGAAAGAGATGGGGGTCTGGGGATTAGCAAGGATGGTGGAATGTGATAGACATCATTATCCAGAGTACATGTATGAAGACACAAATTGGTGTCAATATACTTTTTATACAACCAGAGATATGAAAAATTGTGCTGTGTATGTGTAATAAGATTTATAATGCATTCTGCTGTCATTTATTTTTTTTAAATCAATTAAAAAAAATCTCCAGGTAGATTTAGCAGCTTTAGTCTCTTTGACACTGCCATACTCACCTATTTTAGTCTTTTATTTAGAGACTCCAAATGGCAGGGAACATGGTAAGATTTGTTTTCAAAGTGGTGATTCTGCTTGTGTGATTTTATTTGTTGGCTGTGTTATTTTTTTTTCCTCTCCTCTATTAATTCAGATGCAGTGAGTGCCTGGCTTCCAGGCATTTGCATTGCAATAACCCCAAGTGGTAAGCTAGTGGGTATTGGACTTGTGCCAAAGAAGCCAAGCTGCCCAGGCTTCCTTGTGCTTTCACTGCTCCTTCAATGGACCTTTGGTGTCAGCTGAAAAAGGTGCCATAAATCAGGCTGTTTCTCCTGTTAAAATCCTATGATTGAATTAAAGAGCATTTTAATATTTTACAGGACTCTCAGGACATCTGTTAGAATCTAGCTGGATGCGCCATTGTCTAATGGACTGGAAATGCATTTTGTGACTGTCCATTCTAGTCATTTTCTCAGCTGTTCTATTATTGTCAATGTTTTAGCAATTGCGTTCTGTGTCACGGAGTGGTCAGAGCCATTTCCTCTCACAAGTCAAAGAAAGGCAGTTATTCTTTTTCTTTTCTTTTTTATCTTTACCTGTCTTTTTGTTTTTATTTTTAATAGCAGTGCATTTATGATAAACATCTTCTTCTTAAAATTTTGTAACCCCTAATGACTCAAAGGTGTATGAATATACTTCAAAGACTAAAAAATTCCGGGAAAAAAAAGAATTCTGTTTGAAATTCCACTTAATAATTAACATAGTACACATATAAGAAGAAGAATATAATTTTCCAGAATTGAAGACAAAAGAAAATCAATACAAAATAGTTTTGAAGTTTTCTCTGACACACATATACACAAAACTGAAAGTGTCAACACATTTTTATTATTTGATCATTTCAAAAATAAATATTAAAAATAATACTTTTGAAGTCTGGCTTCATTGGTATCATTAAAGTCAACTTGTTCATCTATTTGTAAATTTAATGACCACTGCATGCTACAAGTAGGGATTGTGCTGGTTTTTAAAGTTCATGATCTATCAGAAAAGAAGAAAATAGTAAATAGATCATTAACTATAATAAATAAAAACAGAGCACTGAGGAAAGTTTTTGTCAAAAATCAATTTACAGTGTTTTGGTTTTTCATTTAATTTGTCTCCCAATCTAATTTTTTATCTCCTAGAAAAAAGAAATATTTTTAATATTTGTTTTATGTACTTTATATCATGAATAATTTCCATTTCAGTCCTTTTATTTATTAACTTTCAATTTTAGGCAACTTAATTTATGAGTTTCAAGTTCTTTTATTTATTTATTTATTTGTCATTTTGTCTTACAGCAGTAACTACTCTGTATGGATGTGTTCCTTCCAGTTCTCTTCTATTTTTTTTGCAAAGAGAAGAACTATTGTGATTAATATTATTCATTCCAACATATGAAATATGACTAAACATGCTAATTATACTTCTTAAATTAAACTGAAAGTCTCTTCCAACCAACACTCCTATGGCACTGCTTTGCTTTATTTCCTGCATAACAGTCATTACCTTTAAGCATTTTATATAATTGCAGTATATATTTTTCTCCAAAATGTACAGAATTGATGGTAATGACAACAAAGTATTTATTCATTGTTTTTCTACTGTATTTATTTATTTTCCTTTGCATCTATGGTAATTCTTAGAAAATAGAGAATATGCTACAAATTAATAATTATTTCTGGGAGAGAATATATGATTAATCAGAGTATAGTTTCCCAAATACTGAAAACACACACACACACACACACATATATATATATTCCACATTTTGCTCATGCTATTTATACAATATATTAATAGATATTAAATATGAAAAATTCATTAATTGATATAATGGAATTAACTGTATATATGTTAAATACTGGAGTCATAAAGATATGTGAATGCCTTTTGTATACTTGAATTTTTATGTGATCCTTGTGTGCTTGGTTTTAATGTTATTTCTCTTTAAATTGTTCATTTATGCTATACATCTTTTAATGTATGCTATAAGTTTTTAAAGCATTAAGTAAATATATTGGAGGAATGAATTTAACAGACAGATCAAACATTAATATTAAGTCAAGTAGAATATTACAGTTTAAGATTTCAGAGGTTGTATATTTCTGGGCCATACCAATGTATTAGTGTGACAGTAAGATATAAAGTTAAAATGAAATGGATTTAAAATTGCTGGAGCAGAAGATTCAAGAATTTATGAAGCCTGCCTAAATGGACTGTTTATAGCTCCTGACGTCATGAAAGATGACGACAGTTTAGTCAATACGAATAAGCATCAATCAGGATCTCAAACTAATTGAGAGAAGTAAATGTCAGTGTGGCAACTTATTAGATTTCTGTCAGTGTTGCTGCATATAGAGGATTATTGAAAATATATTGAACTCCTATGGTGCATTTTTAATGATAAATTGAAAATCAACATCTAAGTCTCAACTTTTTCTCATTTCCCTTAGCATTATTTTTCAGAGCAGATTTATTAAAGCTATAACACAGGCTCTGCCCTTCTTGGTTCTTACAAGAGTACAAACTTAAAGCACAATATTACTGAAAATCTAGATCTCTTTTCCTCCTCCACTAATCAGGAAGAAAGAACTCACAAGCTCCTAAAGTAACTTATTAAGTTTTCTGTTCTCTATAATTGAGAACATATTAAAATTCATTTTAATGGTTTTTATGTAACCAAAAATCATATCTTATATATTTTTCCTTTGTGATGGCACTGAATATAGCTTAACTTTAATTAGACTCATTTTTAACACTTGGTAAAAAACAATAGAGCAATAAATATATATTTTTTCTTTTCCGTCAGAGATAACCCTCACCCAGTGGAGGTTTTTGTATCTCTAAATACATCATCTATTATTATCCCATTTTATAAGAATGACTCTTGTATTAGTCATTTTTTAATTCAGTAGTCTATTTTTCAAATTCATTCTTATGCATTATAAACATTCCTAAATATATTCTTACATGTTGTAGATCATTTTCCCTGAGGAAGCAAAATTTATTTTATCAAACAATTAATATATTTTAAAACAATCATTGCATTTTGAATTGCCATTTTTCCCTTTTCTGTGTTAAATAGCCTCATATCCTCACATTTTTTATACTTTTATCTTCACTATCTTTGATATATTTCTGTTGCTAGAAAACACTATAAAGAATTTGTAAGGTTTTTTTTTTTTTGATGTTTAGCTTTTTGAGTTCTTTAGTACCCTAGAGATTAGTGCTCTATCTGATGTATGATGGGTAAAAATTTTTTCCCATTCTGAAGCCCTCTATTCATGTCACTGATTGTTAATTTTGCTTAGAAGAAACTTTTTAGTTTGAATCCATAACCCAACAATAAATGGGCCAAGGATCTAAACAGACACTTCTCAGAAAATGATATACAATCAATAAACAAATATAAAAAAGTTCATCATCTCTTGCAATTAGAGAAATGTAAATCAAAACCACTCCAAGATTTCATCTCACTCTAGTCAGAATGGCAGCTATTATGAATATAATCAACAATAAGTGTTGCCAAGGATGTGAGGAAAAGACACATTCATACATTGCTGGTGGGACTGAAAATTATTGCATCCAATATGGAAAGCAGTATGGAGATTCTTTGGAAAACTTGGAGTGGAACCACCATTTGACCCAGCTATCCCTCTCCACAGTCTATACCTAAAGGACTTAAAAACAGCATACTACAGGGACACAGCCACATCAATGTTTATAGCAACACAATTCACAATAGCTTAATTGTGGAGCCAACCTAGATGCCCTTCAGTAGATGAATGGATTTTTTAAAATGTGGTAAATACACACAATGGAATATTATTCAGCAATAAAAGAGAATAAAATCAAAGCATCTTCATGTAAATTGATGGAGTTGGAGAAGACAATGCTAAATGAAGTTAGCCAATCCCTAAAAACCAAATCCAATTGTTTTCTCTGACATAAGGAGGCTGATTCATAGTGAGATTGGGAGAGGGATCCTAGGAGGAATAGACAAACTCTAGATAGGGCAAAGGGGTGGGAGGGGAAGGGCAAGGGCATGGGGTTACAAATCCAAAGTACATGTATGAAGACATGAATTTATATGAATATATTTTGTATACAACCAGAGATATGAAAAATTGTGCTTTATATGTATAATATGAATTGCAATGCAGTCTACTGTCATATATAAACAAATTAGAATAAAATAATTTATAAAAACAAATTTTCAAGTTTTACAAATATATGTTCAGAGAAGAGCAGATGAAAGCAAAGCTATCTTCCTCCTTTAGTCATTGAGGGAAGAATAAACAATGAACAACTTTCTGAGAGTTGCATCACACTGGTCACCCTATAGTAGTCTGGTTCATTTTAACTAAAACAAGTACTTTACTTCTCCATTGACCTTGATCTATAAAATCCATGAACTTGGTTATTTGCCTTAACTCAGTGTAATAGAACAAAAATGTATCAAAAGGAACGCAAAACTGTTTTAACCAATAAATAATAAAGAATCCAGAAGACAAGCCAAAATTAGACCAAGAATAAGACAAAGAAGTTGAGAGAATTTAAGAATTCTGAATCAAGAGAAGCATACAATAGTAATGATTTTTTTTTAATTTTTATAAAATGGAGAGACTAAACATGTTCTATAAAATTCAGTCAGGTTGACTTGAGTTCAAGATGCCATGCTACAATGTTCAAGACAGAGCATTAAGACAGAATTTAAGAGAAAGGATAAAAGTCTCAGACCTATACATTTAATCAAAGCCAAAACATGAGAAATTTGTCTCTGATAGGTTTAAGTATATCACAACACAGTATATAATAGCTCACAGAGCCACCAGTTCCTGTGGTTTGGTAGAAAAAAAAATGAGAAACTTAATGGTCATCAGTTATAACTGATGTGGGCTGATTTAATTCTTAGCATTAACTAACAAAGACAAAAGTTATGAGTTGTTTTTTGGTATACTCCAAGAGTGAAATATTTATTTGAATAAGACCGCTAAAAAACACTGACTATTGGTTCCAATTGAATCCATAGTTTGAGATGAAAATTGATTCTCCACTTAATGCTGACATCTGGGATCTATGTCAGCTCCTGCAGTCCAAAAAGCCCTTTTTAGTTTTAGAAGCTAATCACAGCAGGAAATTCTCTCCCAACCTCTGCAGCTTTGAGGGTCACAGCTGGTAAAGTGCAACATTTCTCCATTACCATGGAATAGTGTTGTTAGAGCTCTTAATGGTGGGCTACTAATCCCACTAGTGCTAAAGCAGACTATCAGCTCACCACCAATTGCTTTTTGGGTATTTGTCTCACACATTTGAAGAATAAAATCCACAGACAATAACAAGGCAAGACTGAAATAAGTAAGATTTATTTAAATAAGAAAAGGGATAAAACTTCCACAATGTGAGAGGGGAACTGATAGCAGGTTAACGTTTAGTTGGCTAGTCTAGGGGCTTATTTCGCTTCTTGGAAGCAGCATTGATCAAAATCCATGTTAACCTGGTATTGAAAATCTATTGGCTTGGCTTATGACCTTCTAATTTGCTGTGCTTTTTATTTCTTCAATTTCTACTTTCCTGTAACTTCCATTTGGATCCACCGCACTTTGATTTTTACAATGCTCTGTAACAAGAGCATTGACTGGAATGCTTAGAATATTTCTTAAGCCCATTTTTATGGACTGTTCTTCACATCTGCTAAAACCTAATCAGCACCCATTGCTCTGACTGCCTAACTATTTTACTACTTATTCTATCTTTTTCACAATTACTGAGTATAACTCTAGAAATCTGGGGAGAAATATTGAAAGGTAGATGAAATTTAAACAAATGAAAAACATCTATCAGAGAGTAGCTTGATCCAAATTATTTTGGATAAATCAGGGTTTGAATCTGGAGAAGAATTGGGAACTAAAATGCTAGAAATAGTCTTGGGAGAAAAAAAAATATGGATTTTTCTTCTCTCCTTTGTTTTAATTCAGAGAGCTAGAAGCTCCAGGTATGACAAAGTGATTATGAGTTGAAAACAGAAAACATGTTCCAGGTTTTACTCACAAAAAATCATCTTCCAGTTTTGAGCCAGTAGGAGTGTTTATTGGTGTCAAACTCCTCTCAGATAGCATTATGGATACATGAGAAATGATTGCATTATTATGCCCATGAGGCCATATTATGTCATTGCTCAGATCTCATGATCATGGAATCTTGCCAGGTCCTTTCATACCAGGAGGAAGCAAAACAGTAGAGCAAACTGGCAGAGTGATAATAAGGAAGTGCTGGACTGTCACCAGCCTGAGGGCAGCTGGAGAGCAGGCTTCTGAACTCTCTTCTACCATAACTACAGTGCAGGGAACAAGTAAGAGGCTAGCTGCTGTTAAAGACAAGTTTCAGAATGATGGGGCTCATATGGCCATCCTAAATTCACACCCTTCTTTTATGTGAGAAGCCTGTTTTAGAGGCTAACTTTTGCTTCCTTTCTTTGTAGCTACAGGCAGGTGTCATAAGCTTCTGTACTGAGAATACCAAGCAATTCAAGATAAGTACACATGGGAAGCATGTGAACACATCTGAGATACCCATGAAAATGAATGTAATTAATTAAATGAACAAAACAGTATACACTGGTGAACCTGAAATGACCAAACTTGATTGAATAGGAAAGCACAATCTCCAAAGGATGGTATAAAAATTTGAATACAAGAAGAGTTGTATTGAGGAAGTACTTAATGTAAATATTGACCCTGGACTTGAATAATGTCATGTGTCAGCTGAATAGTATATTGGAACACTGAAAAATGAGTTAATAAGCGCAGCAACAAATTAAGAGGAAGCAAAATTGTGAGCAGACATCCAAAACCTGTAACTAATAAAAAGATTTCAGATCTGAGATTATGAAGGTTCACGATGGTCAAAGTTACAATGAACAAAAGAGTAAATTAAAGAATTTGTTCATTATACAGGGCCAGGATATAGTTCAGTGGTAGAGTGCTGCATGAGGCCCTGGGTTTGATCCTCAGCACTGAGAAAATAGATAGATAGATAGATATTAACAACAACAACAATAATCTTGCTGGGCATGTCTATAATCCCAATAGCTCAGGAGGATTGCCATTTTGAGACCTGCCTCAGCAAATTAGCAAGACTCTGTCTCACAATATAAAACATAAAAACAACCGGGGATATGACTCAATGGTTAAGCACAACTGGGTTGTTCAATCACTGGTACCAAAAAACAAAAAAACAAAACAGAACAAAAAAGCAGGGAAAGAGAGAGAGAGAGAGAGAGAGAGAGAGAGAGAGAGAGAGAGAGAGAGAGAGAGAGAGAGAGAGAGAATTTACTCATTACATACACATTACATACAGATTCTGACAGGAAGTATGAAATCTTTGTATTAGAGGACAGAATATGCATATGCAGTAAGGGAGGTAGCACCACATCAGAAGAGCTCCAGATGATGATGTTTGGAACACATATAGGTCATCTGGAAGATCAGTCACAAAGTCAGAACAAGCACACAGGGTTTGATTAACCAGTTTCCACAATTACATTGAATCCAATCCCTTTAACATTTGTAATTATGTGTGATGTGGATTTATAACCACACATACACATATATGTAATTAGGATGTTCATCAGAAGTAATGGTTTGCAACAGATTCCTTGGTATTTTGACATATATAGCAACAAAATTAGATAGTGATTCATTTATAGAAATTATATTACCAGACATTGACTTATTCTGATAAATCCAGAATTGTTACATATTTCATTAAAAAGCCATTAACTAAGTAAAAGTTATAAATATAAAATTAAACAGTATATTAATTATTCTTAAAAATAAAGTCAAGATGAATTAACATGGCAAAATTATAAGTGTCAATTATTTTAAAACAATAAATTTAATTTCAGCATTTAAGGAAAAAATCCTTAATTTTGGAATCTATTAGTTTATTTATCAAATTCAGCACCTGCAGATAAATGCTATTTGGGTCAATTCATGTATCATTATTATTATATAATTTAGAAATATTTAGACTATTTAGAAAAATCAAATCAACATTGCTGCCTTAATACAAATTTTAATAGTTTGGATATTCTATATATATATGCACATACATGTATAAACATACCAGGTAAATAATAAAAACATAGAAGAATTAATTTTTGGAATTATAAACCTGACTATATAGATAAAAATAAATAATTAAAATAAATTGTGTTCATATAATTGTATAGAAAAAAAGAATGTTGTGCCTATTCCTATATTTTGCTAAATACTTGCAAATGTATTTTATTATAATAGTTTGTATGTATTTTGCTCCAAATAAACAAAGAGAAAAGCATGTTTTAGGCTCACATTATACTATGAAAATATAGAGCTTAAAATTCTAACCTAAACTGAATTTCTTGAAAAATAAATGCATACCATTTTTAAATGCAAAAAGAAAACTTTAAAAAATTAATGTGATGTGGTACAAAATATCACAGTGCTGCATGCTTTTCTAAGAGCCATTTCTGAAGTCCTTATTACAGTACTCATTAAACAACATTAAGGATTTTAATGGAAAAGAAGGGAAAACATCATCTGGTTCAGAACTGCCAATTGCCATTCGCCAATCTTTGTCTTCACTCTAACTTCTGCTGCATTGCCCTCACAGAACATATCATATGCAATGTCACAGCAATTTGTATTGACTGACAAGATGATAGCTCTGAAGCTAATTGTATACCTATTAAGAAACTAATTAGCTTTATTACACAGGATTGTATATGATAATTAACAATTAAACTTTTAGAATATGAGCTGGTTACCCCTGGAGGGGACTCTGCATAGATTATTGCTGAAAGAAAAACTTACTGAAATTTTCTTCGGACACCTGTTACACAATTGAGATTATTTGCCACAGCCATTATTATTTCAATGTGAACATGTATACTTGTCACTGTCATCAGCAAATATAGTTTGATTTTATCAACACTATATTGTGGTTATTTAACAAAAATAAATTAGATAATGTTACAATATTTGTCACATATTCTAAATATGTACTCCAATAAAGTAAACACATAAATATTTGAATTATTTATTCATAACCATATCCCAGTGAATCTTTGAGATAGCTGGGGACAGATGTTCTGCAAAACAACCTTTATTATGTTCAAAGTCTGGATATAAACATTATCATTTTCAAAAAGCAACTTCATTCAATCATTTTTGAGGAGAGCTTATCATTGCATATGATATCTTTCTTTTTTCTTTATATGGTGTACATGTGTGTGTGTGTGCACATTTAGTACTTTCAGGGATGCTATATTATTTTCCTCTCTAATGAGTGATATAAAAATCTAGATGGTATAAATAATGATATGAGTTGGAGAACTATTTTGTACTTAACAATTAAATTTACTTATTTCATGTGTTTCAGGTTCTTTTAAACTACAAAATGCAATTTACAATGTAGAACATGTTAGAGTCTCAAATTTGATTCATAGTCATTATTGTTGATGAATTTTCTGAATATCTCATTAGAAACCTTGGAAACTCTCTTTAAATGTTGATTAAACATTAAGCATTTTAAACTCTTGATTGAATGTTATGCTATACACACCTGCCCAGCTATATTGTCATTAGATGTATAGTTTTTAAATACTATATTATCACAATCTATTGGGGTTACTTCTGAAAATTAAACTTTAAAGAAAAAAAATGATCCTAATATTTTAGTTAAGCCTTAAAATATATATTAGTGTGGATAAAGATCACTTGACTCTTTAAGGTGAAGTTACCATGTTTCAATGTAGACCTGTGAATCTTTCCTAGATCGAAGGGGGCAATAAAACAGAGATATCTCTGAAAGTCTCTTTTCTGATCCCCAAATACCAGCCACATTAAGGAAACAGTGAGAGCAAGCATGGATTGGAAAGTTCAGATGCATGTTCTCTTAAAGGACACTGGCTTTCTTGTATGCATGAGTGTAATGCATTCCACTGTTGTCATGTATTTTAAAAAATAAATAATTTTAAAAAAAAGAAACTAGGGCAAGTTGGTATTATGTGTAACACCACCTTTTTTGTATACACTGTGATAGTTGCTCCTCAGAGTGTTGCTCATACAAGCTAATTAAACAAGCTAATGCTGATGATGCCACTGCTTTTACAGCCTAAGATATAAAATCCCTCTGAGTGGATATGGGGAGGGTACTGAGGGCACAGTGGAAAAGATGTATGTCACTCATCCAGCAAGGAGCCACCAGATGAAACACCATGAAGGACAGAAGGCACAGCTTGGTAAATCACCATGAAGGATGTTGTCAGCTTGTCACCATTGAATTCTTTTTTCCATATTTTTATGGGAGCATTATAGTTATGCATAACGGGGGAATTTTTGTTATATATTTTACACACACACGATATAGCAATATATTTTGACTAATATAATTCCCTAGTATTTCCTCTCTCCCTTCCCACCTCCCTCCCCCTTGTCCCTTTCCTCTATACTACTGATTTTTCTTTGTTCTTCATGGGATCACCTCTCATAATTTTCTTTTCCTTTTTCCTCTCTAGACATTATGTATTAGAGAAAACCTACAACCCTTGACCTTCTGAGTTTGACTTATTTTGCTTAACATAATATTCACAAATACCATCTACTTTCCTCCAAATGACATAAATTAATTTGTATTTATGACTGAATAAAACTCCATTGTGTATATATACCATCATCTTTATCCATTCATTTTTTTAGATGGATACCTAAACTGGTTCCATACTTCGTCTATTGTGTATTATGCTGCTAAAAATATGGATATGCATGTTTCATTGTTGTATAATGACTCTTTAGTGGCATAGCTGGTCATATAGTGGTTGCATTTCTAGTCTTTCGTGTAAGCACCATACTGATTGTAAAGTACTCATTGTACTAATTTACAATCTCACCAACAATGTAAAAGAGCTCTTTTTTTCTCTGAATCCTATCATTTATTATTGCTTGCATTTTTAATGATTGCTATTCTGATTGGTATGAGATGAAATCTCAGCGTAATTTTAAAATAATTTTTTAGTTATAGATGGATATAATGCCTTTAGTTTATTAATTTAATCTTATGTGGTGCTGAGGATCATACCCAGTGCCTCATACGTGCTAGGCAAGCACTCTACCACTGAGCCACAACCCCATCCCCTTAATTTGAATATTTTTTTTTCAGAGTGGAAAATAGAAGTTTATTAAACGACAGAAGAAAAAACTTCTCCCAGAGGAAGAAGGGGACCCAAGAGGTGGAATCTGTGGAAGTGCAGTTGTTTCCCCTTTTTATAGTCCTTTTAGTGATGTAATGTAGGTTGGAAGGCCTGGGGCCAAAGAAGTAATCTGGGCAGGAAGGACTTCATTAACATTTCTTTGGGATGGGCTATCTCCAAATCTGTTGGGGGCTGTTTCCTGGGCTTCATTAACATTCCTTTGGGATGGACTTTGGACCTAGGGCTTTTTGGGGACTTCATTAACATTTCATGAGTTGTCCTGCGTTTCTGGAATTCATTAAACATGGCCTCCATTTTAGATCTTACTCGATATTAGACCCGATTTACCGAACTACACTGACTACCTAATTTTAAATCTGGCTTCATTCCCTCCTCTAATTTTGGGAACTTCTTACTTCTGTAAGGAATGGGGGCGAAGATCATTCTGGCTTCTTCAGGCTGAAAAGGGAAGATGTGGGCCAAGCAGTTTGGAGTCCCCTTTAAAAATCGGGTCTATGGAGTGGTCCATGATAGAAGTCCGATTGACGAGTAACAGGCTGGAGGGCCATTTGAATGATGGGTGGTCTATAAAAGAAACAAGAATTCATTAGTACTGGAACCAGATTGATGCAGCAATAAATGCCACAGCACAGGAATATGCCAATGAGTATGATGACAAAGACAAGAGACTAACAATGTTTTCCACCAGGAAGTACCAGAGAACCAGGAGCTAAGATATTGTTCCCATTGTTACCACTGTTGACCGGTGACGAGTTCTTGCTCCCTGATGTTGAAGAATAACACCAAAGAAGCACGCCGAGGCAAGGTCAGAGTAGAAATTAGAAATTTATTAAAGGACAGAAGAAAAGACTTCTCCCAGAGGAAGAAGGGGACCCAGGAGGTGGAATCCGTGGAAGTGCGATTGTTTCCCCTTTTTATAGTTCTTTCAGTGATGGAATGTAGGTGGGAAGGCCCGAGGGGTGGGACACAGGTGGGCCAAAGAAGTAGTCTGAGCTGGAAGGACTTCATTATCACTTCTTTGTGATGGGCTATCTTCAAATCTGCTGGGGGCTATTCATTAATACTTCTTCCAGGTGGACTTTGGCCTAGGGCCTTTTCAGGACTTTCATTAACATTCCATGAGTTGTCCTGTGTTTTCCCTGAGTCATTCCCAGCATGGCCTCCATTTTAGATTTCACTCAGTATTAGACCCTAACTACACTGACTACCTAACTTTAAATCTGGCTTCACCATGACAAAGTTGTTGAGGACATGGCTTCTATCTGAGCATGTAAATATTTAAGGATATTTGTCACATTGCCAGAATTGTCAAGGATGTAAACACAACATTTAACTTTTAGTGTTGTAGATGTCCTTCCCCTTAAGATACAGTTTAATAATTTTATGTTATCTGATCTTGCAAAATCTTTTTACTAGTATGACCTCTGTGTCTAATAGAGAAACCTTTAATTCTGTTACTTAGGGCTGGATAACCATACTGGCAAACACTAAGCCTACCTGTGTAGGTTAGAAATAGCTTTAGGCCTTAAACTAAAAACTACTCTGGCAGTTCTTTTTAATAGTTATCAGGCATTCCTCTCTGAGAATCTCTTTTGCAGCCTCCAGTTTACTTATTCTTGGAAGTTGCATTTAACTATTATTATTTAATGCCCAGGAATAGCTGTGTTTTGGTTTTAACTGTCTTTGCTAAGTGTTTAAGATGAAGTAATCAAGCTGACTTGTTTCTATCTATTGTTAACAGTCAGCTGTGTTTCCATGGGAATCATGGGGGAACTTTACAGCAGCTTCTCATTTCCGCTAGTGCCATTTGTGCTAGGATGGGTCCAGGCCTTGTTTGACCATGTGGCTTCACTTGGAAGCATCAGGGATGTCTCCCTTCTCTGATGACCCTCGTCTTCATTACAAATTCACTGATTGGCTTTTTGTTCTACAGTGGTCTCATTAATCTCCCTGATTGGGAGGTTATGTGGCCCAGAGTTGCAAAGCTCTTTAGAGATGTCCCCTGTTCCCTGGATTCAGACTGACTCAGAGGGTAAGAGCCAAACATTGGTTTTCTTGGCCCTTTTAATTTAAATTTAATTTTAAAACTTAATCTTAAACATCCAGCAAATAAATTTCAACAGCCTTATTTTAAGAGCACTGGGCTTTAATGTCTATCAGTCTATCCTGTAGGTGATAACTCATTATCTTAAATTAACCCAGGTTGTGTGTTCTTAAAGCAGTACCTCTGAAAAACATTAATAGGCAATCTTTAGACCATTTATAAGAAAACTACAAAATAAAATTAACTAGGGTAAAAACATATTTAGTTCATGTAATAGCTACCTTGAATTTTGGCACAGTTATACATTATAATCCCCTGTTTGAGATCCTAGTATTCGTGACAAAAAACAACTTTTGGACACAACTTTAAATGTACTGAAATCTGGCCTACTTCTTTTGTAGTCATTTTTACATGTAGTGAGATGGGACACAGAGCCTTATCTCAGGTAAGGCGGGGCTCTTCATAAATCTTAAGTACTGTCCTCCGAAGCTAAAATTTGCTTTTTAAACATCATTTTACAAAATGTACATAAATTGTTGCTCAAGTTCACATGAATATTAGCTAACACAATATAATATCACATTTAAAACATGAATTAAAGGAAAGCTGAAAGCTTTTAACTTTTTGTAGAAAAGTAACAAATTACTTTTGTGTTTTACAATAAAACCTTTACACAGATTAGGCTCTCATTAACTTAAAAATAATTTAAATTTAAATAGTATGAAAAGTAACATAGAACTTTATATATCTTATTGATAACAAGTCCAGTTATAGAACACAAATGATATAAATAAATCTCCAACATGTTTTTCTTTTAAGCCTAAAATTACCATACAACTTTAGAACACCAGCTTGATATAATGCTCTTTTAAAGCTTCTACCTTACAGACTTGTATATCTGGAAGATATGAACACATTAATAACACCACAATTACATTGATGTTTTTATATTAACCAAGTTTAGCTTTTAAAGAAATAACATACTACAATATTGAAAAATAACAGTTGTTGTTTAACCATAGTTGTATAATTTTTAATTTCTTTAAGATTACTTGCTCAAAAACTTACACATATAACCAACTTACACAGACTTTCTTTATCACTTACTTGAACCCTCTTATTTACTTAATCACATAGACTCTTATCCAGAAACACATTTTCCCTCTATTAAATCCATACGTAGAAACTTCTAGTTTCTCTTTTCCATCTGTTAACTTCCTTCTGTTCACATTTCAAAACAATACTTGTAAATTTCTGAATTTAGGCAGATTATTTCATAGACATTGACATTTTATTAGGGTCTTATTTGAACACCTAGAAAAACTTATAAGCTTAATTTTAAATACATCTTTACTTTCATCTATTTACCAAATTTAAATTGAACCATTTGAATCACGTGAATCAAAGATATTTGGATCCTTTTTTAAAATTTATGAGCGCTCCTCTTATATCTATCAATTGTCATATCACTGCATGATATATGGACATACATACATACAGACATACAACACATAACACAAGTGTGCACACATACACAATAGTAAAGGCCCTGTAGCTTTTCTCAGGTGAAATCTACATTGCAATGTTTAAAAAACTCCACAGTTGATCAAAAATAGAACTTATCAGAAAAACATTAACTTGTCTGTAGGATCAAAATCATGCTCAAAAAAATACAGAATCTAAGAAAAAGCAAGAGTCCTAGAAAAAATTATTGGCCAGTAATTAGTAAATACCATACAATTTACTTTTTGGTTAGGTCTAGTTTGAGTTCAGGTAAAAAGACACTTTTACTCTTTTTTTTCCCCCCTTGGGCCTCAGATAATCTCCTATTGAGCTCCCAGCCTTTTTCTATTTGCATTGCAACTTAAGTCCTGGCTGAGGTCTGGAAGGAACTGGGGAAACTGGTATTCTGAGAAGAAATTTCATGCCTAAGGCATTTTAACCATAAATCACAATTTTCAGGTTTGATGTTGAAAATTATGATACAAGTTTAAGATACAATTCACAAAATTTCATACCTTTACATCTTCCTACACTAGAAAAACTTGTTCACACAAAACTGAAAATAGGATCTCACTTGATAATATGAAATCTACCATCAGAAGAAATTCCTTTATTGTCATTAAGCCACTTCCTTTGTTCTAAAGTTCCTAAAGTAGTATTAAGTTACATTAAATCACCTGAAAAACTTCCAAAACAGAACCACACACTACCATGTATATCCAAAATTAAGCTTTGAAAATTTCCAAGTCTGTTGCTATTTAATGTCATTTCAATAAGCCAGACCAACGTTCCAATTCAACACTTTTCTTTCCTAAATCCTACACACTGAGGGAAACAGATACCATATCATAATTTACTATCCTTGCCCAAATTAATACACTGGTACACCTACCTAGTGAAATCTTCTCAGGCTACCCAGTTCAAAAATTGATGAAAAAATAAAACTAAATGATTGGGAATAACTTGCCAACTTGGAAGTAGAGTTCTTTTATTTTCCATCCTAAGTATTTATGTTCTCTAGCATGAACTATCTGAAATCACAAACTAAACAATTACCTAAACCCAACATTTAACTGCAAGATTATGCAATGCTTCAAAAACCCATTCAGATACCATATTGTTACAATAAAAAATCGTCTTTTAGGCACACATTCAGCCTAGATTATCTCCAAGAATTACTCTATAATATCAACACATTACTGCATTCATTTTCCCTTATTTTTTTTTTTAAGTAGACAAAGGTGAAGTAATCCTTACAGTGCAGGGAAAGAAGAGGAATTCCCCAAAGCAAAATGGCTTTGGCAGCTGATGGGAGTCCCTCAGTCCTTCCTTTTACTTACAGGATTAGCTCCTATGGTTAGGTCTAATCCAGGCAATCTGGCATATCTCCTAACTTTCCAGTAGAGTCAGTTTTTATCTGCCTTAGGTCTTGAAGGGAGAAGGGGGTAAGTTCTTTGATTGGCCCAAATTCTCCTGGCATCTCCTGGAGAGGTAATATATTTGGTTTGCCTGTTGGGGCAGACACAGAGAGGCCAGCAGATGAAGATTTTGTGGGTCCTCCTGATTCTTTTTCCTCAGTGAGTCCCCAAGATTTTTTCTCTTCATGGCAGATATCATAGCTAAGTCTGCTTTACACTGTTGGCATAATTTAGGATTTTCCCTTAGAGCAAAGAAAACCTGAACATACAGCACCTTACACCATTTCCCTTCCTTTTTTGCAAAATTTATCAAGCTGTAAAATTGTATTAGAATTGATATTTCCCTCTGGTGGCCAGGTTTCTCCATCGGAGTTTGTTTCTTGGCCAGGCCAAGAAAATGAGGCGCTTTTTCTTGAGCATCTGAGGGTCAAATCTATCCCAATTTTTCAATACACAGGCTAGTGGTGCACCTGGCGTATTGGAGAGAGAGAAGCTCCCATCTGAGTAAGAAAACAGGACTCAGGTGCCCGCGCCTCGCCGGAGAAAACTATTCTCATTAGGGGCGTCTCCCTAACCTTGAGCTTCCTAAACGGTCCAGAAAACCAGTCTCTCACCTTGCTTTGCCAAGGGTGTTTCTGGTCCCCTTTAGCAAAGTGCTAGGGTCTCAGTTTGCCCTGTGCCAGAGACCCTGGGAGGATTCAGACTTAAGGGAATTACTGCTTATCCTCCCGGCCACTAAAAACCCATTGCAAAAGAGAATTATGCACTCTTTTTTGTCTTTGCTCTGTAGACTAAAGGAACCACCTAAGGGTTAAGGGATATCTACTGGTTGTAAGGTAACGCTTTCTATCAGAGAGATTACCGGAGGAGTTGATTCTAAAAATGCCTCTCTAGCAGCTAGATAGACTAGTGAAAGTTACCTATGCATCTTAGGGAACCTGGGCAGATTTTACTAATTATCCCATGCCTTTCTCTCAGTCTTACAACCTGAATTGCTGACATTTCTGACCTGCGAAAAGGGGAGCATCCAGGAGAGAATGGCATCCAGGAGGGAATGGATGCGGGGTTGGGAGTGTTGTGTAGCCCATACAGAAGCAAATGTGACTGGGGCTTTCCCTCAGTGCCATTCATCTACCCATCACCTTAGATACCCCTGAGGGCTGTCAGGAGAGGGCTCAAGAGAAAGGAACCTTAGGAATACATCTGAGTGTAGCCCAGACCGGAATTCCGCAATTGTTCCAAACTCCTTCCTCCACCTCCACACATCCGAGGCAGATCGGGATTCGGGACACTGTGTACTCACGCCAATTGCTCTCCGGGCCCAGACAGAAAAGTGGGAAGCGGCTTTGGCAGAACCCAACATGCCTGCTCTGTATTGAACAGGTGATTGAGAGCTGCGTAGGCCGGGAAACCTCTCACCTGAGTCTTGAAGAGTGGCGGCTGCAATAATTGCGTTTAAGTAGCCGTTGGGTGCCCACCTTACCCTCCAGAAAAAAAAAGAGAGAAAGATGCACCTCAGACAGACATGGGGTGCGTGCAGAGGCGCTTACCTCGGTGTAGAATCTCAGTTGGGAACCTCCAATATGTTACCGCTTTTGACCAATGACGAGTCCTTGCTTCCCCAATGTTGTGGAATAACACCAGAGAAGCACGTGGAGGCAAGGTCAGAGTGGAAAATAGAAGTTTATTAAAGGATAGCAGAAAAGACTTCTCCTGGAGGAAGAAGGGGACCCAAGAGGTGGAATCCCCTTAATTTGAATTTAAATCGCCAGTTTTAATTTGAATTTCACTAATTATTAATGATGTTGAACATTTTTTCAAGGATTTGTTGTCCATTGGTATTTATTTTTCTGAGAACTGTTTAATTCATTTGCCCATTCATTAATTGGGATATTTGATTTTTTTTATATTAAAGTTTTTAGGACTGGCATAAAAACAGACGACACATAGTCCAATGGTACAAAATAGAAAACACAGAGACAAACCCAAAAAGACACAGTCACCCGATCCTTGACAAAGGTGTCAAAAAAACACTGAAGAAAAGACAGTCTTTTAAACAAATGGTGCTGAAAAACTGGTTATCCTCCATGTAGAAGAGTAAGACTAGATCCTTATCTCTCATAAATATCATAATATCATAGATATCAACTGCATAAATATCAACTCAAAATGGAACAAAGATCTAGAAATTGGATCAGAAACTATACAAGTCCCAGAAGAAAAGGTAAGGTCAGCACTCCAGCATGGGCACAGGCAATGACTTTCTCAACAGGACCCCTAAAGATCAGGAAATAATGCTAAAAGTTAATAAAGGGAATGGCATTCAATTTAAAAAGTTTCTGCATAACACAGGAAACAATTAAGAATATTAAGACAGAGCCTACAGAATGGGAGAAAATGTTTGCTAGCTACTCTTCTGACAGAGATTAATATCATTGAACTTTTCATGGAGCAGGCACTAGTCTCCTGTGAGCTTTTTCCAACAAACTTTGCTGACTCTGACCTCTTTCTTTTTTTATTTTTTTTAATTTATTTATTTATTTATTTATTTATTTATTTATTTATTTATTTATTTATTTATTTATTTATTTTATTGTTGGTGACCTGTCTTTCTTTGACCTGTCTGCAACCTACCCCACACCAATGGCAACCCTTGGCTGTGGATGAGACAGCATGCATTTAGGTATCCCTGATAGTTTTGGTCTTCCAATATTCATGTACTTGTGTTGTCTTTTCCCACATAGTATACCACACAATATAAGGCTGTCCTTATACGATGAACAAAATGCTGAAGGAGTGATGATGGGTGGCCTCTTAACACTATCTCACAAAATGTTATTGCATCCAACTTGGTTTCCTGGATCATTAGTTCTAGAGAAAATAATCCATTATAAAATAGAAACAAAGAAAAATTAATTCCAAGGGAAAAGTACAAATTTACAGGAAATGAGACCGTTAGGCAACAGCCAACATTAAATGCCAGTAATTTGTCAACAATGTGAGTGAATCCCCTGGTCTCCATTTAAGCCTTCAACAACTGTGTTTTTAGCTGTCATCTCCCTTACAATCCAGGAGATATTCCAAGGAAGAATTGCCCAACTGAACCCTTTTTGAGTTCCTGACCAAAATAAATATTGAAAAATAATGTTATTACATTTTTTTCTAGAAATTTTTTAATTGGGGATATTTTGTTTATAGTCATTAATTTTTTAAAAGTGATAATCAGCTTCATGAAAAGATAAATTCTTATTTGGATATTATGATTATATTCAAATTCTTATTATAGGTAGGAGAAATACTTCTTTTCATATTATGTTACTTCTTCACTGAACTTTTTAATTTTGTGATTATTACAGATGCTCATTCAGGTATGAGAAATGATACAAAGAAAATTTCTAAAGACTTTACACTTTTATCCTGTGATTATGTTTTAAGAGGCTATCATAAAACATTACCAAAGTATGGGCATTGACACAGTAAAGGAAAAGAACACTTCAAACACTACAAGGATTACTAATGTTATGCTGTAATAAATCAACTTGATCAAAAAAGAATCAAATGGAAAGGTAATAACTAAAATTAAATACCTAAAACCAAAATCTGAGTAAATGGACTTAAAAACAAATGGTTGAGGACAGAGGAAAAAATGTTTGAAAATAGATAATAAATAATATGATTATTATTTATTAAAATAAATAATATGATTATTATTTATTAAAATAAATAATATTATTATTATTTATTAAAATAAATAATATTATTATTTATTAAAATAAATAATATTATTATTATTTATTAAAATAAATAATATTATTATTATTTATTAATAATAAATCCTGAAAGCAGAACAAATGTACAGATACTCTTTGACTTAGAATGAGGCTACATCCAACAAAGACATTCTGAATTCAATGACAATGTTGAGGAGAATTTTACACAATTAAGTGAACATCATAGCTAAATCAGATTTAACCCTTACATTAAGACAATCTGAACTGAACACTTAAAGTTAGAAAAACCATCTAAAACAAAACCTCTTTTATAAAATGGGACTAAAATCCTCATGTTACTTATTGAGAAAATGATAGGATGTAAAAACACAAAGCATAACATTGAAAATGTAGGGCAACATTAGCCACCATAGAATGTTGTTTGTTTGCTCTAGCAGGGAGGTATGGTTCAATGTCACTGCCAAGAATCACCAGAGTATATCCACTATATATCACTATCCCAGAAAAAGGTAAGCATTCAAAATTTAAATTAGAATTTCTACTGTGTATTTCTTTTGCACCATTTCAAAGGCAAACAATTGTAAATTTAATCATGTTAAGTTAGGGACTATCAATACTGAAAAACAATGCATTAGAAAAGTCTAGGCAATAACTGGATTATAACTAAAGATCAAATATCTGTTTCTTTGGAGTCTAATCTAGGGATGGAAAAGAGTATGTTGCCCAAATAGGACTTAAGAAAAATGGCCAAACCCCTTGCCCCCATACCCAATGTTCGAGAAAATTGTAATAAGTCTAAAGATATTAAAAGCTGAGCAGACATCAAATAGGGTAAACCATCAGAGATTCATACATCATATAAACCACATTTTGAAAACTGAAGATGAATAAAAAATCATGAAAGCATAGAGAAAAATGGAACAGTAGTTACAGGGGAATATCAATTTGAATAATGGTGGATTTCCCATCAGACATCATGGAGCACAAGAGTTTTCTGGTGCAGATACAAAATTAACAGTCAACCAAGTATTGCTGGGGACAGGGATACCAGGGATTAAATTCAGAGATGCTTGATCACTGAGCCACATCCCTAACCCTATTTGCTACTTTATATTTAGAGACATGGTCTCACTGAGTTGCTTTTGTACCTCACTTTCGCCTTGCCAAGCTGCTGGGATTATACGAATGTGCTATCGCACTTGGCAAGAATTTAGTCTCAGTGAAAATACCTTTGAGGAATGCAGGGAAAATAAATACATTTGTGAATGAAGGTAAGCCAAGACAATGTATCAAACAACAGACCTATCTCAAAATAACAGGTAAGCAAAATTGTGTAAAAACTGAAAAATTATCAAAGAAGGAAAGCTGGAGTATCAGGAAAGAAGGAATAATGTAAAAATAAAAATGTGGCCAAGTGCAATCTATTTGCTTTCTTCTGGTGAATACTGCCAGTTATGTATGACGATTAAAACAACAAAAAAGTTGATATTTATCTTGATTTAAACACATAGAGAGGATAGTTTCTGAGATAGTTGTAAATGGGAAAGTTAAACTGATGCCAAGCAGGGTAAATTTTAATACTCTCTCATAGTGATATAATAACTATTCCAGAAGATGGTGAGTTATGTAATACTTGAAGCAACCACTAAAAGATGTTTAAAAAGACACAAAGTTACTATTATATACATGGAAACTGAATTGAAAAAATATTCAAGTGCCTCACATTAATATAGAAAAGAAAAACAAAGACATAAAAACAAGAGATAATACCAAAAAATAAAATGGGAGATATACCTCTTTATGATTATTTTAACCTCTCTATATAATTATTTATATATTTCATATAATTATTTTAATATTAATTTTAATACTATAAAATAAGTTCTGTATTACTTTATATTAATTTTATATAATTATTATAACCTCTTTATAATTATTTTAAATGTTTTAATTTCAATAAAAAACTGAAAATTTTGATAAGAAAGATTAGAAAACATGATAAAATTGCATTGTGTCTGTAAGAAATTCACCCTGCCAGGCATGGTGGTACATGCCTATAATCCTAGTGGCTGGGGAAGCTTGGCAGAAGCATAGCAAGTTCAACTTGGCCTCAGAAACTTCATGAGTCTCTAAGCAACATAGTGAGACTCTGAGTCAAAATAAAAAATAACATAAAAAATGGGCTAGGGAGGTGGCTCAGTGGTTGAGTGTCCCTGGTGGTTCAATTCCCCGTACCTATGTAAATAAATAAATAAATAGAAATAAAATTCACTCTGTGGTAGGTTGAAAGTAAAACGGTGGAAAAAGTATACCATAAATATCAATTTAAAAATCACTATTATGTAAAGGTTGTAAATATCTATTAGCTAAAAAAATATAAAATTATAGTTGCAACTTTTTATTTCTACCTAAATTTTCTTCTGATTTCAGCCCCAGTGACATTCAAAACTTCTATACAATTCAGATTCAACCACAAACTTTCTACAACCTATAGGTGTGATACATCATTTTAGTTTTGAAAACACAGGAGAATGTTCAGCTAGAAATATTGACCAGAACTAAAAAGCAATTAACATCAGTGGAGGGCAGTGTACACTAAAAGAAAAAAAAAAAAAAGTTGGGGGCGGGGTGGGGGTAGAAGACAATAGAGGACTTCTTAAGTTACTCATGTGCAAATGCAAACTTTTTAGTGTTGGAAATCCTCAAGTGAGTTTTCACTAATACAGCAAACACTGAAATAGTAATCCTAGACTGGGATTCTCTTCATCTACCTTCTTCTTTCTGCTACCTCAGTCTTATTACCTGGAATCATGATCTGTATAAAGTACTAGCACCCAGTTCTTGTCTCTGTCTCTGCTTTTAGGGAAACAAACTATATATATATAGCTCAATAATGGTCTTAGAGGAATTTATCTTGCTATACAGCCAGTATTAATGTGAACAGTCTATTTTCTTATGTATTTACTTGTACATATTTTAAATATTTTAATTGAGAATGTATAGTTTTCTTGGTTAACTATTGCAAATATTTCTTATTGCAAAATAGGTTAATGTTTTGTCAATCTACTGATAGTACTTCAAAAATATTAAATATAAGGAGCTTTTTTATTCCTAGTACATCTGAGATTAAAATTTGTGTATTTTATTTTATTTTATTTATTTTGGTGCTGGGGATTGAATCCAAGAGCACTTGACTATTTAGCCACATCCCTGGCTCCTTTTATTTTTATTTTTATTTAGAGACAGCATCTCCCCAAGTTGCCTAGAACCTTGCTAAATTGCTGAGGCTGGCTTTGAACTCACGATCCTTCTGCCTCAGTCTGCCAAGCCACTGGGATTATAGACTAGATTGTGTGGCTAGATTTGTATTTTAGAGGGAAATGAAGATATTCACAGTCTGAATTACACATATGCCATGTGTATATATTGACACTGTTGGGTTGAGTAAATATCATGACAGTTATACAGACATATCATGATTAACCACACACTATTTTAGAGGTATCATAATTAATATTTCTATATTCAACTTTCCAAGGTTTAGGCTATAGCTAAGTCCAAAGCAGAATTGGACCATTATGACCTAAGCTGACTTTAATCTATTCTTGGTTCCTGGAAACACTATGGTAATGTTTTGACTTAAAATTTAGCAAATTTTTCAGAAAATATTAAATTAAAATTATTGGAAAAACTATACTCATTTGTATGCAACTGCTACTTTTCTATGTAATATCAATATTAGTTTTTATATACACCTTTTAATTTTGTCTTCAAATTGAAGAAAAATAATTTAAATTTATGTTTTAGGTTTAGATTGTAATACATGCCTAGCAAGGCAGAATATGAGATGTTATATGGTTTTTTACTTGGTTTTGCAAGTAAATCTTTTCAAAAAATGACACAGGAATGGCAAATAATAAAGATAAAATCCTATTTTGATGTCACTGGCATTGCCATAATAAAAAAAAGTGAACCAGTAAGTTAGCCTTGGGAGTTTTGCAGTATTAATTTATCTCTCCTTTACGTCCCTAAAGTTACAAGATAATGGATGTATGGGCTTGGGGTAAATGTGTTTTTTATTGCTTTTGCAGGATAGTAAGCATTTTTGTTTCAATGATTTTCTGACATTATATGAAACTGATAGTGTCTGTGACTCATAAAATGGTGTAAAGATTTTCTTGATATGCTGTGTACCCTAACAAACCCAAAGTTCAGTTTTTTCACATAAAGAAATAGAGTCTAGCAGTACCTATGGAAAACTGATCCTCATCAAATTTGACTCAATTCCGTGAAGAATGGAAGCATAAAATTCTTTTTCTCCTAACCATGAAGACTGATTTCAGTTTTGAGAAAAACTATTTATGTCTCACAAAGAGACTAAGTTGCTCATTTTTAATGAAAATATCCTAGATAAATTAGATACAATTTTATTAAATCTATTTAAGTGTAATTTCACAATCTTATTAATAGTTTTCTAAAACATTACTGTTACTTCTTAAATTAATCATGTGTTTAGAATGATAAAATATTTTAGTTTGTTTTCCAAATTACCATAATATCAATTCATTTAGCCTCAACAAACATCATTGAGCTTTACAAATATAAATGCTAATGGTATCCTTTTCTTTCTTGAGTCATAAGTATAGATTTATAAAGTGCTAGTTATACAGACAGATGTAGAGACACTGCAAACTATTGGTTACATGTTTTTGTATAGAAAGGTTCTGCAAACTATGCAAATAGTTATATATTGTTGGAGATGCTAAACAGTGTACCATACAATTATAGTCACCACTTAATTTGTAGGCATAATTATTGATAAACAATCTGTTTCTAATTGTGAGCTAAAAACACATTGCCATCAATATGCTTATGCTTGAAATATAGGTGCTTTAAAACTGCTAACAAGAGGATGCTTCAGCAAAGCTGGAATCTCAGAGTAAGAACCAGGAATAGTGGTGAAAGCCAATGAGAACATCACAGCCAACAATGCAATGAAGTGGCCTTACTGCAGGTGCCTTTTTGAGTGCTGCACAGCACAAGCTGGGAAGAGGATTTTTGGTACTAAGACCAAGAAAGAGACTTCACATTGCAGATCTGAAACTATTGCTGCTGCTGCAGTCCACATCTGTTGCAGTTTTCCATTGACAGAAGGATAATGCTAAGAAAGACAATAGGGAGTTGTTTGAGTTTTTCCTCTGCTAATTTTCTTTTAGCCATTTCCAATAACAGAACTTACAAGAATCCAGTTGATAAAAAGACACTGCATATTATTTTCAGGGTGCCTCCTAATGCATGTATCATATTACTTACTGCAACCTCAATAATACATACAAATTATAAAGTATGTTGAAAATTAGAATGTTTTGATCTTGAAATAGAACACAATTTAATGATCTAATGAACTAGAACTGAAGTCTGTCAATTGTTATTAATATAGTATGAATTTAAATATTTTTGAAAAATTTATTATACACTTTAAGAGAACTATTATTTATTTATAATTATTATATGAATTAAATGCAACTATAAAATGCTGTTAGTATATAGCATGTTACTTTTATTGTCGGCTTTCAGTGTTGAGATATCTGTGACTTCTACTTCAATTGCATTGATAAAAATTGACATCATTTTCTATATTTTAGCCTCATTGGGAGAAAGTCATTTGGTTTACTTATGTGAATATTAGCCATGTCTTGACTTAAATAACAGTCACTTCCCATTTCCTGTTACATTTCCCACCTTTGGTCCTAGGTATTGTTTCTGTAGATTCAAATTTGCTTCTCTGGATCTACCTATTATAGATATTCCAGATGTAACTGAAATAAAATAATTCAAATAATTTCAGAGTTCTTGCTTTTTTGTTAGCCTGTTTAGCTAAAGTTTTGTTATTCATTCCATACAACCAATTTGATTTCAATGATATTCTTTGCTTTCTATTTTTTATTTGTGCTGTAATCTTTATTATTCTGATTCTATGCTTATAGTGGTTAAGTTTTGTGTTTCTGGTTTTTAATGATGGAAGTTTAGATTGACTTGAGAGTTTTCTTTTTATTCTTCTCTTCCTACTTCTAACCTGGATATTTACTGTTATCACTTTTCCTCTGGCCACTAAATTTTGTTATGGTACTCTTTCATTTTCATTCAGCTTAAAGTTTTTGTAGGTTCTTTTGTGATTCATTTTCTCACTCAATGATTACATAGGAATAATGTCCTTATTTTCATTAACCTATACATATTTGTGAATTTCTAAAATTGATCTTTTATGGAATTTCAATATCATTTCAATGTGATTATAGAGAATACTTTATTAGAATTTCAAACCTTTTAAGTATATGGAAGCTTATTTTATGTTTAGGAAATGATCTATTATGAAAAATGTTTCCATGTCTCAGAGGATTTATATTGTTGTAGGATGGGATGTTTTAAAGCTGCCTGTGAAGGCTTATTGTTCCTAGTGCTATCCTAATTCTTTGCCTTGCTGCTTCTCTACTATTCCCATTATTTAATGGGACATGTTGAAGTTACTGATTATTACTTTAAATTACCCATTTTTCCTTTTAATGTTATCATATTTGGTCTCCTATATTGCATTTCTTATTAGACCTATATAGGTTCATATTTTCTATATGTTTATTACAGATTAAACTTTTTGTTATTTAATAGGTTTGTCTCTTGTAATTTTTGTTCTAATTCACTTTTATATTAGTATAGGTTTTCCAGGTGTATTTGGGTGCCATTTAGATAATATGATTTTCCTATCCTGGTAGTTTCAAACTGTTTCTTTGAATTTGAAGTGTGTGTGTCTCCAGTACAGGGAATATAGTCCATTCTTTTTTTTCCCCTGCCTTTCTTCTTCCTTCCTCTCTTTCTCCCACCTCCCCGCTTCTCTCTCTCTCTCTCTCTCTCTCTCTCTCTCTCTCTCTCTCTCTCTCTCTTCTCTCTCTCTCTCTTCTCTCTCTCTCTCTCTCTCATCAAGGATTAAAAACCACTAAGCCACATCCCAGCCCTATTTACTTTTTATTTTGAGACAGGATCTTATTAAGTTGCTTAGGGCCTCACTAAGTTGCTGAGGCTGGTTTTGAAACAGTAATCCTTCTGCTTCAGCCTCTACTCTACATGCATGCACTGCCATGCACACCTAGTTCGCTTGCTTGCTTGCTTCCTTCCTCCCTCTTTCCCTTCTTTTTTCTTCTCAATTCTTATCGAAATCTCTTTCATTCCTTCATTTGGATATTTTAATTGCTATTGAATGGTATCATTTATATAGTTAGAAAAAGAAGGAAAAATTGGCAGACATAAATCCGTGTCTCATATATTTTGCACTATTCCCATTTTACCATTCTCTTTACATTCATGAGTGTTTTCTAGTTCAAAATGCTTCTAAGTTGTTTGGGTAAGTGGTTGTTCTAAGTCTTACTCTATGTCTCTTAACAAAATGTGCTTTCTACATACACTAACTCCAGTAGATCTATCAACCCATTTTCTTCATTGCATTAAACATAGTACATTTCTATATGTAAAGTATCAAATGTCTTATTATATTGATGATTTTATAAAATTGCTTTCTAAAGCAGTCAAGAAGAAATATATGCATTTCCAGTTACATTTACCATTGCTCCATGTATTTGTGTGTGTGTGTTTCTGTGTACATGCATATCTGTGAGTACTTATTGCTTTCAGTTAGCTGGGGAAACTTTTTATTCTCATATTTCTAATAAAATTGATTTGCTAGGAAGTTTTTTCAATAATTGTTTGTTAATGTAATTTTTTCACCTAAATTTATGAAATACATTTTACTAAACAAGATTCTTGGTTCACAGAATTAATTAATTTTCACCACTGCATGTCATCCTGCTGTCTTCAGGCTTCCATCATTTTGATGAAAAGTCCATAATTGGTTTTACTAATATTACGTTACATGTAGTAACTCTTTTTTTTTTTTGCTACCTTAAGAATATTTTCTTTGCCACTGTCCTTTGTCTCTGCCTTTGCCACATTAATCTTTAAAGAAACTTGGATGTTAATCTCTTTGTACTTGTTTTTAGTTCACTACAACTTAATATAGAATTATATTAACATACCTATCATACAGGGCAATTTTCAGCAATACATTAATTTTTTCTCTCTATTTCTTTACTCTCCTCAGGTACACACATAATTCATACGTTGGTTGATAAATTCAAACCCTAATTTCTCCCAGGATCTATTTATTTTTATTTTTAGTAATTTTGGGGGGTGCTGGGAATAGAATTTAGGGGCACGTAACCACTGAGCAGCATCACCAGCCCTACTTTGTATTTTATTTGGAGACAGAGTCTGAGTTGCTTAGCGCCTGAGGCTGGCTTTGAACTCAAGATCCTCCTGCCTCAGCCTCCGGAGCTGCTGAGATTACAGGTGTTTGCCACTGCATCTGGCTAGAATGTGTTTATTTTTGTCCACTATTTTGTCTCTGTTATTCAGATTGTGAAATCTCTATCATCAAGTTCCTTGAAATCAAGGAATTCATGCTCATGCAAACCTGCCTTTGACAATCTAATAGTATTCAAATCCAGAGTTTCCATTTTTCAAAAACTTTTTTTAATCAATGCTGAATATTTGGTGAGACATTATTATCATTGAGCCCTTTAATTCTATGTACACCTTTCCTTAGTTCTTCTAGTATATTTGTAATACTTGGCTTTCTAGTCTTCTCTTTGCAGTTCCACAGAGCAGTCACTCACAGGTAATTTTCATCACTGGCTACTTCCTAAGCATGGTCACTTTCCTCTTCATGCGTATTAATTTTGCTGCTGTTGAAAATGAGATATTAGACATACACTGTGTCAATACTAAAAACTATTCTCTTTTCTCTTTGGGGCTTATTTTTGTTTGCTTTTTTTTTTTAAAAAAAATAGTCTCTGGTCTTCTAAGCTTATTGTTTTGGCATTGAGTTTCCATTCTATTAGTGAGCTAAGTTAGTAAAATCAGGGTTTGATATTTTTGACTTGTCACCTAAAGGAAAAGCCTCAATTCTAGATGCTAGGAGCTACATAGACGGAGGGAGCCCCTGCTGCTTGGCATAGTCACTTCAAGTGAGCTTCTGAAACCTGAAGTCGGGATTCTGAGAAATGATATTGGTTTGCTTCTCTTTTCATTGGGATCCTATGATCCTTGATTGGAAGCAAAGGGCAGGTAGAAGCATTCATGGTCCCTTAGCAATGCCAATGACTGGGGCCCAAGTGCCATAAACTCTTATAAGATATTATATTTCCTTTAAATGAATGCTTCTTAATTTGATGCATATGCTTAGAAAATTTTCAGAGACATTAGATGATAATTTGTTTATTTTTAAAATTAAAAAAAAATAATTTTGGCATATATGAACTATTTAAATGGGAGAACAACTAAAGAGTGTCTCATGTTCCTATTCTGAAAACAATCTCCGATAGTATGTTTTTACCTATGTTTTGTAGAAATCACTTATAATTTTAAAATAAAAAGGTAAAACTTTTAAAAACTGTTAGGAATTGTGTATTATTAAAAGGTAATTTGCTACTATTAAAATAAATATATATAATGATACATGCTTCCAATTTATTTTCATTTTATAATCAATCAAACAAAAACAAATATTCTGGTTCAGTTGCAGTTACTAGACAGGCAGAAAATGTTAAAGTCTAAACTCCATATAGGTCAAAGAGTTAAAAGAAAAGTAGTCATTCTTACCAAAGCAATTAAATATGCATTATTAAAGAGTTGCTCTGATACTTTCATCTTTATATACTTTCTGAGCACTTCCTTTCATCATTACTGCAGCCGATGAATGCAACCACTTGAATAGTCATTTTCATTAAGTACAATTGCTTTGAAGTAAAATCTCTAGCCATTGAAATGCAATTCCATGCTAATATAGAATGTGACACTAGTTAGTTGGCAAAAGAAAAAAATAAAATGAAAAAGATTAAAAATAAATGCCTTCTGCTGTAAATTATTTTCAATGTGACTTATATATCCTCAGGCAAACATATTTCCTAAAGGAATGTAAATGATGTGATTGGAATAATGCAAAAATGGCTAAAACTCTTCCTGAATTTTATTGTGTATGAGGAAAAATATTCTCCTGGTATTCTGTGATTTATTCTTTTGCTAGGTTAGAGCTCCTCTGTGTGGCTGTTGTGTTGAGCTGCACTAAGAACTTAATGTTTAACAATGAAAGATAAACCATACTCTAAGTTATCCTCCAATAAAAATATATTGAGGTAATCACCTATAAATAATTTTGGGATTCATAGACTAAAGTCTCAATTTTTCTATGAATATAACTGCCAGGAGAATTTTAATAGAGCAAAATTCAAAGAAAGAAATAAAGTTAAATATTATATGGCATCAATGAAGTAACCAAATTTATGCCTTAATCAATATGCACTAATTTTTTATACTTGATAAAACAGTTAACTTTGAAATAATTTATTACCAAGTTTTTTATTTTTTTTGAAACTTTTGTTTTCTGTTCATTTAATTGATTTATCAAATTAATATTTGTGATTTTAGGGATAAGATATAGCATATAAAATATTGTGTTACCCACAATATACTGAAAAGTTAAAAGGGAATATAATTAGTGTAAACAAATGTCAGATAATTAAGCCAAGTACTAACAAAGATTTTTGCTTGGCCAGACTCTAGTCAGGATTCAGAATCTTTTGCCGGGCTCATTAATACTTAGAAAATGCTATATATTATAATATCCTGGCAATTATTCATGAGAGTAATGGAATTTGAAATCATTTTACAATATAGCTGAGGTATTTTAATCCAAAAGGGCATTTTAATTTGAGTAAATGTTATTTGAGTAATAGAAAAACTAAAGAAGTTTTCAATGCCTGACTGGGGAATAACTGTTTACAAGTTGTACCAGACACTAGATCTGGAAAGAGGAACAGTTATGCCTTAAAAATAAAATTCAGACTTTATGTTAACTTTTCATGATACTTAATATTTAAATAGAGCATATGATGGTAGAATTAGTATTTATCTTTATAGACAATTCATTTTTGAAATTTTTAAGACAATGAAAATCTTTGTTCAGTGATTTAAATGTTTTAAAAATATGTGCTCTGTGTTAAGAATGTAGTAGACATTTTATATAAATGAATAATGATAAGCTTGCAACCTGAATGTAAAGAACCACAAGAAATTGTTAGCACTATACTTCATTAAAATATAAAAGAAAACTCCACTGAAAACAAAACATACATACATACATATATACATATATATAGAGAGAGACATTAAGTATCATTTATTTACCAGCTAACACAGATCAAATGCATAAGTGCACAATAAGCAAATAATTGTATCATTGAATGAATGACAAGGCAATTGTGAAATGGAAAATGTCCTTTATGTCAGATATCTCCAATAGAGATTCCAGACCAGATTATGCCTGGTAGAAAATAACTAGACCAAACTATTAACATTAAAATCTATTCTGAAATTATTAGTGGATATTTGAGGATAAATTAGTTTATATTCTCAAGGCATAACACTAAAAATTAGTTGAGAAAAAGAATATCGTGACATCATTTAGAAATCCACCTAGAAAGAATGGATTAATAAATAAAAGTTTTCTTAAGACAGAGCTGAAAGACATTCAAACAGTTTTCTGATTGGTAGTTTGCAGTAAAACTAGCATTTTAGTCATATCTGGTCACTAATATAAAGTAAATTATCCAGAAAATTATTTAACATATCTGAATACTCCAGGCCAGCATATATGTCACAGAACCACTATTTTGTTAACAAGTTTAGATTTATGGAAAACATCATGGTTTTATGTTCTGTAGCTCTAAAGTCTGCACAATACCCTAAGGGTTATCAGGAGTTCAAGCCATTCATTGCCCATGGCTTATCTCATAGTAATAGGGGAAAATGAATATATATGGGATAGTTTTAAAACTCCTGAAAGACTTGTCAAAGTATCACTATGTATTTACTCATAGTGGAAATTTACAATACAAATCAAATTCATGTTGAACAAATGGAGATATTTTAAGGAGAATAAATAAAAGTTGTAAATATTGTAGTCACAGCAATTTTTATTTCTTGCTTCTTTGCTATCAACTTCACAGGCTTTAAGGAAACAAGAAAAGTGTCATAGGCCAGCTGTGAAAGACATTCTTTTCTTTATTCCACATTTTTATCAGTGCATTATAATTATACATAATAGAGGGACTCATTGTTCTGTATTCATGCATACACAAAACATAACAATATAATTTGATCAATATTATTCCCCGTATTTCTCCTATTTCTATTTAAAAGAAATACATAATACTAAATACTAATATACAATTCATACCATTTGCTCAAAAATCATTATCCCATCTCTAACTTGAAATGTCCTTTCCATTTTGGCAGCTGGAAGCATGTGAACACATGCTCTTCACCCCACATTTATCTTAGCACACATTGTTGAGTTTAAAGTCTTATGTGAAAACATTAAAAAAGGAATTGAACACATTTTAACAAAAGTGTTTAGCTTTTATGAGTTTTTATTCAATTCATGTTATTTTTCCTTTTTTGTGTGCATTTGATACTATATCTAAGATACATGGTAATGTTTTCTGGGTTTTATTTGCATTTACCTATTAATCAATAATTTTGAGTATCCTTTCACGGGCTTGTTAAAATTTGTAAAGCTTTTTTGGAGAAATGTCTATTTGACATATTAATTAGTTTATTTTTACTGTCAATGTATAAGTGTTTTTCATATATTCTGAACAAAGTTTCCTTCGAATATTTGAACTTGAAATATCTGTTCCCATTTTGTGCATGTCTTTTAATTTCTTAAAGATGTCTTTTTAAACAAAAATGCTTAAATTTGATGAATTTTAATCCAAGTTAAAGTAATTCAAATCCTGCTCTTCTTAGTGAGACTCAGCCATTTTCTTTAGTAATAGTCTTCAGATGCTATCACATGTTTGGTTAATTTCCCAATCTCAGCAAGTATTAATTTTGACACTTTTTATAATTTTATTTATTTATTTATTTATTTATGCGTGGTGCTATAGATTAAACTCAGTGCCTCATATGTGCTAGGCGAGCACTCTACCACTGAGCCAAAACCCATTCCATAACTCGACCATTTTTGTCAGTGTTCTCTTTGATTTTCTGAGGGAATGCTTGTTCAAAGTTCTTACTCTCATAGTACTTAGCTGAAGTATTAATTTAAGCTTAGTTTTACATATACAGATATTTCAATCTCAAAGTCTTCTGTCTCATGTAACCCAAGAGCTATCTCACAGCCCTGGCTAGTTCACTTTTGTATAGTTTTTCATAACTGAATATCAATACCAGAGGAACCACTGAGTGGGAGTTTGCAAATAGGCAACATGATAAAGATAAACACATTTCTAAATGTTCATCCATGTTCTATATTTTTTTATTAATTTTTAATCCTTTTATAAATTAGCCTATGTTATATTTTCTCATTGCTCTTATAATACTCTCACTGATCAAGCATTAGTGAGACCCCTCCTAAGCACACTGGTCTTTGACTCTGATATGGGTCCTTATTAGTTGTGCATTGCCCATTTAGTGCATTGCCCATTTATAGCAAGAATATTGCTAAGTCAGTCTATAGAGCTTTCCTTATCATTGACATCTGATCATCCTCAGAATCTCATCAAATGGCTCTCCTTTTTTCCTATTCCAGTTAATAGCTTTTAATAGTCCTGGCTTGACTTCAGCAAGAAACCTGCTATGTCAGTATAATGACAATTCCTCGTCACTCCAGACAATTCCTCCTACATATTTTTCATCAGCTGATCTGTACCATACTCCTCAGCTATAAATTCCTACTTGTTCATGTTATGTTCAGGAATATAGCAGGACTGAACATGGGTCTATGTTGAGGTTCTTTTCTAGTATTGCAATTATTTTTTTAAATTTATTTTTTAGTTTTAGTTTTACACAACACCTTTATTTCACTTGTTTATTTTTGTATGTGGTGCTGAGAATCAAAAGGGTCTCCGATGTGCAAGGCGATGTGCAAGGCGAACGCTCCACCTCTGAGCCACAACCCCAGCCCCTAGTATTGCAATTATTCAAGAATAAAATCTGGTTTTACTCCTTTAACTGTTGTCCAACTCAATTTTTCCTGATAGTTCTTAGAAATATTTCCATTATATTGTTTCTAAAATAACAAATTATTTATTACTGGGTTAATTATGAGAAAATCAATTAATGTAAACATCTAACCAACCAACCAACCAACCAAATAAAGGAGTGAATTCATGATAATCTTATAATATTATATCAAGTTTCTTATATTTAAAATCTGCTCATACTTTTTCCTGTTTCCTAATAATTCTCATTACAAAATAATTACTAGAATATTCCCAAATCTTATAAATAGGTACATCAAAACAACTTTCAATAAAATTCACATTTATTGATGAAATATTTCATGTTTTGCTTTTTTAACTAAAGGGAAAATACTTTTATCACTATTACATTTAATATCTTACTATACATTATAGCCAATAGAATAAACAAATAAAAAATGATTACAAAGTATAAAGATCAGAGAGCAAGAAATAAAACTCCAATTAACAAAATAATTATTTACATAGTAAACTAGAAAAATGTCAATTTTTCTAGAAAAAGATAAATAATTAAAAAACACATAATTTTTAATTTTTGCTATTTATATCTTCAATTTTGGATTTTATTTTCACTTCTGTCCACAAAACAGTACAATAAAAATATTCACACATTCTATAAGATAGATTATAATAACTAAATACTGGCATGCTTTTATAGAAAATGATTAGATTATTATATCTAAAATGTACATTTTCCTCATATATAGTCTAGAAAATTTGAAATGAAAATAATAGAGAATATTTTGAAAAAAAAATTTATGATACTTTAGTCAAATTGATTTTCATAAGTTCAATGACATCATAGGTTAAACAAGATTGAATATGAAAGACAATTGCTCAAATATTGTCATCATATTGACACTTAAAGTAGAAATGAATGAAAATAAAACTGGCAAACAAAACAATTTTTGAAGTTTCAATAATTATTTTAATTATTGGTTAAATTGAAAGAAGCCAGATAAAGATATATCTGCAAAGACACAAATTAGTTGTTTTCTGTGATAACAAGGACCACTAGTAAATGAGTATAAGTTATTTTACTGGTGATATAAGAATGTATTAAAACTTATTTGGGGTGTGTAAGAGTTGGTAAATTTACTTAAGAAAATTGAATCGTACCTTTGAAATTAGTTAGATAATATACAAACTATGCGTCAATAAATTTGTGAAAATCATTCTAATCCAATAACTCTAACCAAAATAATCATCATGGTGCTAAGAATTGTTTATTTTGCCTAAAATAAGCATAGTTAATTTAAATGTTAATTGAACAGATAATTTGGAAATTAGAATATTGAAGTCTTATTTTTTTTCCTTTTATATATGTATTTTTAACTAATATAACTCTGGTTATGGCAGAAGTACATGTCAATTTTCAGGCTCTGTATTTTATACAGAAATATATAAAGCAAAAGTAATAGATAATTATGTTTCATGGATGTTAAAAGAAATAGAATGTTTTCAAAATTTAAAAAATACATATGTTAGGTTAAAAAAAAGAACAACTTAAATATCATACAAATAGACTATTCATTTTATAACGTGGCTTGCAAAAATATCTCCAAATTTTGAAAATGCTAAATTTTCGTTAAAGCAATATAGATAAAAGAATACCTAATATTTCAATGTTTTGTAACTGAAGAAAATTTCTTTTATCATAATATAAATTTCTCCAATGACTTTTCATAGAGATGACAAATATGGCTTCAAGAAAACAAATTTGTTAAGTTTAAAATGATCAGAAAAATAATGTGACATAACATAAATTTAATTAATAAATGATTTGTAAATTTTGATTTCTATTTTCATGCTAAATGTTATATAACTATGAACTATTTTTTTTTCACTAATTTTAACTTAATTGAACAAAGAATTACATACTGATAACTGGAGCATCATGCTTCCCAATCTTATATTTCACTCTCACAGTTAAACTGTGTGGTAGAATCTTAGTCCAAAATATAAACATGTTGATATAAATGAGCACATTGATCTGTGACTTCTCCTAGTTATCTGTGTTTCCAATTATTTCTAAGATCCTCCTGTCTCTGCAATTGCCCACAAAATACTACACTTCAGAGAATTTGACACTTGTTTGGCTTTGATCAGCTTTTAATCCAGTAGAAAATAAACTGCTCTGAATGTTTTCAGTACAGATTACTATAATTCAACAATATACACTGAATTGAAATGAAATGTTTCAATTTTATACAATGTAAAATTTGTCAACATAAAAAATGTGACAGATTTCTTTTAAGATTTCGGAATCATATTTTTTCAGCATGAACAGGGACATTACAAGCGGTATACACATAAAGTAGAATTTATGGAGAATGCTTTCATGCAGAGAGACAGCAGAGTTTTGGTAGACTCTGAGTTCTCACTCCACAGAGAGACCTAGATAGTTGAATGGATATCTATCAAAGGCTCCTTAAACCCTCAATCTCTGCTTTTTCTACACATACAGAGGAAAATTAACAGGATCTATCTAGGCAACCATGTAACCATGGAGCTTTCTGACAGAGCAGGCCTCTTGAAAACTCCTGCATGCAGAGAGGAAGTGAACCCATTCATTCATCAGAATTTGATTGGTCAGTATAGCTACTAGCAGAAATTTCTTCAGTCCTTTTTTAAGTGTTAAAGAAAATGACAATTTCAAATATAGGGATGCCCATAAATGTGTTTTTTAAATTTGCTTTAAAAATGTATTTTTAATGTACATGACAAGTATTTTCAGAATTGTCCAATATCTTTTTTGTAAGGACGTTATATCTATACTTATATAACAAAAATTACCAAGTTTTCTTTATAAATGGGACTTCCTAAAACTGAAATGATTCTGATATAAATTGCATAAAAGTTTTGTCATTTATGCATACTGAAATTTTAAAATAAAAGCTGTTTTAAGGACTTTGAAAAAGGATACTTTGTTTTGTTTTGAAATCTTTATAATACTCCATATAAATAGTTCAATTATTCCATGTGGCAGCCAGAATGTTTTAAGTCAGGCTTCACTCAAGGTCAAATGAAATAATGCAAAAATATGTCCCCTTAAAAGCCCACAATGGTTTTTATTATAAAATAATTTAGTAGGCATACATAGTAGGAATTTATCTTAAAATTCCAATTTTTTAAATTTATTGTGTATTTTGACATACTGTACATACATGAAGTGCAACTCATTTCAATTATGATCCCATTCTTGTGGTTATACATGATATGGAGTTACACTGCTGGTTATGTCCTATTCACTCTACTGTCTTTCCTATTCCCATGCCCTCTTCCTTCCCTTTGTTACACTTTGTCTAATCCAATGAACTTCTTTATGTCCCCTCCCTACCCTCTCTTGTTATGGGTTAGCATTCCACATATCAGAAAGAACATTTGGCCTTTGGGTTTGGGGGACTGGTTTATTTCGCTTAGTATGATAGTCTCCAGTTCCATCTATTTTTTCACAGCAAAGGCAATAATTAAGAACATGAATAGAGAGCCTATAGATTGGGAGAAAAATTTACCATCTTCACCTCAGATATAATATTAACCTCCAGGATATATAATAAACTCAAAAAACTTCACATGCAAAAAACCAAATAACCCAATCATAAATGGGCAAAAGAAGTGAACAGGCACTTCACAGAAGAAATATGAATGGTCAAAAATATATGAAAGATGCTCAACATTACTAGCAATTAGAGTTTAAAAATGCAAATTAAAACTATGCTGAGATTCCATCTCACTCCACTCAGAATGGCAATCATCAAGAATACAAGTAAAAATAAATGTTGGTGAGGATGTGGGGAAAATATATGCTCCTACATTGCTGTTGGGACTGCAAATTAGTGCAAACAATCTAGAAAACAGTATGGAGATTCCTTAGAAAATTGAAATGGAACCACCATTTGACTTAGTTATTCCACTTGGCTTATACCTAAAGGGCTTAATTCCTCAGGGCTCAAGGTGAGGCTGAACATCATATTATAGTGGGTGGCCACATCAATGTATGTAGCATCTAAACTCACAATAGTCAACCTTTGAAACCAACCTAGGTACCCTTCAACAATTGAATGGATAAAGAAAATTTAGTATACACAATGGAATATTACTCCACCATAAAGAAGATTGAAATTATGGTATTTGCTGGTAAAATTCTAATTACTTTTATCAAATTTTTGACATTGATTTAAAATGGTTGTGTAGTTATAAAATTGTAAGTCTTTCAATGTAATATGTAAACAAATATTGTAGATCACTATTATGGTTACATATGCTGGTATTAAGTTATTCAACACAACTAGATAACTAAACTTATTTCACAGAATCATTGTACAAATTTACAATTCTATAAATTTTGTATTTTACTTGAGAGTGCCAAAGTATTTTCCACAATGACTGTATCATTCTATTTTTTTTTTACTGACAATGAGAGAGTCTTCCAATTTTTCTATTTTAACCAACACTTACTATTTTTGTATTTTTGCTTAATGTTCTCAATCTTTATCCAATGCCTCAGGTAGCTGCAGAGTTAAACAATTACCTTTGATTAATTTTGATCAATAGTCCTAGGGAAAATAATTTTCCCTGTGTAAGCTTTGAGACATCAAACATAGGCAAACCCTATTAGTGAAAGTGAGATTTTCCAGGGAACTGTGAAACCCATCAAATTATGGCATTTCTCTGGAAGTGACAAAAGATAGAGAGATAATGAGTTTTCCCACCTCTTTTCACTGCCAGGCTCATGAAATTTTACCATGATTGTCATTGTTGCCTTTCAAGACAACCACAGACACAGCAGGATGGAAAAAGGGAAAGTTAAAACAACAGAAAGCTAATGGTTTTTAACTGAGATTCAGAGATTTTTCTCCTGGGGGGGGGGAAAAAGACTTTCTGGATTAATGTAAATCTTTGGTTAATTTTCATAATTTATATTGTGTTGCTTTAAAGAACAAGAAATTTTCAGACACTTATTCTTCTATTTTTGCTGACCCTACTGTTGTCTTAATCTGCTTTGTACTCATTTGTATTCCTGTCTCCTGTGTCCTATGTGGAGCATAAAGCTAAAGTTTTCCTATATGCTCTCCAGATTTTGTACATTTTCTTGTTTGCTTTTTATCTTCACTCACTTTTGGCCTGTTTTAGTCAGCTTTCTCACTGCTGTGACTAAAAGATCTGACCAGAACAATTTTAAAGGAGGAAAACTTTATTTGAATGCTTACAGTTTCAGAGGTCTTAGTCCATAGAAGGCAGGCTCCATTCCTCAGGGCTCAAGGTGAGGCTGAACATCATGGCCAGAGAAGGTGATGGAGGAAAGCAGTTCACATCATGGTGACCAAGAGGCACAGAGAGGGACTCCACTTTCCATATCTAAATATATACCCCAGAGCCACGCCCCAATTCCCATCTCCTCCAGCCACACCCTACCATTTCAGTTAATCCCATTAGGAATTAAACCACTGATTAAGCTAAAGCTATAACCTGATCATTTCTCCTCCCAAACTCCTTGCATTGTCTTACATTTGAGCTTTCAGGTGTCATATCTAAACCATAACACGGCCTATTGTTTCCAATCCATCTTGTCAGGTCTTTAGTGTTTCAAAGTAGATAAACTTACACATATTTTTTACAGTCTGGTTATTTGAGTTCAAATTCACATTTACTTCAAATGTGTGGAAAGCTGTCATACAGAAATGAAAGTCTGAAGGATAGATGTATAATTTAAGGTGCAAAAATCCTGAGCATGATTATGTTTAAGAGGCAACATCTGTGGGGAGAGAGTGATTGAAAACACTTGAAATCAGGTATAAGCGATGAAGCATTTTGACAGGAATGATTGGAATAACAGAGTAAGTTAGGTCTTACAATTGTGATTAATTCAGAGATGTGATTTTAAAGCTCTCTCCTTGAAAAAAGATGATAGAGTAGAAGTTCATATAATGCCTCCAATTTCAGACTTTTGGGCCAAGTCCTAAATTACCCTATCTTTTGCTTTGTGTATAAGGAGAATGAATGCATGGTAACCTACTACAGCAGGGAAAAAGGGATCACTATTGTCTATAGCAAATACATTTCTGAATATTTGAGAGGGCTACCTAGTTTTTCAAGTCTGCTACTGAGTTGTCTTTCCAGTGGGCCATTTTCAAACACGTATTAATTATGACTTTTGTTTTCTTCCAATTGTAAGTGAAGGAGGCACACTTTAAACTAGTTGGGGCCCATAAATGGGAGATGGTAAAGAATAAAGGGACAAAGAAATGAAGGAAAAAAAAAACAAAACTATTAACCTGTATAAAAGAAAGAAAATGAAACATTCTGACCTTAGATACAAGTGCATCTAGGGTTTTAAATTACATATTGGATTTCTTTCACTCTAATACTATTATTTTTTCTATTTCTTGAATCTTCGATCTCCAGCAA
This sequence comes from Ictidomys tridecemlineatus, assembly GCF_052094955.1. Lineage (NCBI taxonomy): Eukaryota > Metazoa > Chordata > Mammalia > Rodentia > Sciuridae > Ictidomys > Ictidomys tridecemlineatus. The sequence continues at coordinate 127,202,881 of NC_135482.1, forward strand.
ACTTTTCCTGTATAGTGAGAAATACACAGTGTAGAAACTTAACATGGAAGTATTCTAAAGCACTGCCAGTCTCACTAGAAATTCATGGATCATGATAGTTTCTCTCCTAGCATTGAAATGGGCCTATACTGGGCTAGGATTGTGACTCATTGGTTCAGTACTTGCCTAGCACATGTGAGACACTGAGTTTGATCCTCAGCATCACATAAAAGTAAATAAATAAAATGAAGCCATTGTAACCATCTGCAACTAAAAAAAAATATTTTTTAAAAAATGGCCTATGTTGGTTACACACTGCTACATGAATAAAAAACAAACAAACAAACAAAAAAAAAAAAACCATAATCAGGGAATGGGGATGTCTTTCCTGACAACCTGCATAATAATTTCAATCCTGTGTTACAGTCAAGGCTTCCTTAATTGATGGCTTTCTCAAAACTATGGAGAATGGGAGAGGATAAAACAGAACCACCTGCTTTGTTACCACCCAGTGATGACTAAGATGCAAGAAACTTCAGTAAAGTCATCTACTTCCCCTCAACCATTTTAAGTAGCTCACATTCTGTGAAATTTCTCAGTCCAAAATTTCTGAAAGATCACATTTCCCTTGATCCAAATTCTGGTTAAGCACATTGTGCCTAAATGTCCCACTGAATTTGCAATTGTAATCTTTTCACTGTGTATTTAAAAATCCACACTTTTGTTTTAAAAAAAAAACTGTTGAGGGAAATAAATTTGGTACAACTCTTCTGCAAATAAAATGTCTCTATTGATTTGAACTAAAGATGAGAATTTTCCATAGAGCAATCCTACTGTGTTCTTTACCAGAAAAAAAAAAAAATAGAAAGCATTCTTGGAGGTGACAAATTCAAATTACTGCAGTATTGTTCCAAATACCAAGCAATGATACTCAGAAATATTAATGCCATGTAAAGTTATCATTACATAAACTATTTTAAATCTGTATATGAAATATCTGCCGCATAGGAAAGATGAGGCTTTTGTGGTTTTGTCTTTAATAAAAAAAATAAGGTTAAAGATCAGTATATTCTCACTGCAGGGATTTGTGCATGTTGCCTTCTTTTAATATCCTTTATTGAACAGGCTGGAAAGCAAAACCTATTTCTAACACTTCATTGCAGTTAGGCTCCTGGGTATAATTTAGATTCTTCCAATGAGATGAACTCTGGTGTGAACGTATTTCAGACCTATTGTGGTGAGGTGAGAACTGACAAGATCCAACTGTCCATTTTGCTGATGCTGACTGTGGTTGGGCAGCCTCTGCTCTGGTCACAATGTGAGGACCGGGCCTCTCTTTTTCTCAACATGGAGAATGCTGCTTGGTTTTGGATTCAGCAACTGTGGCAGTGGCTGCCTGAGTCTGCTCCTTTTTTATTACTGTAATTACAGAAGCAATGTTAGTGGCCATGATTTGTGTTATGGTTTCAGAGATCACTTCAAAGCCATCTTAAGTTATGTTTTCATCTTTTTCAAAATTTCTTTTTCCTTTAAATAGCTTGGATGGTTTCTGTTTTCTGTAATTTTCTGAAACTCCAGTGAGAAAAATGCCAAAATCTGAAAAAAAAGAGCTGTCTAGAATTAAACCACAGAAAAACTTCTTCATGGTGAATATTCTGCATTTTTTATTTGTTTCATCTTTTGTTATAATATGTGTACTGCATTAACATGTATTATTTTATGTTTGTATACTACAAACATTTAAGCCATGTGTACTTGCCAACTTTTATTTTTCCTAAGTAATCTCTTTTTATAAAATTATTCTTTCACATATGTTATCCAACTATATAGTTGAGTAAAAAACAGGTTTAAAACTTAGCTATGCTAAACTAACAAAACCAAACCACTCAAACTAAAGCTTAAAATTTAAATTTTTAGTTCCCTTGATCACTGTATTCTTCAGATCACTGTATTCTTCAATTCCAAAATTTCTATTTGCTTCTATTTTATATTTTCCACCTCTTTTTTTTAAAATAGCCTTTTTTGTTGTTGTTGTAAATGGACACAATATCTTTATTTTATTTATTTATTTTTACGTGGTGCTGAGGATTGAACCTAGTGCCTCACGAATGCAAAGTAAACACTGTACCACTGAGCTACAACCCCAGCCCCACATTTTCTACCTGTTTTAAAAACTTTTGGGGGGTATTTTCTTTTGTGTATGTGTGTTTTGTTATTATGTCAAGTTGTATATTGCTATTTCCTCACTTAGCTTCCTTAGAAGAATTATTTTGAATTCTTTGTCAGATAACTTGTATGTAGAATTTCTTCAAAAAATGTTAAAAAGATAAATGGAACTACCATGTGACTCAGCAATCCCATTCTGGGCACATGTTTTAAAAAATAAAATGAGTACATTGAAAAGATGTCTGCACTTTGTGCTCTCATGTTCACTGTAACATTATACACAATAGTGAATGTGTGGGAGGAAAAAAACTAAAACTAAACACTCAGTTTTATGTACAGAAGAATAAAGAAAATATGATCTATAGTTATATGTATATTTAAATATGTGCATATATATCTATATAAATGTATACACCATGGACTATTAGTTAACCTTATAAGTAAGGAAGTACTATAATTTGTGAAAGCATTAGAAAACTAGAACACCTCATGTTAAATGACAAATCCAGACAGAAAGGCAAATACAGCATGATCTTGCTTACACATGGAATCTCATAAAACAAAATCGAACAAAACAAAACAAACAAACAACAACAACAAAAAAAAACAGTAACACAAAAAATCGGTTAATGCTTGCTAGCATTAAGGGAAAAGAGAGATATTGGTCAAAGTGTACAAATATTTAGTTTGAAGACTAAGCTCTACAGAAATAATGGTCAGTTGTGACTATAGTTCTTAAGAATGGTTAAACAATGGACTTTTGAAAGAAAGTAGATATCAAATGTTCTTTCCACAAATAATAAAGGTAATCATGTAAAGTGATGTGTTAATTACCTTGATTCTAGCAATCATTTTATGATGCACTCAAATATTTGAACACCATATTTTATACTCTAGTTATACAAATTTTGTTTGTCAATAACACTTCAAGAAAGCTGAGGAAAACAATAATCTTAAATGGCTTGCTATAAGTTTTAATGAATGGAGTAACGAGTAAATGTTTATCATGAATTATTGGCTCTAAGTACACATACATATATGTGTGTATATATATTTATATATAGATAGATAATTTTCAATTATTTCAGTTACAGGTTTGCAATATATAAATTTTTATTTTTAAATAACTTCTCAGAGATAACATACTTGTGAATCAGTTTCTAAGAGAAATATAATTGGAATCAAAGCCATATGGCAACAAAAGCAATATTGGCTCAACTCAGGTAGCTATCTGATGTGTCTAATCTATTCATCTATCTATATTTAAAAGATGACATAGTACATAAGTATGGCAAAATAATGAATATTCTTTTATTTTCTCAAAGATAAATTATATAAATTATTGAAGATTAGGGCTTCTTAGAATTGGAAATTTTAGTTTTTATGCAGTAAGTAAAGGTTATATACCCTTTGGGCCTATATCTTAGTCCCAATTGTGGAAAGAACACTTATTCTACTTAAAATTAGGTAACCAGAAAAAGGAACTAATTTATCTCAATGGAATGGGTAGAGTGTTGACTGTGAGGTATTCCTTAACTCATGTCCATAATCAAAACAGTGGTATAAGCTCAACAGTGATCACAAATGGTCTGAATATAAGAGACCCATAGGTCTCTTGAAACTCCATGATTCTGATGACTTTTCTGTGGTTCAATACAAGAAATTTAGATTTACTACCTTCTTGTGTTCTTGATTGTATATGAATTCTCATATATAGATTTTTTGCATTGCTTGTTTGCAAAAGCTTAAATTTAGCCATGATTCTCATTAATTCCTTTTCACATCTGTTTTTTTGCAGTCTGGGCTATCTTAACCCACTGACTCACAACACAGAATATAAAATAACTCTGACTTTATTGCTATGACCACAGTTCAGAATCAAGTTTTCTTCATATGGATACCATGGCTTTAAGTTTATTTTACATATCCTGAGACCTGCACTACACAACTGCTCCAGCATTTGTAATTTTGCATCAAGATTGATAGGACTTGCTTGACCTTTTCTCCTGTAGTTCACTTCTCTAGAACTAAATCACTGTGGAGCCTGACCCAAGGCTTACAGTGGAATAGACCTGTCATCTCTTCCTGGAAACAAACCTTTGCCTTGGTAATCTATGGCACCTGCCTGGCCAGCTTTCTCTTATTCCCATTTATTCTTGGCATGAGAACTCTTTGATTCGAAACTGTGAATAACGACGGCATGGAATGCAACCATGTTTTTACAGGAACAGTGGGAGAAGAAAAGAGGTTATTACAACCAAGGAATAAATCAAAGTCATAAGTCAGGAATTAAAGAGGACATCAAAAGCATTTTCAGGAGGAATTATTTTCATCAGCTACTTGAAGAATATTATAAAATTTGATACTTCTTGATGTCTAGACCATGTTGCATTTATTAGCTAAAGCAGAATGCATTTTAAAACTGGTAAGAGAAAAGTAAAAATTGCTGAATTAATAATAGCATATATCCCAAAGAATTAGAAAACAGAATAATATAACAAGGGAGCTAAGCGTTGGTGCTTTTTCTATTGCACTACTCCACTTAGATGAAAATCAAAAGCATCTGCATAAATACTCGTCATTTTTTTCATATTTCAATAGATTTTTTGGCAAGTAGCATTTTAGAGATCTTGTGGCTTATAAACATTTTATCCACTGCTAAATACATTTTAATGTATTTGTGTTCTTGGATGTTTATATTCCATTTATAGGAATTTGAACTCTTTCATCTTACTATAAATGTGAAAACTCTTTTTCTCAGATTTTTAACATTTTGCTCTTTGATACCTAGGAATAAAGACATAGAAATATCAAAGAAGTGTTACTGATAGTATGATATTATCAAGAGGATAACTAATATAACAAGAAATTTAACAAACTTAAGCAATATATGTGATGATAAGTGAGAGATGATAATATATGTTGAAAACTAATGAATAGGATACAATGAAGAAAAAGCTCTCAACCAGTTTATATTTTTTTCCAAAATATTAATCTTATCAAATAATTCACAGATTTATATAAATTGTTTCTCATAAGAAAAGTAAAGGGAGAATTACATGTCTACCCCAGATTTCTAAATAAAACAGTATTGGGAACTCAGAATTAAGGCATATCCAAATTAGGTTACATCTAAGAACTTAATAGCAGACAATTAGGAAGGTGCTTTCAGTCCAACGGATTCAAATTCTATGAATGCTGCCTATCAGAGCCACACATTCTTACATGTAAAAGAAGGCTTATAAGAGCAAAATGAGATCATACATAAAAATTTTCTTAATCAGATATAAGTATAAGTTTTCCTTTCTTATAAATTTAAAAACTGTGAAATATTCTAAATTCTCACTAAACTGTTATAAAGTCATTGTTGAATATATGCAGGTTTCTGGTAAGAATGTTTTATTAAAGAAAGCTAACTTAAGAAACCATGGGCTCACACTGCCTACACTTATGACAATTTTTAAGTCTATAAAATGAAGTTTGTTATATCCTGATGGCCAAAATAGTGGGTTTTCATTGCCAACAAATAAGGTTGATTTAATATTCTTGCTCATTCATCTTTTTTTAAAATCATGTTTATGAAACCAATCATAAATAAAACAGTAGAAATAAAAGAGTATTCTTAGTTTTCTATTACTGGAAGCAAATTTATTTAATTCCAATAATGTAATTTTTAGTAGCATGCAACAGTCTTTAAAACTATAGTATTTAAGTAAGCCATCAGGTCTTTTCAACATTGTTGAGTATGACATTGTTGAGACTGGAAAATAAATGCAATAACATTTTCAAATGCCAGTTCAATATTCTCCTTTTTATATATTTCTCATTTTTCAACTTCTCCAATAAACATAGAAGTGTAAATATTTAGATCTTTGAAAGCTTACTTTCTAAAAGATAAAAAATTATCCTACTTATATAAATTTTATATAAAATATAAAGAAATATATGGATATATATGGATGAACACCATGTCATAGTGAAAAATCATTTCAGTATCTAAAATGGAATGAGCTATAAGATAAACGGATTTTCCTCAAATATACATTTTCTTATTGTCATTATAATGAATTGATTGGCTCATAAGAATAGAAGATATTTTGACACACAGAATTAATACAAATTTTCTTATATATTGAATATATTCATATCAACCAATAGTTTTCAGATTAACATAATATTATTTTTAAGAAAATTTTGTATTTCAATTTGTATTGGCTTGTAATACACTTTTGGAATGATGGACAGATAATTCAGCACTTAAGTGTAGAACTATATTGTCTAAAAATATAAAATTGAGAGTAGAATGATGTCCCCTATAGTCTGGAGAGGGCAAGAAAGTAAGGGACTCTATGGATACTGTGGTATTCATCTTTCCACCATTGAAAAAACATTCCTGAAGTAATTAATTTAAAAGAAGAAAAGATTATATTAGCTTAGGGTTTCAGAGGATTCAGTCCAGAGTTAGTCATTTCTGCTGTTTTTTGGATCTGTGGTAAGGCAGCACAACATGGGTAAGATGCAGAGGCAGAACAGAGCTGCTAACTTTATGGCAACTAGGAAGCAAAGAGAGCAGGGAAGGGGATGGTTTCCTAATATACCTTCAAGGGCAGAATCCCAGAGATCTAACTTGCTTCTATGAGACTCCACCCCCCAGTAGTGCCACAGGCTGGTGAGCAAAACTTTAGCTTACAGAGCTTTGATCAAAACCATAACAGATGCTAAGTTCCACTTAAATAGGGTAAGAAGTTCTGGAATCCTTTTGCAAAGGAAGGTAACTATAGGTAACAACTAAAGGAAAGGAATTTGTAAATATTCACCAAAAATAAATGACAAATGGGAAGATGGATATGTTTAACATGATTTAAACTTTATACAATATATATGTGTATCAAAACATTGTTAGGGTATTACATCAATAATATGCTTTTTAATTTTTTTGTTCATGAGTCAAAAAAATTAATAAAATACATAAATAAATCTGAAAATAGAAACTTCAAAATCTTTGAAAATCCCTGAAATATTTTATATTTAATCCTATGCAATATATTTATGGCATTCAAAAACATCTTCTACTTAAGTAAAACAAAATGTTAGATTAATCCTTTAACGCTGATATATTTAGCTGTTTCAAATCTTAAGTTATCACTTCTATTTATCACAAAGAATTTTTATTAAATTTTACATTGAACAATGGCAATGACAGAAAAATAATGGCTTTGGGTAAAGGAGTTCAGAAGCACATTTATCTGCTCCACACCAAAAGAAAACAATAAAGGCATGAACAGTATGCATAATCAAAATCTGATGTTGGCAATTTAAAGCTACTTTACTGAACCAAAGAAAAATTTACAATGAATAAAGATCAAGCACAATTTTTTCTTACTCAAGTATTTTAAAATTGGATAGGCTGCAAACATATGCATAATATCAAACGTTCATGCATTCCTCATTGCCACAATTCTACTCAGAAAAAGCAGCAGGGTCCCAGTAGGATATTTAATAATTGAATAAGTCTGACCCTTTTTACTGCTACTGAACACTCTCGGGAAAATGGTAGTCCAAGGAAAAATGGTGTGCTGATTCTGAATATACTGAGCTAGTCTTAATTGTAAGTGAGTGAATCACATTTCACTGCTTTTTGTTTGTTTAAATTGGCTAATTTCCATGAAGAAATGTAGAGCTCAGCAATTTTTGCTGCATGATTTTTATTTTTTTTTAGCATAATGAAAGGAAGCCAAGTTTTCACACTCTAGAGGAAACTCCTTGATCCATAACACAACACATTAGTGTTTTGAAGTTTTAACTCTGTTATGCTCAAATGTATTCTCTTGGGAGACTGTATGCATTAAAATTGTGGCATAATTTTATTATTGTCACCAAGGATTTATTTTTTTTTGTTTTTATTTAGAAGTAATAATTTTATGGAGAATTTCTCATTTTCTTATCATCTATCTATCAGTAATGATGAACTGTTGAAACACATTGGTACTGCAATAGTCTCAATTTATAGCAATCAATAATATGTCTTGTCTTTCTCCATTAATTCTTCCTATTAGCTTCTTCTCAGCAAAAGAAACAATCATTGAGGTGAATAGAGAGCCTACAGAATGGGAGCAAATCTTTACCACAAGCACATCAAATAGAGCACTATTCTCTAGGATATATTAAAACACTCAAAAACCTTAACACCAAAAAAAAAAAAAAAACCCCAATCAATAAATGGGCCAAGGAACTGAAAAGACACTTCTCAGAAGAGGATATACAATCAATCAACAAACTTATGAAAAAATGTTCAACATTTCTAGCAATTAGAGAAATGCAAATCAAAACTACTATAAGATTCCATCTCACTCCAGTCAGAATGACAGCTATTACACATACAAACAACAAGAAGTGTTGCTGAGGATGTGGGAAAAAAGGTACACTCATACAATGCTGGTGGGACTGCAAATTGGTGCAGCAAATAGGGAAAGCACTATGGAGATTCCTTGGAAAACTTGGAATGAACCACCATTTGACCCAGCTATAGCAATCCTTGGCTTATACCCAAAGGACTTAAAAACAGCATACTACAGGGACACAGCCACATCAATGTCTATAGCAGCATAATTCACAAAAGCTAAATTGTGCAACCAACCCAGATGCCCTTCAATAGATGAATGGATAGGGAAATTTTGGTATATATACACAATGGAACATTACTCAGCATTAAAATAGAATATAATAATGGCATTTGCAGGTAAATGGATGGAGTTGGAGATATAATGCTAAGTGAAGTAAGCCAATCACAAAAAAAAGGTTGAATGTTTTCTTTGATATCAGGATGCTCACTCATAATGGCGATGATGGAGGAGCATGGGAGGTATGCAGACAATTTAGATAGGGTAAAGGGGAAGGAGTAAAAGGGAGTGGGCAAAGGGGTAGGAATGATGATAGAATGAATTAGACATTGAAAGGAAAGTGACCATGACTTTTGGAGTAACCAAGAGATCTTTATTGCAGCAGTGTCTGATTAACAGGGAAGGAAGAAGAGAGAGAGAAAGAGAGAAAGAGGGAAGGAGAGAGAGAGAGAGAGAGAGAGAGAGAGAGAGAGAGAGAGAGAGAGAGAGAGAGAGAGAGAGAGAGAAAGAGAAAGATAAAAGAAAAAAACTCAAAGGAAGATACATGAATTGATTTTGTTGGAGTTCAATATAATTCCTGTTTCTCTTCTCATCCAGTAGGTGGGGTTGTCTGTTGTTTGCAGGTATCTATGCCCTCAGGAGGTGAATGTTTAGCCAAAATCTAATGGAGTCTTTGGTTCTGCAACCTGCCTAGTTGGCAGACAGTGATTGGATCATACAGTTGCTAAGGGTCATCTTCTGCCTTCAGGCAGACCTGGCAGGGGCTAGGTGTGGGTTTCTATTGCACTAGATGGGTGAGGGTCAAGTGTTCAGCCTTGAATGGGGTTGAGTATTCAGACTTGAGTCAAATAAGTGATAAGGAACCAGACAGGCGAGGGTCCTGTGTTCAGCCCATCCTGCAGCTAACATTTGCTCAGCCTGCTCCGCAACTAATAGACATCATTACCCTAGGTACATGTATGAAGACACCAAGATGTGAAAAATACTTTGTGTGTAATCATTTCCTTGAAAAATGTGCTCTATATGTATGAGATGAATTTCATTCTGCCATTATTAGAATACATAAATAATTTAATAAAAGTAGCATCAAGAAATACTACACTTTCTGCAAAATTTAATCAGGAGGAAAAAAGTAAAGAGAGCTTCCCTTGTTTATATCTTACTATTACCCCATTAGCTTTCCCAATAGCAAAATTTCTCAAAAGATATGTTCTTTAAAATTTAATCATTCTTTTACTGACAGGACACATGATACAGTTATACTAATAGTACTCAGACACATAAAAGACAAAATTCTTTTCTACTTGCAGCTCTAAAAAGAGAAGAATACCACCAGGGTCACAAATGTGGTTATAACTAAGGACAGTTAATTTACTTGGAGCTGTAGGGTGAAGCTTGTGCCCTACAAACAGGGTTTAGCAAGGTGTTCTTGGTTCTCTGGATTGGCTAATTTGAGTTATTTCCTTAATTCTGGGACTTAGAAACTGTCTCAAGTTGTCTGGTACCTAGAATAGGTATCATGGTCCCAGAATGTGAGTAGCAGGTAGAGAAGTATTTTAGAAGGAAATTTCTTAAGAAGTTGGCGGCTAGGATATAGGTTAGTAGTAGAATGTTTGTCTAGCATGTGTGGGCCCAATCCCCAACAGTAAGGGAAAAAAATAATATGACGAAAAAGCACAGAAAACATTGAAAACAAATAAAACACTGAATATCACACTGCCCATATTTGTAACCACCACTATGTCTCCTATATTTTTTTGTTTCCACTTCAATCAGAAATTATGCTCACAAATTATGTCCAAATGACTTCTGAGGTCAGTGTCAAGATCAATATTGATAAATCCAGATTCTAATTCTCAGAGCTGGCATGTGGGTAGTAGCTCTGCCATTCTCCTTCTTTAAATATGTTTTTAGTAGGTTTCCTACACAGAACTTTACCACAGCCGTCACCTCAGTCATTTTGTTTTTTCCTTAACTAATCAAATTTAAACATTGTTTGTACCAGAGTCAAGGAAAACTCATCTCACATCCATCTATCTTCATTCACACCCCAAGTCCCCAATTAACTCTGGACTTTTAAACACTGCATTGAATCTGACGACTCATAAATGCATATTCAAACATAGAACATCATACCCAAAATATATTCAAATCCTAATTAATTTTGCACTAAACTTATACTTAAATACTATTTTAACTGAAATCCTATTCCTACTTAACTTTTTTGACTTTACTTGAAGGCCTAATGTCATCTGAAGGTTAACACACCCAAGACTGAATCTATTTCTTAGGATAAAATAATACATGTAACTATTTTTTTTACCTATATCAAAATTTCTTGGTTCTCTTTTTAAAAATCCATATTCCAACCATTAATCACACTGAGTGTCTACAATGCCAGTGAAAGTCATAATTTTTCTTCATTTGAATTTTTGAAATGTATTTAAAATTTTTATCATGATTCAATTTTCTTCCCTCTAGAATATTGTTATATAACATAAATCAAGGAAACATTTCCCTTCTGCATCAAATTCTCTTTTATCTTTCAATTTCTAACAAAAAAGTTATCTACCATGACTTAAAGAATCTGAATTATCTTATTCAGATAGACTATCTGATTTTTTGTCTGTGATTTTTCTTCTTCTCCTGCACCCGTACTTATCTGCATTCGGTTCACGGAACACTCTAAGCATTCCCCTGCCTTGGAGTTTTTGAATTTAGCAGTCCCCTAATTGAAATGTTGTTTTCCAGATAGCAATAAGGTTTACTATCTTATATTTTAAGATAATTTATCAAAGGTCAACCTCTTCAATTAGGAATGCCTCTCATAGCCAAATGAAAATTGTACTGTGCCTCCAACAAAGACCATTCCAATCTTATATTTTGCTTCATTTGGCTGTTGCAATATGTATGTGGTTTCTGTTGCACTCATAACAATTTACCACAAGTCACTGGTGTAAAACAGCACATATTATTATGCAGTAGTTCTACAGGAGGGAAGTCCAACATGGACCTTACTTGACTAAGATCAAAGCACTAGCATGGCTGTATTATTTTATAAAATTTGAAGGGGACGATTTATCTTATTCATTTGGATTGTTGACAAATTTCAGATCCTTGTAGTTGTGGGAACCCGGTTACCACTTTCTGTTCAAAACTCAACAGCTGTTTCCAGTTTCAAAAGAGCAAGAGTTCCACGTTGTTTTTTGGTTTGTTTGTTTTAGTTTTAAGTTCTGCTCTCTTTTGCACCTCAACCTGTCTGCACCTACAAAGCCAGCAAACTTGAGATGAGTTCCTCTCATCTGGAATCTCCTGACTCTTCTTCCATTGTGACTATTTTTTTTTTTTCTGATAATAGCCTACATGTTTTCTCTGCTTTTAAGGATTATTGTGATTCTGTTGGGCATACTTGAATACTCAGAAATAATTCCCCATCTTAAGTACTAAATTTAATAGCATTTGTAAAGTATCATTTTCCATGTAAGGTAACATTGAAGTAATTATATGGACTTTAGAGGTTAGTGTGTGAACATCTTTTGCAGGATCATTAATTTATCTATACTTTGCTATCTAATAAACAAAGTAAATTTCCTTATACTGTTTTCTCTCACTGAAGAAAAAAAAATCTTACTGTGGAAATAATTTTTTTTTCACTCTCACTGTTGTATTGTAAACACTAGAAATAATTCCTGGCTTATAATATATGCTTAGAAAGTAATTGTTGAACAACTATCTATAAAGAGAATAGGTAATTGTTGTGTTTTTATTTCAATAGTATTCAAACGTATTTCAAACGTATTTCAGAAATAATTTTATGGGGATTTATAGCAAAAACTATTATAATATCTTTTCTAGGGCTTACCCAAATTCCATTCAATAAGAATTTCATAATTATATAGAAAACTTTAAAATGTTAGCAGATTCAAGTTTTCTCTTTTATCAAAATACTTTAATTATGTTAAGGCAAAATAAGATTGGGTCTATTTTATTGGAATGAACAATGTGTGAAAGGGTCAATTGTTTTTCTTTTTATAATACGAAAAGATTATTCAAACATTTTCAAATAGAACAAAGACACATGCATCTAAGCCTAAGTGGAAAAAGCACTCCTCTCTATTCTGTAGCATCATAGAATTATGCAAGTAGCAAATAGATAGTATCTTAATCTAAGCATAGAAATAATTTTTAATATAACTTTTTAGTTCCAATGATGGCCACAGCACCCTGGAGAACAATCCATGTTATGAATATAACTCTGGAGTTATGAGTTTTCTATTTGACTTTGATATTTAATTCTTGAAATATATTTAAAATTCATCCAAGAATCATATATTAATTTCCTCCTACTTATTAGCCTCAATTAAAAATATAGATTTTGGAAGTTGATTATTTTTGGTTTGTTTTGCTTTTTTGGTTATTTTTTTAATTTTTAAAATTTATTTTTTCTAATCAGTTATACATGACAGCAGAAAATTCATTGTACACAAATAAAGCAGAATTTTTCACTTCTCTGGTTGTACATGAAATAGGGTTATACCATGTGTGCAATCATACATGTATCCAAGGTAATTATGTCTCATTCCACTGTTTTTCCTATCCCCATGTCCCCGCCCCACCCCTCTCCACCTTTTGCCCAATCCAAAGTTCCTCCACTCATTGCGTGCCCCCCCCCCATTATAGATTAGCATCTACTTATCAAGGAAAACATTTGGCCTTTGTTTTTTGGGGATTGGCTTACTTGGCTTAGCATAATATTCTCCAATTCCACCCATTTACCTGTGAATGCTATAATACCACATCAATGTTTATAGCAGCACAATTCACAATAGCTAAACTGTGAAACCAATCTAGCTGCCCTTCAGTAGATGAATGGATAAAGAAATTGTGGTATATATACATGGTGGAATATTACTCAGCAATAAAAGAGAATACAATTATGGCATTTGCAGGTAAATGGATAGAATTGGAAGGTGATTATTGCAGTTAAGAGTTTTGACTTAGTTCTCCCAAATATGTATTTTTTTATTTCCTATGAATGAGAAGAAAACATTCTCTTATTTTCAATGCCCTTTGAAGAAGAAGGGGGTAATAATTTTAAGAAAGGCAAAGTATAAATTTAAAAAAATAGGTAATTTTTAAATTTAATAATAGCTTTTTGTTTGTTTGTTTGTTTTTTGTTTTGGTACCGGGAATTTAACTCAGGGGCACTCAACCACTAAGCCACATCCTCAGCCCTATTTTGTGTTTTATTTAGAGACAGATTCTCAGTGAATTGTTTAGTGCCTTGAGTTGCTAAGTCTAGATTTGAACTCGAAATCTTCCTGTCTCAGCCTCCCAAACAGCTAGAATTACAGTCATGTGCCAACACATTCAGCTAATAATGAATTTTTGATACTAGATGAAAATGTCTAATGAGATGAATATTTAATTGCCACAACATAAAAATTAAGTGCATGTATTTGGTCACAATCTTAGATCATTTTAAATGTTACATATATAAAATATTCCTTAGAAATGAAAACTCTAGATACACAACAAAAACAAAGTTCTGAATCCTTTCTGAGTGCCTTCTCTATGCCACACACTGTTCTACATTGCAGGGAAGCAGTGATATATAATGAGGTGACAGAGAGATGAGTGTTTAGTCAAGGGATAGACTCTAATAGGCATTTGCTCTTTGCTGTCACAGCACAAATGTTACTTTCTTCAAGAGACTTTCCCAAGAGAATAAAATATTTTCCTGTTCTTAAGCTTCAACTTCTATTTCTCTGGGTCTCCACACCAAATACCAGCATTAGAATATCCTAGAATCTCAAGAAAATACATTTTTCCATTTTATCAGATAAATGGATTGTTTCTTGCATGGGCACATTGCTGGGAATTCTTTTATATGTCCTGGAAAGAATAATGTCCAGTACTTTCTGGCCAGAACTTTCTGATCACAAAGGGAAAAGATGGCTAATAGAGTCAGTGAAGCATCTGCAGCATTAAAGTAAGAGGAAATAAAGCTATAACTTGATGGTACCAATGATTGCAAGACTCCTTAATCTCACTTTCAAACATTTCACACTGCAGCATCTTATCATTCCACTTTAATCCTTTAAGATCTCCAACTCCAAACTGCTTCAACATTATTCAGCCCTACAAATCTTGCTGCTACTACATTTTTAAAGCTTCTTATTTCTCATCCCTCTAAAGAGTTTTATTTCCTCACTTGAGGTTAAATTCCATGAACTGGCATTATAAACTCTCCCTTGCATATAAACTCTCACCTCTCCTTTCCCTCTCTATATATATCACTGCTTCCCCTATCTCTGTGTAGAACATCATCTGGCACACAGAGGCATTCAGAAATTATGGGTTCAATGAATGGACTCCATGTGTATTGAATACCTCCAGGAACATGCAAGGTTTAAGGGTCTTTCCAGATCATTTCTTCCTGAATCAGGAATAGAAAATGAGAGGGGGAAAAGAATATATCTAAACTCATACATCCTTCCCAGAAAAAAACATGACTTAGAACTCCAGGCATTTGGCTTCTGGTTTGTCCCTCTTTTCTTCCAAATATTCTGCTTCTCTGACTGACCTAATTTATTGTCTCACAGATCATTTCAAAGCATATTTAATGAAGTTCCTCCAACTGCAACAGTTGTCTGAAGTACTTCAATTTCTAATTTAAAAACAGTATTACAAAAAAAACACTGACACAGTTGTATATTGTAAGATATGCACACAGATCCATACTAATAACAATTTTATCTATAAATGAAAATCCTTAAATAATACAACTTTTCTGGACTGAGAGATGATTGTGGCAACTAAAATTGACAATTTTAAATTCTTCTGATCTTATCCATGAATACAGAGAGGCCCATAACATTCTGCCTCTGAAAAGTTAGGTTATACTATATGCATTGATTTTAGTGAAAGATTAGTTAGAAAGAAAATTATATTGAAACATCATTTCTTAAAAACATCTATTCACTCAGTTCCATTATTTTAAAATTCACCATTAAATGATAAGTTATTTTTAAACAGTTGTTTTAGAAAATTAGTTGAGGTAGCAACCATTAAATCTCTCATTTGACAATTTAAATAACTTTTAAACCAATCCAATTTATTTCTGTGATTAGATTTCCCTACCAAAATTCTCACTAATCTTATTATTTCTAATCACTTTGGATTGTAATGGAAGTGAACATTTTGTCACATTGTTTAAACTATATATATTTTATTGATTTTGTTTCTATCTTCCTGTTTTATTATTTTAAAATATTTTATAGTTCTGACTAGAATACAAAGTGTCTTGTGAAGAATTAGAGAATATACTATGTCTTTTGTAGAGTCTTCATTTTATAGTATTAAAGTAAAATTTCCCCATCACTTAAATTGCTTGATGCACGTGTTAGTAAAATTTTTTTCATGTTAGAGATATTTTATACTATTTTTAGTTCATTGAGGGATATTTTCTTCACATTCTCTCCAATATTTTGTATTTTCATAGTCATACTTTTTGCCAAATTGTTCAGTATTATCATATATCATCAAGGGAATGATTACACTGATTATTATCAACTACTAATATAGCTACATGATTTTCTTCTACAAATAATGGTCCGAGTTTTTAGTACTTATCTGTTATTTTTTTTTGTCTTTTTCCCCCCCTTTTTTCTTCAGGATGCCATATATAGTCTATTGACATTCTTTGTAACCTATATATGTTCTATACATCTTCTCTAGTTTGTGACTTTTCTTTAAACACATATTGTGGATTCTTTGGTTTAACAAATAGCTCCAAATTTATAGTATAGTTTTATTTTTAATGTTATTATCTATTTGAACTTTCTATTTTTCAAAGTAATAACTGCCTCTACTAAGTTATTTTCCTGAATTTTTCCAAGATGTTTTGTTATATTTCTTGTAAACTTTGACTTTTTAAGCATTACTTAGAAATAATTTTGATTGTGGTATGAAGTTAAGATCCAGTTTTATTTATTTTCTTATAAAATTTTATCATCTTGATGTATTAAAACTTTCATATGTTTTATTCCTCAGTCTCCATCATGACTCCTTTTAGGAAGTTAACTCCAATTCACGTACACAGTTGTTTGTATTAGCTGGTGTATAAGGCAGACACTCCACATAGCAGATTCTGTGTAGTGGTATGGCAGGTTATCTTGTTGCAAGAGAACAATAAAGCTACTCCAATGAGACCTGTCAAGTTCAAGAAATGTTCTGGTATGAACTAAATCAAACAGGAAAGAGAAGAGAATCATTCAGATACATTTTTTTTCCCATTTTATCCTTGCAATGGGTAACTTTGGGCAGTTTTTCTATTATTTATTCTATAAGACCATATGTACATATCTGCTTTACAAAAAGAATATGAATGTACAGGGCACAGTGGCACATGCCTGTAATTCCAGCAGTTTGGGAGACTGAGACAGGAGGATTGCGAGTTCAAAGCCAGCCTTGGCAATGGTGAGGCACTAAGCAACTCAGTGAGACCCAACCTCTAAATAAAATAAAAAATAGGCCTGGGGATGTGATTCAGTGGTTGAGTGCCCCTGAGTTTAATCCCTGGTATCAAAATAAATAAATAGAAACAAAAAAATAAAAAAAACAAATGTAAAAAAAATTAAAAGTCATCCACTATGTAATACATGACTAAGAAGAAATCTGAGACCCCAAATGGGAAATATAGGCAGATGCATTGAAAAACTTGATTCTTATGATACTACTTAGTTTTCCAAGAAGAAAAAAAGCAGCCACTTGCTACTAATCAAGACCATATAATTGATTCACAGTAAACAAATTCTTTACAAGATAGTGTTTATTTCATTTGGTATTAACTGAAACCACTATTTTTGGCTAAGAAGTCCAGGTTGAAAAGTACAAGCTTACAGCATGACAAAAATCCCTAATTACTGATGGAATTTCAAGATGCAATCATTTTTACTGTAGGAAACAAGATAACATGTATATAATGCACAAAGCAAGAAGTATGAAATCTAATTCTTCATATGGAGAACTTATTGAAATGTAGACATATAACCAAATATAACCAAACATGATTCAATATTTGACCAGGGTCCCTGGAATTTAAGCTATTTATTAATATAATATCTTAAATGCTGAGACCAATAATAACTCAAAGTAAATTCAATAGATATGCTAGAAATTTCTTGTTAGAACATTGAAGAACATACAAAAAGTCTCATGGAGATAGAAATGTTTAGAATGTATTTAGAAAGTGTAAACTGAAGACTGTTGAATAAATATAATTGAAACAACATATTCTCCTTATTTAAATATCATTCTCATCAAGGGTAGTAGATAAATAAAACAGATATTATTAAACAAGAATGTGATGTGTACCATAGCCAATTCACTAAGATATTACAAATGTAGGAAGAAATGTTGTGCTTATGTATAGTAAAGTAGGTAAGACCCATTACAAACCTGTTCTATAATAGAACAGAGAGAATACAAAGGGTATTGCTGAAGAAAATGGGCTATTATTCATGGTCTCAGAATTGCAAAACACAAGGAATAAGACTTAAATGATAACTAATCCTCAAGGAAGAGAACCTGACAACACTATTTGTCACAAATAAACTATTCTAACAGGATTCGGTAGTTGGAGTGATCACCAGTGTTATAAAAGTAAGCATTGTCTGATAGATAACAGGCAGAATGCATGATGGGACCATGAGGTTAAGGAGATAATTCTATAAACTGGGCCTATCATGCTGAGCCCCACATGCTTTCTTTTAAAAAGCAATTTACCTGCAGCCCTGCCTGGCTTCTGTCAATAGGGTATGCTGCAATTCACAGCACACAACAATCTTCAGGAGACATGCAGGGCTGAAATTATCTTTCCTGACAATAAGAAGAACACAAGTTATCCTGAAGGGGAGGAAATTTTTTTAGTTTTACACAGACCAGATTTCAGAACTCAGGGAGACATGATCATTAGAAGCAAAGTGCCCTAACAAAAAAAAAAAAAAAAATCTCTACGAATAAGTTCCAATTAGAATCAGTCAGCTTGGGTCAATGTGACCCAGAGCTGCTTTGGATCTTTAGCATTTCATTATGACAGTAAAATTCTCCCTCCTTGGTGTAAGATCATGTACTGTGGGGACTTGGAAGTCTGATACCCTCCTGCTATCAATCAAAAGTCAAGAGGTGGATTTGGGCAGGACATTATGAAAATTATCCTTGAACCCCAATAAACAGGAGGAGCACACTGTCCCTCTTTCTCCTCTGTAAGATAACACCCTTGCTTTTTTTGAGAATGTTCCTTCTTTTCCATTTTTAAAAATTATTTCTTGATAAACTCATGCACATAATAAAGTGGATTCATTCTAAAATCTTCCCAGCATGATCTCAAGAACTGGTGAAAGGAGAGACAGAGAGAGAGAGAGAGAGAGAGAGAGAGAGAGAGAGAGAGAGAGAGAGAGAGAGAGAGAGAGAGAGAGAGAGAGAGAGAGAGAGAGAGAAGACGATGGCAGAATAGAGAGATCACTTTCCTAGTGACTCCTGGCTTAAACCCAAGAAAAGCAGACAGGCAGCTTTGAAAAGGTGGGTGAATGAACAAAAATTAGGAGGGACTTTACTGGAATTTGATACTGAGCATTAAAAAACCACCAGGGACTCAGGAGATTGAATATAACAAAATAAGGAAGAAATCCCCAGTGCCACACCTGTGGCAACTGCTGGAGGCAGGTCCCTCCTCCAATGTAGTAAAGTGATAAGGGAATAAAAGGAACCTGTATTTTCTGGAGGACTTAGGTGTATATGGGTAGTGAGAGTTTAGAGATCAAAGACACTGCCTGACTAAACAGTAAGGTGAGCTGCACAATGTCCTCCTGGTGATGTGTGGAGAACAGAGGAAGAAACCATTTTGTAGCTGCAGAGTGGGGGCTGGCAGCTGGGCAAACTGATTTCTGACAGACCCTTTATGTTTGATCATAGATATGTAGATATATAGATATCTTTCTGATCTCATTATATAAAGCTACTATCACACTGATATCAAAACTAGATAAAGACCAAGGAAAGGAAACTGTAGACCAACATTCCTAATAAAAATAGATGCAAAAATTCTTAATAAAATACTGGGAAACCATATATAAAATCATATTAAGAAGATAGTGTACCAAGATCAAGTGGGGTTCATACCAGGGATATGAGATTGGTTCAACATGGAAATCAATAAATGTAAATTATCACAGGAATAGACTCACAGACAAGAATCACATGAGTATCTCAGTAGATGCAGGAAAAGCATTTGACAAAATATGACAACCATTCATTCTCAAAATCCCACAAGAGATAGTAGGAACACACCTCAATGTTGTAAAAGCTATATATAATAAACTCAAGGCCGACATCATTCTGCTATATAAAATAAACCCAAGGCCAACATCATTGTAAGTGAAGAAAAATTGATAGCATTATTTATAAAAACATTTTTTTCTAAACATTCTTTCTTAAAACAGAAACAAGATAGGGATGTCCTCATTCAACCCTTCTACTCAACATACTCCTTGAAACCCTAGCCAGAGAAATTTGGCAAAAGAAAGAAATTAAATGGATATAACTTGGAAAAGAAGAGCTCAAACAATCTATTTTTCATGAAATGATTGTATGCTTGGCATACCCAAAAACTTCACCAGAAAGTGTCTCATAAATGAATTTATCAATGTAGCAGGATATAACATTAACATCCATAAATCTATTGTGTTCCTACACACCAACGATAAAGAAGCTGAAAAAGAAATTAGGAAAATTACCCCATTCACAATAACCTTAAAAAATATCTGGGAATCAATCTAACAAAAAGATGTGAAAGACTTCTACAATAAAACCTACAGAACATTAAAGAAATAAATTGAAGAAGACCTTAGGAGATGGAAAGATCTCCCAAGTTCTTGTATACACAGAATTAATATTATCAAAATGGCCATGCTACCAAAAGTTCTGTACAGATTTAATGCAATTCCTATTAAAATTATGATGATGTTCTTCATAGAAATAGAAAAGGCAATCATGAAATGCAATTTGAAAAAATAAGAGACACAGAATAGCCAAAGCATTCCTTGGAAAAAAAAGTGAACCAGGAGGCATCATAATATCAGACCTTAAATTATACTACAGAACTGTAGTAACAAAAACAGCATGGTATTGGCAACAAAATAGACTGGTAGACCAATGTTACAGAACAGAAGGCACAGAGACAAACCCACATAAATACAGTTATCTCACACTAGACAAAGGCTTCAAAAACATATATTAGAGAAAACATAGGCTCTTTAACAAAACGTGCTAGGAAAACTGAAAATCAATATGTAGCAAAATGAAATTATACCTCTATCTCTCACCCTGTATAAAACTCAACTCAAAGTGCATCAAAGACTGAGATTTTAGACAAAATACTCTATACCTAATACAAGAAAAAGGAGGCCCAAATCTACATCATGTAGGCTTAGGAACTGACTTCTTTAACAAGACTCCTAAAGCACTAGAACTTAAATCAAGAATCAGCAAGTGAGATGGAATAAAACTAAAAGGCTTCTTCATGGCAAGGGAAACAATCAAGAATGTGAATAGAGAGCCTACAGAATGGGAGAAAATCTTTGCCACCTGCACCTCAGATACAGCGTTTATTTCCAGCATATATAAAGAACTAAAACAAACAAACAAAAAGACCTAAAACAACACCAAAAAAAAAAAAAAAAAAAAGTAAATGAGCAAAGGAGTGGACAGGAACTTTACAGAAGAAGAAGTAAGATTGTTCAAAAGATATATAAAAAATGTTCAATATCTCTAACAGAGAATTAAAAAATAAAGATACTCTGAGATTTTATCTCACTCAAATGAGAATGGTAATTATCAAGAATTCGAGTAACAATAAATGTTGTTGAGGATACATTATTGGTGGGATTGCAAATTGGTGCATCAACTACCTAAAGCAGTATAGAGATTATTTAGAAAACTTGGAATGGAACCACCATTTGACTCAGTTATCCAACTCCTTGACTTATACCCAAAGGACTTAAAATCAGCATATTATATTGACACCGCCACACCAGTGTTTAGAGCTTCTCAATTAGCAATAGCTATACTATGGGACTAAACTAGATGCTTTTCAACAGGTGAATGGATAAAGAAAATGTGGTATATATACACAATGAGATATTACTTTGACATAATGAAGAATGATATTATGACATTTGCTGGTAAATGGATTGAACAGGAGCATCTTATGCTAAGTGAAATAATCCCATACCAAAAAAAAGGCCAAATATTTTCTCTGATATGGATGTGGATTGTGATATTGTGGATGCTAACTCACAATAAGGAGGGGTGCAGGGAAAAATAGAAGTACTTTGGATTAGACAAAGGGGGTGAAGGAAAGGGAAGGGGGATTCGAATGGGAAAGACAGTAGAATTAATCATACATTACTTTCCTATATGCATATATGATTGATTACATGATCAATGTAATTCTACATCATGTACAACCAGAAGAATGGGACTTTATACTCCATATATGTATAATATGTGAAAATGCATTCTACTCTCATGTATAAACTAATAAGAACAAATAAAATAAAATAAAAGAATTGGTGGAAGAGGACACCTGTGGATGCTTCCACTCCATAGTTGACCTTGCTCTGCAACAGTGTCTAAGGAAAAATAAGGAGATGGTTTTGCAATTTAAAGCAAGGAAGCCAGTAAAATTAGACTTCTAAAAAACTGGAAGGAGTTTTATCTTCTGAAATGTGTACATTTTGAGGAGATGTTTCAGGTCCTTGAGATTAACCTTCCTAGGTCGTAAAGAAGAGTCACCATTATAGTTTTAAAAGAAAGGTAAAGCACTTAGAATTGCAAGTGTTCTTATGAAAAACAAGGGAGGAGAATCATCTTCTCTGTGAAGTAAGACTCATATTTTTAATTTAGATTTATTCCTGAGAACCCAACATGCAATTATATTGTTCCTAGAATTCTTCAATTCTCTAAGTCAGTAAGAAATGTACTAGTGGGCTGGGCTTGTGGCTCAGCAGTAGAGAGCTCTTCTAGCATGCATGAGGCCCTAGGTTTGATTCTTAGCACCACGTAAAAATAAATAAATAAAATAAAGTTGATTTAAAAAAAATGTACTAATGAAAGGCTCTCAGTATTTTGTAATGGTTGCTTTTTCTCCAAACCAATGTTAAAGGAAGGATATTGCTGGAAGAAATTGGACTATCTAATATTATTTTTTCATAGG
Organism: Ictidomys tridecemlineatus; assembly: GCF_052094955.1. Taxonomy (NCBI): domain Eukaryota; kingdom Metazoa; phylum Chordata; class Mammalia; order Rodentia; family Sciuridae; genus Ictidomys; species Ictidomys tridecemlineatus. The sequence continues at coordinate 127,225,924 of NC_135482.1, forward strand.
ATTCCAAGATGGCCAACCACAAGGAATAAAACTTAACAGTCAGAGTAACGTTACCATAGTATGGAAAAAATGAGACAATTAAGGTGTTTCATCCCTTGGAATAAAGGACAATGGCTAATAAAATTGACCTTTATTTTCTGGGTGCAAAATAGCTGGACAACAGACAGTTTTCATTTCTATAAAGAGCAAAGTAAAAGGAAACTTGGCTAATATCTGCCTTTGCAATGGAAAACTGTTTTTTCACACAGTTGTTTTTTTATTCTACCCTGTTATAGAGCAGAAACTAATCCATTGATAGTATAATTCAGGTTCTCTTCTCTGTTATGATATTGCAAATATATAATGTGAATGTTCCTGGATCAAATATTTCCTCAAATTGGCATTTTAATATAATAACTATGCTTTGGGGAAAATTGAATAAAAGATTATTTGAGGACCATTAGGTATAAGTTTCTTACCAAGGGACATAAAGCATTATCACAGTCCTATAATCAGAGGAGAGGGCTAAAGAAGCCAAGTGGAAAATGAAATTTTGGTTTTAGTTTACCTCACTGGTGTCCATATATTTTGCTGATTGTCTGCAATTATTTCCCCAGTTCCCTAGAGTAAAACTGACTAGATATGCTTAACACAAATGCACTCTTATAATACCAGAAAAAAACTATTAGCTGTTAACACTGTCTGTTTCTGCAGTATTTCTGAGAACTGACCTTTTGTGAAGAATGCAGTTCTTCTATCCTGTCACTAGTGAGAGTGGGTGGAATTAATGTAATCTACAAGTGGACCAAATCTAGGCTTTTCACAGCTATAATTGTATCTGGTTCATCACTGATATCAATTGTATTGAGGATAGGATGTTAACTTTCACTTCACCAGGGTATGGAGTCAAAGCACTAGCAAAATTCTGGACTGGTTTAAATTTTCAATATAATGGAATCACAGGTTTTGCAATTTTCACAAAATTTCTCCCTGCTCTCATCTTTGGAACAAACTTTGTATTCTCTAGAGCATTCCATTTGCCCTCTAGACCTATCTTCAGGATTCTTCCCAAATTCCCAAATTTGGGCTCTCCTGCCCAAATCCAAGGCAGCAGAATGTAGTCATAGTGCACATGTGAAGGGGCCTTGCACATTGGAATGGGAAGACTACACTTGAGTTTGCACACTCAGCCTGGCTATTGCAAGACAACTGCTGTGTATCCAGTTAAGACCCATGAATAAAGGTTAGCAAGTGGTATCCAATTTACTCTTTATGAGGAATTTAAGATTTTCATGTGTCGTGCTGTCTTCTGTATAATCAGCAAAATTCATCCAATGTCTGTATTTTCTTGTTTATGGTGGATTTTTTCTCTTTCCACCACTCTAACAAGGAAAGACGCTATTCCACTCATAGATTATAGATTGCTAGGGTTCCACTCATAGATTATAACGTTTCAAATATAAAGGCATTGGAAGAAACAATAAAAATATTGTTTTGTTTTGCAATGAAACAGTTGCATATTGAAGTCAATTATATCCAATCTGAGTGGACTATAAAAGTATTTCCTAAGTTAGAACACACAGAAAACAATGAGTGATACTTTTATTTTGGTGAGGTAAGCCAATGTTCCTCTGTCATACATGTATTGTTGTGGTACTGCTAAGGCACTTGCTACCTTTTCTTTTTGAAAGCTAATGACGTATTATCAAGGTTCCTGATGAAATTCATGTCCTATGGAATTATGTGGTGATCAAGGTTTATAGATCAGGCTTAGAAATTCATGCCATACTAAGGCAAGACTTTAATGGTGGACTCTTCTTCCTTGTCAGGAAAATGTAAACTGCTTCCAGTATTCTCTGCTCACTAGGCTGGAGAAAAATACATTTGAAACTACTAATAGCTACACATCAGCCATTGCTGTTTGAGTTTTCTCAGTAGAAAGAGTATTCATGAAACAAGAACAAATGGATATCACCTTAACTAAACTTTCAATTGTCTTCTGCTCTCTTTTCCAAATCTGTTATCTTCTTCAAAAGGAAAAGATATGTTAGATGATATATGATAACAATAAAGAATTCTGTATTTTTTCAGGTCTTTGTGGCAAAACTTTCAGAATCCCCCCAGTGATGCCAAATTCCTTTGGGGCTTTAAAATTGAAGAGGAGATAAAATTCTAGTTTATTTCATTTGGCTCTTTCTTCGTAGATTTAACTCCCCATGGCAGGAAGCCAATGTGGACATTCATCTTGCTTCTGAAAATGTATTTATTCAAAACTTTCACCCCCCAAAAAAAGAAATTACCACTATATATACTACTGACTTAATATGTCCAACTAAGTTGTTCCTGGGCAAATGTATTTATAACCTGAAAATCATAAGCCGCCACCAGGAAAACAGTGCCATTCCAAGTTTCACTAGTGAACATAGCACAAGAAAAGTATATATGAAAAATTGACATTAGTATTTCATTTTTAAATTAGATAATCTTGATTGTATAATTATACAATTTATACTTGATTATATTTGTTTCAGCAAGCCATGACTAACTAGCTATATTACTACCTAGTCTTTCATATCATTCTTTTCTGACTGTAGATAAGGCCTGTATACCAAAGGTACCTGCTAATACTGGTCCTAGAATTTCTTGAAGTTACTTTTTCTTAGAATTTATACTTATAAATATGGTTTTTTTAGTTGTAGATGGATACAATGGCTTTATTTTATTTTTATGTGGTGCTGAGGATCGAACCCCGTGCCTTCCACATGCAAGGCAAGTACTCTACCACTGAACTATAAGCCCACACCCTAGAAATATACTTTAATGAATAGATATATAAGTTGATAACAGAAACTTCTAGATAGCCTGAGAATAAAATTCTGAAGCTAGACACTGTGACAACCGATGAACTAAAAGTATTGTACCACAACTGCTTCTGAACACCTCAATTCCTCTGAAAACATTATTGCCAGAAAATGTACCAGCGTTCAGTGACATCATATTTTTCACATCAGAAAATATGCCTTAAGTAGGGCACAACTCTACTTGATCAAGGAAGACTGGGAATTAATATTTCTACATCAGATTCTGGTAAAGTCAAAATGATAAAATGTAAAATTTTTTAAATGTAAAAATTATTTTGAGTCATCATAAGTAGCTTCAGTTACACTAACTGTGATTTTCCCTATTGTTTGATCCATTGCATCATCTTTCCAAAATTATTTGTATATTTTGAAATAAATAAATAAATTATTATGACCACTTTATTTCCTTTACACTTTTTCTTCTGTCATATTAAATTTGGGATAATATGACTATATGATTTTGGACGTAAAGCTTATAGTTTTAACTAGACATTCATTTACATATATACATAACTTTAAGGATCTATATTGATATATACTGCTTTTAATAGAACACCTAAACACCTGGATGAAATTTACTAAATGAACCAAATCTTATAGTACACTTTCAGTGAAAGGCCTATGTATGTTACATTTAGGTAGTAATTTAATAAATATAGTTATAAGTTTAATAATTGAAATATTTGACCCAAATTATATTTGCATAATGTTACTTACATTTAATTTTCCCTTAGTAGTAATAAGGTTCAACTACCTGATAATTGATATAATCAATCCGATTAAAATAAATAAAACAATACACACTCAATCTGCATACTCTAGTGATATCTGCATTCTAATATTTATGGCAGTGCTTTTTCACAATATCCAATTTATGAAACCAGCCCAGAAGTAAATAAAGAGGTGACTGTATAAATAAATTTTGGTATATAAACAAAATGGATTTAAAAAATGGAAAAACAGACCAAAAACAAATAACACAATGGAGTTCTACTCTGACACAAAGAAGAGTGAAATCATGTCATTTGCTGGAAAATGGATGAAACTAGAAGATATCATGTTGTGTGAAATAAACCAGACTCAGAATATCAAGGGTCTACTCTTTTCTTTCATATGCAGACAATATAGAGAAATAAGGAATTAAAAAGTGGGAAATCTCATGAAAATAGAAGGAGAATGGTACAGTAGAGGAGAAAGAGGGAAGGAGGAGGAGTAAGAAATGGGAGAAACTGAGAAGTGAAATTGATCAAATTATGCTATCTAAATGTATGAATATATCACAATAAATTTCACTTTTATGCATACTTACAATGCACATATTTAAAAATAAATAAATAAATGGAAGACCAGTAAAGTAGAGGAAGAAGATCTGGGAGAGAAAGCAGAAGAGGGGAGGGGAAGGACTGTGTGTATATACTTTGTATACAACCAGAGACATGAAAAATTGTGCTCTATATGTGTAATAAAAATTGTAATGCATTTCACTGTCATATACAAATAAAAAAAAGAACAAAGTAGGAAAAATTGTTTTCTGTATTCATCAATATGTCAAAATGAATCTCATTGTTATGTACACTACAAGAACTAATAAAAACATAATAAAAATAAATATAAAATTTGACATTTTAATTTTTTCACAATAATAGACCAATATATATACACCTCTAAAGGTAATGTAAGAATTCTTGAAGGCATAAGAATGTCACAAGCGTCTTAAAGACAAATTTCTAAATATTATCATATTTTTGTGTAATTAATGGAATACATTTTATGAATAATATAACTGATATTACAATTCTTAAGTATATAAAATTATTGTTGCACACTAATTTTAATTTTTAATATTCATCAAATGTTTAAAAAATTAACCTTCACTTTTCATACTACATAAATTTTGCATGTGTAGTGTGCAAGTGTGCATGCATAACAGTATCAATCATAATAATCATAATAGGCACAAAAATTAAGTAATGCCAACTGAAACGAAAAGGTTTTCTCCTGATGAATTTGTATGAGTAGTATAACTATTTTCATGCCATATTCAAGAAATGCAAGTAGAGACAAGAGGAAATTTGTGTGTGTGTGTGTGTGTGTGTTTGCATGTTTGTGTGCATGTGTTTGGCTGTGGAAAATAATATGCATTAGGGAATTGTAGAAGCTACATTTCAAACAAAGATGAGTTTGGTGTTCAAGGTAGTTACTGGGAAAATACCCCAGAGACCTAAATATGCATGCAAAATACTTTTGATATAATATTTTGGGGTGACATTCCATCATATTTGGAAATTACTGCTACTTTCAGTTCTAAAATCTAAGTCAACTACATGATTTGTCATCAATTACCCCAAAATAGAAACAAAATGAAACATAATTCTTATTATAACTGTATTTTATTTTGGACTAGAAAACTTCACAAAAATGAATATTCATATAATTAGGTAGATACAGAAAATAATGTTGTCAACTTAAACATTTTAATTTTTATTATTAGTTGATATAACATTAATTTTACCATATATTTGCCTTTAAATGGAAAGGTGCACTTAGTCCTTCCTTGTGGCATAAGCTTCAATGACTCTGATGGAAAACTTTAGCTTTCAGAACATGTACTCTGAAGTGAATGTTGTATTTTCTTCAGTCTTTAAGCAAAATAAGCAAACATAAATTAAAGGTAGAGACCTTGTTTTGCAGTGTCCTTTTTTTTTCCCCTGTGGTGTCCAACATATTATAGGTCCTTGGTAAATGTTAAATTATGGTGATGACAGTATATCCTAAACTGTCTCATTCTTTAAATCACCAAACTATGAAATGTTATCATTTACACATAATGTTAACACAGTTTTTAAAAAATTGCAACACTTTTATATTTCCTTAGGTCATATTGAAAAAGCAAAACAATTGGAATACATGGCAGGCTCCCATCTATCTGTGTGTTTAATAAAGCCAAATTGTGATGAAGACTAATGTACCATACTGATGTTTGCAGAATTTCATTAATGTATTTCCAAGACTATCATAACTCACTCACCTCTGTTGAGTTTATGAGCCATGGGTTTTGCTTCAGCACATAAAATCAGCTTCCCTAACACAATGCAGGGACTAATAATATCAAAGATGACACTTCTCCACATTTTGAAACAAGGTGACTCATTTTTTTCCCTTCCCCAGTGTGGTAGGACAATGGAGTCATTTAAATTAAGAGCTTATACAATTAAGAGCTGAAATTAAGAGCTTATACAATCACTAAGTCAGTACCCTGTCTATCATAACAAAAGCCTGGTATTTTTGTTAATCCACAAAATTGAAGTGCTGCAATAAGGCAAGTCTTACTTTTGCACATAAAAACAATTTATTTACTTAGTATTCATTAAATCTTATTCTATTAATTATTAACTCCCATTTCTACTCTCATATGATTTTTTCTAAATTCTCCAATGATATTAAAATCATACTGACTATAAATACAATTTCTGCAGTATAAACCTTGAATGATGATATAATCAGAATTTAGGAGGATATTTATCAACTATTTAGCAATCATCTATATTCACAATTAGTTTGATTCAAAGATAAAAAGTAAGAATGTTATCATAGGCTATATATTTTACCTCATTCTACCACTTTTGAAGATTCTTTTAGAATTTCATAACTACTTTTCTCATAAGAAAATAAAAAGTCCATTGTGCTTATATCTGTAAACAAAATATAGAAGCAAAAAATAAAGTAATGCCTACATGATCTGACTTCTGTCTACTCTGTCCTCTGCAAATAATCCCTATTTTCATATTTCCTTCCCAGTACATGCCCCGTTTGCTCCTTTTATACCTCACTGGTCTTCATCTTTTGCTTCATTAAGAAAAATATATTTTCTCTCAAATCTAATATACTTTTCTCCCATTCTGTTTAGAAAGCTCAAATGTAGTCTCCTGCATCGCTGCATCCTTGTGATCTTATAGGTTGCAGTTTGTTTTACTATAGTGCAAGTGTAAGAGAAAAAAATTTCTCGACTACTGGGAATTCATCAAAGTATTTTTGTAGATTTTTACCCAAATACTGTGGAAGTTTTTTTAAAATTATATGATGTTAGTTCAAGTTTGATCACTTAAACTAACTTTGTCATATTAAATAAATCATTTAGTCACTTAAAAGTTTTTTTTACATGTGTAAATATAATTATATATTGCCAAACAAAGCCCTGTATGATATCTCATATTAAATGTACAAACTTACAGAAATGTTCAATCTAGAATTTTCCCTGGTCGGAAAATCCTTGGTGTTCTCCATTAGTGCTTATTTATATTGGCAAGTGTGGAAGAATAGATTCCAAACATTAATACAGAGAAGCAATGCAAATATGTGCAAAGTTTAAAAGCAGGTAAACAATTTCCTAAATTGAACACATTATAAATTCCAATGATAATTTAGACTGATTTAAAATTATTATAACAATTCAGTTGAAACTATAATATTCTAATCAATACAGATACAAATGATGAAACCTCTCTATAATTATTTGATCATAATCACACAAGGAAAGGAATACAGTGAAAAGTCCAGTAGGAAAAATGCAGCAAATTATTAGAAACATATTTAGGTTGGGCTGGGAATGTGGCTCAAGCAGTAGTGCGCTCGCCTGGCATGCACAGGGCACTGGGTTCGATCCTCAGCACCACATAAAAATAAAATAAAGATGTTGTATCCACCAAAACCTAAAAAATAAATATTAAAAAAGATATAGCTCAGTGGTAAAATACTCCTGGTTTCAATCCAAAAGATTTAAGTTCATGTAAATCAATTTTTAAAAATATTTTAAGCATGTCACAAAGCACAGAAGATCATAAATAAAAAGTATATATTTTAAATGCATATCATTTGATATAATAATAAAATACACAATATTTTTTCATAAAAATTCAAAATAACGCACAAAGATAACAAAAATGACTAAAAGTGGAAGAATTCGAACAATACAAGCCATATGCCAAGTTCCTAACTATAGTAAGAATTGTTAAAAAACAATAATAAAATTAATAGTTTCATCTGAAGTGAAAATAAACAAAGGAAATAAACAGGTAGCAAATGTCATGGAACAAAACAAATTGGGAAAGAGTCAACATACCTCATAATTAAATAAAATGCAATATAAAATAACAATGTGACCAATTTTTACAGCTACCTGTTTCCAAAATAAAACAAAAAATGTTCTATTATGCAAAACATCAGTAAATGTAATGTGGGATTACATGCACTGAGGCATTGCATAGTGAACAACTGCTTTGGAAGGCAATTTGAAGTATTTGGCTGTTTCATTGAGTCAACAAATATTTTTCAGTACTACTTTGCTATAAACACCTTCTAAGCAGAGAAATTATATCAGGAAAAAATACACCAAATAGCATGCATATTATATTCCAGGGATGGGAATTTAGCAATAAAGAAACTGATGCTTTATTTTGTTATATTACATAATGAAGGTCAAATGTGTATTTTAACATTCATTGATAAGCACCATCCAGCAACAATGGGCTGACAGGTGGCAGGGTCAGAGGGCTGCTACTGTGGAGGAGATATTTGGGGGAAGATGTGGAAGAAGGAAATCTTAATTGTGTGGATAATCAGAAGGAAAATCTTTAGTTTATTAAATCAAGGATGGACAAGAACCCTGGATATGAGCTTATTTATAATTTCTTAGGAAAAAAATAATTCTGGTGCATTTTAAAGAAGAAACTAGAAATGGGGTAGAGGAATGATGAGAGAGGGATACATCATATAGAGTCATGTGCATTGATTTATGCTAAAGTAGAAAGTCACAGGAAGAATATTAGAAGGTGAGAGTCATGATCTTTCTTAGATTTCAGCTTAGCACCTACCTTTTGCTAACAATAACCATGGGGAAATAAGTACAGATGGGGAATAAGAATAGAAGACTATTGCAATAATCCAGGTCTGCAAATATGATTGCTAGAGTGTATTTTTTAATTCAATGCCACAAATATATATCGAGGGGTTTGTAGAGTATGAGAGAGATATTGACAATTACAAGTTTTCAGCATGAGCAACCAGAATTATGGAGTAGTCATTTACTTCAATTCAGATTGTGTTGTGTGATAGTATGTTATGTTTTAGACACAAGATGTCCCCAAAAGGCTTATGTGTAAAATGATGCAAGAAATGGTTGTTTATGAGAACCTCAATCTAATTAGTATATTAATGTGGTTGAATGGATTAGCTAGGTAATAACTGTAGGCAGCTAGAGTGTGATGGGAGGAGGTGGGTCACTGCAGGCTTGCGTTTGGGATATGTATTTTATCCCTGCTGAGCAGAGCTCTCTTTCTGATTGTGATATTCCTGCTAGTCTCCATCATACCCTTCTGCTCTGATGTTCTGTCCTTACTCAGGCCCCAATGAATGGGTTTGTTTTTATATGGACTGATAACTTTTAAATGATGAGTGCCCAATAAAATTTTCTTCCTCTAAAATGGTTCTTGTCAGTTCTTTTTGTGACTTCAGCAAAAAAACTGACTAAAACTCAATATAACAAAGAATGTGGAGTGTGCTCTTCATGTTAAGGTAGAGGAACTTACTGGACATTGAAAAAAAATGTTGATTGCAAACTCCACATTGTCCTGAAGATGAGAAGAGAGATTCAAACTTAGATTATAATCTACAAAGCCCCAGTTTTCAGGTGATATTTAAAATACAGAGGTGTATGAAATGATAAAATGCTTACATTTTGATAAAAGGAAAGAGGTGTGCTGTGTGGTGAATAAATTATCAAGAGATATCAGAAACGATAATGAAGAAGGAGGATGAGAAAATTGACAAGGGATGTAGGACAGACGACAGGAGAGGATTGTGACTTGAGGACAACTTATGGTTTCAAACACTGGATTATAATATCAGGCTTGATGTTGTAATTAACAGTATGATTGCATTGTAACCCTAACAAGAGTAGCTTTGATGTTTAGAGGAAAAAGAAAATGTAACAAATGTAGTCTGGATTCAAAAAGAGATAGAAAAAGATGAACAGGAAACTGTGTGGAGAGCTGCTGTATTGAGGAGGTTGTGATTTTTGTAGGTAAGGGATCATAAAATTGATGGTTGGAAGTTTGACAAATATGTCTTGGTTTCCTCTAAATATTTAGTGACAGAGAAAGGAAGGTATCCCCTTGAGAATGAGGATAGAAAAAAGTGTGAGAGAGTTTTTACAAAAGGATTAGAAAATGAAATAGGAGCATGGCTTTGTACATTTCCTTCCCCCAGTGAATGCCTTTGCAGCTGAGCACTTCCTAGCTTGTGTCTTATAGATATCTCAAGCATGGAGACTATATTGCTAAGCAAGGTGTTTTCACTGGACAAATAAGAAAAAGGAATGTAAAGTAATGTAAAGAATTGTCAATTCTACTTAAAGCAGGACATGGTGGCACATGTAATCCCAGTGGCTGATTTGGAGGCTGAAGCAGAAGGATTGTGAGTCCAAAGCCAACCTCAGAAACTTAGTGAGTACTAAGCAACTCAGTCAGTGAGAGCCTAAATAACAAATAACAAAGAAAATAACAAATAACAAAGAAAAGGGTTGTAGATGTGACCCCTGGTTCAATCCTTCTTACCAAAAAAAAAAAAAAAAAAATCTACATTACATTTGTCATCTCTTACTGTTTCTTCTGGTGCATTTTCTCTATATCATTTGATAAACTATATATTTTACTACTCACTTATTAGCTGTTTCCTTCACTAGAATAGAAGTTCAAGAATGTTAAAATTTGTGTTTTCCAAAATGAAATTAAACCTCTATCTCTCACCATGCACAAAACTTAACTCAAAATGGATCAAGTACCTAGGAATTAAACCAGAGACTCTGTGTCTAATAGAAAAAAAATTAGGCCCTAAGCTTCATCATGTGGGATTAGGCCCCAACTTCCTTAATAAGACTTCTATAGCTAAAGAATTAAAACCAAGAATCAATAAATGGGATGGAATCAAGCTAAAAAGTTTCTTCTCAGCAAAAGAAAAAATCTGTGAGGTGTACAGACATCCTACATCCTGGGAGCAAATTTTTACCCCTCACACATCAGATAGAGCACTGATCTCTAGGGTATATAAAGAACTCAATAAGCTAAGCACCAAATAAATAAATAAATAAAATAAACAAATAAACAAATAACCCAATCAACAAATGGGTCAAGCAACTGAACAGACACTTCTCAGAAGAGGATATACAATCAATCAACAAATATATGAAAAAATGCTCATCATCTCTAGCAATCAGAGAAATGAAAATCAAAACTACTCTAAGATATCATCTCATTCGGTCAGAATGGAAGCTATTAGGAAAACAAACAACAATAAGTATTAGCGAGAATGTGGGGGAAAAACAGGTACACTCATAATTGCTGGTGGGACTGCAAATTGGTATAGCCAATATGGAAAGCATTATGGAGATTCCTTGGATATCTGGGAATGGAACCACCATTTGACCCAGCTTTCTCCTCAGTATATACCCAAAGGACTTAAAAACAGAATACTACAGGGACACATCCACATCAATGTTTATAGCAGCACTATTCACAATAGCTAAACTGTGGAGCCAACCTAGATACCTTTCAATGGATGAATGGATTAAAAAATTTGGCATATATACCCAATGGAATTTTACTCAGCATTAAAAGAGAATAAAATCATGGCATTTGCATGTAAATGGATGGGGTTGGAGAAGGTAATTCTAAGTGAGGTCAGCCAATCCCCAAAAAACAAATGCTGAATGTTTTCTCTGATATAAGGGGGATTACTCATAGTGGAGTTGGCAGGAGGAACATGGGAGGATTAGATGAATTCTAGATAGGAAAGAGGGGTGGGAGGGGAAAGGAAGGGGCAGAGGATTATCAAGGATGGTGAAATGTGATGGACATCATTAACCAAAGTACACATATGAAGACTCAAATTGGGTGTCAACATACCTTATATACAAACAGAGATATGAAAACTTGTGGTTTATATGTGTAATAAGAATTGTAATACAAAAAAAGTACATGTATAAAGGCATGAATTGGTGTGAACATACTTTACATACAAAGATATAAAAAATTGTGCTCTATATGTGTAATAAGAATTGTAATGCATTCTGATGTCATGTATTAAAAAAATAAAATCAATAAAAAAAGATTTGTATTCTCTGCTATATTACCAGAAACTAGAAAATGGTATGTGAAGGAAAGTTGAATTATACACATTTGTTTTAGCAACATGGACACAACTTCTAATTGTTTATAGTCCTTGAATACTATAAATATATTTGAAGTTAACAGATTACACCACTGTGTCAATGGAAAACAAAACATTTTCCAAGGTAAAAAAATTATGAAAGACAAGTTTTAAATAACAGTGTTTAATATAATTTTATTGGAAAAGAGACAAGATATTACATTTTTACCCAAATTTTTAAAGATAAACTGTTTTGACATTGCTGCATTGTAGACCAATTCTTCAACACATGAGCTTTAGAGCACGTTTCAGATCTAAATCATAGTGAATAAGGATCATTATTGAAGATAGGAATTTTTCCACTCATTGATTTGTAACTGTAATGCATTGAACCTTGCATGAGTTAGGATATAATCAATTATATTGTTCAAAGGGAATCATCTCTTGACACTGGTCACATTTGGATTAGTGATATAAAGCTTTGGATTACTAATTTTGTTTGTGTTTTCAAAATGAGTTATGCATGCTTTGTATTTCAAAATAATATAAGACTGAATTGGTTTTTCTATGCACATAAACCATCTTTAAGTATATAGTTGGAGGCTGTTAATCCTCACATCCTAGTCACTACCTCTGGTTCTCTTACTAGGGCAGTGACCTTCAAGCCCTAGAACTCTGTACACATTCTCAAATAGTATTTGATGCCAGGTTTTGTTATATATTTCCACTGCACTGATCTAAAATCTACATTGATTACAATTAAACCTCAGCCTGCATTCTTACCTCTCTTTAAGCACCTGGCTTTATCAGCTATCATATGCTTTCCACATTAAAAACTATTTTTCCTTCCTCAAAAATACTTTAAATGTGATATTTTGTCTTAAACATGGCTTTGCTAATGTTTGATAACCTGTATATCTAGAACTTGCAAATTCTTTAGCAACACTTCATTAAATTCATTGTATACTTCCAATTATTGTCTTTCTTTTCCTGACACCACTTTAACCTTCAACCTCCTTGTGCCTCCATCATTTTCATTTGTTTTCTCTGGCTTCTATAACACTACTGTTTCTTAGTTGTTGTTTTTTTTTTAAATCACTTTCTAAATGACCCTTCTCATATCCTTCATGTGAAATGGTTTCTCTTTCACAATTAAACATGTTTTCTTGTAACTCACTGTGAATAATAATTACTCATACTACAAGTTAAGATAGCTTCTAAGTGTGGCAGGAGTTTGGTCATACATTTTGATTGACAAGAAGCTGATGGTCTGGACTCTTATATAAACCTTGGTGTATGTCAGTGTTCTGTCCTGAACCTTCTTCTTCAGTCTATTTTACTTATATATTTCAGAAATTTTAAATCAGTTTTCATGAAATCAAGGACCATTTATAATTGAAAATGAAGATGTGTGTATGAATTAAATATATAAGTTGAGTCAAGGTAGGTTTTTATATGAGAATTAACATCTCTCATCTCCCAAGTATCAGAATAACAACAACAACAAATGTTTATTATAACGTGTTGGTGCAATAAAAACAAAAAAGTCCAAGGTTCAGGGAGGGTATGTGACTTTCTACAACATCACACAATTTACAAATATTACATGTATTTGAAAATCTCAAATCTTTTGCAGTCAGTATTTGTGCATGACATTTTATCTCATTACCTCTGCTTTAGCACTATGGCAGGCAGAATTCTAGATGGCGCTCAAGATTCCTGTCTCCTAGGGTACACACTCATAGTGCATGAGCACCTTTAGAAGTACGCATGATGGATTCACTTGCTCCTCTAATTAGGTACTTTATATAACATAGTTGAATTTAGGAAAAGAAGATGATCTGGTATGTGCCTGATGTAATTAGGTTAGCTATTATAAGGAGCTGAGTTCTTCCTAAAGTCAAAGATTTAAAGCATGAATAGGATTTAACACACAAGAAATCATCTGTTGCTGACTTTGAAGGTTGAGGGCACCATGTGACAGAATTTGGGCTTCTTCCAGGAGTTAAAAACAGTTCCCAGCTGATAGGCAGTAAAGAAACAGAGGTCTCAGACCTATACCCTGCCAAAAATTGAATTCTGCAAACGATCTGAATAGACTTGGAAGTAGGTTTTCCTCACAGCCTCCAGACATGAAATCAAACTAGCTGACATCCTGCTTTTAGCTTTGTGGTAGAAAAAACAGAATCCAGAAATGTTGTGCCTGGATTTCTGACCAGCAGACTCTGAAATCATGACTTTGTTTGTGAATATTTGTTGCACAGTAATAAAAAATTAGCGCATCTCTTTTCTTAGTTAGTCTTCATTTTGGTTTTTTTGTTAGTCTTTATTTGAGTCTTTATCTTGCTCTAGTTTCCTTAAGAACACTATTAAAACCTCATATCATTTTATAGCTATGGCATTTATGATATCTCACTGTAAAATGTGGATCTTATTTAGAATTGTTAATATAATTAGCTCCTTTGCTCTGACTTATGAGATCTTGTCTGAATCTTCTAATGTATGGAGTTTAAAGTATCAAGTCAATTAGAATCTTGATAATTCCTCCATCTTATAACAATGAATCTATAACAGTGTCACCTAGGATTCACCTAGGATTCATACAATGTCCTAAAGGTACTAATGTGGAAAATACAAACTATGCATCTGTCTTATATGAAATAATGTAAGAGATACAGATTTATGTATTTAAAACAAATGTAAAGTCACTATATTATTAAGGATTTGTAATTTCTGTTGGTAAAAAAAAAAAGGTTTCTATAGTAAACAACATCTGAAGGAAATTATGGGTCATGGGACATCTAGAGAAGGAAGGCACTCCCTAAATGATAGAAGAAGTGTTTTTCTTAAAAAACACAACTGAAAAGATTATTCTATCTGTATTTATGAAAACTAAGAACTCAAAAACATCTGTCTATCCTGAACAATAATTTTTGGAGATAATAACCCTTTCATGTGTTAAAGCATACAGGCTTGTCTGAGTAGTTAGTGGATAACAGTGCGATTTAAGAAAGAATGATGATGAGTATTTAATATAAATCCTCCTTCAGTATCAGATTTAATTTGAGGTAATATGAGTCTTTCTTTATTGGGGGAAGTAAGTGGATAGCATATCATGTCCTCTGATATAATTTGTCACTCTATTAAGAAAACTAAAGTGCTCTATTCTAATGCAGTGTTTTTTGAAAAATGTGACTAGTTTGTTTTTATTTTAAAATTTTAATGGTTGTTAAACATCAGAACTTTCTAGATATGATTTTGAGATAACATAAAATGCTCTCAATTCCTTGTACCATTAATGTGCTATCAGAATTATTGCTGGAACATTTGCTCCATCAATCAAGAGGAGAGGAAAACTTCCTGTGACTTTTCAGTTTGAATTAGAGAATAAATTGAATTCATTTCTCTTGTCATTACCCTTCTCCATGAACTTACTGAGCTTTGCTGAATCCCTGATTAATAAGCATTAAAATAAAATATAATTAGCAGCATCTAATTATATCTAACTCATTTTAAGAAATAATTTTCTTGTTCTTTCGATCCCATAGGGAGAAACAAAAATTACATGTTTTTATTTGGCAATAAAAAACTACAAAATAATGAAAAAGAGTGCTTACTAGTGGATTAATTAAGTGGTGAAAAAAATTATTATGTTTTATATAATGTCTTAAGTTACTTTCACATTGTTATATTTATTTTGTTATCGTAACTATGGAAAACAAAAGCAATGCAAACTATAAATGTATATATGTCTATGTAAACAGATATATAGAGTAATATATAGTGTAATGTGTGTATATTTAATATATATGCATAAATTACCTATGTAAAAGTTGTTATAATTTAAAGAGCTATAATTGCTCAAAGTAAGAAGTTGTGTTTAGTTTTAGTCATTAAAAATAAATTATATGATGCTATTAAGTGCTACAGATACTTTGTATGGAGGAAATAACTTCTAACTGCAGAGGTAAGAGAAATTTTTCCATTCTAATTTGATGTTGAGAAGGACTTTACAGACTTAATTAATTCTATGTTTAGAAGGTAGAAGAAATTTTAATTAGGAAATTGAGAAAGAAAGTAATATATATATATATATATTACTTTCTTTCTGGATATATATATATACATATATGTATATATATATATATATATATATTCAGTGATTAAGTATCCTTGACTGCTACCTCCTTTGGTAAATGATATTGTGGAGTGTGTTTTTAAATAAAATAGTTTAGGGAATGATGAAAGATAGTTTTCAGACTCGTTATAAAAGATCTAAAATGAAGTCAAGAATTTTGAATTTACTTTTAGAACAGAAAATTATATGGCTTCATATTCACAAAAAATAAAATTTAATGCAATAAGGTATTATATAGGCACCTGAAATACATTCTTATACAAAGGTTTTTTTTTTCCTTTGAGAAGCCAACATTCTAGCAGCAGCTGCTAAATAAAATCAATAAATGTAATAAATGATAATTTAAGTTGTATGTTAGGAAGAGAACGGTGCTATAGAATAACAGAAAATGGTCATTAAAACAGTTATGTGGTATATGTGGTATATTGCTAATAAAATGAGTGTTTTGCAGTAGATTTCAAAGAGAGGCTTTGAAATACTTGAAGAATGTATGTAGAATTAGTCACAGGGAAAGTAAGGGCCTAAGCATTCAGGATAAAGAGTTGTCAGTGCAAGTGCCTTAAGCTGGATGCATGCCTATTGTATTTGGCTGCAAATGGTTAGCATAGTAGAAAGAATAGGGAAAAGGAAAGAGATCAGAGCAGTGATAGGGTCTGATACTGGAGGATTTCCTAGGTCATTTTGAGGATTGTATAGGACTTTAAAGATCAGTTAATCCAATCTCCTGTGATTGAGTAAAAAACTGAGGCTCATAAATAATAGAAGAACTGATGAAGGTCATTTAGAGATGTCCTCCCAGAAAAGTCCACAGCAATACAATTTATCTACTAATTCCAGAAAATCTGTGGAATATTCTTGTTGTATTTGCAGATATTATGATAGACTGGGAAAGAGAAGAATAAAACTAAGTAGTGATGTTTAGGCTTTGGAATTTGTTTTACATATTAGTGTGTGAACTATAGATGAGAAACTATAAGTGGACACAGTACAGAGGCAAGGAGAAGGGATTGGCTGGGGAAGGAGAAAATCCTCCTTGGCTCTGACCTCTGTCTCTACTCCTCTTCCCTACTCTTTGTGCCAAGTTAACTATTTCCTGCCAAATAGACTAAGCATGCATCCAGCTTAGGACAGTTGTACTGACAACTTTTAATCCTATATGCTCATGCCCTCACTTTCCCTGTGGCTAATTCTACATACATCCTTCAAGACCTTCTCTTTGCTGCAAGGATTCATAGAATCCTTGAGAAATCCTGATTTACAAGGAGACAATTGTACACAAAATAAAAGCATCAGAGTGGGTCTTTTGGTGGTAATGTAAGAACAAGAATGCACATGAATTCAGCACAGTGGGAAGAAAAAGGTTTATGATTATAAAACTAAACTCTATGGACATGAGAAGAAAATGGAAGGTGAGGAATTCAATAAATTTGGATAGCTGACAAAGAATGAGATTGTAACTGATGTTATGTGCCTGATATAAGGCATGGGGCTTAATGAAAGGTTATGGGAAGCCATGAAAAATAAAGAAAAAGGAAGAGCATACAATTTAATTCTGATTTATGTGTTACCAATTTATGACTGTCAAGCAGACTACATAAAATGAAGCTAACCTGAAACAAGACAAATTATGCATTACTGGAAATTTGAGGACGGAAAACTAACATAATAAATGGAGAGGCAGTAGTAGAATCTAGAAGCATTTGGCAAACAGCAAGAATACAATATATTGCAAATGATGGTGGTGAAAAAATAGTGGCATTCTATTTATGATAGGTCACACTTATGACAACCTTACTAAACGAAAGAATGTAACAATAAGAACTGATTATGCTTCCTGTCTGTTTCACTGTCCTACCATCCCCAGTTGTTATGACCAGTGTGGATTCCCAGTGACCATGCGTGATTTCACATTTTGCTTCTTCATTTGAATTTAAGTATATTATTTCTCCTCCATTCTGATTATTTCCTTGGTTGGACTTCAAGCTTCGTTAAATAAATGTCTAAGAATCTTTCTTACATTGCATTCTATATCTACAATATTTCTCTTTATTTTTTTGGAGTGTGTGTGTGTGTGTGTGTGTGTGTATGAGTGTGTGTTTGTGTTTGTGTGAATGTGTGTGTGTGTTTGGAGTGGGGTGGGGAAAGCTTCTTCTAACCTTCTGATCATTAATGTCATCCAACAAAAATATGTAAGCTTCTTCTATAATATTTTACTAAATACACTATTACAGAGGACATTACCTTTGTCCCAAACTGCTATAAAAACAATGGGAGATTAGAAAAAGAAAAGTACCAAAAAATATAAGTGAAAGAAGCCTGATTCATCAATGGGTGTAGTTTATCTCTGATTCAATGTTCTTTTTTGACTAGATGTAAGTTAGAAGACATATCAGGCTATAATCCTATACTCTTGATGCCATTTCAAATTCAAATTAATCACTGGTTCATAAAAAAAAAAGTAGAAAGATTGTTTCATTGCTACATAATTTTTATGAAGCAGTGACTAATTTGAATTTGAAATGACATTAGGCTTGTAGAATTTGTAGCTTTTTCAGGTTTACACTAAAATCTATGTGAGGGTAAAGAAAACAATTGCAACATTCAGGAAGTTAAAGAATAGGTTGTAATCCATAAGAAGATCTAGAAGTACTCAGCATTATCTGTAATTTTAATGAGATTAGATAGATTTGGCCTG
This sequence comes from Ictidomys tridecemlineatus, assembly GCF_052094955.1. Lineage (NCBI taxonomy): Eukaryota > Metazoa > Chordata > Mammalia > Rodentia > Sciuridae > Ictidomys > Ictidomys tridecemlineatus. Next base: position 127,244,798 of record NC_135482.1, read on the forward strand.
CTTTTATTCAACTCAATTAATACTGTCTTCATAACTTACAACTGGCTGCCAGATTTATCTGCATCAGAAATCAATTGCTTTCATTCCTGGGCTGCTATATGCTTGAGATATCTCTTGACCTTTGCTTCTTATTCTCTGCAGTAGATGTGGCTTGACTGGGGTGTGCACACTAATGGACTCCTTGAAGTTGAGGAGGTGTACATTACTTGGCTTGGTATTTCTTGCAGTATTCATAAGAAATTTGAAAATGGTTGTTTAATTGTTGAAATTGTGTCATCAGAATGGCATTATAATAGAGAATAAGCAAAGAATGACCTATTGTGTGCTGATGTAGTAAATTAGAGTAACTTCTTTGTAATGGAGTGAAGTAAAAAAGGCCATGAACAGAAATCACATTTTAGTTAATTTGTGGATTATTATCCTGATATATATAAGCCAGCATTTGTTTTAACATAACTATCTCAACTTATAACTTGTCATATATTACTGTCTCATAGTCTTAAAGACATGTGTTTATATCTTGAGTTAGTGCATATAAAATAATTTAAAAATTATTTGTTCTCAGCTATGTAATTAAGGTGAATATAGGGGAAAGGGCATATTTTCTCTGTATATTTTCTTATTCTATCACTTACATTATCTATTGTTATCTAGTATCACATTATCTAGGCTTCTATGATGGTAATAATTATTCAAATAAAAGAAATCTTTGTAAACAGTACTGAACATATCCAGATGTGTACCATAAATTTTATTTTAAAACATTTAACTTATAATTAGATTAAAATATCAAACATGTATTGTGTTGGAGTTTTGATGTATTTTTTGTGAAATTTAATATAAATATACAGTTAATATATACAAAATTGGATCTATAAAAATTGTGTGATAAATAACCATTTATATCTTAATATTCCTATATTTAATAAAAATATAAAATATATTTTTAATCACAGAACTCATTAGTCCATGACAAATATCATAAGTATAATTTTTAATAATAAATGTTTAGGATCAAACTGTCAGTGACTTTTCTATAACAGTATATCTATACTAATACAAATATTGACAAATATATACTTATTAATAGATTTATAATGATTAATTAAAAGCCATCAACATGAAAACCTAAGTCAAATTATTTTACAGCAAAGTTAAATAAGTAGTTACAACATATGTCTTAAAAATGATTAAATTTAGGATTTTTATGTAATTAATTTATGATAGGTATTGAATAAGTTCATATGATTTTCCTGTAAGACAGGCATTCTAATCTACATTTTCATTCACTCCAATTGAAGGTGTGCTTAAGATTCTATGATATGTGGTAAAGACAATTATATGAATTCAGGTTATCATCATGTCAAAATGCCATTCCTATTCCATGGACTTACCACATAAAATTGCCAATAAAGTGTAATATTTGGAACTAAATTTGGTACTTAACATTATTGTACTAAAGTTTCTATAATGATGCTTCTATTAGAAAACACAAGCTAACCCATCTCTGCAGTTGATCATAATTGCAACTGCATTGTTCCTGAAAAAAGAAAAGAAACTTAAATATCAGCAACTGTGGTCATTTTCTAATTTAATTTTTGCAACAACTTTGAAAGTTAGATGCTGCTGTTCATGACCAAATTATTCAGGGTTATAAAAATATTTGGTGAGCAGAATCAATACTACAATCCAATTATCTAATTCAAAAAGTCAAGGTTTCATATATAAACATAAACCTTTGAAAACATGGCAATTGTCATTTCATGAATACAAAAAAAAATCAAAATAAGTTTTAGCATATTAAACTCTGAACATATATAAAATTAATATTCAAAAGTAAGTTTTCTACAAAGATAATGTATTATGTAGGATAAATTATGCTTTCATTTTGAATGTTTTCTGGAAGGTAGTGGTATCCTTTGTAGGACACATGTGTAGAGTTTGTAATGGTATGTATATGAATGTTTTCTTAGTTTAATTATTTGTTCACTTGTTTGCTCCATTTTTACTAAATTGTTTCTTCAGTTCATTTAATTATTAGCTAAATTTTCCTTCTTTTTGTTTTTGTTTCACCATAAAAAATGTCAATGGACATAGTTTTTTCAATATTGTTAATTATGTATTTCAGTAATATTATAAGATGAAAAACCTTAATGTTAACCAATTTAGGTTTTTTTCTGTCTCATATCTAGGAACTTACAAATGTAATTTATAAAGATGACTGTTAACAGTTTATAAAATATTACTAAATTATTTTTTCAGGTACAGAATGCAAATACATTGCTGGCTTTACAGAGCTAAATTCTAACATAAATTTTGACTATAGTTCTAAACAGTATAATACTAAAACATTATTTTCAATGTAGTCTTACAGATTTTATTAGAAAAATTTACATAACTAAATTGTTTTCTGTACATAATCGGATTTTACAAAGACAATTAAACTGGATTATTCAATATTAAGTTATGCTTAACTTCATTATGATATATAATACTATTTTTGTTTATTTCTGTATATTTTGTGGTTTAAATATTTTTAAACCAACCATAATTATTGTGCAAAACATAAAAACATATTTCAATTTAAGTATAACAAAAGGCTATTTCTCTATATATGTAGTTGAAAAATTATGAGGAATTTTTCAAATTGAGCCTTTTTATTAAGATTAATGATCCTATATTTTAGTCAACTTTTGCATCACTGTGACCAAAAAAACCTGACAAGAGCAAGTTAGAGGAGGAAAATTTATTTGGGGCTCTTGGTTTTAGAAGTTCAGTCCACAGTCAGCTAAGTCCATAGCTCTGGGCCAGAGGTGAAGCAGAGCAGCATGGCAGAAGCGCATGGCAGAGGAAAGAATCTCAGAACACAGCAACAAGAAAAAAAGGGTGGGGGGAACTCTGCTTACCAAGAATAAATATAAACCCCAAAGGCACTTAGCTACTTCTTCAAGCCATTTCCTATGTGCCTACAGTTAACACTCAGTTAATGTATTAGTAGATTAAACCATGGTTTAGGTTACATTCCATAGGTTTATCACTTCTCCTGGGAACAATCTTGCATTTTCTCATGATCGTTTGGGTGACAATTCATATCTAAGCCATAGAGTCTGCATCTTGTCCCCTAAATCTTATGCTCATTTCACAATATAAAATGCATTTACTCCATTTTCAAGAGCCCCATAATCTTAAGAGTTCCAGCATTACCCAAAAGTCCAAATACAGAATCTCAACTGAGACACAAGGCAAACTCATAGATGTTTTCCCTTTTGAACATCAAAAGCAAATCACATATACTCAATATATAATGGCACAGAGTAAACATTTATATTCCACAAAGAATAAATATGGGCATGGAATGAAGGATGAGACCAAAGCAAGACCAAAATTGAACTCGGCAAACAAGTTCTATAGTTCCCTGTCCAGCATCTGGGATACCTGGCATCCTTATCTTTTCTCCAGAGAACTTGTGTAACTTTGCCCCTATGGCCTTGCTGGTTTCAACACATGTGGTCCTTCTCTTGGCTTGTCTTTCTTTTATTTCTGCAGCTTATATCATCCTCTTGAGAGTAACCCAAAGGAACTCTGATCCTGGTATACTTTGCCTGGCTTCCCAAGCCTTCCACTGAAATATCAGTGGAAGCTTCCATGACCCCATAACTCCAGCAACCTGCAATCCTGCAGAACCAGAATATGGTTGATGACAAGGTCTGCTGTCATTTAAAACAGTAGCCAAGCCTCCTGGGACCATGACTACAGTAGTGTCTGAGAGCTTGGATGACAGAATATTATAAAAAGACTTCCAAACTCCCTGGGCAAACAGAGTACACCATGGGTTCTTCTTAAAGAACTTTTTAGTTTTACGTCCTGAACCTGAAATGGGTGTTGTTTTACCAATTCCTGAAATGCCCTCATAATATCTTACCTGTTGTTTCTGGGGAAAGAGCTCAGCATCTCTTTGGTGGATTCAACCTCTCTAACCACAGCTTCCTGAACCTCAGTTTTACTCCTACTTTTCTTTTTTTTTAATTTAGTTTAGTTGTAGTTGGACACAATATCTTTATTTTATTTATTTATTTTATGTGGTGCTGAGAATTTAACCCAGTACCTCATGTTAAACTTTTCTGACAAAACTGCAAAATTTTTAAATCTTTCTGCTTTGTTTTCTGATCCTGATTATCACGGTGAACTGGCTACTTGCCAGAAATATCCATGCTATACTCTAAATGCTATGCTGCTTTGAAATTTCTTCTGCCAGAATAATTAGTACACCACCTTTAAATTCAGTATCACAAAGAGTTTTAGGACATGGGCCATATTTATACAACATTTTTTTTTTAATAGAATGTAACATGAGTGGCCTTCAGTCCAATATCCAATAGTGTTCTCCTCCTCTAAAACCTCATGAGTTTAGTCTTGACTGATCATAGTACTATTGACATTCTGGTCTTCTGAGTTCTTGCCAGAATCATCCACTAACGTCTGCTCATAATATACTAACATTTTTCCAGCATGCATCTCTAAATATTTCAAAATTTCTCCTCCAACCCCCAAAACAGATCCAAGTGCTTCTGGACAATATAGCAAGGCCACCACATCTAGTTTCAATCAATTTTGTGTCACTCTGACCAAAAAAAAAAAAAAAAAACCCTGATAAGAACAATTTAGAAGAGAAAATTGATTTGGGGCTTATGGTTTCAGAGGTTCATTTCATGGTCAGCTGACTGTGTAGCTCTGAGCCAGAAGTGAGGCATAACACCATGGCAGAAGGGCAAAGAAGAGAAAATCAGCAGCTCAGAACATGGCAACAAGGAAACAGAGAGAAAAAAACAAAAACAAAACACTATATTCACCAGAACAAACTATATGGCCTAACTGCACATCTCCAGTGACCTACTTCTTCCAGCATAACCTGTCTGCCTGTAGTTATCACCCAGTTAATTCATCAGTAGATTAAATCATGGATTAAATTACATTTCTCATAATTTAATAATTTTTTTCCTGAACATTCTTGCATCATCTCACACAAGCTTTTGGGGGACATCTCATATCTAAACCATAACATCATGGTTTCCCCTTGTTTTTGTAAATGTTATTTGTCAACAAAAGTCTGAAAATTAACTTAAAATTTAGAATCTGATTCATTCTTTACTTTGATTACCTTTTTAGTATTACAGTTTAGCCTTTCATGCCATAAGACATGTCACAAATTTAGAAGTATAATGTCCTTAGTAATAACTAATAGCTCTGTAGTTTTAAACAATTATAGTGTTAGTATGTATTTTAGTATTTTTAAGGAGAAATAACACCTGCCAGCAATGGGATCAGCAATTTTGTCTTAAAGAAATTACCTTGAAAATACACTAATGTATATAGTAAATTAATATTGCCAAAGAGTATTGAACATGATCTTCAAAGTAACATTCATGTAGAAAAAGATCAAATCACACATGGTAAAAGTGGGAGTTCATAAACCACTTGAATCAAATGTATGAAATATAATATGTCAAGAGCATTGTAATGTTAAAAAAAATTTAAAAAAAGAAAGAAAAAGATCAAATCAAATTAAAACTCTGAGAAAATTGATGATATACTGTGAATTACTGGAGTCTTCTACAAATTACAACAATAATAAAAATAGTACTAAAGTGAATATAAACCTTTGTTTAGTTTTAAATATCACTTCATAGGAAAGATAGTGCTTGAAAAATGAAGAAGCATTATTTATGTCAACATTAGTATCATTTTAATTGCCCTACATCAATATGTTAATTCATGAAATAAATACTTATTAAATTGAAATTATCATACTGAAAGTATCCATGAAGAAAATTACAAACATAGCATGTAATTGGTGACTTCATCTGACAAATTTAGTCAAAATTCTGAAATCCATAAAAATATCATTAAAAATGCTCATGTGAGTATTGAGATCATCAAAAAAGAACTTCCCCTGTAACAAAGCAAAGGAGCAAGGGGAGAGTTGACAATAAATGTATATACATATATATGTAAATCAGTTTTTAGATCAAGAGATTAAGTATTTAAAATAATTAAAAATATTTCACAAATAAAAAATTTTGATTTCTATACTTGCAAATCTATTTCAAGGTCAAATTTATCAAGATCCCATTGTCATGACTTTCCGTTGTAAATTTTCTAAACTTTTGAATGTATATATTATATTTATTTTTGTTTAAAGTTTAAAAGGCATATGAGTTCCTAAGTCTTGAAACTGAACTATTGCATTAAAAAAATACTTATATATGGCATATTCTTGTTATACATAACCAATGTGATTATAATTGAGCATTTCAGAAAATCAATTCTTTTTTTATATTTTATCTCATTTTCCTTATGAATACTTAACTGAATTAAACCAATTGATAGCATAATTTTAAAAGCCTAAATTCTTTTTTATTGATCTTTAAAATAAATGACACCAGAATGAATTACAATTCTTATTACACACATAGAGCACAATATTTCGTATCTCTGGTTGTATGTAAAGTATGTTCACACCAGTCCTTGTCTTTATACATGTACTTTGGATAATTATGTCCATCACATTCCACAATCCTTGCAAACCTCCTGCCCCCGCCCTTCCCTTCTCACCTGTCTAGAGTTTATCTATTCCTCCCATGCTCCCCATCCCTACCCCACTATGAGTCAGTAACTTTATATCAGAGAAAATATTTTACATTTGTTTTTTGGGGATTAGCTAACTTCACTTAGCATTATTAAAAGCCTAAATTCTTAAGAGAGAGAGAGAGAGAGAGAGAGAGAGAGAGAGAGAGAGAGAGAAGAATTGGGTTACAACACTGAATCTTTCACTTGTTGTTATGCTGAATGCAATGTGATCCAACTTTTCCACTCCAAAATTTTTTTTGTTCCTCTGAAATTACAAATTACAGTAATAACCAGAGCACTGGTACAGAAACAGTTTGCATTCAATTCAAGATGATGACACTCACATCATAATCATAATTGTACCCTGAAAATAATACTATATACTCCACCCAGCAAACATAAGTATCTAAGAAATAGTCAACATAATTTTATGGACAATAAATATAATACATAAAAATAGATTAACATTATTTGACACTTAGTAAGTACATAAAATATTTTTTAAAATTTATCTTTGGTCTTAAAGATAAACAAAATTGGGATAAAGAATTAAATATTGCTTATCATTCTGAAACTTAAAGCTCATATTCTTTTACAATAGAACAACCAACATATTTTGTCTTATGAATCCTTCCCCTTAACTGTTGTCTTTTTTTGTAGAATGTATTGCACACTCTCATTTTGCTTAAAATGTATAAGGAAAATAGAATCTTGTTTCAGTACGTCATGTTTGTAAGAGATAGAAAACACTAGTGCACTTAACAATAAGTCTGTTGAAATGTCTATATTAACAAAAGTCTTCCATCTGTGAAATCTCCTGAGCACTGTGACTTCCTTCAGACCATCTGTAACTCCCTCTAAGATCTTTTCAATAACTCACATCATCTAATTAGTAGTGTTTTTAAATTTTCCGGTTTTGTTGAATTGGAAAAAAATTGAAGTAAAAATATTCTATGAATATTAATAACATTTTAGAATTAAAAAGTTTAAGTAACAATATAGGTAAAAATATTTTGAATTGTTAAATAATCTAAAATTTAAAAATATATGCTATAAAATTAGATATACATATGATCCAATGAAAAAATATTTTACTTATATTTTAAGCACATACAAATATTTAATCTAAGATTTTTACATGGTATTTGTTATGACTTTTGAAAGTTTTGGTAAAGTGACAAAATTTCAATATATCTTTAGTAATTCAAAACTTTTCTGAGATCTAATAGCACTCAATATTTATTTTATAAACATTTAGTCACATACTTTTAGGTAAAGCTGCTGTAACAGAATCTCTAGACATTAGTGTTTATATCATGGCATTAATTTACTATGGGCTAGCCATGGCTTTGCTCTGGCTCTAAGTCTCCTCATTTGTGTACCCAGCCTGGAAGGCGTTTCCTCTGGGAATTTAATATTGTTCTGGAAAAGTGAAAAAAAAAAGAGCTAAAATACTTCTGGAAATACATACATGTTCTATACATGTTCTTAAGCACCTTCTCAGAACAGGGATGCATAGTTTTTGTACCCAATGTGTGGAATAAAGCCAATCTCATATACAGTGTATTCCATTGAAAGAGAAAGACTATCAGTTACCTAGTATAATGGGTACATAATCTTCCTTGGAAGGGTGCAGTAACTTATCTGAAATAATAAAATACTTTATAACCATCCCACACACACTTAAAAGTAATATAATATTCTAAATAAAAATTCCCAATTCCAACCTTTATTTCTGATCCTCACAAATAACATGCAAAAAGTCTATTGCATCATCCCCAAATATGACTTATGTATAAAAACATAAGAAATTTTGAACAGTGAAAAATTGGTTTTCATACTCTTCTTCACTTGCTTTTTAAAATTCTAAAGCACTTTACATGAAATTATTGTGCTCCTAGATCTAAAACTCTTAAAAAAGACCATAGTAACTAGTTCTGAAATATTTTGGCAATCAATGACAGCAATATATAAAATGGTCTAACTCCTCAATGTTCTGGCAGAACCTGCTTCTTTAGGCAAGTTCTGGAAATTTGATATACTACTGTTTTTCATAATGTCTGACAGTGTGGAGAGAAATGAGAAGAATGTATCGTCTTCCTGACAAGACTGCTCTTCTAAGAACTTTGTGGCAATGATTTTGCTCATTGCTTAATTGAGCAGGGTGCACACTTACCTTCTCTATCTCTTAGTATTATTTTCATGAGCTTATGAGATGTTTTACAGGTTACAACCAACGGGCATAAAATCATAAGATAATACATATTAGAATAACAAAGGGAAATCTCACATTTTGAAGAAATTTCTCTACTACTTATGCACAACTCCAACTAAATATGCTAATATAATTTTCCCCAATTACTTTCATTAACATTTGGATTTTGTAACTGGCATTATACAGTTGTTCTCAAAATGGTAACTAGTATTTCTTATAAAAATATTTTCATTGGACCAATCTTTAAATCCTACTTAATACTGAACTCTGTCAAAAACAATATTTGTTTACTCACCATTCTTTTAAAATAAATATATATTTATATATACACACATATATGTATACATATACATGTTGTGTGTGTGCATATATATGTATATATATATATATACATATATATAAATTGTAGTTGGATACAACACCTTATTTTATTTATTAATTTTTATGTGTTGCTGAGGATCAAACCTAGGGTTTTGCACATGCTAGGTGAGTGCTCTACCGCTGAGCCACAACCTCAGCCCCTCACCAAACATTCTTAGCATTTACTATGTGATTGATACACATACTCTGAAAGTAAAACAGACAACAAAATCTTTCTCTTCTTAAAGTGTAACATCCAGACCTTACCCTTGAAGCAATTTCTGCCAGAACTTTGAGGAGTAAGACCATTGCATATTTGCTGTTATTGACTGACAATATTTCAGAACTAGTTACATATATAAATTCAGCATTATAGTTGGACTAATTAATTTTTTTGGAAACAATGGAGCAGGGCTGGAGGAATTGCGTCATAGGGAGCATGTTCTGGAAGGGTGTATCTTCCCTGTGGCCATTCCCTCTACCATACCTATCCCCTATGATCAGCTACTTCAACTTTGGCCCAGAGTAACGCAGTTGACTACTTATTGACTGAAACTATCAATTCCAAATTAATGCAGTTGACTACTTATGGACTGAAACCATAAATTCCAAATAAACTTTTCCTCCTCTAAATTATTCTTGTCAAGTATTTATTTTTGTAACAACAACAGAAAAGCTAACAAAAATACCTGCATATTTACATGGCCCATTGCTTCAACTCTTTAAGATCTTTATTTCAATATTGAGAAGTTGCCACCACGATTGTATATTGAGAATAACAATAAAAAAATGATAATTATATTTATTTAATAGGGTTACTATAAAGATTGAATGCAACAATAAAAATTTTGAGTGTATTCTTATATGTAAAAATATGCATAGTAAAAAAATTTGTTCAAATAATACTGTTGATGAGTTTTAATAATATCTATTCAAAATAGTGTGGGAACGTCCTTGAGAAATTAGTTTACATTTCTCAGAACAGAAAAACCCAAATTTAGCATCAATTACATTTTGCATTCTCTGTCAGTTTTCTAATGTATAAAAATGTCAAAGACACCCACAGAATGAAAGTGAAAAGATGGAAATTAAAATACCTGCAAAGGGAACCCCGAAACAAGCAGAAGTAGTTAATTTTATATCTGATAAAGCAGACTTCAAGTCAAGATTAATTAGAAGAAAAAAGAAGTTTCCTTCATACTGGTAAAAGGAAAAATCCAACAAGAAGATATAATAATAGTGAATATTTATGCCCCAAACATGGCACTTAATTACATAAAAGCACTACTTAAATTGAAGATTCAGATACTCTCCTGTCTAATAATATTTGGTGATTTCAATACACATCTCTCACTAATATATAGGTTATCCACATATAAACTCAGTAATAAAGACTCATCTAAAACATAAATTAAATAAACTTAACAAATATTTTATCCAACAGCAGAGGAATTCACTTTGTTTTCAGATGCTCATGGAACATTCTACCAAATATACAACATTTTAAACCACAAGGCAACTTTTAACAAATATGAAAAAAAAACTGATTTAATTCCTTGCATCTTATCTGATCATAACAGAATGAAAGGGGGAAAAAAACACTACAGACACTATATAAACACACGAAGATTGAGCAATACACTATTGGAAAGGAAAAACTTATAAATTCTTCCAATCAACTGGGAATAGTAAAAAAAAAAATAGAACCTGTAAAAATCTGTGAAAGCAGCTCCAAGAGGAAAGTTTAGAATTATGAATGCCCACATATGAAAACCAGAAAGAGAAACTAGATTCAATGTGGCAGATTAGGGAATGTAGCTTTCCTGGTTGCTCCATTCATAAACACCTTCATCACTTCTTTTCTATCTCTGTTCACAATTTAAAATTGTAAACCCACATATAAACTTACTATTTTTACTGTGGGCAATAACTGATCATATCATTTCTGTTTATTGTGACAATTAACATAGTAGATGCCAAAGCAGGAACTATTTGATTTAATGCTATAAATTGTTTGCATTGTTTGTTTTTATTAGTTGTCTCCCTCTAAACTGTGAAGTACTGTAAACTTTCAAGGACACTATAAGTCCTCAGGTTAGAAACTCTACTGACTCAAAACCATAATGTTAAATGAATAGAGATACAAACATCATGAAAAAGCAAGGGAACAAATTTTCCCAATCAAATCCAAATAATTAAATAAAAGAATCCATCAACACCACTGTGAAAGAAATGTCAAAGAATGGGTTTAGAATGTTCATAGTTAAGTCGAACTGCAAAGTAAAAAATTACATAAGGATTAAATTCATGGAGAAAATACAGGAAGTAAAAGTAACTTCAATAAGGTGTTAGAGATTCTGACAAAAAATCTAGCTGAAATACTCAAAATTATGGAATCAAGAAACCAAATTAAAAATTCATTGGAAAGCATTACCAGCAGACTGGCTATCAAGACCAAAATACATAATCTTGAAAATAAAGTTGACCATGGAGAAAAGGTAAAAGACCTTAAAGATAACTTCAAGAAATATAAGACAACACGAAATGACCAAACTTAATATTTATCAGGATAGGTGAGAGCTCAAAGATAAAAACCAAAGGAAAGTACAATCTTTTCAATGAAATAGTATCTGAAAATTTACCAGACCTTAAGAATGAAGGACTCTGGATATAAAAAATTCTCATAACAACACCAAGGCACATTATTATAAAAACGTACAACATACAAAATAAGGATAAAACTTTAAAGTCACATTTAGAGGGGAACCCTCCAGATTTTATCTGATTTCTCAACTCAGACCCACAAAGCTAGGAGGTCTTCAAATAATATACACAAAGCTCTGAAAGAAAATGAATGCCAACCAAGAATACTATACCTTACCAAATTAAACTTAAGAATTGAAATTAAAAAAAAAGACTTTTCATAATAAAAGTTAAAAGATTTCACATCTAGAAAGCCTATACAAGAAAACATTCTCAATAAGATATTTCATAAAGATGAAATAAAAACTAAATGGAAAAACTAGCAAAGGGAGGAACTATACTAGAAGAAATGTCAATAAATGAGAAACTAAATCAAATTAAAAACCAGAAATAAATCAAAATAACGGGATAAAAATCATTTCTCAATAATAAAATTGAATGTAAATGGTCTAAAGTCATCAATCCAAAGACATGAAGTGGCAGATGAGATTAAAAAGCAAGGCCCAACAATATGCTGTTTACAAGACTCACCTCATGTGGGAAGATATCCACAGACAGAATACAAAGGATAAGAAAAAAAATATCACTTACATGGATATTGTAAACAAGCAGGGGTTTCTGTTCTTAAATCAGAGAAAATGAACTTCAAGCCAAAGATAATGAAAAGGGACAAAAAAGAACATTGCATACTGTTTAAGGGAATTATACATCTTCAATAAATAACAATAGTAAACATTTTATAGCCCAAACAATGGAGTATCTACATACCCCAAACAAATCCTTCTCAATTTCAAAAATTAAATGGACCATAAAACAATAATATTGCATGACTTTAACATTCTTCTCTCACCACTGGATAGATTCTCCCAACAAAAACTAAATAAAAAAGTGATAGATCAAAAAAATGTCATTAATAATTTAGACTTAACAGCAATATATAGAATGTTTCATCCATCAATAACTGAAAAAAATATTACTTCTTAGCAGTACATGAATCCTTACCTAAAATAGGTCTTATTTTAGGCCACAAAACAACTCTTCAAAAATAAAAAAAAATGATAATACCTCTATCATATCATAATAGAATAAAATTAGAAATAAATGAAAAACTAAACAATAAAAGCTTCTCTAGCCACTGGAGACTAAATAATATGCTATCAAATGATCAATGGATAAATTTAAGTTGGAAGAAATTTTTAAAAAATAATTAGAGGTAAATTAGAATAGTGACAATCATACCAAAATCTCTAACACATGATGAAGGTGGTTCTAAGAGAAAAATTCATTGCATTGAGCAAATTCTTTAAAAGAATGGAAAGTTGACAAATAAACAACATAACATTACACCACAAAGTCCTACGAAAAGAAGAATGAATCAACACCAAAAGTAGTGGAAGACAGAAAATAATTAAAATCACAGCTGAAACCAATAAAATTGAAACAAACAAAAATTAAAATTAAAAAATTCAACAGAAAAAGTTAGTTCTTTGAAAACATAAATAAAATGATGAACCTTTAGCCAAACAAAAAAAAGAAAAAAAGAAAAAAACTGCAAATTACTAAAATTCATCACAACAGACACTAATGAAATACAGATAAAAATCAGATGCTATTTTGGAAGTCTATACCAACAAAATATCAAATTATAAAGACATTGACTAATGTCTAGAGAGATCTGACCCACCCAAACATCAAAATTCTACCAGCCATGAAAAGCCCAGGAGGAGATGGATTTGCAACTGAGTTCTACCAGAACATCAAGGAAACATTTACACCAATATTTCTCAAATTATTCAATGAATAGAAAAGGAGGAAATACTTCCAATCTCATTCTATCGAGCTAGTATCACACTGTTATCAAAACCAGACAAAGACTCATGAAGAAAAGAAAACTTCAGAACAATATCCCTAATAAACATAGATGCAAAAATTCTTAATACAATACTGGGAAACCATATATAAAAACATATTAAGAAAATAGGATACCATGATCAAGCGGGGTTCATCCCCACAGATGCAAAGTTGGTTCAACATTCGGAAATCAATAAATGTAATTGATCACATGTATAGACTTAAAGACAAGAATCACATCATTATTTCAGGAGATGAGAAAAAAGATTTAACAAAATATGGCATCCATTCATGCTCAAAATCCTAGAAACACTAGGGATAGTAGGAATATACCTCAACAATATAAATATATCTCAACATTATAAAAACTATATATGCTAAACCCATGGCCCACATCATTCTAAATGGAGAAAAATTGAAATCATTCCCCCTACGGACAGGAATGTCCTCATTCAATCCTTTTATTCAACATAGTCCTCGAAACCCTAGCCAGAGCAATTAGGCAAAAGAAAGAAATTAAAAGATACAATTAGGAAAAGAAGAGCTCAAACATTCCCTATTTGCCAATGACATGATTATATGTTCGGAAGACCCAAACACTCCACCAAAAAGCTACTAGAACTCATAAATGAATTCAGTAATGTACCAGGATATAAAATTTACGCCTATAAATCTATTGTGTTCCTAATACACCAATGATGAGTCAACTGAAAGAGAAATTAAGAAAACTATTCCATTCACAATAGCATAAAAAAATTAAAATACATGGGAATCAATCTATCAAAAGAGGAGAAAGATGGGGCTGCAGTTGTGGCTCAGTGATAGAGTGCTTGCTTCACATGTACAAGGCACTGGTTTCAATTCTCAGCACCACATAGAAATAAATGAATAAAATAAAGGTCATCAACAACTAAAAAAATATTTTAAAAAACAAATGAGGTGAAAAAATTTTTCAATGGAAACTACAAAACCATAAAAAAAGAAATTGCAGAACACCTCAGCAGACGGAAAGATCTCTGATGGTCTTGATTAGGCAAAATTAACATAATCAAAACAGCCATGCTACCAAAAGCACTCTACAGATTTAATGCAATTCCTATTAAAATTGTGATGATGTTCTACATAGAAATAAGAAAAGCAGTTATAGAATTTATTTGAGAAAAAAAGCCTAGAATAGCCAAAGTAATCCTTAGTGAGAAAAGTGATGCAGGAGGCATATCAATTCCTGACATTAAATTATACTAACAGAATTATAATAACAAAAATTCCATGGTATTTACATAAAAACAAACACAAAGACCAATGTAACAGAATAGAAGATTCAGGGACAAACACACATAAATACAGTTATCTCATACTAGACAATGGCACCTAGAAGATACATTGGAGAAAAATAGCTTCTTCAAAAAATGCTTCTGTGAAAACTGGAAATCCATATGCAATCAAATAAAAAAATTATTTCTATCTCTCATCCTGCAAAAAAACTCAACTCAAAGTGGAGCAAGGACCTATTCATTAGACAAGAGACCCTGTGCCTACTGAAAGTAAATGTAGTCCCAACTCTACATCATGTCATCTTAGGAACTCAACAAGACTCCTAAAGCACAAGAAGTTAAACATGAATCAATAAATGGCATGGTTTCACACTAAAAAGCATCTTCAAAACAAAGGAAACAATCAAGAACATTAGGAGTGAGCCTACAGAACAATAGAAAATCTTAACCACCTGCATCTCAGAGCATTAATCTCCAGGATATACAAAAATCTCTAAAAATGTAACACCAATAAAATAAATAACCCAATTCATAAATGGGCAAAATAATGTAATAGGCATTCGAAGAAGTAGAAATATGAATGTCCAACAAATATAAAAAGAAGTTCAACATCTTTAATAATTAGAGAAATGCAAATTAAAACTACACTGAGATTCTAATCAGAATGGTAATTATCAAGAATACAAGCAACAATTAATGTTGATGAGGATGTGGGGGAGAAAGGTTCAGACGTACATTGCTGATGAGACTGCAAATTGGTGTTACCACTCCTCAGGAAACTTTGAATGGAATAACCGTTTTACTCAGTTTTCCCACTCCTTGGTTTATACCCTAAGGACTTAAATTCAGCATACTAGGGTGATTTAGGCAGATCAATTCAGGATAGCAAAGGTATGGAATGAACCAAGGTGCCCTTCAACAGATGACTGGATAAAGAAAAGGTGATATATATATACACACACATATACACACACACATATATACAATGGATTATTACTCAGCCATAAAGAAGAATAAAATCATGGCATTTGCCAGTAAATGAATGGAACTGGAGGCTATCATGTAAAGTAATATAAACCAATCCCCAAAACCAAAGGCCAAATGTTCTCTCTGAAATATGAATGCTAACACATAATAAAGGTGAGGAGGGAAATAAGTGTCATTCGATTTGACAAAGGGGAATGAAGGGAATGGAGGAAAGATGACAAGGGAATTATAAAGATAGTAGAATTAATTGATCATAACTTTCCTATGTTCATATATGAATAAATAACGAATGAAACTCTACCTCATGTACTACCACAAGAATGAGATCCTAATTACAGTATGTTATACTCCATGTATGAATGTCAAAATACACTCTACTGTCATGTATATCTAAAAAGAACAAGTTATTAAAAAACAGAAAAATTTTAAAAAACTTAATCATTCATCTCAAATCTCTAGAAAAAAACAAGAACAAATCAATTAAATGTTAAGTACAAGGACATAATTAAAATTAGAACAAAAATCAAAGAAATCAGTATAAAGGAAAAATGAAAAGAAGAGTTGGTTCTTTGAAAGATAAATAAGACAGATAAACCCTTAATCAACCTAACCAAAAGAAAAAGAGAAAAAACTCAAATTAAAAAAATTAGAGATAAAAAAGCAGAAATTACAGAAATAGAATCATTAAGGACTATTTTGGAAAAGAATATACTCTGATAAATTGGAAAAACTAGAACAAATGGATACATTTCTAAATACATATGACCTACTAAATTTAAATCAAGGACATCTAGAATATCTAAGGAGAGCAATATCAGCAATAAGATAGAAGCAGTAATAAAAACTTCTAACAATTAAAAGCCCAGAACCAGAAGAATTTTCCTCATGTAGAACACAATTCTACTTAAATCAGTGCACCTCTAATTATTCTATAAAACAGAAAATGATGAAAAACTTCAAAATTCATTATCTGAAGTGAGTGTTATCCTGTTCCCAAAATAAGATAAGGAAATCTCAAGGAAAAAAATATATAGAACAATGTATCTGATAAACTTATATGAAAAAAATCCTAATGACATTAGGAAATTGTATTCAACAACATAGTAAGAAAATTTTACATCAGAACTAAGTTGATTTTGTTACAGGGATGAAAGAAGGGTTTAACATGTGCAAAAAAATTAATGTAATTCACCACATAAATTGAATTAAGAAAAATAATCACATAGTCATCTCAATAGATTCAGAGAAAGTCTGATAAAATTCAACACCCATTCATGATAAAAAACAGTGAAGAAACTAGGGATAGAAAGAACCTACCTCAACATCATAAAAACTATATACAAAAAAGTCAAAGACAGAGTGAGTGGGAAAACACTGAAAGTGTTTTTTTTTTAAATATGAAACAAGGTTTTCTCACCATCCCCATTTAATATAGTACTACAAATTCCAAACAAAGTACTTAGATAAGAATAAAAGGAATGCTTGTGAAAGAGAAAAATATTAATTTTAACTGTTTTCGTTAGCTTATCATCACTATGACCAAAAGACCTCACAAAACAACATAGAAGATGAAAAGTTTATTAGAGGCTCATTGTTTCAAAGGTCATACATGGCTGACTCCATTGCTCTGGGCCTGAGGTGAGATAAAATACCCTGGTGAAAGGACATGGCAGAGAAAAATAGCTCATGACATGGTGACAAGGAAGCAGAGTGAGTTTCACTTATCAGGGTCAGTGTGTGCGTGTGTGTGTGTGTTTTCCCAGAGGCACATACACAGTACCTGCTTGAGGTTACGCATACACACTACCTGCTTGAGGTTACACTTAGTTAATTCATATCACTATGTTAAGTTGCACTGATTAAATTGCACCTCTCATAATCTAAGCATTTCACCTCTGAAAACTCTTGCAATGTCTCATACACATGAACTTTTGGAAGACACTGCTTACCTAAACCATAACATTAATACACATAGAAGATGTGATCTATACTTATAAATTACAAAATGTTCCAGTAGAGGAATGCTAGAGCTACTAAACAAGTTCAGTGAAGTAGTAGATTACAAATATCAACATAGAAAAATCAGTATATTTCCTTAGACATCAACAATGAACCTGCTGAGAAAGAAGTCACAAAAATAATCCCATTCATAATAGGCTAAAAAAAAAGAGGGAAAGAAAGAAAGAAAAGAAAAGAAATGAAAAAGATACAAGAAGATAGAAAGACCTTCCATGTTCATGGATAGGAAGAGTTCATATTGTTAAAATAGTCATATTACCAAAAGCAATATACAGCTTCAACGCAATCGCAATCCACTCAAAATGCCAATAATATTCTTCACAGAACCATGAAAACAAATTTCCTAAAATTCATTTGGAAGAATAAAATCTCAGAATAGCCAAAGTATTCTAAGTGAAAAAAGTAATGCTGGAGGCATCAGGATACCCAACTTAAAATTATATTGCAGAGCTGTAGTAATAAAAATTGGCTTACTTTGTTTTGCTAAGTAAGCAAAGTAAGCCAATTTTTATTACTACAGCTCTGCATAGTACTACAGCTTCTGCATAGTACTGGCATAAAAAACAGTATCAGAGATCAATCAATGGAATAGAATAGAAGACATAGAGAAAAATACACACAGACATAGTCTTCTGATCCTTGACAAAGGCATCAAAAATATACATTAGAGAAAAGGTGATCTTTTGAACAAATTGTGCTGGGGAAACTGATTATACATATGAGGAAGAATGAAACTTGATCCATATCTCTCACCCTGTACAAAAGACAACCCAAAATGGATCAAAGACCTAGGAATTTTGCAACTGCTAGAAGAAAATTTAGGGAGGGTCAGCACTTCAAAATATTCAGCCAATGTCTTCCTCCAAAGGACTCCTTAAACTAAGGAGATAAAACCAAGAATTAATAAATGTGATTTCATAAAATTTAAAAATCTTCTGCATAGCAAAAAGACAATTAATAATTTGAAGAGAGAACCTGTAGAATGGGAGAAAATATTTAACAACTCTTCTGACAGAAGTTTAAGACCCAGAATTTATAAAGAACTCAAAAATGTAACAAATAGAAACAAATAACCCAGTTAACCAATGGGAAACAAATAACACAGTTAATCAATGGGAAAATGAAGTAAATAGATACTTCTAAAAAAAAAAAAAAGAAATACAAGTTCTCCACAAATATATAAAAAAGTGTTCAACATCTTTAGGAATTAGGGATATACTGTCCAGCATGGTTGTTCATAAATGTATTCCTATCTACTGTGAATGCTGAGGCAAGAGGATACAAGTTCCAGACCAGCCTCATCAAGTTTGTAAGGCCCTCAGCAACTAAGTGAGATTCTATCTCAAAGAATAAAAATAACTGAGGATGTGACTCTGTGGTAAAGCATCTCTGGGTTCAATCCCCAGTACTCTCCCCAAACTACTGGTATTTCATTTAACCCTATTTAGAATAGCATCCATCAAGAATATGGAGTTGGAGAATATCATCATGCTAAGCGAAGTAAGCCAATCCCCCAAATCCAAAAGCCCAAAGTTCTCTCTGATAAGTGGATGCTGATCCCTAAGGGACCTGGGGCGGTGGGGAGAATAGAGAAACTTTGATTGGGCAAAGAGGAAGGAAGGAAGGAAGGAGAGGGGGCATAAGGACAGGAAAGATGGTGGAAAGTGATGAACATCATTACCCTAGTTACATGTATGACTGCACATGCAGTGCATCTCTACATTGTGTACAACCAGAGAAATGAAAAGTTATACTCTATTTGTGTACAATGAATGGAAATGCATTCTTCTCTCATGTATAATTAAAGTGAATTAAAAATATAAAAAATTAAAAGGATAAAAAATTATAATAATTAATGCCAGAGAGGATGTGGGTAAAAAGGAACAAATTTACATTGTTAGATGAGATTGTAAATTAATACAACTACTGATTAAATCTATATGGTGGTTCCTCAAAATACTAGGAATGAAATCACCATATGGCCCAATCATATCACTCTACAATATTTATCATAAAGAATTAAACCCTTCAGACCATAGCAATACATGCTTATCCATGTTTATAGAAGTACAATTCACAATATAAAAACTATGGAACCAGTGTGTATGTTCATCAATGTATGAATAGATAAAGAAAATGTGGTTTATATATACAATGAAGTTTTATTCAACAGAAAAGCAAAATTATGTCATTTGCAGGGAAATATATGGAACTTAAGAGCAATATGTT
This sequence comes from Ictidomys tridecemlineatus, assembly GCF_052094955.1. Classification (NCBI taxonomy): domain Eukaryota; kingdom Metazoa; phylum Chordata; class Mammalia; order Rodentia; family Sciuridae; genus Ictidomys; species Ictidomys tridecemlineatus. Next base: position 127,265,063 of record NC_135482.1, read on the forward strand.
AAGCAAAAAAGCCAAATTTGGAAAGTGAAAGGTAATATATTTTATCTCATATGTGGAAGCTAGAGAGGATAAAGGGGAAAAAATGATAGGGGAATCAAATAAAAAGTTAAGGGAGACCAGTAAAGCAAAGAGATCATGGGTAGGGAATAGGGAAGGGAAAGGAGAATTATGAGGAAATTGAATTGACCAAATTATATTGTTTTCATGTGCATATATGACTATATAACAAGACTCTGACTATTATGTATAATTATAATGCACCAATAAAAAAGTATGGGAAAAAATGAAAGTAATTTTCTATCATAATTAGTTGAAAGATTAAGCAAGGAACAGTCATGTATAAGTGAAATGAATCTCCCCAAAATGTAAACATACATTATTAAAGACCTTCTACATTAAAAATTAGCTAATACCAAAGAGCATTTGAAGGTGTGTTGCTGAAAGAGTACCTGATTACAAATTATGTACCTATTATAAAATTATATTATTGAATTAGTAGAATTGGTGTCAAGAGCTATAAGAGAGGACAGAAACTTACATATTGTTAAATTTTGTAGTTAACACATAATACTAAATGTTCATGTCATTATTTATGACTCTTTGATTTCCAAGTCCTATATATATACAAGTGAAATGATATCAACTCATTCAATTGAAATAATAAGTAAGGCTTACAATGAAATAATTGACTCTGTACAAGTACAATGCCTGCTTCCTAGCAGATGATGTAAATGTCATACCTTCTCCAGTTCATTCTTTACAGCCTCATGAGATGGAGAAAAGGAATGGCTGAGATATAAAACAGATTCCACACAGTTACTTGAATTGCTTCTCAATACATCACCATATTGTCAGTATTAAAAATTATTTTTTCTACAAACAAAAAATTATTTTTCGACTAAAAGATAGAAGCTCTTATAAATTTTTTTTCCATTTTCTACAAAAGTCAAAACTGAAGAGAAAAAGAACAGTCTGAGAGGAATATGGTCAACTTTATACAAGAAAATATTGCCATTAAAACAACCATTCACCAGTCAATATTCCCTCCAAGTAAATCCCAGCATAAAATACCTCATTCATTTGGAGGTATGGGACTAAATTTGCTATTTTCTGACAGAAAATAAATTTTATTTGGAATTAAATAAACATCATACAATTCTATTACTATAAATATATATAATTAAAACTAGTAACTTATATTATAGTTTTCCCAATAACAGTTATGTACTGTACCTTTCATCAAGCTAGAAGAAATGGTTATAAATACTTTCACCATAAAGAATGAATAAATATTTAAGGAGATAGGTATATTTAACCTGATTCAACATCATGCAATATAAACATGTATGAAAACATCCCATGGTACTCCATTAATATGTATAATTTTAATACTTTGTGTATCAGTTAAATACATTTTTAAATATTTGCAAATACTTTCTTTGAGTATTAAATTTTTAGATCTTCTTTAATTTTTTATCATTTTTATTCGTGCATTATAGTTATGTATAATAGAGGGTTTCATTTTGACACACTCATCTATTCTTGGTAGGAGTGCAAATTGGTGCAACCACTCAGGGAAGCAGTATAGAGAGAGGATCCTCAGAAAACATGCATTAGAACCACCATTTGACCCAGTTATCTCATTCCTTGGTTTATCTCATTCACAGAGGTCTTAAAATCAGCATATTATAGTGACACAGCCACATCAATGTTTATAGAAGCTCAATTCACAGTATCTAAACTGTGGAAACAACTTAGGTGTCCTTCAACAGATGAATGGATAAAGAAAATGTGGTATACATATACAATGGAATATTGTTCAGCCATAAAGAATGAATATTTTTTTCATTACAAATATTGGATCCATATAAGTCATAGTATATTCAGTGCCTAGTAGTATATCAGGATAATTATGGTAGTGACAAAGAGTATAAAATGGAAATAATTTGCCTACTTTTAGGTGTTTGTACTTGAAAAAATATTTTCATTCTGGACTTATTCCATTATATACTTAAAATAATTCTTTACAAATACATATTTTTACTAACAAGAACACTAAAAGACAATTCACTAATAACTTATAATTATGTCTGTGACTCTGTTAACATTCCTCACAATAACTCTGTGAGGAATATATTAACCCTATGCCATAGATAAAGAGAGAAATATCAGGTAACATAAAGATGAAACACCTATAACTGTTTAAATATAATTTTTTTAAACTTGAAAAATATATAATAATTAGAAATGAGAGGGCCAGAAGAAGAGATGCAGAGAATATGTTGACTCATTAAAACTTACTAGAGGGGAAGTAGATTAATGAGAATTAAAACTTATATTTTTAAGTCCAATGGCACACACACACACACAAAAAAAAAAAAAATCCTGGAGAGTCAGATAAAGTAAATGTGTTCAAATGTTTTTACTTGTCAGTAATAGAGATCCCAAACTTGTTGATAAGAAGAAATATGAGTTACATTCTATTAATTTTGAATAATTTGGGAACCTTTAAGTTGTCTCTTTCCTTTATGCCTGTCTGAGAATCTCTTCTTTTATTCACATACTTGTTGGCTCATGATTAACATGGTTACTTCACTTTCAGGCAACCATTATGTAATGACTGCATTGAAAGAAAGGAATAGAAGTGTCTCTATATATACTTTTTAAGCACAGTGAGAAATCTTTTCCACAAGCTTATACTAACATATCTAATAAATTGCCCAGAAATGAATCAGTTTTTAATCTCCTTAGAACTCTATTAGGCCATAGGGAATTATTGTTACATTTCACTTAGTTCATCATTCATCCCTTGTATCTAGAATGGGGAACATCTTTGATGAACAAAGAACTCCAGATTCTTTTTTTTTAAATATTTTTTACTAGTTGTAGATGGACACAATACTTTTATTTTATTTATTTATATTTATGTGGTTCTTAGGATCAAACCCAGTGCCCCACACATACTAGGCAAGTGCTCTACCACTGAGCCACAACTCCAGCCTGAACTTCAAATTCTTGAACCACATCTAGAATGTTTTGATATGAAAGGAAAAGGAAATGGCTTCTGAATAGGCAAAACCCCCTCATTATTTGTGAATGACTTGAAGGCAGAATATCTTTGTGAGTTAGAGTTTTTCTGATTTTATTCTATTGCAAGACAAGTAGGTTTAGGGACCACTGCATTATACTTCTTCAGGCCTTGCCATTCATATCATAATCTATGTGAATGATAATACCTAAGGTTTCACATGGTATAGACTCTGTGGATATTTGCATCAGCCCTGATAGGTACATGATCTAGAAAGAGATGTTGCTCAAATTGTCTAAGAGTTTGAAACAATGCTGGGCATTAAGCTCTGAGTTCTACAATACAGTAATATTAGGCTATTGTTAATGAAAAGAATCTGACACAAATTGAGATAACCTCAATATATTTTCAAATTTAATTGTAATATTATTTTTATAAATCATTACTTTGATTTTCTTAATTTAAAGATAAGATTGTTTTATGGGTCAGGTATTTTGCTCAATTGTCACAGATAATATTAAAGATAAGACTAGAGCTTACACCTACCTAATAATATATCAGTGCTTTTAAACATCACTCAAGCATACCTCAAAGATGTGAATAGAGTAAATGATGTGTGACTGAGTAACTAGAAGTATTAGAATTGTGATATAAAGACAAATATGTTGGCCAAAGAGATGAGAAATAAATAGAAAAACTATCCACAGCTGAAAAACCCAATGATTTTCCCTGTAAGCATTACTAGTACAGATCAAGTCAATGTTAGTTTCTCTCACTTTAGAGATGCAGAATGAATTCAGAGGGAAGAATAAGGTTTTCTCAACCCAAATGCAATATACTCAATATGAGTATAATATTTATGCTATTATAGATTTTTTGTTCTATACGATTACGGTAGAAACAGGGGAGAACAAGAGAATAATTTATTACTTTGTTAAAAAATAATAAAACAACGTATTTGCACAGGAAGGGAAATTTCAACATAGATTATCCTATTTATATGTTTTTAGATATACATGATAAAAATCTGCAACTTTGAATTAGAATATTGATGCAAACTCATAAATTTAAAAAAAAAATGCTATCTCTAAGGAGCATAGCTTGTGAAGTTTTATAGGCATAGTGTTGAATCTTTTCTTTGTCACTGCTTAGCTATATTATAATGGGGAAAATAATTAACCTACTGAGAATTCAAATTCCCCAGCTGTTAACATGAATTAATAATATTTTTTCTTGCTTATTTGAAGTTGAAGGTAAATAATATATGCTGAAGAGCCAGCTAACTAGCTTCTTGACATATACCAGCAATTTTTCTCCCACTTAATATAAACAAAAGCTATGAAAAAAGATCCCTAACTTTGTTTTGTGTTTAGTTTCTCATGTCTCTCATCTTAACTTCACCTGTTATTTGTAATTTTAAAACATGAGTTTTATGATTCACAGCTCCAAGAATATCCATTCATTGACTTCAATTACCTTATTTTCAAACAATATTATCCAAGTCTATAGATTATCTATAGATAATCAGGTAATAGAAAAATAAAAAACTAAAAAAAAAACTTCAATATGCAGAGTTTAATATTTTTATGTTTTATGAGGCTAAAGCATTAAGTGGAGCAAAACAAATAACAAACATCCCAAATAAACCTAAGGGATAATTTAGTATATAAATCACAGTAAAGAATAAGGAAAGTCATAATCTCTAAATAAGATTATTCAAATTATAGCGCTATAAATACATAATTTATTATATTGTTATTACCTTTGTCTTTTAGAAGCACAAAAATGGGAACTTTAAAATATTTCTAGTACTTTTTGAGACTAAATACTCCAAAAGGAAAATCTGTAAAAATTACACAGAGAAAGAACTTTACAACTTTAAAGATATAAAAAATGGAACATAGAGGCTTAATATAATTTATATTTAAAAGATGATATAAACAGTGGATGATAAATTCTGATTTAATCAATGATAAAATCTAATTTGATTTTAGAAAGTGAATATATATATATATACATATGGTCTGCATGAATATCATTTTTTGATTTAAATCTTACAGAAATGTTTTTAAAAAGAAGGATCAGAGTTAGTAACTTTGTATTTAAAACTTTGTATTTAAAAATAATATTAAGAAAAAAATGAATTTGGTTCCATTAAGTACAAGACTAAAAATTCTAGTACATTTGATAATTTCCTTAGTTTAAATTAATTTTCCTTAGTTTAAATTATTTTATAATCTAGAAAGTAAATGTAAACAGTCATGATTAGCAAAGATAGATACAGTGATCCAGATTTAAAAGCAATGTTTTGTTTTATTTTCTACTGAATTAGGAGGAACACTATGTTTTAAGAGCGAAAAATAAATGTACTTCAGGGTCCTATTATCCTAGAGTTTCACTAATTTAAATATTGGGCATAGTTTTCTACTTGAACTGCATAATTGAAGTAGTAAGCATCATTATACCAAGTTCAGATGCAAATATGTATTTTTAAGTTAAAACGGGAAGTGTATTAGTTTTCTGGAGAGAAAGACAACCAACATAAAATAAAACCAACATAAATTATATTAAATATATTAATGTGTAATATTATATATTTTATTTTGGATCCAGTATGAACTTCATAGGTATGTATGTTGAAAGCTTAGTCCCTAACAGTGTACCAAGGTGTTTCTTTTTTCTTTCCTTTTTTTTTTGTACAGTGATGGAACCCAGAGGCTTTTAACCACTGAGCCACATCCTCAGCCTTTCCTTTTTATTTATTTATTTATTTTATTTTATTTATTTATTTGTTTATTTATTTATTTATTTTTGAGACAAGTTCTCACTAAGTTACTTATGGCCTCACTAAGTTCCTGAGGCTGACTTTGAACTTCTGATCCTCCTGCCTCAGGCTTCTAAGTGGCTGGGAATACAAGCCTGTCTTACCAAGACTACCATCAAAGGAATAATCCAATGAGGGATTTGTAATTGATGGCAGTATTTGGAGGTGGTAGAAACTGTAGGACATAGGTGCTACCTCATTGGAGAAAATAGATCACTGGGGATTTAGCCTGAAAGGGTATAAGTTGTTCACAAGCTCTTCCTCAATCTCTCTCTGTGCTTCCTGGATCCCAAGAGATGAGCAGCTTTGCTCTACCACACCATTCCATCATAATATATTGCCTCACCTCTGGCCAGAGCAAGGAAGCTAGCTAACTATGAACTGAAACTTCTGTAACAGTAAGCCCAAATAGATCTTTCCTTCTTCACATTGATTTTCTCAGGCATTTTGTCCAAACAGTAAAAAAACTAACACACATATAAAATTTATATTAAGAGATTTATTATAAGAAATCTTATTATAAATTATTCTGATTTATAATTTCAAAGTCCTGTCCAGCATAAAGTCAAAAAGGTTGGAAATGTCCTCTCTGTCTGTAATTGGTATCTCTATGAGAATTAGAGGTCACAGGAAAACTGCTACCTTTCAAATTAGAGAGATCAAAGAACAAATCAGAGAATCACAACTCATTGGAGTAGAAACTCACAAATATAAACTGTCCTGTGAACCAGTGCCAGAGTTGGGTGCCAAGAATTTTAATTGGCAACTTTCTGGAGACTCAATATAGATATGTCTGAAAGAGAAAAAAAAAAAAAAAAAAACTCAGGAAGTTCAGTCCTGGCTGGGAGTCACACTTCAATCCATTCTACCTCCTGGAAGTCTACCAGGTTTTCTCAATTAGTATTAGGAAAAGTCCCTCGTGCTTCCAACAGAGGAAGAGGAGGAGGCATATTTTGAAATATGCAAGAGCAAGCTGATTGTTTTAAAACAAAGTCTAACCTCTGAAAAAACTATTTAGCCACTGTCTAACCTGCTGGCTGTTTTATCAAATCCTGACAAAGGGAGACAAAGTGATCCCTTTCAGAACATTCTAGACATTCTCTTCTGCATTCCAGGTGGAGACAAGATGAACAGAGAAACATGCTTTAATTTCACAGAGACAGGATCAATAAGACTGAGATCTAAACTTAGAACTATAGACTGTTTTTTCTTCCCCCACACCTTACTACCAAATTACTAAAATCCTAGTTAACTGCATATCCTTTCACCCATCGCATCATGTCTTCCAATTAAATATATATGCATATATATGCATATATATGTATGTGTGTGTATATATATATATTCATATATATACATGTACATATATGTGTGAATATATATACATATATATATATTCACATATATATATATATCATGCTAAAAAGGCAAAAATCACAGTTTGAAAAGAAAGAACCAGACATACATACAGCAGAGTTGTTGTAATTATTTAACTGGTAACATAAAATGAATGTTCTTTATATGCCAAGGACTCTAATGGATAAAATAAACAGCATGCAAGAACAGATGGGCAATATAAGCAGTAAGATGTAAATTTTAAGAAAGAACTAAAAATAAGAGGAAGCAATTTAAAAAGCACTAACAGAAATGAAGTATACTAGTATAGATTTGTTAGTAGACTGGGTATTGGAGAAGAAAAAATTTCTGAGATTGAGGACATATCAGTAAAAATCTTCCAAAACTTTGCTTCAGTATTTTGGAAGCAAAATGTTTAGTATGGGATGGCAGGCGACAATTTTCAACAAGATTTCATGAAGCACAACTTCCTTATAGTGTGCTAACTACTGTACATGAGGTGTACCAGCTTAAATGCAAATCTCAACCCAAAACACTCTTGATGGTGACATAAAATGAAACACTGCAAAAGTAAAGATTTCAAATGGAGGTGAATGAAAGTATTATCAAGGTTGGTGAAATAAGTAATGGAATCTAATGGAATTTAAGTTTACAATTGTAAAGTTGCATAAAATAATTTTTATCCAAGAATCTTTTAGTGTAACTCACAATTCAATCTTTAGTAAGCAACAAAATTTATATTTATCCTTCTACACAAACCCCTGTGAATATAGTAATAAAGAGGAAAAGAATAAAATTTAAATTTACTAACAATTATTTTTAATGAAAATGAAGATTCAGAAAACAAGATGAGTTATTAGTTAATTTAAGCTCCTGGTGTTATAGTAGATATTACATGGATTTCATTTCAGTAGTCTTAGGCAATATTTTTTATATAAACAAATAATGTTTAACAGAAAACAAAGAGTAGAAAAAATATTACAATGAGGAAGCAAAGTATGATTATTCTAAGTAGAGAGAAATCCAGTATGTCTCACATAATATCAGAGAAACAGATTTCACAGCACACAGGGAAACTATAATCTTCATAGTAGTATTGAAACTTGGAAAGTTGCCATGCCATAATAATAAAAAATTGGAGATGACCTTTTCTGTCTTTTGTCAATGCAGTTCTACATTTCTATTCTTCATAACACATTCTAGTACCACTCCACTAAAACAATAAGAAATATAAAATGTTGGGAAAAAACTTTTATAATAATTACATTTGAAGTACCTTTAGGAAAAAACTAAAACTCTTGGGCAATATTTCATGATTTTATAAAATTTCTTATTTTCTAAATCAAGTAGGTGTAAAGACAATTTATAAGTGTTTATTTTTTTTTCTTACTTTCTTAATCCTAACTGAATTTTCATTACTGGAAAGAACAGTATTATTTCAGAGGATGTGTAACACCTGCTTATGACCCTAACTGAGGTTTGCAGATGGTCAGAAATAAAAGAATGGCTCCCAAAGCCCATGGAAATGGTGGAAATACAGCTGTGGAAAGCCATCACAGGTTATTACTCTGTTTTGTTTGTGTATACCCTTTTTGGGAAATTTAAATTATAAAAACAAACACCTGTTTAAATAACTCATAGTGCATCATTAATTCAAATGCCTTCAGGGGAAAAGCAGTGTTTATTGCAAAGATCTAGTTTCAGTTAATGCACAATTACAGTAGTACCAAAACTAAACAAGAATTATATCGCTGTCATGCTACATAGTTGGAACATGTCCGGAGACATCAGAATTTTAAAAAGATGTTTCTACTGTCTTTTGTATCAAAAAAAAAAAAAAACCTTTCCAAGGGTTAAAATCTATTATTTTATTATTTTAGGGAATTGTGCTATTTTTATACTTACAGTGTACTTTAGAAAATATGAATACTCTTATATGTCTAAGGTGAATAAGTGAATGGTTAGAGACTCTTAGTGATTTATAGTAGAAATTCCCTAATTACACTTGATATACCATTTCTTGACATAGTATCAGAGTCCTCAGTATACACCTGAAATAACATCTCCTAATTTTACTCATTTTGCATAAGTCAGTGTGCATTTATTTCCAGGTTTTCTGATATCAAACCTGCATAAAAGGTTTTGTATACAATAGTGATGCATATGAAGACTAAAGGGCTTCTAACAAGGTAAAATGTAATGTTTTAAAATAGTAATTTCATAATATTGTAACCAGATCCTCACTTCATTTTTCTTAAATTTAACTTTCCTTATGACTTCAATATTATCTTTTATAACTGACAGCAAAATATATTTGGAATTATAAGTAACACAGCATTTAGAATACACACATTTAACAGGAAATAATATTCTTTTAAATGCCTACTATATAAAGTCCTGTTTTGTCCATATATATATATATATATATATATATATATATGAATTTTTAAAAAATCAGTTTGTCAGAGTTTTAAGAACTGTTGCTGAAAGTCATTGAAAAGTTTAAATATCAATTTAAAAATGATTAAATATAACCTAATGATATGTAGTGAATGAAAACATAGACGTGCAATTGAATTGGGTGGTGCACTGGAGTCTAACTTCACAATTACCTTCCCCCATGGCTGAATGCATTGCTAACATACAGGTGTGTGGGAGGCCATCCTCACATGTGATTTGAGTTACCTCCCTGGCTGGGTGAGAGGCACTTAAACACAGTGGTGTTAAAAGCCTTCCCCACCCTTTCCCAGGTCCGAGGGCTTGTCGGTGCAGAGGCGAGCCTGGCCACTGACCTGAAGACTCAATCGCCACCCCTGACCTTAGGATGCTGCCCCCCTTAACCTTCATTGGATGGGATTTTCCCTTGAATTTTTTTTCCCCAATAAAAGCTCACTCCCTGGCTTGCTCCCCCTCTCTTGCTAGTCTCTTCTGTAAACCTCGCCACCGCATTAGGTGGATGGAGGCAGGAGCTAGGAGAAGCTGTCTTGGAGCTGTGTTAAAAGTAATGAGAGTCTGTCTCTTTAATTTAAAATTCACTAGCAATTTCTTATGAAGGGAATCTTCTTTCATGAAACTGGAGCTGGTAGCATGGCAGACAGGTGGTTATATTGAAAAGTACCCAAGGAGTGCGGTGATAAAGACTTTCAATGAAGCCTACAAACTGCACAATGAACAGGTGTGTAACTATTAGAATAGTGTAAAGAATCACATATTTCTCATCAAGCAATCAAGGAGAATTGTGAATGAAGGGCCTCTTATTTACTCAAATAGAAAACTATTTTCTTATGTCTAAGAGGTTTAGTATAATAAGCTTCGTTTGTTTATATCTTTTGTTTGTTTTATTTCTGGATCACATAAAGTCATAATCCTGTATAGGAAAATACTTTTTTCCTATTTTATTAAAGGTATCTTTCCTATAATACTATTAAATATCACACGCCCTACCTTTAGGCTATATCCCATTCATGAAGAAAGATAAATAGCTCTGACTTGATACCTTCTCCTGCACTTATCTTCTTTTTCCAAAAACACTGGAATCTTACTATTATAGCACAGTTACAGAAATCTTGAAAAGTTGGTATAGTCTCAAACTACTAATCTATTTCTATCATGCCTTTTAGATCTAATTGTATTAACGAGGTTATCTCTTCTACCTCATTATTTATTTTCTTCTTTTTTTAAACTTAAACTTGCTTTCCCTATTGCATCCTACATGTAGTGGTGAATATATGCATTAAATAATTCAAGTTATCTTTGGTCTCATTTTAGAAGAACTACGTTGGCAAGTACAAATACAGTTAATTCAGGAAAAAACAAAGAAAAAAAACCTAGGAAAAAATGATTTGCAGGAAGAACCTATTTTACTATAAATACATCCTAAATTAGCTTGTAGCAAGAAAATTTTTCAATTCATGGAAGCAAAAGCTCTCTACTATTTTGTTGAAATTCTTATATTCCTAGAGAAATTAAAGATGTCAATATAAAAAAGACTTGATCCATTTTTAAGGAGAGATGAAGTGCTCTTTTCAATATATTTCTTTTAATTAGATTTTTCAAATAGTTGACTTTTATGTAAATATTTAGAAAATAAATATTTAAAGAATTTAGTGACTTATGAACATTTGACTCTTGGTAAGATTCAATTCCACCCTTTCATACTTACTCATTGTAGACTGGAATATTACAAATTACATTTTCCATGACCAGCTGTTTTTCTATTCTGTCAAGAGCTGGTATTATAGGGAGAGTGGTAAACAACTTATAAAAGAAGTGGCATAATCTTTTCTGTTTAAAAGGTGTTGTTTCTTGACCTGCAAGCAGTCATTGATTCTGTTTTTCAGCTCTTCTAATATCTCAGATTAAGCTTCCTGGCGCCTTCTCAAACATTGCTTTGTAGAGACAAACATTGCTTTGTAGAATTTTCTTGAGAGGTTGGAGTCTCAGTTTTGTAGATGCCTCCTGCAAGCTTCAGGGTTCAGAGAAAAAAACCAAGTCTCTTTACTTCCCTAACAGTCGAGATAGAGCAGTTGCAAACCTGGGCTTCCGCATTTACTTTGTAGTTTTCTATTAGCTAAGAGATGTTTCCATGACCAAACATAGATTAATCCATAACACTTCCAGAAGTTCTGAATTCCTCTGTAAATCAGTATCTTTAGTGTTGGAAGCAGATGAGAGGATGAGTGCTGACTTTTAAACAAAATTGTAATTATGGATTCCTAGAAATCATAAACAGCAAATATGCTGATTTTATATAAATGGAATTATATAATAACAGGACTGTTTCTCTGTTAATAATTCATAACAATTTAGCCTACTACCTTTTCATAGATGACATTAAAAATAAAATTCTGTTCTAAAATCAATGGAGCTAAATTTCTCTACTCTCATGAACTGTTTCATATACTTTTTTAAATCTAAATTCTCATTTCATATTATAACTATGTTTTTGGGTTTATGACTCACTGGAATGTGAGCACCTTAAAGTTAATGATTTATATTTGTAGCTTTATGACTAGCACGGCACACAATATAATGTAGGTGCTCAAACATTATATTAAACTGAATTGAGCATATTATTAAATTATTCAGTGGATTAAATTATTAAATGGTACGAAAATCATGAACTGTTTTTTTTAAATGTTGCCAGGAATTCACATGTGAATGGAGAGTTGAATCAATTTATATTAAGTAAAAAATTCTTATATGGAAATTGAATTATCTCCAGAAAAAAAAAAGCTGTCAATGGATTGCCCAGGAAAATTATTTTTAAAGAATATAGAGTGGTGGCATCTTCTCCATTCCTCTTCTTCATTCCTCTCATCTCTAACTTGATCTGATGGATAGACAAAAAGCAATGGTCTCAAATATCAAATAAGATGTTTACACTGAACAACATAAAATAGCCATTAAAATGACATTTTTTCTTATGTATGAAACTTTCAATATATTATCTATTTTTTCATTTGTACTTATTTACTTTCAAAGAATACAACATCAATAGATGATAAAACAACAAAAAACTTGTCTTCTGTCATTGAAGTTTTGTCACACTTTTTGTTATTGCTATCTCATTGATTTGATAATCAACTTACAATATTTTTAATTTCAAAAATGCAATAATTGGGGCTGGGGATGTGGCTCAAGAGGTAGCACGCTCGCCTGGCATGCGTGCGGCCTGGGTTCGATCCTCAGCACCACATACAAACAAAGATGTTGTGTCCGCTGAAAACTAAAAAATAAATATTAAAATTCTGTCACTCTCTCTCTCGCTTTTCTCTCTCTCTCTCTCTCTCTCTCTCTCTCTCTCTCTCTCTCTCTCTAAAAAATGCAATAATTGCACTGATGCAATGAGTCATGTAAATCATACACACTACAAAATTACTTGAATTACTATGTGCTGGATAATGAAGCTATAGTGAACAATTCTTTCCATCACATTTGAATTGGAAGAAAATTATATGCTTTTGCTAGAAATTTCCATCCTTTGTTTTATCATATATTGTTCTCACCTTGTTGGAAAAACAAATCCTCAATTTGAGTGTTAATATTTTTTTTAAAAATTCATTTATTACTAAGTCTTCTGGTCCCATTGTTTTTTAGTCTTGTAACATAGAAATAAAAATAACAATTAAGAATTGGTTACCTTGCAAATGTTCTAATACTTCAGGAACATTTCATGTTCTTCCATTTTGGTATGAATTAAATTGACCATCTGCATTTTAACATTTAGGCTTAAATTTTGAATGGGGAATGAATCTTTCTGTAACAACTCTCCCAGAAGTTATGTCCTGAAACCTATTCTCATTCCAGTATGCCTAACACTGTATTATGCTGCATGTTGAAAATAAGTATTTATCAAGCTGATGGTAAAGTGGTCATACCATCAATGAGTTTTGCATCAAGTATTCTATCTCTTAATGCAACACACATAACTTGTTCAAGCAAGTTAAACCATAAGCGACTCAACCATAAGCAAGTAGATCATAGTTCTGGCTACTAGAAGTTTTTTGGAGGTTCCATGTGAAAGCAAGAGACATGGTTATGCAACTCAACCATAAGCAAGTAGATCATAGTTCTGGGTACTAGAAGTTTTTTGGAGGTTCCATGTAAAAGCAAGAGACATGATTTTGAGTCATACTAGTACACCATTTTACTGTAATTTGTATCATTTACAGAAGAAATAGTAATCACATTTATATTCTTGTCAGGCATTAGATGCATTTACAAATGCCAGTATAAATTTCATTTATGAACTTTAAATGAAGAAATAAAATCCAAAAATAATTATTAAACATTTATTTGCCCCTAAATGTAATTAAATAAATATATATTTACTAAAGAGTCTCTTCTCTTAATATATTGTAATATATTTTTATTTTTCTCTGCATTTTTATTTCTGAATATTTTTTATATATAAGTTACCTATTCTAGTGTACCATACCCAGAGTCTTTACACCACCATTAATAGGAAATGTCACTGTTTACTTTGTTGATATATTTATTTTCTTGGCTATTATTTTGCTTTATTCTTTTCATAATTTAACTATAAAAAAAGACTTTCATTTTTTCTTGCATTTCTTCTTTGCTTCCTTCTCTCTTTAGTTTTCCCTTTCTTTTTTCTTCTCTATTTTTTTCTTTCTCTCTTTTATTTGCTCTCTTATCCAATTTATTGATATTTATACTATTTTGATTATTTATTTTATGTTTCCCTCTGTCAGGTCATATTTTCGTGTGATCATTTATTTTTATAAGTACATTTCTATTATAAAAACAATGGGTATCATTGTGTATTCATGCATGCTAACAACATACTTTATATCTACCCCTCCAAGTAAATTACTAATGCCTTGTTCTCAGCAGATTGAACTTCTTTATCTTATGGGGTGAACCAAAATTTCATTTCTGAATTATCTAACACTTTAGTAATGTGGCTTTTATTGGTTGCTATAGTTTTATATGAATATTTACTCTTAGACATAGAACTGTGAAGTGACACCTGAGATATATCTGAGGATTCTAATCATACACTCCTCCTTAATGCCAGTGAGGGTATTATATTGAATCAGATGTATCATAATAAATCATGTCAGCCCATAACTAATCTCTTATTGTCAACTCAGTGAAATGGGGCATCAAAGTGGCCATGATATCAACCTCCAGTTCAATAAAAACTTTTTCTTTGTGCCCTGGTAGAAAAATAGAACCTGAAACATTTTGTTTGTTTAGGGAAAAAAAAAACCTTTCTAAATGAAATTATTATGTACAATAGTGTGGAAGGCAGTATTTTAAGGTATCTGTTCCAATCACAATTCCCATCTCCTTGTTATTCAACAATTAGATTAATTTATGTAGGTACTTCTTTGGAGGATTTTGGTGATTGAATGAAAGCTACTCATCAGCTAATCTTAGGATAACGATATTTTTCTGGATTATTTAAAATAGTGCAATGTAATTACATGAGCCCTTAAAACAGAAAATTGAGACAGAAAAAAAAATCAGTTAACAGTTAAAGTGAAGCTGAAGAGGGAATACCATAAGACACATGAAGCAGAAGTAGAGGGCAGAGATATTGAAAGAATGAGAAGAATATAAATCATCATTGCTAGTTGTAAAGATGAAATAACAAGGTCCTGAGGCAAAATATGCAGGTAGCTTATGGAAAATGGGAAGAACTTCTGGCTGATAGACAGCAAAAATATGGGGAAAGGCCTGCAACCATGGAGTGATAAATTGTGTGGCAAAAATGTGTGTGAGCTTAGACATGGATTCACTACCAGAGCCTCCAGGAAAGATGATCAGTTGCTGAAACTGAGTTCTGCCTTGTTAAAGTTTTCAGAGACATCAGGCAAGATCACTGAATGCCTGACCTCAGAACTTCCATACAATAAATCATGTTTTTTTTTTTAATGGAAAGCTTAAATGTTTGACAATATGTTATCGTAGTAATAAAAACTAATGAAACATTCATTTGTTCCTCTTTTATTTCAATCCTTTATTCCACAATCCATGTTTCCTGAAAATGGACCTAAAAGACAATATAACAAACTTTCAGTGTTTTATTTTTCAACTGACACTCTAAGTCTTTAGTAGATTGTTCTTCCTATTAGGGCAACAACTTGGTATCATAAAGAAATAGAAAAATCTATAAGCTTCATAGTCTTTGCCCATTCTCATACTAATTTGCAACAAAATAAATTCTTTGTTCAGAGGAATAAATTCATGAATAGGAATACTAACAAAATCATAATGTATAATAAAATCAAATCCTTAAATAGACTTTTTTTGGGTTTTTTTTGTTTTGTTTTAACTGGTGAGGACAAAGCATTGCACTCTGCATGAGGTGCAGTCCTGTGAAATCATCCCTGGCCATGGTTTGCTATCAAGGGCTTAACATTGTTGTCTGATGATGGCAAATTTGGCACTCATCAAGTGAGACAGCAAATGAATCTCAGAAAAATCCACATTGTTTAATCCATTCAGAGACTTCATTTCTTTTATTTTGCCATGACCAATTTGTAAGTATGCCCACTGACCAAACACTAAGGTTATTGGAGAAAGAGGCTGTCTTATCTACAATGAACAATTTATATTGTGTAGATATTTATATTGTCCAGATGATTTTTAAAAAGCCTTCTCTGAATTAGATGCATTTTCACCAGGTAAACATTTAATAATAGACAGTAAAAAAAATATCTACATATTCTTTTCACTTCAGTAAGATTGTTGATATATCCTCTGAACTTACTCTCATTGATTTTTCAATTCTGAAGTCTGCATTTTCTGTTTGCTATCATCCATCCAAATTATTAGTCATTTCCCAAAATTATTATAGATCTATTTATCTACTTCTAAACTGAAAGTAAAAAAAAAATATTTCATTGGATGATTTTCATTCACATGACTTTCAAAGAGATACTTATTTTGATGATAATGCTACATAGTCCCTTTATGCCTAAATCCATCATATTGACCAAAGATTTTAAATGGCTCCAATTTATTCAGTTTTTCATAAAGAACTCTGAAAGAGGTCATAAGAGAAAGAATAGCAATGCATCAAGAGACTGTATCAAAGAAATTGGAACCACTGACTAATTCAACTTACTTGAATCTTATTTACCTTCTTGAACATGACCTCTTATGTATTATCTACATATGATAACTATGGTATCCATTCATGTCCTGCCTTAAATTATGATAGGTGAGAAAATTTCCAATCCATATTGTCAGGTCAAGCCATAAAATTTCTGTAGACCTCAGAATCCATTTTTTTCAGTATACATAGGGCCCAGTAGCAATACAGAAGTATTTTTCATAAGGAAATAAAATGTACATTGTCTATAGAGTGGAGATGTTATGTCAAAGCATTAGGAGTCTTCAGTGTCTCAAGTTTTGCCAAATATTTCATAGAATACTTCAGATTACCACATACATTTTACATGTACCTGGGAGTGCTGTGATGAAAACACATGTACCATCATAGATCTTATGAAAAGGTTTCTTGCTCTTAAACTTTATTCACATTGAGAGTCATATTTGTTACAGAAAATATGGTTAATATGATAAAAGATGCAAAGTGCATCATCCTGTTTTTCATATTAGAGGTGTTATCTTTATACATTCCAGAGTGATGAACTCACACAAAACTTAATAAGGTAATAAGACCTTCATTTTTGTGTGGCTTGACTTTAACCCCTACCCTAGATGACATTTTTCTTACTAAGTTTTGGGTCATTGACTTCTTGCCTCTTTTCTCAATAAGCCAGTGGTCATCATAGTGAAGTAGTGTAAATGGTTCTGTGGAATCAGTATTTTCACAATCCCTGCAAACTAGATTTTTGGAAAAGAAGAAGAATTTTCATAGCTTTAAAGCACTACCTTAATTGTATACTATTGTGCTTGTCAAACAAACAAAAACTAATTTTGCTGTACTTTGTAAATTGAGAAAAATAATACAGAGCTTTTTTGTTCAATAATTGTGTAGATTTCCTCTGTAAACATGCAGCTGAAAAACAGCAAAAATTTATACTTCTTTTTTAAGGTTCATTTGAGTCTTTCTTCCTCATGGTGGGCCCATTCTGATGACCTCATCCAATCCCAATTATCTCGAAAGGGTTCCAACTCCAAATACATTTACATGACTTTGAGAATTGAGTTTCAACTTGAGCTCTGAAGGATACAAACACCCAGACCATAGCAATTTTGGAAGATATAACAGGCATTCAGAGAGATTTGGGAACTCAATATTATCAGCTTCATCTGATTCTGTCTAAATGCCTATAATCCTAGGGTCCTACATCTTCCAAATCCATGTCATAGCTTTCACATAAATTTTGGATGAGCCAAGGAACTCAATGTATGCTATAATTCTACAACCTACATAATTACATTTTGAGTCTGATTTATGGTAAGCTTTGCTCTACAACTATAAGAAATAGGAGATTGTTTAAAATCTGCCATGGAAGCTCTTCTGTTTTTTTAATGTTATTTGGGCTGAAAATGCAAAATTCTATCCTCATGATTTTTTTCCATGAGCTCTTCAGAGCATTCACAATCAGACATTTCACCCTGAAAATCTTGTATCCTGTAGTCATAATTGCAAATATAACAGTTATATGAAATGGCAGATTGTTTTCTTTTTATCCAATGCACTTCTTTACAGTAAGTAATGCTTCACAATCAATAAGATAGTTAATTTAACAAATTAAAAGGGATGTCTGGAAAAGCAAAATGAAAACACTCAACTGAAATAAAGATATTTCAATGGTACAAAGTTATCCACTATCTACTCAGTTCAGACCTTGAGGAGGAGGTGCTTTCTGACTGGTGCTGGAACATCAGGAACTATAACCCCTCGACTCTGAGCTGGGACTGAATACTGTTAATGGTATTTCTGAAAGAGATAAACAAGATTGGCTTTGAGTGATAAGAGATTTTGAAAAATTGAAGCAAATTTTTCTTCTACACTGAACAACCAATAATGCAGCAACATTCAGTAGAATGGCAATCAAAAAGGAAAGAAAAAGCACATTTATCTTTTTTTGTTCCTTTACACTTATCCATAGTAAAATATTTTTCAGAAAATACCAGAAGTGAGCTAAAAAAATAAAAGAAGTGTGGATTGAAGAATCCTAACCCTAGCATCAAAAAGCAAAATATAAATGTGTAGATCTGGACCTGAGTGACAAGAGTTTAATGACTGCCAGAATTTTGAACTAGAGTATGTGTTATATGGTACTGAAGTTTGCCAGTCTAATTCCCTACCTCCCCATGTTTGTACAACCATGGGCCTCTCTGAAGAGTCTCATTACTTTACAATGAGTGAAAGAATAAACAGCTTGATAAATATACAGGATGATAATCTTTACAAGCATGACTCAGCTTAGTTACTTTAATTGGAAGATGATGAAAGGCACATAAAAGACAACAAAATATATATTAAACTATAATATAAAACTATGTTAACAGCTACAAAATTAGTTATAGTTCAATTTATATTAAAAGTGAATTTTTTTGCTTAATTTCTTTTTTTCATATTTTTATCAATATCATAATTTTTTCTTTTAACTTCTTTTCAAAATTTGTAAATGTTTCATCAAAATTATAATTTGATTACAAAATTTTGGGAGTTGGTTTTCCTCTTCTAAATTAGTCTTTCACATTGCTTAAATGGAAATAATATATATAAAAGTGGATTCCAAAAATATATGGATTCAATTCTCTCATCAATTATTTTTAGTTAACTAATTAATTAATCCATGTATCAATCATTTAATAAGTTTTAAGTTAGAATGTAAAGAAAATATGTAATTTACAATTGTATTTACTAAGAGCTATAATAATTATTTATGGCAGAGTGGTAAGGCAAAAGACATTGATTAGTCTCATTAAGTGAATTAAAATTTTTCTGAGACAAGATCACATTAATATCTTAACCAAACATTCCAACAATATAACTTCACATTTCTTTGGGAATTTATTTTTTTACCTGTATTTCAATTTCATGTGCAATTTAACAACTATTATTCAGACTTAAGGTTTTCCTTGGTAATTATTCCAACAATGTAACTACTGAGGGACTACTACATTGATATATAAGCATATAACTTTTTAAACTTTTTTCTTCTCTGTTTAGCTAGATATATGGTTCAGAGTACTTATTACTATTAATTTCAGTCCCTTATTTGGTCATTATTTTTACTGCCATATTTGTATAGGTTTTGAAGTTTATACATTTTTAAATGGCAGAATGGCAGTCACTCTTGACCTATAGTAATGCTCCTTGTAGAACTTCTGTGTTACTACAAGTTGAAGAGAAAAAGAATTATCAGGTGAGAGAACCATTCTCCAACTCCCATCTATTTACCAGCAAATTCCATAATTTTATTTTCTTTTATTGTTGAGTAATATTCCATTGGGTATATATATTATAGTTTCTTTATCCATTCATCTACTGAAGGGCACCTAGGTTGGTTCCACAATTGTGGAATTGCGAATTGTGCTGCCATAAACATTGATATGGCTGTGTATGTATAGTATGCTGTTTTTAAATCCTTTGGGTATGAACCAAGGAGTGGGATAGCTGGGTCATAAGGTGGTTTCATTTCAAGATTTACAAAGAATCTCCATACTGTTTTCTAGATTGGCTGCACCAATTTGCAGTCCCACCAGCAATGAATGAGGGGGCCTTTTTCTCCACATCCTCACCAATACTTACTGTTGTTTGTAATCTTAATAGCAGCCATTCTGACTGGAGTGAGATGAAATGGGGGTTATCCCAACTAAAGATGGGATAATATGTCCCAAGGTGGATCTGCTGCTTTCAGCAATGGGGTGTCTGGTCAGTTGGGGCTGGGCAGAGGCGGTGGTCAGTGTGTTCAGAGATGCATCTCTGTGGCATGTAGTGTTGTGACTGGCAGTTGTCTCCAGAGTCTGTGCGGTGTCCTCAGGTGCAGGCTACAGCACGTTGGGGACTGTGGCAGTGGTTGCTGTGTCCCAAGATGGAGGTAAATGGAGGAGCCCCACACTGGTAGATGGGGATCTACATGGGAGTGAGGGCAGGAGTTCTTGTGCATGGGAAGCCACTTGTAGTCCTGCAGAGGAGTGGTAGCCAGGATTTCTGTGCAGGCAGGAGGCCAGGAGTGCTTATGCCCATGGTCTTGCTTGGGTACCCAGAGGTCCTGTGAGAGCAGGTGGCCTGGAGTCCTGCAGTCTGCCTGTGAACTTCTTAAGCCAATTTTAAGAGAAACTCATTTTGGTAAGTTTTCACTGTGCCTAGATAGAAATAATTGACCTTTTGTATTTCTTTACTCTTTTATTTCTATTTGTTTTATATTCTAGTTTTTATTATGCTTGTGCTCTTTCCAGAAGAGAGCACTGTGGTTTAGAGTCCCTTAAAGCATAAGTAGTTACCCAGTACCTTTCTGGATCAGACTGACCACTTTGAATCCTATGAAGGTCAGAGATGATATAGTAGATTTTTTTTTTGCACAATTAACTTAACCTTTATATTTTTTAGATATTCCACATGAAAATTAAGACAATAATTGCTACTTCATTACCTTAGTATAAGAAGTAAAAAATACAAGATTTTCAAAACACTTGAAATTAGTCCAAACAGAGCAATCTCTAACAATATAATAAATTTTATTACTTATTTTATCTCCCTTTTGAATAAAATCTTTGAACAGATAAACAGCATTTAGATTTTTATGCTTCAGGAAATAATGCAAATTTTACCAGAATTGCTTCCTGGTAGGGTTTATTGTCATTCAGTTCCTGAAATATCCTCTTTAATTTCTTTTTCATTCTATTTTGAATATTATTCCTGTTATTTCTTTCATAATACTTGGAAGTTTAAAAATCAAAATTCAACAGTGCTACTTTTTCCTCTGTATTTCTTTTCAAACCAATCACACTAAGTCTTCTTAGTTATAATTGTGTGGTCTTATTATAACTATGTCTACATTATGCTTTTGAGACTAAGCTCTTGAGTATTGTATGCTGACATTTCAATAATTTGTAAGGGGACAAAATAACATGTCATTAACTTTCAGGAAATGTTCACCAGAGCAGTTCTGAAAGCTTTGAACCCCTGAAACTTTGACAATCAACCCGCCCAATCCTATTCATGCTTCCTCTTTGTATTTGCTCTCACTGAGTAAAATGGTCCAAATAGGGAAGGAGAGCACTCAAAAAATAATAACAATAATATTGCAGTGAATTAGATTCCAGGAGGCTGGGGACCAATTCCTGGCTTTGCCACTAATTACCTGTATGAACAAAAGAAAAGAAATTACCATCTCTTGACCCTAATAGCTTCAGCTACTAAATGAGGTGTTTGGCTGAGGTCATGGTTTTCATTTTGTTGAAACACAGAAATGAGGTAGGGTGAATATCAGTATTTCCTTTTAACGTTGACAAGCACCTGTTGACTACCTATAGAAACATAAACCTCTTTAGGACAAAATGTATTTTTGTCATATCAGATACCAGCCCAATATTTATTATTTTTATTAGAAGGCATATAAGGAGGCATACAAGGCAAAAGTAAATGTAAAATTACTAGATCGATTAAGTCAAAGATCTCTTATATTTTTTCTAAAGGTGGAAGAGACTATAATTGCAAACATTCATTCAATTGATGCATTTTATTCATTTTCTTATTTATTCAATGTATAAATTCTGGGTTAATGTCAGGGATAGAATAATGAATAAAGTATGGTTCCCAAATTTGAGATATTCTAGAATCAGTATTGGGTAAATGCATCAGTGTACTGGGAAATAAAAAATCCTTGAGTACCTTCTCTGAACATGAATGTTACTATGTGTTATATAATATACAACTTTATATCCCAGAACTCTCTGTAGCTCTCTAAAATAAGATTATAGTTAATTCTAGCATAAGAATTTCTGAGATTTGTACAAGTAACAATTTGCTTTTTTCTTTATGCTCCGGTTTATGACATCTAAGTTATTTCTTAAGTGTTCTTAGAAATTAGTAAAAATCCTTCAAGTGAGGTGTTTATGTTCTGTGGGAAATAAAATGGGTACTTTACAAGCCTGATTCAAAAAAAATTAAATATGCTTTTAAAACTTGTATACTGTTAAATGTAGCATTTATACATTGTATTATGAACAGCCATTATAGTAACATTGACAATTTCATATTTTAACTTTCCTTTACAAATATTAGAGGCAAATTTCATTATGTCAACATTTGCTTTTAACTAGGCAGAGTATTTGCTTTTAATCCCACTTGCCCACTTTGAATCCTCTAATCCCCACGGACAAACAGGCATGTCACACTTACGTTTTGAGCCATTTCTCATTGTCTGATTAGGGAAATAAAGCACTGTATGATTGCTTTCTTATTTTAAGCATACTTCAAAATCTTTATTTCATTCATTGTAGTAAGTAGAAATTTACCAAACAATGTGGCTTAGACAAACCTTTTAGCAGCAAAGAATGTCTCTAGGGCTTCCCATAAAGGGAGAACAAAGTGCTTCATGGCCCTATTTGAAGCTAGTTAATAAGCCACAAATGCAATAGGCTTCACCACATTTAACTTTAGAAATAAGCGCCAATATCTTCAAATGTGAACCTCGCATTATTGCCTCTGCAATTTCTTTAGAAAGCCAGTGCACCACAACTACTTTCCAGCCTGCAAATTGCTTTTGTTAGTGGGAAACAGCATACAATAAAGCAAGATTTCCCAATGCTTTATTGGCTCTGGATGGAGTAAATGTTGAGACTTCTTTTGTCTTCTCTCAATGACTCCCTCAAACATTCTAAATTATTTCAAAATGATAATCTCCTCAAGTACTGTGGTGTTTTTTGGAAATGGTTGTAATTATTTGAAGCTTTTGTTTCCTTAAAATAGTTTTACTATATTTTTCAAACTACTTTTATTTCTACAGAATTTAAAACTACCTTACAATTATTTCTTTCGTTAGAGTCAATGTTCCTAAATTTTATAATCATATTGTTATAATATGCTGGGAATAAAACTTTATACATAATTTATCATTGAAATTAATTTACAGTAGCAATTTAGTATTTTTTCAGTTGCATTTTGCATTATTTATAAAAATTAAATAGTCTGATGAATATGTCTGGCCTGCAATATATTATTTAATGACAGTAATAAAATTAATTCCTCCAGGATACTTGCATTCTATAAAGTTCAACAACTAGATCTAAAAAAAAATAAACATTTACTTTAATAGCTCCTATTTACATTTGAATATCAGTGCTGTTTTAGAAGTATAAGACAACTATCTTTACATCTTTAAATAAAACTTTATAAAAATATTTGAAGTCATTTACCTTATAATAATTTTAATTTTGAATTTTCTTTAGAACCTATCTGAAGTACTGCTAACACCATTTTATTTTACACATAAAAAAGTTAAAATTAATGTTGCTGCACTGAATAAATTTTGGTAAACTAATTTGTTAAAAGCATATGGAATGCACAAATTTAAGATATTATTCCAGTTACCTTGCTTTGGTAGCCTAAAATGTCAACCACAAGGAAAGCTTAATTAAATGGTGTTGGTTATTTCTAGTACCCATGGTATTTGAATACTATCAACATTGAGCTTTATCAACCACTTAGAAGAATTACCTTTGTAAAACATTAGGCCTAACACTAAAGATTAAAGTGTCCATGCTACTGGAAGATTTTTGAATTGAGATAAAACACACACACACACACACACACACACACACACACACACACATAGAAATCAAAGACACAAACAGATCTGAGGTTCAGTAAGTAAGAAAGGACTTGTAAGTGGGTAGATGCAAATGTTTCTCACACAGATATCTGGTCAAATGCCAAGTCATTTTGAGAAATGTTGCTACACTATTAACACATGAAGGTGTCTGTGTTACTTTTCATCCTGTGCATCCTGATTTTCATTTGAGCATAATTAATTATAT
The DNA here is from genome assembly GCF_052094955.1 of Ictidomys tridecemlineatus. Taxonomy (NCBI): domain Eukaryota; kingdom Metazoa; phylum Chordata; class Mammalia; order Rodentia; family Sciuridae; genus Ictidomys; species Ictidomys tridecemlineatus. Next base: position 127,289,716 of record NC_135482.1, read on the forward strand.
AGTTTAAATCTTTGTTGTCAAGTAAATTGCACACAAAGGTCCAGTATTATGGTTTGGATGTGAGGTGTCCCCTAAAAGCTCACATGTGAGACAATACAAGAAGGTTCAGAGGAGAAATATGGTGTTGTAAAAGTCTTGACCCATCAAGTGAATTAATCCCCTGATAGGAATTAACTGAGTCATAACTGAAGTGATATTGTGTGGCTGGAGGAGGAAGAAATTGGGCATGGTTTTAGAGAATATATTTGCATCTGGCAAGTGGAGACCTCTTTCTCTGCTTTCTGGTCATCACATGATCTGCTTCCAGGTACCACACTTTTCTGCCATGAATGTTGAGCCTCACTTTTTGAGCCCTGAGGAATGGAGCTCTGTGGATCAAGTCTTTTGAAACTGTGAGCCCCCAAATAAACTTTTCCTCCTAAAATTGTTCTGCTCAGATCTCATAGTTACAGCAGTGAAAAAGTTGAATTCTGAATAATGTGCTATAGACCACATTTTTTTCTAAAATATCTATTAAAGAGAATGTCAATGGGATAACTGTATAATTGTCTAAATATAATTTGAGGGTTTCAGGCTTCAAATCAGGTTTCAGATTCAAGGACATGCAGAAGTATAAAAAAGAATCAATTTCTTATTTTGACAACTCCAAAGCATTAATGATATGAACACATTGAAATCAAATCATGCTAGTGATGCCCTGAAGATCCTAAAAATCCATATACCACCTTACATATACAGGGAACCCAGAAGACTTCCAAAATCCATACAAATGCCTGAGATTTATGTATGAACTAAAAAATCAAACATTGATTGGATTTCAAAAAGATGAGAAGAGATTGATTTAAATGTCTAGGACATTTTCTCTAGGTCCCAAAGGAAGAAGATGTCTTTTCCTGAGACATGGTATAAATTTTGAAAAACTATCACCCTTTTTATTCATATAGGTGCATCTACCGATCTATTCTAATGAATTATGTGGATAAGGAATGACCAATATACAAATTGGCAGAGTATAAATGTGTGTAAAGTATTTATTAAGTTTAACTAATACGTAGTATTATTCAGCAAATATTTTTGAGAGGATACCATCCAACTAGAAAAGCATAAATACACATTAATGAGCAAAACATTGGGTGGTGCCCCAGAACTCATATTGTAGCATTAAATTAGCTTCATATCTACCTATAATGATAAGAGATCACAGAAATTTAGATTATCAATAAAAAAATAACCTGGGTCTAAAATATAAATCATAAAAAATACAAAATTGAAACAATCATATATCCTATATTCATCTTCAACTCTTTGAATACTATAGACTATCAGAATAAATTTTAAACAAATACACATATACAAAATCAAAGATCACTCCATATTAGTGGTAACTGCCAATTCCAGGTGACCTGCTTCCTCATATGTTGAAGTATAATATTAGAGAAGCATACCAAGGCAGGCATATAAAGCAGATTTTATTAAAATTTAGACTTCTCCCAGGAGGGAAAAGGGCGACATAGCTGTATCCTGGAATCCCAAGAAGTGAGAGCATTCTGCCTTTTTATATGTCTTAGGCTTCCTTTGTTCTCCTGCTCTCTTCCCTTTATTTCACTCCTTCCTGCAAAGGAGACTAGGCCCAGGAGATGCTCCAGTGGGATGGTCAAATGGAGAGAAGCAGATAGGCTGGAGGGGCTAAGGTATGTGACACAGGCAGGAAGGGGAGCTGAGGGTGCATTAATTAACAACTTTTATAATCCCTATAGGGAAGGACAATCCCTGGGACAGGTTACCTTAGCAACAGGTTGGAGCAGGAACAGGTTATTTTGATAAAGGTGGAGGAAGGGCTCTGTAGGCATTAGCAATTGAATCCCTCAGGGGCCCCCAACTTCTCTGACCCAAATTTGCCTCCATTCTCTGCATTCTACCCTTGCATATCTGTACAGACTGCCTGTCTTTAATTCTGGCTTCATTAGTATAAAAGTATTTCATCACTTGTAATTGTCAAAGATTATAGGCTTTTGATAAAGGATATCTGGTGAAATAGAGATGATATAAGAGAATTCTTCTCCCAGGTAATATTCAAAGTGACTTTTATTGTTATGAATTCACAAATTTGTAGTCTTACCCTAACATTATAGTCTTAAGGACCTGAATGTGTTAATATACTAAAAATGAGTATATTACTTCTATTTGACCTAGCATCAGCAATCTCAAAACAAATTGGTCCATATGAAACAGACATCCTCTGAAAATAAGGCTCCTTCCTAATAATTTGTTTTTCTGCAGGATTTGAAATATCCTTTTTGAAATTAAAACTCCAAATTGTTTTAAATTTTAAACTTTCTCCTACCAAAGATAAAAAACTTCCACTGAGGACAGACACCAAGGAAGTTGAGACTGACAGATTCCTTAGTAAACTAAATCTACTTGTGTGTATTTCCTGCCATTTGTTCCACTTTGTCTTACAAATCTCTTCTCATCCTTGAGTTCTCAGAAGATGGTAATTATTTGAGATGACCAAAAAAAAAAAAAAGAAAAAGAAAACACACACACACACACACACACACATACAAACAAAACTCCTTTTGTCTTCTCTGTAAGATGGTTTCCAACGAACCTATTTTCCTGCCAAATTGATTCTTGAATATTTGTAGAGCAGTGAAGTCTTGACTTCTTGCCCCCATATAGCAACATATAAACCAGAATTCAAGGTTAATTATTTACAATTAACAATATTGAATATATGGTATACAGGATAACCTCAACTAATTTATTTTTCCCTTCAAATTAGAATTTATCACAGGATTCTGTATCCTTAATAAAGATATACTTAATACCAGACCCAATATCATTTTTAGTCATTTAACCTCCCTGAAGGGGTATTTACATGTAGTATAATATGCAATGCTTCTTTTGTCATTTCACACTAAATAATCTTTGAATAAGTGCTTCTCGTATTGCACATTATTCCTTGAATTACATGTAATAACTTGGTAAAACTCTAGACAGAAAGCCATTTTTTGTTATTTGAGAGATTTGGAACATATTGTAATGAGTCTTAAAACCTTTAGTTTTCCGGAGGAGGGAGCTATCATTTCTAAGTTTTATAAGTTTTCGGTTGTCAGCCTTCCCTTCCCCCTCCTCCTTCCAAGGATGCTGTGGTCGGGGACTTTCCACCTGGCTGAGGAGACCCAAAATGGCCAATCAGAAGTTGACATGGCAATGGATCCCAAGGACCACTGGCTGAAGCAATTATCCTGTCAACTCACCTCAGCCAGGACCAACCTGTTAGAGATGCCTCTAAACTGGCTGAGCCAACCAGCTCTCAGTAGGGACAATTTAGATGGCCTAGGCCCTCCTATCTCTAGCTTCCCTTATAAGCATTTTTCTTGCCTTTCCGCCCAAGACTTCCCCTGCCCTCACCCTTTCTTAGACCAATGAAACTCGTGTGGGAGAGCCCCCCAATAAATCTTTTCTTAGTGCCTTATTCTTGTTCCGTGGTTCCTGATCTCAGACACCTTTTCTGCTTTACAATAAGAATAATTAAAATTTTAACAAAATGAGTTTCATATGATTTTTTAGAAAAAAAAAATTTATAATTTATTTGTTTTACTCACATTAAAACAAACCATTTGTAATCTCTGAACATATAGAATGTATAAAAATCTGTCCTAGACATTTGTATCTTATGCTTTGAATCTACACTTTAAAATAAACTCACTTCTTACTCTACCTCTATTGTAAATGAAGTATTTGTTAGATAAACTAAAGATCTTGAGATGGAAAGATTGTCTCCTGGATTGTCTAGGTGAGTCCATTATAAACCCCAAATTCTAAATAAGAACGAAGCAGAAGAATCAGTGTCAGAGAAATGGAAGATGTCCTAGTTATGTGACTGCTGGCTTTGAAGATGGAAAAAGAGGCCAGCAGCCAAGAAATACAGATAGTAAGAGATGTCACAAAATATGAGAAAGACTCTTATGTTTCCTATCAAAGGAACTCCATTCCAGATTTACTCCATTTAAGACCTTTGCCTCCAGGACTAAAAGATAAATTTGGAAAAAAAAATCTATCTATCTATCTATCTATCTATCTATATATATATATAGAGAGAGAGAGAGAGAATGAGAGAGAGAGAAATATAAATAAATTTATATTATAGAAAATCACTACATGTTTTAAGTTTTTCATAGGCACAAGAGATAACTACATATAGTTATGAATTAGGTAACCAATTAGGTAACTAATTCATAATGACAATAAATCCTTGTAAGTGAATACATACATTTAGTACTCAATTTATTTGGTAGACAACAGATATAAATAGATGTTTCTCAAAAGAAGACATAAAATTAGTCAACAGGAATATGGAAAAATGCTCAACATAACTAATCATTAGAGAAATGTAAACCAAAACTACAATGAAGTATCACCTCACTTTCATAAGAATGACTGTTATCAAAAAGACAAAAGATAACAAGTGCTGGCCAGGATGTAGAGAAAAGAAACTCTTTTGCACTGTCAGAGAAAATGTAAGTTAGTACAATCATTATGAAAAACATTATGGAGGTTCCTCGAACGTTAATAATATATCTAATATATGATTAGACAGCAAAGTCACTATTGGATATGTGTCCAAAGGAAATAAAGTCACTCTGAGGAAGAGGAATCTGCAGTCCTGCATTCATTATGACATCATTCATAACAGTCAAGATGGTACACCATGGAATACCATCTCACCACAAAAAAATGAAACCTTGTCATTTGCTACAGCAACAATGGAATTGGAGATCATTAGATCAAGTGAAATGTTACAGAAAGACAAGACTACATGATTTTACTCATATGTGGAACATAAAAAAGTTGATCTCAGAGAAATTGAGAGTAAAATGGTGGTTACCAGAAGCTGGGAACAGTCCAGCACAGGAATGGACAGGGAGAAGTTTACCAATGGATACTAAATTATAATTAGAAGTAAAAAGTTCTGATGTGCTATTGCACACGAGGGTGATGAGAGAAAATGATAATGTACAATATATGTTTCACAAAGATAAAAGAAAGTATATGAGCATTTTCATCATAAATAAATTATGAATATTTGAGGAGATATTTTTGTTTAACTTGACCTAAATGGTATGCCATATATACACGTATCCAAGTATCATATAGCACCTAATAAATGTGTTCAATTTTTATGTTTTTATGTAAAAGTAAAATATTAATTTAAATTTAAAAATAAATTTTGGTTGTTGCACCTTTAAAAATAAAAAATATAGAAATGTTATATCTATGTACAAAATTAACGTAAGTCAGAAACATCTTGAGCAATATTATATAAAAATATTCTTTTAATCTATGCTTAACAATTATATATTGAATAATATTTAATTGTGATAAGGTATTGTTTTGAATTCTAGCCCCCTTAAATCTAGTTATGTGAACCTAGATTATTTACCACCTGTATGCCAAAGAGTCCTTTTATATACAATGGGCAAAATTGCACTCTGTACTTCATAAGCAATCATCAGTTGTTACTCATATGTTTATTAACATTGCTGGTTATCACATTTTACTATATATCTTGTAAGTTAAAGCCATATTCATAGACTATAACTTATGTAAATTGTGACAAATTTACATAACACTATTCAGTCTACTAAACTGCAAATTTTTTAATTCTATTAATAAAATAGACTAGTTACTTTATGGCACCAGTATAGTCATCTTATTAATATGAGAGCTACTTGATTACATCACATTAATAATGTGAAATTGATTGTACAAAATTAAAATCAAGAAATAGAAAATGTAATATGTATTGTAAATAAATTATTTTTCACAATATACATACTGCAATATGTCAGGTATGAATTAACAACAAAATTTAAACTTCTATTTAATGGTGTCTGAAAATACAATCCTCTTCATCTCCCAGCTTAATAGAAATCAGATACAGAGATGGAGTTAGACTATAAACTGGAAATTCAGAAACCTAAAATAGACTAATAAATTTCTCTTTAACACATGCTACCATTGAAGTAGTCGATAATATTTTTTGTAGAAAATTGCTAAGTCTTTCCTTGAATATGGCCTAAAAAGTAATTTCATCTGAAATTATTGTGTTTTAGCTGACACTAGGCACCTGCCTTAGTAAGTTTTATTAAATTCTTATGTACTATGGAATTGTACTTCAGGATAATTGACAAACTATATGTGTGATTGGTGATTAAAATTACCTTTAAAGACAGCGTTTTATATCGATAACAATTTTCTCACTATCCAAAGAGGAAGTGTACCATCAGGAAAGCTATAATCTACTCTTATATGTTCCTTTACAAAGATTCTCAGAATTTTTAACAAGATAACCATGGTGAATTCAATTAATATATACACAGAGAACTTGTTCAGTTAAAATTTTTATTAAAATTGCTATCATCATCATTATCATTATCAGTATTCTTTTACTTTTCTCTAAACAGTAAACAGCATTTCTGTTCCCTTGTATTTTTTAGTCCATTTAACCAGGACATAAAACTAATCAAATAAATCTTGGATGTGAAGTTTTAAAGTAATCCCATGAATTAATTAAGAATTAATGAATAAACCATCAGATATTATAAGCTGATGGCTAAACATATGACATTTATGTTGAAATCTAAATAAAAAACTCTTCATCTGAATTTTAGACAGATTATATGTCCTTTTATAAGTCTTGGCACAGTTGCTAGCAACTAGAAGACTGCAGATCTCTTCTGGTCTCTTTATTTCTGTTTTCCATCTTTCTTTCTGTGTATAAATGTGCATATGTACAGATATATAGAATATACAGCATAAATATATACATGTGAATTTATATACACACATTTATAAATAAATATTTATATTTGTACTTATTCATGTATATTTAATGTATGTCTATACGGCTGAAAAAAATGAATGAATGTACTGTAACTATCTTCAGCCTTTACCTTTAAGATTGGAAATGGCACTTTTCTTCCTTATCAGCAATTTTCTTCAGCCTCTGTCTATAAACACAATGTAAATGAAACAAGCATAAAGAATAATACTGTCAACATTATATTAATTGAAATATGATATGCCCAGAACAGAAAGACGCATGATGCGTGTTCTCATTCATATGAGGAAACTAAAAAAGTTGATCACATAGAAGGAGGATATAGACAGTGATACTAGAGGGTAGGAAGGGTAAGTGTTGAGGGGGCGATCGGGAGAGGCTGGTTATTAATAGGCACAAAATTTTACAGTTAGATAGGAAAAATAAACCTTACTCCTCAACATCATAGAGGGGTGACTATAATTTATCCTTAGTTACAACATAGCTAGAAGAAAAGATTTTTTAGTATTCTCACCAGAAATAAGTGATAAGTTTGAGATTATTGAAATCAATATATATTATATTTAAGTCTCAAAATATCACACTATATAATAAATATTTACAATTATTATGATATCATTAAAAATAAAATTAAGAGTAAGAATAATAATATCCAAAGTAACTGCTTTAAAAAGAAAAACAAAGTGAGACAAAAATTACAACACTCCCTCTGTTTTCATGATTTTTTTTTTTTTTTTGAGGCAGCCTTCTGATTGTGCTAAGAGGCCATGGTGCAGCAATATCTGGTAATAAAACAAAATGCAGCTAAGATGAGTGGAAATCAGCTTAGCAGGATTGGTAGAGAGATTTGGGGAGAAAAAACTAAAAATTATGAAGAAAAATGCACTGAATTCTCTCATTGTCAGAGAAGGGAGTTAAAGATATTGAAAGGGTCAAAAGCAAAATGTACTGTGTTGGAAAAATATAGTAGCTATTGCTGTGAACTAATGGTTTTTAATATGTAGCTAAATGCATAAATAAATATGGGTTCTTGGGTGTACACATGCATATGTGTCTCTGGGTATGCATACGTATCTACAACATCTCCTTTATATGTCCACCAAAAAAGCCTGAGAGCAATGACACAGTTCTGGCAATGAGCAAACCTGGTGCTTATCTCTTGCATTTTTTATCTTTTTTTTTTTTTAACTGTAAGGAATGCAGATATTTAGCAGAAATGGCTCATCTAAGCTTGAAAAATACAAAGTTTGAAATAAGCCAGAACTACTTTGCTGTCAGAAAATAATCAAACTTTCCAAGAATGAGAGAGACATGAAAGAACACTGTTTTTTAAAATTATATGACAATAAAACAAACAAGCAAATAACAACAACACCAAAAAAAGAAGAAATTATGGAATTAGGAAATCATAATGTGTTATTACTCCTAACAATACCTGATATAGATAAGTATCGATGGATGGTAAAAGTAACTGCAGAAAATGTAAAGGAAATTTTACATGTTCATAAAGTATTTCTCCACAAAATATTTATAATTTAAAAATAAAAGAGTGAATGAACAGTAAGGATCCCTGGTAGGTATCACCATAATTTAGTAATAAAAGTTAATATTACCTATAATAAGACACATGATCAGGCATCAACTGACTAATGTAATATAATTCATATTGCTGACGATCCCTATCAAAAATCTAAACACAGTACAATTATGATGAAATATCAATCAAATTTAAAAAAAAAAACAAAAAAAACAAGTTCCTATAGTCCCCTAACACATACACACAAAAAAATTAAGGTTATGAAAGAAAAGAAAATATTAAAAAACTGTGTCAGATTGAAAGTGATTGAAGAGATTGGAAAAGTAAATGAGACATACACTTTTATCCTGTATCCTTTTGCGATGAAGGACAAGATTGAAATGACTGCTGAAATTTATATGGTGTCTGTATGTTGTCACAGTATTGTGTCGATGTTAATATCCTGATTGTTAATATTGTACACCTTCATACAAGACAAGCCCTTAATCATAAACAATAGCCACTAACTTATCCAGACTAATGAAGCATCATGTCTGAAAATTATTTTAAATGAGAAAGAAATATGCACAAATAGCTAGATGAAAGATATACAAAGATATAGGAATAGCAACAATTATCATTTTTATCTCTTTCCCCTTATATAAATACTGACTAATAATGGTATTTCATCCAGGTACAAAAGATGACAAGCTTTCATGGCCAATTCTGTAAAATACAGATATGAATCTAGGTATGGTGGCACAGGCCTGTAATCCCAGAGACTCAGGAAGTTGAGATTAGAGGATCACAATTTTGAGGTCAGCCTGGGCAACATCGCAAGATTCCCTCTCAAAATAAATAAATAAAACAAAGATGTGAACATTATCTCTTCATGTACTTTGTGAAAAAAGAGTCTACTCCACTCTTACAAATATCACTTAGAAAGCTGATAAACATTCATATATTAATAAAAGAGCATATTTTATCTCTTCCATTGCCTTCTATCTGCTTTTTTTGTTCATAAACACAAAGGTTTATCAATCACATATAACAAGTGTAAGGACACTATTTTGCATGTGAATGCCTCAAATCCACCAGAGGTTTACCACATGCTATCTATTTACAACAGATCCTAAAGATTTGCATATTTACTAACACTGAATAGAGAATATTTTATACTAATCAACATAATTAGAAAAAAAGTTCAATAAATAAACACTGTCACATTCATAATAAAAATTAGTAATTGGACTATATAAATCAGAATGCAACACACTGTCTTAAACCACACTTAGTGACTTAATTCAGTCATTGGGAACAGTTTTCTCTTTATTAATCTTATCAATCAGAAATAATTTCTCACATACGAAAATATATTAAAAAAGTTAATACATACCTAACCAATCATCATTTATGGGGGTAAAGTTAAAAAAAATTATAAGTTATTTTTAGAAAAAGAAAAAGGAGAAAAGTATTTTATATGATAGAATATCTGGAGTAATTGCTCAGGTACCTAAATCTGTTATATTCTACATGTTACCATGATAGCACTTAAGCCTTTGTTGGTTTTGTTTTAAACTTTTGCTACATTTACCTTTGCACCCTCACTAACTTTTATTTAAGAAAGTCATGTACCTTATATCTCTTGAGCTTTTCCTTGCAGGAGTGACACTCATCCAATTTTTTGGCATAGTATTACAAATAAAAATTTAAATGTTGATATTTATCACACTTGGACCCAGCTTTCCCACTCCTTGGTTTATTCCCAAAGGACTAAAAACAGCATACTACGGAGACACAACACATCAATGTTTATAGCAACACAATTCACAATACAAAAATATAAAAGATATTAATGGAACCACCTAGATACCTTTCAGTAGATGAATAGATAAAGAAACTGTGGTATATATACACAATAGAATATTACTCAGCATTAAAAGACAATAAAATTATGGCATTTGCAAGTAAATGGCTGGAGTTGGAGAATATAATGCTGAGTAAGCCAATCCCCCAAAACAAAATGCCTAATGTTTTCTCTGATATAAGGAGGCTGATTCATAATAGGGATGGGGAAGGGAGAGAATGGGAGAAATAGACAAACTCTAGAAAAAGCAAAGGAGAGGCAGGGTAAGGGAGGGGGCATAGGGATAGGAAAGGTAGTTGAATGAGATAGACATCATTACCCTAAGTACATGTATGTCTTCATGAATGGTGTGACTCTACATTGTATACAACCAGAGACACAAAAAATTGTGCTCTATTTGTGTAATATGAATTGAATTGCATTCTGCTGTCACATATAACAAATTGGAATTAGTAAAATAAAATAAAAAAAGAAAACCTCTCTGAACTTTAATTAGTACTGGACTTGAATTTCTAAAAGAAATGTGACTTTCTGTATCTTAAAAAATATTGGGGAGATAATTATAATATATTTAAAGAGTCATAAAACTATGTAGCTGAAAGCATATTAATATTGATATCCTAAATATATAAAGTGAAGAAACAGATTCACAAAATTTAAATAAATAAAATTAATATCCTATAGTTTACTACCTCATAATTTGGAGGTAGTAAACTACACACACACACACACACACACACATATGTATATACACACATACACACACACACACAAATATATATATATGACTACTCTCTAATTTCATTTAAAGGTTACACAGAAAAGTAAACTTTTGCTTCTCGATTCTTGATGGATAACATTATAATAAGATGTTATAAAAAGTAACATTTACTTTTGCTACATTTACCTTTGAACTCTCACTAACTTTTATTTAAGAAAGTCATGTACCTTATATCTCTTGAGCTTATCCTTGCAAGAGTGACACTTTCTACTTTTACTATTCAAAAACCTATCAGAATTATTTTGCAATTTAAGGGATATATACATGCATGAGATGACTAAAACTCAAAAAGTTATAAAGGACTCTAACAAAGAGAATGGTTTTACATTAGGTTTAGCTAGAAGGGAAAACCAACACTGTTACCATAAATGTATTTGATGACTTACACACAAAATATTTTGTTTAACTCTTTATTATCTCACTTCCCTTGATGATTAAAACAATTATAATTATTTAGAAATTGTGTATCTAAGAAAAATATCAACCGATAAAGAGAAAAAGTAAGCTAAGATATTCTGAGAGAAAAGCATTTTAGACTTCTTTTTAAATTATTTTTGGATGCTTTATTTTTTAATGTTTCATTACTGCATTATAGTTATTCATAATAGTGAGGTTCATTTTGATAGGACCATACATGCATGGAATATAATTTGCTCCAGTTCAGTCCCTAGTACTTCTTTTTACCCTCCCATTCTCTACTGGTTTTCCTTCTATTTATTTATTGTTTTTTTGAATTGGTGCTTTATAGATATACATAAAGGGAGCATTCACTGTGGTATGTTTTTATTTGTATAGCTTAATTCTGTCATTTATATTCCACTATTCCTTTCTTTTTTCCATTCCTCTTCCATCCCCGTCTCTCTCATTCCTTTCCTCCACCTCACTGATCTCCCCTCAATTTTAACGGGATACCTTCCCCCTTTATTTTGCTCTATCTTCTGCACCTGGCAGTAAACATTTGACACTTGACATTATGAATCTGTCTTTTTCACTTAAGATGATGTTTTCCAGTTTCATCCATTTACCATCAAACGAGGTAATGTCATTCTTCTTTAAGGCTGAATAAAACTCCATGGTGTTTTCTTTATCCATTCATCTATAAATAGGCACCTGGGCTGGTTCCATAAGAGTGTTATTGTGAATTGCCCTGACATAAACACTAATGTGCTTGAATCACTAGAGTCTGCTGATTTTTATTTGTTTTGATAAATATCAAGAAGTGAAATAGGTTGGTCATACCTCATAATAGAAATTCATAAATACTGAAGCCCTTAGTTTCAGTGCATAATAATGAACTATTATCTTACCTCACCTGATAATGATTACCATCTTGTAAGAAGTCACCTTTAGGTTGAAGTCAAGGTACTCTGTGGCCTGCCAAGCACAAAGTGTAAAGAAAGCTGGATTTCCAATGGCACTTTTTGAGTTATTGAATTACTTTCCCTGAAGACATTTTACTCCTTGCATCTTTCAGGAGCAGATTTATAAGTAGCATTAAAAAGCCACAAAACAAAAACCTAGAGTACAGATTTATTATAAAATAATTAAAGAAAAAACTTGAAAATAAAATTCTTTATGAAAATTATAGTTAGTGTGGAACATATGTATTCTTATATGGATCCACAATTTATTGCAAATATTCATTCTATTGTAATGAACAATACAGAGATGCTGAAATTATCCCAATAATTAAAATATGTATGTAAGTGTATACACATATATACAGTTACATATACATATATACATATACATCTATTTATATATATAATTTTGAATAAAATGTAGATAAGACAATTATACTAAATATTTGAATATGAATACATATTTAAAGACTACAGCTTAGGCCTTCTAGCCAGTTGAGTTTCATATTCTAAAATACACTGCCATTTCCATCACAGGATATGACAAGATTTTTCTTAATAAACTACATGACTATATTTCTGAAATCTGTATTATGACCTGGGGAAGCTCATAGAATAAAATGTCTCAGTAATATGCATGGAAAGAAATGTTTTATAAAATACTCAAATGTAATGAAATAAATTTGAATGCATTTCTATAAAAGTGAAAAACTGTCTTACAGGTGTCCTACTCAAAAATTCCAAAGTAATTTCAAATATAATAAAAAAATTTGAGGAAAGGAACAAAAAGCAAAAGAAAACCTGAAAAGTGAATGATTTAGGGTTAATATACAGAAAAATTTATGAGACACATGTTGTTATCATTATTGATAATTTAGCATATATCAGTTAGTCCATGCGACTCTGGCAAAAATATTGAAAGCTTTAAATGTCTCAAGTGTCATAATGACTGAAAAGGAAACAAGTAACTCATTTTATTTTCTTCAGTTTTCAAAAGTTGAAACTCAGAAGCTAAATGGAGAAGCCATATGTCCATGTACATTAACAGGAACAAAATGACCCTATCCCATAAAGCAAGACCATCAAATTCAGGCTTTCAAAGAATAAAATTATTCACTTTGTGAATGACATTTTTTATACTTTGAATTGAAACATCAGATTACATATTTCAGTGCATTCTTCTTTGGGATATAAGCATTTTTTAGTTTACATATTTCCTTTTTAACAATACGTTTGCTCATCTTACAAATTTCGATGTGGTATATTATTGTTGTTATTCAGCTTTAAGAACTTTGTAATTTTCCTGTGAAACTCATTTTAATGAACTAGTCATTCAAACTATGTTAATCTCCAAATCTTTGCATTATTTCTAGATATTGTTGTGGATTTTTTGGGGGGGTTACTGAGGATTGAACCCCAAGGTACTCTACCACTGAACTATATTCACAACCTTTATTTTGAGACACAGTATCATGAAGTAAGTTGCTGATGCTGGTCTCCAACACTGGAACACCCTGCCTCAGCCTCTGGAACCCAGCTTTTGTGGGTTTTAAATTATACCGTGTTCCCAAAATATTTTTTTTTAATTTAAATTCTTCTATGTGCATTAAGACATATGACATCTACATATGTACCTAGTGGGAAGAATTCAGGGAATTTATGGACTTTTAAAAATGTATATTTGTTTTGCAGACTGTGCTACAAGAGTCAAATAAGTCAACAAGACAGAAACTGTTGATGATGACTCTGTATCATTATTGATTCTCTGTTTATATGCTGCATTACTGCCAATAAAAAAAATGAAATTTACAACTGGGAAGTAATCTAATTTTCTTTGCAGTGCTTTCAGTTTTTCTTCAGGTTTTGAAATTCTATTATTTGATTTTCCTTATAAATTTGGAATTATTGATTTTTTTACATATTTGGGATTGCTAATTTGGTTTTCATTTATTGCTACTTTAAATATAATAAAATATCTCTTTTCATGTCATAAAGCTTTTTGATGGCTGTCCACTTAATCTAATATGAACACAATCAGCAAATGGAATGGCATCATGTATCTATCTATCTATCTATCTATCTATCTATCTATCTATCTATCTATCTATCCATGGTATCAGGGATTGAACCCAAAGGCACTTTAACTTCTGGGCCACATTCTCAACCATTTTGTTCCATTTTTTAAATTTTTATTTTTGAGACAGGCTCTCTCTAAATTGTTCAGGGCCTCACTAACTTGCTGACTCTGGCTTTGAACTTGTGATCTTTGTGCTTCAGCCTTGTGAGCCACTGGAGTTAAAGGCATTCCTCACTGTACTTAGCTCATTTATATATTTATGCCTTCTTTCTTAATCAATTTTACATGCTGTAGGAAAAATATTATTTTATCACTCTCTCTTAATTTAGTGGCAATCTCTTGCCTTCATTTGAAGTACTTAGTCTTTTCATTTAATGTGTTTGCTGATATGGTGGTATATATGTCTATAATTTTATTTTTGGTTTGTTTGTCCTATAAGTTTATTTTTCTCTGTTTCACTTCCCTGATTTTTTTTTTAAAATCAACTGAGTGATTTTTAGAACTTAATTTTTTTTAAATATCTATACCTGTTTTTATTATTTTCCTCTAAGGATCACACTATAAATCTTTACATTTTGAGGCTCCATTAAGAGAGAGTATTGTTCCACAACACAAAAAGTGTAGAAAACTTACAAAATTATATATCCACTTTTTCATGTGTATGTTACATTCTTTTATAATCCTGATAAAATAAAATTATGATTTGCTTTCCAAACTTTGATGTTATCAAATATTTTGCATACATATATTTTGCATATGATTACTGTGGAATTTATATTTTTATTGTAGATTTGGGCAGTATGACAGTGAGGTCCCTTTTTTTTTAGTCATGCTTGTGGTTTGCTGAGATTCTTGAATCAATGGAGTCATCAAATGTGAGGAAGTTCCTGAAATTATTTATTTAAATCATCACTTTTCGGACCCATTCTCTCTTTAAATTCTTGTACTCTAATTGCATATAGGCTAAACATTCTTCTCATTATATTCTTTATTAGTCTTCTAAACAGAATAGTGCAGACTGGATGGTGTAAGCAACAGAGATTTATTCTGTGACAGTTCTGAAGCCTGAAAATCCAAGACTCAGGGGACAGAAGAATTGCTTTCTGGTAAGGCCATTTATCCTCTCTGGGCCATGTGTGGCCTTTCCTCTATGTGTGTGTGAAGAGAGGAAAGGAGAAAGGTCTTCTCCTTTTTATAAAGTCAAAACTCCTGTCAGTTTAGAACCCAACTATTATGAACCCATTTATCCTTATTTTCCTCTTTAAAGAGAAATTTGTATTTTGTCCTCTGGAGTTCTTTCCTTTCAGGACTTTCCCTGTAAATTTGCAGTGACTGTGGTAGGGCAAACTATGTCCAATATTTCATTAGTATTTAAACTTGTGACTTCTATGGAGTTTTATCTGTCTTAACAGAAAAGACTGAGATAAAATCTCAACAGTGAGGAAATGATATTCTTCCCTTTGCTAATAACAAAGTGTTTTGGTCATTTTTAACAGCTTTGAGTAACTATTTTTACAACTTTATAGGGTAAAATTAGGGTAATTAAATATATATATTTAATATGTAATTATCAAATCATGATTTTTTATCAGAATATATAGGCTTTATCCATGGAATGAATGGTCTGATGGCTTCTGTGATACCATGGCCAGAACCTCTGGTGCTTCAGCACTTTCATAAAATGGAAAAAATACAGTGCTATATTATTATCTATCAACTATTTTTCATTAAGAAGTTTATATCAGATGGGCACAGTGGTGCTCACCTGTAATCCCAGTGGCTTGAGAGGTGAAGACAGAAAGATGGAGAGTTCAAAGCCAGCCTCAGTAACTTAGCAAGGACCTCAGCAACTCACAGAAGCCCTGTCTCAGAATAAAATATTAAAAAAGGGCTGTGGCTTAGTGGTTAAGTGCACCTGCGTTCACTCCCTGGTACAAAAACAAAACAAAACAAAAAAATTACACCAAGTACTCTAAACATGTAACAATCTCTGGAATATAATTATAATTGAACTAAGGTAATCACAAAATACAAAGTAGCAGCCTGATTTCATTTAGTTCAAAAATAAAATGTTTTCAGAAGACAGAAAAAACATACAATATCATTTACATTATCTTTTATATTTAATATTTAAATCCTACATGACTATATAATTTTGAGAAAATTTAAATCCAAATCAAGAGCAAAAGCAAAATTGCAAAAATGCAAATAGAATGAAAATAAAATATTATTAAGAGCTTAGGAAGTCCTTTAGTTATTTTACTGTTCCAGAATAGAAAGACATGGCAATCTCTAAATCAGTAGTGTGAAAATATAAAAGAAAAGAGCACTAGAGAACCAATTCAATAAAATTCTCCCCAAAAAATCTTAAATTGGAGCAGCTGGGAAGCAGGCAACTGACAAAAATGACTATGAGGTATTACGCATTATTTGTGCTTACATCAAAATCAGAATCTATACTACAAAAGCCAAAATTGTAATAAAGCAATAAAGCAGATCACGGCACCCATGTTAGTAAAAACCACTGTATTTTTGTGTTGGCTTACTAGGCTGAGCTGATGCCAGAATTGTACATGAATGTTCCTTAGAGATTCAGTTCTGCATCTTACAGAATGACAATTGCATAGTACAAAAATGGGAAAAACTCACATAATCATTTTTTTTCAAATGAAGAAAACTATACACTCTTCAACATAAAGTTAAAATATACTATATGTATCTTTAAAAATAGATGCACATCTCATGCTTGGTATGTAATCAAAAACCTGGATAAAGTGTTGACTGTCATGATATGACCTATGAATCAAGGCACATAGTATTTCTCACTTTCAGTTTTCAGTATGCAAATGTATATAACAAAATTTTGTGATAATAAAATTTTTCATATTTTTCCATTTCCAAAAAAAGAATCCAAAATGAGAGCAATATGCAAAGAAAGACAATCACAGTAGAGTAAAAAGAGAGAGGGAGAAAGGGAGAGTTGGTAGGGGAGTGGAGGGAGAGAGAGGAGCTTCGTGTACAATTAGATTCCTTACCAGGAGCCACAACTGTCCTGGAGATAGTTATGAAATTGGTGGGAGCCTCAATTGCATATGTTTTTTAATAGCCTATCAGAGGAAAAAACACTCCACAGACTTACTTTTCATGTTGGCGTTGCTTTTCTGCATGCAACTCATCAGGGGTCAGCAAAGGAAATTTTACTGCTTTCCTGATGGAGAATGCAATCTATTCCGAAGCTATAATTCTCCCAAATGGTAAGGAGTGAATCAGTCACTTTATCTTTAATTGTAGTAGTGTATGTATATTTATATGTCTATTGAAAATGAAATATTTTAGCAGTGCCAAGTACTTTCTGAAAGTGCCATTCAGACATATGGTACCATATGTTTATACCTATTGCCGACCATCTGTTGTCTAGGCTCAATTGCACATTTATTTTACTTTTAATTCACAAAGAAAATGGAAAATAGAACTGGCCCATGTACCATAATTTGGCTGAGCTTTAAGCAGGTGCAAATTCAATAAGAAAACATATTTGGAACTATAAAAACCTCACTTAGTCTGTCCCCGTGTGGGTATATATTCTTTCCAAACCAATGCAAATGTTTCAGCCCTTTATGCGTAGGTCTTTGCACTGTATGATGGGGTCTGGTGGATAAAACAGATTTGAAAACTTATAAACTTTTCCTAAGAGTAAGTAATATATATAATAGAATTTACAATTTTAATACTGCTTCAAAATTTTATGTTTATAGGAAAATTAACAAAGAAGACTATGTATTAAACAACTTTGTTTTAATATTTTATGTATTGTACATGGGTTAAAAGTATAAGATTTCCATATCCATAGTCATCTTATACTTTTAATCTATGTATAACACACAAAAATAAGAAAGATAAGATTTCTCTGGACTAGGTTGTACACACCTATAATCCTGGTGGCTCTGTAGGCTGAGGCAGGAGGTACGCTAATTCAAAACCAGTCTCATCAAAAGCAAGGTGCTAAAAAAACTCAGTGAGACCATGTCTCTAAATAAAATACAAAATAGGACTAGGGATGTGGCTCAGTGGTCTTAGTACCCCTGAGCTAAATCTCAGGTACCCACCGCTCAAAAAAAAAAAAAAAAAAAGAAGAAGAAGAAGAAGAAGAAGAAGAAGAAGAAAGATAAGATTTCCATAGCCATAGTCAAGATGGCTATGGAAATACAAGAAACCTAACTACAGATATAAACTAAAAGTAAAACAAAGAAAATAAGAGATTATTCTCATATACCAATTAAAGCATATTATACATTTACAATTATTTTAATTTCTGATATGAATGTATTTTTTTAATGAGAGTTCTTACATTGTTTTCTTACAAATAAATAATGAATGGCACTTATTTAAAAACAATGCCTAATCAGAGACACATTGATAAATTTAGTTAGGAAGACAAGCTTGTCTGATCTCATGGTTTTGTTCTATCCACTGATTGTGGTCTCCAAAAGAACAATATTAAGAATATTTGTGGTCCTTTTTTATGTTCCATGGAAACAAATTAATCGATTTCTTAGTGTTATATACCAAGGTAAATTCTTGGCATATTTTCAATCCTAACTTTAAATTATCACTTTCATTTTTCCACTATATAATATCAACTGTATTTGGAACTAACAAGCTGAGAGTCTTTTTACAAAATAACTTATTTGCATCTAAGTCTATCCATAATGGGTTCAAAAAAAGTCACAAAATAAATGAAATAAATTAATTAATCATCTTGACTTTTAAAGAGACTGTCATTAGATTTTTCTGCCTTTTGTAAAGTGATCATAGGGGAATAAATCAAAGCTTTAGCTTAATTCTAGGTGTGAGAAAATAAATGGGTCTGGGATGATTTTAGTGACAATGTATCTGAATGCTGTTTTTGGTAGATATTGGTTTGGTCACTTAAAATTGAGTTTCTATCTCTGAACTGAAACACAGGAAATCTGTTCCATTTCCTGATCTTTCCTCTTCATTATTCTTACCTTACAATGTGTGCTATCTCTGTATTTTCTTAAAAGTAACTTCCAAACAGGAATAAGACATTAACCTGAGAACCTCAACTTCAGAATCTTGATGTGGTTCTCTATAATAAGGATATATATGAATCAAACCAGATCTAATTTTGAAGCTGAAAAACTAAAAATTAAATTTAGAATAACTAAAACCTTATTGTGACATTAAACCTACATATAATTAAATGAATATGTAAGGTCAGGTCAGCTTTATGTACAATGTGTAAATTCTATGTCTATATAAATATCAGCATGTATATGAGGATTGTGCATATAGATACATATATTTGTTACAAATTTTATAAATATGTGGCAAGAGTTTGGACAGGGTAATAGCTGGTTATAGGTTACAAAGGGATTGTTGTGAATACTCAGCCTAAAATTAATTGGAATTAATGTGATCCAGAGTCTTCATTGTCTACTGATAGAATTCTTTCTCTTCATGATGGTAGACATTAGAAATTTTATCTAATACAAAGTGATATTATAAAATTATGAGTCAAGGGTATCAAGTACATATCCATGGACACCATGATCTCCTAAAATCCAAGAAATAAATGAGGCCCTTCAGCCTTATTGCACTCTCCAGTCACCTTTGCTCAGCAGATGACATCTCATTCCCAGTTGTGATTACCTTTTTCAGAGCTATATTTAATCAGGAATCTTCCATGAGGCAGTTACTGGCCTAGAGAGTTTAGAATATTTTAAATTTTCTACTTTGACCACTAATCAACCCCTAGCTTATGTTTTCATAGTTTTCAATGCTCAATTAATCATTATTTTATGGTACTGTATCAAGAAACCCATGTCTGTGTGTAGTTTTATGCATGAAATGTCATCTGTAGTCAGTGCCCACTCGTGTTTCTTCCCGCTTCATGAAGTTGCTGTCTTCTCTTTCTTGAATCATACAATTTATTTCAATACTTCTATATTTAGGATAATATACCAAGTAGTTTCCTTAGATTAGTGTTAAATTATTCTATAAATTATTATACTTTTGCAAATACATATGTTAACATGTAACATGTAAGATAACTTGAAAGTTTTTACCTTAATATTTAAGCATTGGTCCTCTGCTTTCTCTTTCATGATTATAAATGTGAATTCTGACTGGAGAAGACTGATTCTTTTTTCCATTTTGAATTTTAAATGCAAAAACAAAATCACAAATCAACAGGAAACATTTTTTTCCCATTTTAGTTTTCACATTTTGGTACATCAAAGAATATATTCATGAAATATATTCATGTGTTTCTATTTAATAGTCACTAATTTTGCTAGGGGCTTGATTGACACTTTCAATATACCAAGTTTAAGAGCTTCCTAAACTATTACTCCAGTTATACTTTCCTTCATTGTGTAATTCCTTTCATTAACCTGATGAATCTCTTGAGTTTGCCCCCAAATGTTTTTAAATATATGTATATACAAGCATATGTAAAAAATGTATATATTTTATGTTCTTTATAATTTCTGTATTTGTGATCTTTAGCTTCAGAGTTATATTGTTGCCTATTTGTTTATTTTTTTTTTTGAGAGCATTTTTTTTGTATTATTCCAAAACAATAATGTGTTCCATAGCACTGACCATTCCCTTTCAAGTAGCCTATTTTTTTTTAATGAAGTCAGATTTCTTTGGTTTAAAATCTGCTTTGATATGTGAGTCGCATTCCTTTGGTTGCTATTATTATTGAAGAAGTTTACAACTATTTCCATTCAACAGAAGCTATCTGTTATGTTTGTGTATAGAGGTACCCCTAATTTAGTTGATATAAATTACAAATTTTTGCTGGTTTATACTTAAATTAGTATGAATACCAGTTATATTTTTAGGATTCTTAATTGGAAATAAACCAATGAGAATTTGTTAAAATATCCCCCCTTTTTCTTGTATATATTCATTATTAAATAAAATGGCCATGTGGTTTGAGACAGAAATGAATTACAAATATATGAATTTGTATTTAGTCTCATTTTCTAAATAATAAAATAGTAACTAAAGCAGCATCAATAATGAAAATAAAAACTATAGTGTTTCAGGATCTGTTTTTTTATGCCCAACATATGAACATTCTACTTATATAACAATGCATAAAAACAATATCCTTGGCACTTTTATAGGTGTCAAAATGGGCCCACAAAGGTTATATAATTTTAATTTAGGCACATAGCTAATTATACAGAGGAGCTTGGATTTGATTCAGTATAATGTGAGTACCAATTTCACGCTCTATGTACATATTATTTTTTGCTTTTTGCTATTGTCTTTATTGCTGTTATATAAGACCATGCTATTTTATTTTTGTGATAGGTATAGATGCAGACATCTTATTTTTCCAGATTGATGTGAGGCATCTTCATAAAATATGTAGTTTATATTATGTTCTTAATTGATAGGTACATAGATCTTTTATCTCTGCACATACACACATAAATATATATTCCTTACATTAATTGGGTTTCTGAGAAATCACAATAAAGGATGTTTTCATATTCTTTTTTTGCATCCAGATACTATTCTTTGTACATATAGTGACTTTAGGCAAGAAAGTTTCTTTTTCAAATATATAACACAGTTTTTAGGTGATACATGCCTAGGAAGCTAAAGCTAAACATAATTGGTTTTAATTGTCAACAGATCTTTATTTTATTTTTATTTATTTATATTCATGCTGTGCTAAGTGCTCTACAACTGAGCCATAATTCCAGCTCCCTTAATTGTTTTTAAAAACAAAATTTTTTAGCAAAATATTCCTCTAATGGCACTTGGGGTTATTCATACTAACCCTTCCATCAAAGACAGCTGAGGATGGTGGATAAAATAACTTTATAAAACTTACCATAAATATCAAAGAGACCAGAATAAGGAATTATAAAGCAAAAACCTAAGAGAAAGTAAGAATTTGGTGATGTATGCAGTACATGGCACCGATGGACACATGCAAACCCTGGGGACTTTTAAGGGTCAAAGAGGCAAGGAAGAGAGAAGTAAATTCATAAGGCCTAAAGAAGTGAAGACTTTACATGGAGATGATCTAAATTAAGGGCTGAATGTTTAGGGTAAGTTTGAAACAAAAGTAAACCTATCCAGTCCCAGTTTCAGAAACTTAAAAGGCAAATTCACTTGGTTTAGAACCTAAGAACACATATTTTGGGGAATTCAACTGTTGAGGATGGTTAATGAGGAGTCTAATGATATTACCTGAGGTACCTGGAAGAAATAAACATAATTTTCTCTGAAGAAGGTACATTCATCTCAGCTCCTCAGAAGCAGCAAATTTATTTTTCAAGAATAGGGACCAATAATGAACATGCAAAAAGAAACCAGCAGTGAAAAGACACTCAAATAGTCATGATTTATACTGAAAGTATCAAAGAGACAGTTTTAAAAAAAATGTGATTCTAAAAATAAGACAAGCTTGAAAATATGTTCAGGGAACAGGAAAGTGTTATGTAATTATGACAGTTTTTAAAAAATCAAATTAAATGTTTAGAAATGAGGGGGGAAAAGAGAGAGAATTCCATTTATTATAATTAAAACAGTAAATAAGTGGCAGCAAATAAAGTAAATATAGACAACTAGGCAACTGAAAGCTATGCCAAAATAAATTATCTAGCAATAACATTAAAAAATGTATAGGACAGCAGTAATGAAAACACAGGGTACAGAATCAGGAAGTCTAATGCATTTTAAGAAGAGCCCTGGAGGAAAAGATGACAGGACAGAGGCAAGAGTAGAAGAGATGATGACTGGGAATTTTCCAGAAACAATTTATAAAAATAGCAATTCTCAGCCAGTTGAATTCCCAAAAACCATCAACATTTTCCTTATGAAGCACAGAAGGGTAACTGTCTCCTGAATTTTCTATATTGATCTTTCCACTTAACCTCAGGCATTTGCAAGGAGGAATTCTAGGACAGTTCTATCACCAGAAAACCTTGGCCAGTGATTTGAACTTGAGCTGAATCCTTCAAAGACCCTGCTAGTGTAGCTGATCACTTCAGAGAAAATAAGCATGAATTTTATATTATCTTTGTAACTGAAGGATCCCATTGAATGAAAGACTGATCACAGGATTCATAAGAATAACTAATCAATTATCATTCTGTGTTACATTTTTACCAGAAAGTCAATAGTAAATGAAGCTGAAAAGATGAACCTTTGAAAGAAGAAAAATATCTCAGATGGAAGTTAAGAGATGAAAAAGATCAAGAGCACATTCACGTGTAGACATACACACACACAAAGGCAAATAACTATCAGAATAAATGCAAGTAAAACTGTCTATGTTGTACTTTAATGTTATCATTAAACCATGCTTTGCATAGTTAAAAGTATTTCAGAATGGTCTGGGGTTGTATCTCATCATAGTGCACTCGCCTCGTATGTGTGAGTTTGATCCTCAGCACCACATAAAAATAAATAAGTAAAATAAAGGTATTATGTCCAACTACAACTAAAAAATAAATATATTTTTTTAAAATATTGCAGTATAAAATACACCAGAAGCATGTGTGTGTATAAAAGAAAGGTATATATAGTTAAAATGACTAATGTACATTTTGATATTTGACAACATATCCTATTTAGCATAGTCATTAAAATAATAGGAAAACACATGTATAAACTACAAGAAGGTGAAAGAACTGATAAAAACTACTTATTTAAAAGGGAGAATGAAAGAAAAAAAGAGATTCAAAAAACAGAAAGTGAAACAAAAATGCCTAAAATTAAATAACTTTTTATTCCTGCATATATCAGCTATTACATCAGCAAAGAATAAATGCTCCAATTAAAGCATGTTGATAGTCTAATAAACAATGTTCTAATAAGGGTCAAAAAATTCCAGGATAAAGTACTATAAAATTAGGTGTATGAAAAAAGTAACTACATAAAATATAAAGAAAAATGGCATAAATGCACTAAAATTAAACAAAATGGAAAAATATTTAACAAACTAATTATACATAAAAAGATGTAGACTTCATTAACCTTGCAGTTGAAAGTCATATGGTACGATTAAATCTAAAATATAATGAAATAAAATTTGGTCTCAAGAACTCAGTAAAAGAACAAAAAAATAGACATAATTATTGTGGAAAAAATGTAAAAAGATAAAAAAACAAATATTAATAAATTTAAATTTAAAAAATATACAAATTTTAAAAAATATACAGCATTGATCATTTCAAAATAACTAATAAATCTTATAACTACTTGTCATTTCTGATCAGAGAAAATAACAGAGGACTTCACTGTGGGTTCTGAATATTTTGAAAACAAAACAAGAACAGAAATAAACAAGTATGTGCCCCAAAATTAAAAAGAAAAAAAAAATATATATATATATATGTGTGTGTGTGTGTGTGTATTTTAGAAAAACTCCTTAATGTATGTAGCAGTTAAAAAATTAAGATTGGGCTGGGGATGTGGCTCAAGGGGTAGCGCGCTCGCCTGGCATGCCATGCGCGGGGCGCTGGGTTTGATCCTCAACACCACATAAAAATAAAGATATTGTGTCCACCTAAAACTAAAAAATAAATATAAAAAAATTAAGATAATATCTTAAAAAGCTGAAAATCCTAAAATTAATACTGCAATATTTTACCCAAAACTATAATGGAAACTAGACTCTGTGATTTCTCCTGACCTAAATAGATGAGGATACTACTATATGTTAAATGGAGTAGGAGACTCAATACTGATATCGCAAGTTAAAGTTTGAACATTAGAGAAGCATGCGAAGGCAAGCACATAAAGCAGGGTTTATTCAAAAAGGGGTAACATAGACTTCTCCTGGGAGGCAGATAGAGGCCATAGCTGGTATCCTGGTATTCCAAGAAGGGAGGTGTTCTGCCCTTTTTATATGTCCTAGGCTTTCTTTGTTCTCCTGCCTTCTTCCCCTTATCTTTCTCCTTCCTGGGTACCTTACTAGGCCCAGGAATGATTTGTGAGATGACCAAAAGGTGAGGAAACCTGTGGTCTGAAGGGGGAAGGGCAGCCCCAGACAACAGCTTTATAGCTTGCTGTAAGGAGGGGCAATTCCTGGGACAGGTTTCCCTTAGCAACAGGTTGGAGCAGGGGCAGATTCTTGACAAGGAAGGGCTCTAAAGGAATTAACATTTTCATTTTAATTTAACATTTTAATCCCTCAGAGGACAGTCTCCAACTCCCCAGGACTTGTTCAAAATTGGCCTCCTTGATCCGACCTGACTCAATTTACCTATCTATACTGACTGCCTTTCTAATTCTGACTTCAATACTGCAAATATCTCAATTTTCATGAATCTGCTTATAGATGACAAATATTTTTAATTTTTAAGATCATGTTTTCTTGCCAGACACTGTGATCATGCCTATAATCTCAGGGGCTCAGGAGACTGAGGCAGGTTACAAATTCAAAGCCAGCCTCAGCAATTTATCAAGACCCTGTCTCAAAAAAAATAAATAAATAAAATAAAAAATAAAATAAAATAAAATAAAATAAAAGGGCTAGGGATATGGCTCACGGAGTTCATTCTGGTTGAGTAGAATCTACTGACCTGATTCTAAATTTGTTGCCAAAATCTCAGTCCTTGTCCTATATGCCAATTCAATGAGGACATTGTTTTGAGAAAAAGTAAAAAGAAATTTTATTGCTTTTCTAATAAAGGAGAAGCACAGGAGACACCTTTCCCAGAGGATGCCCATCCTGGAGAACACAGGATTTTAAAAGAAGTGATTCATTCCAGGTGTTCTCTGTGGGGATTGTGATTCACTTGCTAATTTGAGAGCTAGCCATTCCTTAGATCTTCTGGTACTATCCTGGAAGTCTGAATTACTCAGTTCCTGTGGTGGGTGTACTCTCAAAGACAGATAACTCTGGGCTCAGAATGAGAAAAAGGTACTCCTGTCTCTCTCCCCACAGGTTAGGGAGGTAAGGATGTACAAGAGGACAAGAAAACATGTCCATTTTAATATAAGCTTCAATGACTCAGTGGCTATATTCTAGCTAGGGCTATATTCACAGCACTGTTACAAATTTGTGTGGAAATAAAATTGAATAATTTTAATCAACATATTTTGAAGAACAAGGTAGGGAATAGGCTATGTTTGATATGAAAAGCTACTTTAGTATCTATAAAGATAAATTTTATAATTATACATAAAAATACTTAGAGGAATAAATTAGAAAGTGAAAGAAAGTGAAAGTAAATACAAAAAGAAGAAGAAAGGAGAAAGAACTCAATGGATCAGGGATGCTTTATTAAGCAGCAGAGGGGCACATTTTCAAGAGGAAAATGGTAAATGGCTATAAGAAGGGTCCGAGTTTTTATAGGGTTAAGTAGGGCCACATCATAGGAGGAGTTTGGGTGGGCAGGGGAACTTTGGCAGATCAGGAAAATTGTGAAAGGTCAAGAGTCCTCAGTTCCCCCCCCACACACACACACTCCCAAAGGATTGTAAGTTTCCACCTCCTTCATAAAGCCCCCAAAAGATTCATGCATGCATAGCTACTCACCACATTCTAGAACGGGTTACAGACCACTATGGATAAGGATGTCAAGTTGTGTGCTTAACTTCACTCCACACATAAGCAAATTCTGGTTTAATGAAAGATCTATATCCAAATAACATCACTTTTAGAATAATGTAGAAAATATCTTCTTGAAATAGAAAGAAAAGTGGACACAACACAAACTCTAAAGAAAATGCTAAATATAATTACATAAAATTAGGATATGTTCATCAAAAACATAAAATGAGACAAGAAGAATATAGAAAATATTCATAATACATATCATTAATGTGAAACTAGTAAATATAATTTAAACAAACTACTACAAATCTTTTTTTTAAAAAAAGGCAATGCAATACAAAAAGAAAAGAAGATAGAATATGGATATATGAAACAAACAAGATTCTGTCAAACTGTCAATAAAGGTAAGAAAGGCAATTCAAAACTACATTAGCAATCAAATACAAGCCAAGTACATAGGAATATTTTTTTTCTGTATAATTTAATGTAGTAACAGTATTTACAAATTACACTACCAAGGGTGGTAGGAAGTGGAACTTTTTTAACCTGTGTGCACTACTAGAGAGAATATATGTTGAAAAACAGTAATACTGTTCTTGGATATTAAAATTGGGTCCTAATATCCTAATCAAAATTATTTTTGATCTAAACACCTGAGAACTACCAAGGCAAGTGCAGAATGCAAGTTTTATTTAAGAAATAGAACAGAGACAGCAGACTTCTCTGGAGAGAAGTCAAGGCCCAGAGCTGGTTGCCTGTGGGAGTGGGTGTGTATTGCTTTTTTATAGATCTTAGATTTCCTCTCCTCCCCACCTCCACTTTGTATCCTGGGAATGTGCCCAAAGGCAGGAGATGAGCAGCCCAGGAGATTTTCCTTAGCAACTCCTTGGGTTTGGAAGTGAAGATCTCTGGAAGTGTTAACAGCTGGTTGAGCAGGGGAAAGTGGAATCCAGAGATTGGCTGTTAGCAAATTCTCTCCTTTTTCTTTGATAATCACCAACAATAAATCCTTTGCTTCTGTCTCAACAGTTTGACTTTTTATAGGAAAGGTAAAGATTTGCGTTCAATAATACTGTTATTTCACTTCTTAAAAAAAAAAAAAAGAAGAAGAAGAAGAAGAAAAGAACCTTGGCAGAAACACAGGCATCAGTATATATGTACTAGAGAGATTATAACATTGGGTCAGGGATGTGGCTCAAGGGGTAGCGCGCTTGCCTGGCCTGCACCAGGTGCTGGGTTCGATCCTCAGCACCACATAAACATAAAATAAAGATGTTGTGTCCACCGAAAACTAAATAATAAATATTAAAAAATTATCTCTCTCTCTTTAAAAAAAAAAAAGAAAGATTATAACACGATTCTTCAGAGTAGGAATAAAAAAATGGGTCAATGTGACAAATAAATAAGCTGTGATAAATTCACAAATCAGAATCATTAAAGCAAGAAAGAAAAATAAAAATAAACTACAGTTATATGAACAATGAAAAGGCTTAAATTATATTTCATGGTTTTATAATTGTGTCAAAATGAATCTTAATGTCATGTATAACTAAAAAGAGCCAATTAAAAAAGAAACATTCTACATAACGGTGTTTAGTAAATAGCATGTTAAAATTATTAAATAAGCATGCTAAAAGACATAAAGGAAAATATGAATAGACTAGATCATTTAAATATATGTGCATATATGTGTACATATATATTGCTAGGCAAAAGAACAAAGATTTTCTACAAATGAAATTATAATTATCAGACAAAATTAAACTATACTGTTCTAAGTATGTACACATGTTAAAAATGTAAAAGTTAAGAAAAGGAATATCATAAAAAGTCAATATCCTGATGGTTTTTCATAGATCAATTTGAGAGTGGAAAAAACACAAGATGGGGATGAGTATTTTGAATTATTTTATTATTTCTTGTTAAGGGCAAAATTTAATCTGGTGTTTATATTATAATTAATCATTAAACAATAAATGAACATTTTATATTTTATGAATATAATGCTTCCTTAAAAATGTGATCCATAGCCAGGTGCTGAGGCACATGCCTATAATCCTAGCCTCAGAAGGCTAAGGCAAGAGATAACAAGTTCACAGGGAAGTTTAGCTAGACCCAGTGTCAAAGTTTAAAAAAGAAAAAAAATAATAATTTAAAGGTCTGGGAATATACTGAGCATAAGCAAGAGCCTAGTTTCAATTGCCAGAACTGGAAAAAATAAAAATTATTTTTGACCTATGTTAATCTTTTATTATTATTCTGTTCTCTGTGAATGTGGTATCTTTTGAATAAATAAATATCTCATTATTTTTAGTGTTTTTATCAAATGTTTTAGCTATAATTTAAAGAGAACATCATAGAATAAAATTTATATAGAACCTTTATAGAGCACTAATACCTAAATTTTTCAGTGGGAGTTTTGTGTGTAAAACAACACCCAAAGGCAGAAAAAAGCTGCATGAACTAAATTCCCAAGTATTCATGAAGATAGTGACTTTGAAACATATGGCAGTAATATTTTAGGAACTGAGAAAAATACAGATGGTGAATACATATGTATAAAAGTGATATTATAAAAAGTTACACAAATAAAGATAAAACATACCCTGAATTAAAAAAAAATCAAATCTAAATTAAAATTTAAGTTCATATTTAAGTAGTTTAAACAAATATTTATAGTTATTAATTTTTTGTTTGTGATTTATTTGTTGATAATCTCAATGTAGAATGTAACAGAGATCCTTTAAGTTTGAATATACACATTTTTCTCAGTTTAGAGACCACAGTATTTTCATATCTTATTGCAAATGCTGATAAAAGGGAGAATGAAAGAATGAAAAAAGAGATATAGTAAGTCATTCAAACATTACTTTAGCATACATAAGCACAATATGTATATACATGAATAAATACCTATCACATTTTACCCATGTTATAGATGATGAATCAACTCAGATGAACAAACACATCAATTGTTTTCTAAAAGCTACCAAATGTAATACCAGCACAAAAATTAAGCTGATTATTGTATAATTAAGAGGTCTTACTTTAAATTTAGGCCAAAGGATTTTCTAAAATTTTGTGCATTAACAAATAATTCAGATTATTTTCTCCAGATAAACTATTTTCTGCCTTAAATCATTCATGAAACATAGGAAGTAATTTAACAAACAGAATCAGTTTTATTGGGAAGAAAAGATGATATTTAAGCAATGGATACTGGCTAAAAAAGAATAGTTTTAAGACTAGGAAATCTGAATAAATGAAGCAAAATATGAACCCAAAAGCTAACTTAACATAGTAAAACTTATGGAAAAAGAATGACAGTAAATGATATTGTTACAGGGATAAATTTTCCAACTTCACAATTTCCAACATGGTGAAGAATTTCCAATGAATGAAATCTATTTCTGATTCTTTGGTGTTCTAATAAACTCTGTAACTCTAATGATGTGAGGATTGGTACTGGATTTGCGGTTTACTCCAAACACCTGAAATATGAGAACTAGTCTGCTTTGACATCATGACTTTTCTTAACAAAAATGATCATTTCCCATACTGGACTCTGAGATTTTTTTCTTTTTTTTCTGACCTCTCATAGTGCCCCATTTAGAGTAGGGAAAATTGTAAATTCATTGAAATACTATCTTCTTTATGTGCACCGAATACTCCTTCTATCAATATATTTCTATTGGTTACTAGTAGTATATTTGCAATAAAGATTTTTCCCTTTAGAATAGCTTAGTGTTTTCTGTTGATTATAAAATTTACAATCCTTAATATCACCATATTTTGCTAATATTTACCCCTAAGCATATCTACCATAAGAATTTTACCCAACCTTATATTCTTTGTTTTAATTTATAAACATATCAATATATGTTTTGTATACATTTACTTTGTATACACAAAGCTGATCTATATCGCAGGCATAAGTTAATGTCAGTGAATCCCAAACCACACAAAGTGCTCTCTAATATTTGCCTAATTGGTTTCTGTTTGATTTCCTTCCTAAACTTGCAAAAAAAAAAAAAAAACTGAATGTTTTGGAGTTGCTTATCTTTTTAGGCCATTTGCTTTGTGAAACTGATAACAGACCAGAGGCCTCTTTATATCCTCCATACTTTGTTTCTTGTTCATTTTAATAAAAATATTTTCCTGGTGGGCTGGGGATGTGGCTCAAGTGGTAGCGTGCTCGCCTGGCATGCCTGCGGCCCAGGTTTGATCTTCAGCACCACATACAAACAAAGATGTTGTGTCCTCTGAAAACTAAAAAAATAAATAAATATTTAAAAAAAAATATTTTCCTGGTGACCAACTTAAATGCCCCATACATAAAGAAGAAGGAGGGAAAAAAAAACTAACCTAAGTCAAAAGCTCAAACTTATATGAAAATTTTGCAAATGAGAACAACTTGAAATTAGTGTTAGAGAAAAAAGCAAGATGCTTAAATATACAATGTGACAGATGGAAAATCAGTCAAAATTTAGTTTTGTTCCAAGAATGTTCACTATGGAAATCCTTCAGCATTTGTGGAAACTGATGTTAATTACAGAACAGGGTAGTAGAGCAGCAAAATGGTGGCGGCAACTTATCAGTTATCAGTTGATCAATTTCGGTTTAGCAATATTCAGTGATGAGTAAAACTAGATAAAAATTTTCAAGGGTCACAGAAAATGTGTGTGTGTGTGTGTGTGTGTGTGTGTGTGTGTGTGTGTGTATCAGCAACATTACTCTTTATAAACATTTGCCTCAGGGAAAACGTCCTTAGCCTAATATCAATAATTCAAATTCTCATCTCTATCCAGGTTTCTAAATATAAAGAACAAGGATAGTCCAACCTCCAAGGAAATGCTTTGAGTTTCTGGTTGATCATCAGTTTCCTGACTGATTTTTAAAAACTTTTCTTTTGCTTTGTTTTATTTTCTTGTAAATTTGTCATTGTATAGCAACTAGATGGAGGTACTTATGAGTTTGGAAAAAAACACAACATAGACTGTGAACCTAAAAACACAAGAATGAAATAAAAAAAAAACAATGTGACATATTCTCTTAAGCAACACTGACTTTATAATCCCAACCAGAATTTTAAAAATCCTCCATATGAATTTCTCAATCTGAAGAGTGGCACAGTGGCCTGGTTTTCAAATTTTCCCATATTTCTCTTTCTTCATTTTTATCAGTAAAGTATTGTCAAATACCAAGGATTCAAGGAAACAAACTAACAAAAGGAAATATCTGAAACTTTTCATTCTTTTTTTTTTTTTAGAGAGAGAGAGAGAATTTTTTAATATTTATTTTTTAGTTTTCGGTGGACACAACATCTTTATTTTATTTTTACGTGGTGCTGAGGATTGAACCCAGCCACCAGCACATGCCAGCCGAGTGCACTACCATTTGAGCCACATCCCCAGCCCCTCATTATTCTTGATAATTAAAAATCTGTAATTTTAAAGTATAATAAATTGCTAAAGATAGATATTTAAAATTATAAAAGGAAGAGAATAAAGAGAAAACAAAGTCATCAGTGGCTCCTAGAACTCATGGTTTGCCTTTAATGTAACTGAGCATGTATTTGTAGAAAAGTATTCCATGTTCCTACCCATCCCCACCAAGATGGATCCTGATAGATTCACTGTTTGTCCTTAAGTAGTGGGAAAAAAGAAAGGAAAGAATAATATACTGAGTAGTTTACTATACATATTCAGATACCAACAAAAGTTACTCCAGATAATTCTGTGCTCCATGGATTTATTATTGTTTTTAATGCAGAGAAAAATAGAGTGAACAATATACTTTATCATTTCACAAATAACATATATTTGTGGTCATTTAAAGAATTGCTAATTTTAAGGTTGGTTATCTTAGAAAACTATAGTATTTTGAATTATGTGCAATCTCTTTACAATAAAAAAGATTTCACAAGCAGTTTTCTGCTTGGTTTTAACTATATATATAGCCAGACAGTGAGTAACTAGTAAAATAAATAGTAGGCAGTTGATAAAGGTAAATATATGCAGTCAAGTTTAATGCATACGTCACGTAGAAAAAGTATTCTACACAAAACCATTCTTTCTTGATCCAAATAACATAATGAAAGTTTATAAGATGGGAAAACAGTTCTTTACAATTTTAGAATCTTTAAGCATGAATGCAGATGCCTAAACAAACTAATAAGTTGTATATATATTCTAAACAATGGAGCATGTACATATCCCAAAAACACCCTTCTCAATTTCAAGAATTAAAATGACCACAGCACAATAAAACAGGGTGACTTTATCATGCCTGTATCATCACTAGACAGATCATTCAAACAAAACTAAATAAAGAAGCTATAGAACTAAAACTACAATAATTTATTTAGATTTAACAGAATATTTCATCTATCAGTGTCTGTATATGCTTTTTTTCTCAGCAACACATGAACATTTTCCAAAATAGACCATATTTTAGGGCAAAAGCAACTCTTAGCAACTCTTAGATCATAATGGAATGAAATTAGTAATCAATAATAAGATAAAAAGTAAAAATTACTCTAATACCAGAAGACTAAATAATTCACTATCGAATGATGAATAAATAGAAGAAGAAATTATGGATAAAATAGGAAAATACTTAGAGGTAAATTAAAATAATGATACAAAATATCAAAATTACTGGAATACTATGAAGGTGTTCTAAGAGGAAAGTTCACAGCATTGAGCTCATTCCTTAATGATTATTAAATAATTAATTATTTACACCAACTAAATAATCTAACATTACATCTCAAGGCCCTAGAAAAAGAAAAATAAGTCAACACCAAAATCAACAAAAGATAGGAGATAATTAAAATCAGAAATGAAATCAATGAAATTGAAATTTAAAAAAAATTTAAAAGCAGTGCATCAAAAAGTTGATTCTTTGAAAAAATAAACAAAATTGATAAACACTTAGCGATTTCAGTCTTCAAATGCCAGTTTAATAATACCTACTGAAGTCAAACACAAAAGTGATGTTTTCTTTATAAATCAGAAACCAAGAACTGGTCTGGTGGTGCACACCTGAAATATCAGTGACTCTGGAGGCTGAAGCAGCAGGATCTTAATTTGAGAC
This sequence comes from Ictidomys tridecemlineatus, assembly GCF_052094955.1. Lineage (NCBI taxonomy): Eukaryota > Metazoa > Chordata > Mammalia > Rodentia > Sciuridae > Ictidomys > Ictidomys tridecemlineatus. The sequence goes on from NC_135482.1 coordinate 127,323,825, forward strand.
TAACATAGGCAACTTAGTGAGACCCTGCCTAGAAATAAAAACCAAGAGGAGATGAGACTGTTGTTCATTGATGGAATATCCCTGGGTTAAAATACCAGTAACATTAAAAAAAAAAAAAAAAGTTAGAAAACAACAACCCATAGTCATAGGAGAAATGTCAGCAGACACTTGTGGCTTTTTATATTCACACTTTAATATAGGTGATAATGTAATATATGCTATAGAAAAGCATATATTAGATCTTAGCCATTGTTATCAAAAGGTACTTTAAAAATTTTATGTTTCTTATATCAAAAGTGATTTTAATGCAATTGGTGATTGGAATCATCTTGTTTATGTACCATTTTTAGCATGTTCACTTTTTTTCATTGAGGAAAATTATAATTTTAACAAAATGATTTATGTTTTTTAAATATGTTGATTTTATTTTTTTTTTTTTGTGGTGATGAGGATGGAACCCACTGCCTCACGCAAGAACTCTACCATGCAGCTACACCACAGCCCCCAAAATTATTTATTGAAATGGTTTACTGCAAAATACAGAATGAAAAACATACAGTAGAAATAGCTAACAATATTACAGTCAACAAAATTATGATGATTATGTCCAAAAGAACAATATTAATATCTAAACTATATGAATCTAGAATAAAAATTAAAAATAATAACAAAATACTTTTTATAGAGGAGAGTGATTACATAAGTTTAGAAATTATTAAATAGAAAAGAGAAAGCAATGAGGATAGCTATTAAATAATTAAAACAGTGTATACAAAGATAGAGTTGATTTAAATATGGATTGATAAATTTCTCTGATTGTCTTTGAGGATCCTGGATGTCTAGATTTTTGTTTTGTTTTGTGTTTTGTGTGTCCAAATTTTTAATTATTGGCCAAAGTAAAGACAGTGGATTTATGATATGTTATTTAAGAACCAAATGTCCTTGTTGATCAGATTTACTATGGATGGTTTCCTACTGGTTTAACAACTTTAACAAGCTTAGTCTCCTTGATTGATTTAGGGACTTAAAGAATTTCTTGAGAGCTCCTACATTTCTTGGTCACATACTTAAATGCTTGCCTGCTTTCAGTTTCTCTTGTCCCAACACTATCTTTTGTTGGTAAATATAATCCTATGAGTATATCCTATAGAATCAGATGAGTTTGTGAACTTTCCAAACTGAAAAAGAAAAAATCTCTTTGGCATACTAATGCAAATAAAAAATAATAAAGAAAATAAAGCAACAACAAAAATACTTCAATCATCTCAAAGGAAAGCAATATACAGGGAAATAATCCCAGAGGTTCAGGAAGTTGAATCAGGAAGATCACCAGTTCAAAGCCAGGCTCTCAAATTAGTGAGGCCTTAAGCAATATAGCAAGACTTTTACTCTAACTAAAATATACAAAAAGGACTGAGGATGTGGCTCAGGGGTTAAGCCCCTCTGGGTTCAAGTTCCAGTAAATTCCCCCTCCCCCCAAAAAAGCAGAGAGTGAGAATGAATCTGAAAAAGAGCAACAAAATAAATTCAAATAGAAGTAGTCAGAAACTAAAAATCCCTCTAAATACATGAGTAATTATTGTAAATGTAAACATGTAGAAACATAAGAACTAAGTATATTTTGTACACTGGTTTTGTAATCATCTTTTTAAAATATCCCTCAAAACATTTTCCTAATGGTTACACTGAATCTGAAAGTTATTATTTTAGAATAAAAATATGTAGTCCCTAAATAAAAGAAAATTTACTTACAACATATGTTTCTGATAGTTGGTGCTAGAATGTTGGCCTAAAAAGGGTCATTTGACAACCTGTTTCTCAGCCCACGGCTTCACCACTTGGATCACAGATGCTGGAACAGATAAATCTGACATTTCAGTTCGTATTCTGACTCACGGGAAAAGGAAACTAATCCAAAGAAACTGGGCCAACAGTAACTAAGAAAGGAAAATATGACAAAGACTACCTTGCTCTCAACACTACCTTATGTTACCAATTTGCCTTATACCACAGAACATTTCTGAATAATATTATGGTTCATGTAAAATGTGGTATATTTTTGAAACCAATCATCACACATTTAAAGAAAGAAAATATTTGAGTATTTTAAAAGGCAAATAAAAGAACTCATCAGTTCTTTTAAAGTGGGAAGTTATTTTTTTTTATAACTTTTCAAATTAGAAATGAAAAGTCCTGGAGTTGTGAAAGGATACGTTTTACATTTCATTGGTTGAAAGAAGGCATTTAACTGAAAGACAGATAAAGCCTTGAGCACTTGCTATTGATAAAAGCCCATCAAGTGAAAAGTTAAAGAAATCACATCAGTATTCTTTCAAAGATACAATAAATCTTCGCTCATGAGTCAGCTGACAACATAAAAACTCAGCATTGAGAACTAACTTACAAAGAGGAGAATATGCCCATGTGGGTTATACTTCCTATTTGGGTCCAGAATAAGCACAATAATCACCATGGAAGATAATTTACATAAATGCTTGGCACTAACAGCAAAAACACTGAAGTATGTGAAGTGCTGAATAACACTGACATTGTTTATCCTGTAATAACCACACTGGCATTTGCACTGTTGGCACAAAGCAATAGTGAGTAAAATGGCACATTTGCCAAAATCCAGATAGGAAACCAAGACATACCGATAGTTACATGTCTCCATCTCTGTACACTCATGGTTTAAATTTTCAGAAGTCAGTTTTAAGCAAGTATTAAAATTGTAGAAACTTGTATTCCCATTCACTAGCTTTATATCTTGCCCATTTGGTAAGCATTTCTGATGAGATGTGGAGGTATTAACAAATGCAATTTATTATTTTTTCTTATATTAATATCGAATAATGAAGTATATCAGTCTTTAGAAGATATACATAATTTATTGAAGAAATATTTTCCAAATACCCATTATACAATGAAAAATTTATTCATATGCTTTTAGATTTTATATTGCAACTAATCTTTAAGAAATTACCACTTTTTAAATTGAATATTGTATCAAGACTAGCCACAATAACCTGAAAAAGTTTACTCAAATATTTCTCAATTTTCCAACCTCATTTCTGTATCTGGTTAGCTTGACTTGATACACTTCACATGAAACAACATTAAATACAGAAATAGGAATGAGAACATAGCTCTTTTCTACTGGGGTGTAAAAGGATGCATTTTTCAATAATTGTTTTTGATACTACTGTTATTCCCAATAAATAACATTAACATAATGCACTTCATATTATCATGACTGTAAAATAAAATTATGAGTGAATGGTTTAAAATATCTTAATTTTAATTTCCAATATGGTACATATTGATAAATATAAGCCACATAAACAGAATATCTTTCATAATCTGTAAAATAGTATAAATATCCTGAAATAAAAAGTTTGGTAATTATTTTTCAAGGAAAATCTTTGCATTTGTTCACTAGGATAAATGTATGAGAATAACCATAAAAAGATTTTGTGGTATTTATTTCATAATGTAACTATTCATGGCGAAATTTAAAAGTAAAAGCTGTAATGATTATAGTCATAATGTCAATCATACAGGTAGAACTCTGATCTAGGTGTTATAAAGGCCTACTTCTTTCTGGATAAGGTCATTTATATGTTATTGTCTTTATCTTAATGAGAATGCCTCCTTTAATTTTCAAAAACTTTTTTTAATTAATACTTCAGAGTAATAAACAACATCTTAAAGCCACTCTCCTCCTCCTCCTCCTCCTCCTCCTTCTCTTCTTCTTCTTTTGTGTGTGTGTGTGTCTTCATACATGTACTTGGGGTAATGATGTCCATCTCATTCCACCATTTTTCCTACCCCCATGATCCCTCCATTCTCCTCCATCTCCTTTGCCCTATATAAAGTTCCTCCATTCCTCCCATGCTTTTCCTTCCCCTGAATCCCCATTATGAATCGGCATCCTCATATCAGAGAAAACATTTGGCATTTGTTTTTTGGAGATTGGCTTACTTCACTTAGCATAATATTCTCCAACTCCATCCATTTACTTGCAAATGCCATGATTTTATTCTCTTTTACTTAAGCCACTTTCTTCTGTCCTCAGTCACTGCTGTCAACACTTGATGCTGTTCTGCTTCTGCAAGCCTAGATACTAAAGAATTTCACATCCCCTCCTGAGATTTGGGTAAAATGTTCTTTTTAACCACTTAAGTAGCTGATAATTTGTTTTTTCCCTTTTCATTGAACTGTAAGAGGAACAATTGTAACAATTTTCAGAGACTTCAGAGAAATATAGATAGATGATAGGTGGTTCAATCTCCATTCTTCAAAATCCCTTAAAAATGTGTATGCAAACACAAACATATGTATATCATATAGATATAATCATATAGATATATGTATAGCCATCTATATATAACTTTGGTTTTTTTAACTGTAGTTGATATTAAATATGATCACATGATTTTGCATTATGTGACTATTATTAAATAAGATTTCAGCTCATCTAATAAGCATATTTCTTAATTTTTCTTCTATTTTTTTAGATTAGCAGGGCAATTTCCATATTTTTACATATAAATGAGTTTTTTGATTTGTTTAAAAAACACATTAAAATAGCACATAATTTATTAGGCTCTGATCTTGCACTAAAAATTTGTGTTCATCTACCAGTAGACACTTACTGGACATGGAGAAGAGGATGTATGAAAGGAGAAGGAAACCATGGCTTGAAATATCAAAAGTGGGAAGCGGGAAGTTGAGTGTCTCTCCACATTTTGGAGGAAAAGCCATCCAAAATGCTGATTTAAATATTATATAAAAAGTCTACTCATTATGAAAAAAGTTACAAAAGTTAGCTAAATGAAGTAAAACCCAAATAAATTGTGTCTACAATTTTCCCACTTGTGTCCCCCCAAAACAGCCACTGTCCCCTCTCACATTCCCTCCACCTTCTTGACATTATACCCTGTGATACTGTACTATTGTCAAGTTCAGGCTATAATAATATTACTAACATTGTTAAATGATTTATACTTCTCTGTTTTAGTTGATTGAGCAAACTACCTTACACCCCAAAATATCAATATTATTTCATTTTTTTCTTTCATTTACTATTTATTTATTTCTGAAAAGCCCTCCAAAGTGCTACTTTAAATATTATATTTAAAAAGTCTACTCATTATTAAAAAATAAATGCTACAAAAGTTAGCCAAATGAAGTAATACCCCAATAAATTGTGTCTATATAATTCTAGACCTAGAGGAGAATGTTTAAGATCAATAGCTTTGGGGCTTGATTCTTTGAATTCAAATTCTGTCCCTGAAATTCTTTAAATGTGCCGTTTGAAACACATTAACCTTTCTCTGATCCAGTTTCCTGGGGACTGAAATAACATTGACCTCATAGGATTGATCAAGACTTAAAATAATTAACACTTTATTAGTAATAGTGACCTCATAAGCCTGAAGATAAATCTAAGGACTAAATTCGCTAATCAGTTGTGAGAATTAAATTAACCTCAGAGTGGTATTTAACACCAATTCATTAACTATGTAAAATACCATGTTTTTTTCTAGCTTTAATATCATATTCTGTGTAATATTTGGCAAATGCTATTTCATGTAGTATAAACATTTCCCTCTGTTCCCAAGTATTTCTATTTGTAATAAACCTCCAGGATCACATTGTACAAAGAAATAATTTATTGAAAGAGCCATATTTTGTGATATAATTATTTTTTTCATTTTTGGTTTTATAAATAAGGACATGTTTAGCATTACTTTACATACATTTGTATGCAAAGCTCTTTTATTCTTTATGCTATTCTTCTAGTATTGCAATTACTAAATTAGAAGTGTTCACACATTTATTTAGTGCATGTCAGTTTTGAGGTGGCATTCATCTTAGCTTATTGGCCTATTCTGCAACAAAGAGAACAGTCAGGATTTCTGCCCTGATGAATATCATATAGTATAGGAAATAATTCACAATTTTACATACACTATCAAATGACCTATTGACAAAAGCTATATATTGTCAATCATCTTCTCATCATGAATATATGAAATACAATTCTTCAATCTTTAGCTAAGAACTGACATTCTAAACAAACCACCAACAATATGTCTAAAGCAAACAAAAGAACAACAAAAAAGTAACCCTTTTCAAATTTAGTAAGAGAAAATATGGCATTAATATGTTTTGTTTTATTTTTATTGAGGTTTATTTTTAAATGAACCTCAATATATTAAATAAATATAAAAAATTAAATATATTTTCATTAAACATTCATATTTATAGTTACAAAATCTATTAGTATACATTTGACATATATATCAGAGACTCCTTGTTGCAACATGCCTGTATAGAAATAAAATACATTTCTAATTCTTCCTTGCAAATATAAGTAGGCAAATGATTCAGTTATAGGCAATATAAGCTAGTCAGAGATTTCAATGACAATCCTTATGTGTTATATTTGTGTGTGTGTGTGTGTGTGTGTGTGTGTGTGTATTAGAGAACCCAAAATCATTTCTAATGACAGAGGATATAAATGTATACATGCAGTACATATACACATATGTATGCATATATTTTTTCTTTTTTAAAATTTCTATTTATTCTAATGTGTTATATATGACAGAATGCAATTCAAGTCATATTACACAAATAGAGCACAATTTTTCATGTCTATGGTTGAACAAAAATTATAGTCACACCATTTGCGTTTTCATACATGTACTTATGTAATGATGTCCAATTCATTACATATATTTCTTTTTTTAATCTCTTTTCTTTCCTATTTTAATCTATTTCTTTTGTTTTTATCTATATCAAATTTACTAATGTATAAATAGTTTTAATATGTTAAAATACAACAAATTAGTCTATATTTTGCAGATTAAAAGACAATACTTAGAATGAGAATAACTGATTTAAATCCTGACTACCTTTTATTTGTTATTCCTAAATTTTAATTTTCTTGCCTGGAAACCAGCAATAATTGTTTCATGGAATTTCACACAATTAATTTTAGGATAAAAGCAAAGAATAGGTTGAATCCTAATAACAGTATCTTAATAATTTATTTTATTATTGTTGCAATTAATATTATCACTACTTAACTAATTATTGAATTATTAGTTTAGCTAAATAACTAATTATTACTAATTTAATAGTAACATTATTACTATTTTTAACTTGACTACAAAGCCAATCCAGACTTCTCTTTTATCTCCTCTTTGAGTTCTCAGGAACTTTCTTGTTGGAACTTAGACATCTTCAGTGGTACTTAGAAATCCTTCAGTGTGTTCTCTGAATTCTAACAGGAGTTCACAACATAAAAGTCAGCCAGCCTGTGGCTCCTATTCACCTTAGTGATTGTTTCCTTTCTCCTTTCTAGTTCTGATTTTAATTGTCTGTGTCTAATGTTCACAAGGTGGAGAAGTCTCTCTTGGCAAAGACCATTACTAATACACCAGTTTCCAAGCAAAATACATATGTACTGATAGTGTTGAAATTTTAAAATATTCTTGGTGTCCAAACATTGGTGACTTCCATGGAGAAGTGGGACAAAAAACTTTATCCCTGGTTCTGTGCAAAATTTAATCACTGTGGCCCTTTATATAAAGGTTAACCTCAATATGCCCCACCTTAAACAGTTCCATTAGCTATGAGTCATCACCTCCCAATCAAAATCACACCAATATTTCCTCACTATTTTTTCTCTCTTTAAGCCAAGTAACAAAGACTAAATTTAAGCAAGTAGATAATACCATACAATCACAATCATTTCGTGACTTATAGCTTCTCTCTACATCCCAAAATATTGTTATTAATTTTATTGTCATTATTAATATCATTGTATGACTATTATAATTCTTCAGAAATAGGTCACAAATTGAGAAGGAAGAAAACACGATTCTTTGGCTTTCAAAATAATGTTGAGCCAATTAAATGTAAGTTCAAAAGAGTGAAGCTGGGATAACCATAAAAAGGTTGTATACTTGAAATTTTTTACTGATCCTTATAAAGCAAGAAATGTTATTGACAAAGACATATTTGATTTTCACTTTTTAATCAAGTGATATTTAAAATGCTTTTTGTGGACAGCCAATGGACTCATACTTAGGATATTTATATACTGGAGAAAAAGGCAAGAAAAAGTACTTTCTATACTCTTACAGAAATGCTATACTATACTTTTGACATATTGGCATGTAAATTAAGGGTATATATCCTAAACATAAAATGTTAAATGTTATCATATGCCGATATTCAGTTTATCCTTTCTTCTCTTGGTTTTATGATTAGTACTTTGTGAGTAATGGCTTACCAAAGAGATATTTTTAATGATACATAATCAGAGCATAAGTCAGACATGACATTTGTGTAAAGCTGTTAAAGGAACTTTAGAGTTTCAAATACAAAAGTGCAAGGATATTAACAATTTATGAAGGACAACACCTTGCCTTTTTATGTCATTTTTAAATGTGTGAAATACTTACATATACCATTATCACAATTATCATTTGAAGAGATTCATAATATTGGCATGTTACAAGTAATTATTTCAATTTTAAACTAATAGAAAAAGTGAGGTTAAAATATAACATTTCCTTTGCTAAAATATTAATTAAGAGATCTAGACTATTCACAGGATGTGACTGAAGTTGCAGTATGAAAGGTACATGACACAGACTTTCAAAGACTGTTGCTTTGAATTACAATAATGTGTAACCTGTGAAAATATATTTAATCTCTCGGGCACAATTTTTGTTATAAACAAAAAGAACAGTTGATATAAACAAACAGTCCCCAAGGACCTGACGTGAAGATTTAATAAGGAAAAAATAATGTAACATTCCATTCAAGGGTTTAAGACATTGTATAAAAGCTTGATCAGTAGTAGTTTTCCTCTGCCATTGTGTTTGTATTAACCAAAACCACATTTATATTAACCTCTTCCCTCTCCCTAAATACTCACACATATACACACAACATATTTATTTCATTCTCTTTGAAATATTACATAAATGAATTATTGAAGTTTCAGAATGCTTTCTTTGTAAATAACTTTCTCTTCTAACTTTCTGTTTAAAGAAAGTTTTCAATCTATTAGGTCACAATTAATCCATTTTTTTAATAAATTGGAAGAGAATGTATTTAAACAATAAATAGATAATTTCATTTCCTCTAAACTAATGGATACCTAATAAAATAGTTTGAATACTATTAAGTGATTTCTTTCCAATTTAGAATTGAAAATACATTTTTTATGGCTTTGCAGTGGTCTACCATTTTTAAATTATTCTCAATGCCTCACAAAAGAATGGAATTGCACATTTTGCACATAATGGAATAAGAAAAAAGACTAGTAAGGGATCAGTGGGTAATGATTTACCTAACTTAGTAGTAGTTTTATTTGTTGTTTTTTATTTCTAATAATTACTGAATGTATTTAAAGCATACTATCGCTAGTTCCAAATTTATCTTAAGTATACTTTCATTAATGCAATATTTTTTAAGCATTGAATCTTGGAAGATCCAGAGGTAATATTTATTTATTTATTGAAAGGACAGTAACATACAACAGCTGCCTTGAGCAGGTGAACAGGTTTCTAGGATCAAGGAATGGTTAAAGTCAATATCTCAATTACGCTTTGTCCTGTAAATGGTTCTTTCACTGTGTAAAGTGAAGTGTCTTGGCAGGACAACATGATAGAAGATTGTGCACTTAGTGTCCAGGATCTATTTTTCTTCAGATAAACAGAGTGCTTTGCCCTCTTTCCTTTCTGCCAATCTTCCTTTCAAAAGGACTAAATTACCTAAATAGAGAGTAGGTTGTTAAGTGTCTGAACTTCAAGATGCTAAAAGTACTGGCAGTTTGCCATGCTGAAGAATGTGACTACTGGCCCTGTTTTCTCTTAAAAACTCCTTCACATTTAGATATTGACAATATAGGGAATAGCAATGTCCTGTTATTTCCTGCCACAGATTATGTTTGTTGGGAGAAATCAATATCTTTGCAGAATTTCTATGTAGGTTTTTCTTTTTTTTTTTTTTACCTTGACTTCTACTGAAGTATACATTGGAATGATAATTTTTAACAATTTCTAGTTACTGTTAGAAAAGGGGGTAAAAAAAGAAAGAAAAGAGACACTGAAGATGCTTTCCCTGCACAGTATTTTTAATTGTTACTTTCCCCATAGCAAATTAGAAATATAGAATAAAAATAGGAATCAAGAAATAGGAAAGGTGATCCTAGGAAAGACAAGAGTACCATTGTCAACCTAGCACTATAATATCCATGTCTGGTCTCCACATTCCCACTGACAGGCAACCACTGCAGCACATGTGCACTGACGATTTTATTTGAATCTAATATCCAACATTTATTAGCTTTGTGTCCTTGGTTTGAAGATATTGCACATGCATTTCCCCCACTATTTATAAAATAGAGATAAAATGAGTTAAATATGTAGTTTGTGGCTAGATAGCTAAATCACAGTGAGTGTACGATACATTTGTCAATATCTTCCCAGCACAACTTTTCTCAGATATGTTGCTATTGACAAGTATGTTCAGATCTAAGCCAAATTACTTGTCAGTTTTCTTATACAGTACTTCTAGAGTAATTATACCAAGTCCCTAATTTGATTATATAGCTAAATGTGTCAAAGGGCACTATGATTTTTATCTTCTCAACTTTTACTAAAATTCAGAAATATATATTCAAAATTTAGTTGTCAGTAAAATCTTTATAAATATGTTTCTATTATGAAAAAATACTATTTCAAGTGACTCTTACTCAATTCTTAATTCCCCAACTGTTTTCATTGTTCTTAAGGAGTAACTGAAATTATGTAAGCCTAAAATGTCAGTTGAAACACAAGATACTGCAGGAGAGAGGTAGAGACAGAGAAACCCAGTTACACAACACGTACAGAAAGGGATGAAGCATTTACAACTGGAAGTAACCAAGATAGGCACACAGCTTTAATCACTGGGCATAAGGTACCTAGTTGAAAGGATTAAAAATGATGTATTTAATTAAACACTAACACTGTATTTATTGCTCAATTAGAAAATGTTATAAAACACAGAAAACAGAGCAAACACTTTTTAAACTATGGTAAAGAATTTCAACTGATGCTTTTTAAATGTCATCATGAGAGAAAATTTATCCTTAAAGTTTAAAATATATCATTTTTTTAAACCTAAATTTACACAGGACACACACATAGACATGGAAATCATCATCTGATATTATTAATAATTTTTAGTCAGTCTACATGTTCCATACATATTTTGAATGGGATAGAATGAGTAGAAATGCTCTCTTGTTATTTTTTATAATTTTGATTCCATTTTGTTGTTGTCCCAATTTATTGATAATTTATTCTCTATTTGTTTTTTTTCTTCTTTATCACCTTGTAGTATATTCATTGACTATCCTTCATAATATGAAGTTTGAGATTTAAACTCTACCCTTAGTATCATAGAGCTTTTCATAGCAACTTAGAGCACATAATTCATAATTATAAATACTCTGAAAAAACAAAGTAAATAATGAGTAAAGATGTATGAAGTGTCTGGCACATATTAAGCACTCAAAAATATAATCTTTTTCTATTTCTTTTTACCATTCTTTTATTCTGCAACTCAACTATGCTTTATTTCCTTCTATCACTCTTTCATAACAAGAAAAGCTACAGTTTGATATTTTATTTGGATTTATTATTTGGATTTAATTTTCTATGGCATATTGAGTTGTTTTATAATTACTTTATTGATTGTTGTTCATTTAAATATAGATTATTATTAATTACACATATTTCTTCTTGTATCCCACACAAGTATGTTTTATTAAAAATCTATTTAGTAATAAAGAATTTTTTGGAAAAAATAAGTAAAATAAAAACAGATTGGTGATTGCTTCAGTCTACCATAAGTTTTCAAGTCAAATTTTGGATAGATGATATCTTTCTTACAAACAAACAAGCAAAAAACAATTTTGAAAAATCTAACATTTTTCTGACAACAGTCCAGGTTTCTGAAGACCAATTAGAGTCAGTCTAGTGATTCATAAAACCTATCAGTTTTGTGGGCCACAATTAGGACACTATCTGGTGGGAAGACTAACTGGCTTATATGACTTTCACAGAAATCAAAATTCTTTCTAGTTCTGGTCAGAAAACTAAGCACTTAATTAAATATAAAATCACATGCAAGTCCAAATCCCTCATTTCTTTATCGAAAGCACAAGTTATTTCCTTTCAGTTTTGTCTCAGGGATCAACATCCCCCAACTGAACAAGCCCAAACCTTTGCTTTTAGTGTTTTGAGTAAAGATTTGGGGAAAAACAAATTATCTTATAAACTATTGAAGCACTTTTTGGATTAAGAAAACTGTATGTGTGAAAGAACTTTTAATACTTGGAATATTATTTTAATTGACAAATAATCATGTATGTTTATTTGATACAATATGACAAGCTTTCTATTTTAGAGAGGCACACAGTTTTTAAAGTTTATAATAATTTTTACATAATAATTTTCATTGAACATTCTGGAAATCAACTCTATACTTTCTAATGGGCTATTTGTCAGTTTATTCATCATTCAATGATTGCAAAGACTTAGTATATTAATTTATAAACTTCTTATTCTTTTCTGTCTGGCTTAAATATCCAATTACCCAATTAACATATACTAAAATATCAAAATTATGGATATCCACACTCTATTTGGAATAACCAATGTAGGCATTATCTTAAAGAATTAATATACTCTATAATACACTGAAAAGAAATTCTGGTACCAGCTATAGAATTTAAATATAGTAATCAATAAAAGCTCTTTTAAATTAAAGAGGAAAATTACCTTTACTGTGTAATTACTTCCAAAATAATATAAACCTAACAATAGTACAATGGTGGGTACAATTCATTTATATTGAAGTACTTTTTAGCACACGAATGGTATTTCTGGTATTATGATCTTAATTGAGTCACTTATCTGTGGGACTGCAGGAAGTCCTTATTCTTGAACTTTCATCCTGAGCACTTCAGATGGGAACATCTGTTCTGCCTGTTTTTCATTTAAACCATATTTGTTCTTCATGGATGAATTCAAGAACCATTATATTCTCTTCTGAGACCCCAGCCTGTCGAGTCCTCTGTGTCAGTGTGTCAATACTTTTATTTCCTACTCCATTTCCTTATTTTTTTTCTTTCTCCTACTGCTTCTCATTCACCTTTGAATTTCATATTTAAGTGAACTTAATCATAGTCTTTCAAGGCTTTGCAGTTGTTGCTGTGTACATCATTTGTTTCTTTCTTTCACAATAAAATTTTAAGTGCTAAGAATAAATATTATACCTCACATTTATATATATAAATAAATGTAGCAATTGTGATTATCCAGCCTCATTCAGTATACTAGAAATGTTGTGGATCACATTATTAAGTTATTAAATAGTTGTTTTATTGTATATAAAGAGAGGTAAACAAGTAAAGGCTAAATAAAACATTAGGTAATGTGAAAATAAAAAAGTAGTATTAACTACTTTATAGTAGGGTTAGAACATTTGCTTATAATCCCAGTAATTTGGGAGGCTGAGGCAGGAGAATTGCAAGTTCAAAGCCAGCCTCAACAACTTAGTGGGCCTTCAGCAATTTAGCAAAACCCTATCACAAAATAAAAAAATAAAAATGGCTGGAGATGTGGCTCAGTGGTAAAGTTCCTATGGGTTAGAAAAAAAAAAGTTACATACACACATGTACACTCTTATGAATATATCACAATGGATCTCACTATTTTATATAGTCCTAATGTATCAATGAAAACAAAGAAAAAATATATATATGGAAGAATGTTAGAATTACTCCTTGATAACTGGAGCTGATTCACAGCTATGTAGATCTATTTTGTACTTTAATAAATGAATATATTAATGAAAGAATTGCATTTAAATTCAGCAGAGATCTTCACTAGTACCCATTTCTAAATGAACACAGTTGATCACACACAACTTAATTAGAAAATTTAGATTGAATTTTTATTCTTTGTATGAGAAAAACAAATATGTAACAACAAATCCAGAAAAATATTAAATTTATTATTTATTTATTTAGTTGTAGTTGAACACAATACCTTATTTATTTATTTTTATGTGGTGCTGAGGAACAAACCCAGTGCCTCGTACATGCTAGGTGAGTGCTCTACTGCTGAGCCACAACCCCAGCCCTCCAAAATATTAAATTTTATACAGGAAGTTGTGAAAAAATGCGCCAAATATTGAGTCATTCATTTATCTTTAAGAAAAATTAATTTCAAGAAAAATGAACAGAATTGTTTGAATATTTATTAATCTGTTTCACATTGGGGAGAGAAAGTACCTATTCTCCTACATCTTTGAGTCTCATGTTGGGAAACAAAGAGTAAGCAACTATAAAAAAGTTACAGGCAATGCATCAAATAACTTTTTCACAGGAAAAAAAAAATATTAAGCCTACTAATAGCATCAAGAGTGATTTTATGCATTTCAGAGATTTTGAGAAGAATGGGTGTTAAATTATGTAATGTATTCAAGCACAGTCCTATCTCTACAGAAATGTGGGTGTGAAACCTATGAACATATGATATCAAAGCATTTCTATTAGGTGAACCAGCAAGTGTAAGGTCCTTCAGAGAGTTGTAAGAGCTAAGAAACTAAGGTATCTGAACATGGTGACATAGACATATGGGATCTGAACTGTGTAGTGTTATAGTTTGGAAGTGAAACGTACCCCTAAAGGTTCATGTGCTGAAGGTTTGGTCCTCAATGTAGCAATCCTCAGAAGTGTTTTGTTGTTGCTGTTGTTGTTGTTGTTGTTGTTGTTGTTGTTTTGAGGGGGAATTGACTGTATTATGAGACTTCTAACTTCTAACTCATCAGTTAATTAATCCATCCATGAATTCAAAGCTGAATGGACTCTGGGATGGTGGAAGTTGTAAGGAGGTGAAACTTAGTTGAAGGGAGTAAGTATTTAGAGGGTGCCTTTGTCGACTGTATCTTGTCCCAAGCTTCTTCCATGCTCACTCCCCACCCCTCCTTCCTTGCCACTGTGAGGTGAACAGATTTTCTCCACTGTGCACTCCTCACCATCTTGTTGTGCTGCCTCATAAGCCCACAGCCATGGAGCCACCTGGCAATGCACTGAAAGCTCTTAAACCATGAGCTAAATAAATTCTTGCTCCTTTCAGTTGTTTTTGTCAGGTATTTAATCACAATGACAAAAAGCCAAGTGGCAAAGTTTGGTTCCTTTTGATTGTTACAAGGACTTTTTGGAATAGGTAAGATAAAAAGCTGTTGAAAGATTTTGAAGACATAGCCTCTATTTATTTTGAAAGTCTTGTTCTACTACGAAGGCAGGTGTATATCAGTATAGATTTACAGAAGAGTGTTTATGCTAGAGATAATAATGAAATGTTTCTGAATTGAATTAGCAGGCAAATATTAGAATCATATATCTCTATCGTGCAAATGTATTTGTATATGTGTATATATATACACATATACATACATATATATAGTGTGTAGATAGTAAAGTATGGTATATGTGTATTCCATTACATATAGTCATAGCATTCAAAAGCTGTCTCCTCATGGTCCTATCTCATTTGATACACATCCTCTCTCAATTTGTTATAGGTATATCAATTTCAATAACAATAACAACAAAACAAATGGAATAAATGTCTCTATTTATGTTACTAGCCCCCAAACTTTAACAATTTTTAAAAATTTAGTCCATATTTTCTGTATCCAGTTCTCTGCATTTTGTTTACTACTGACATTTTAAAGTCCAACAATATAGCTTCTTCCTCCATGTCTATGCCTCTCTGAGGAGATTAAAAGCCTCCCTGGTTGCTGGGTATATAGCTCAGTTGGTAGAGTGCTTGCGTTGCATATATAAGACCTGGGTTCAATCCCCAGCACCACCACCAAAAAAAAGAAAAAAAAAAAAAAAGCCTCCCTGGCACTAATCTGTGAAAATCATGTTCATCCTTGTGTGACTATATCAGTCTACATCCCAATAAAAACTGCAGAGTTCTTGCTTCTCATAGGACTATACGTCTTTTGTTTTCCCCAAGTGTCCTTGTGCCTCTTTGTCTTTGTGTTTTTAATTTTTTCTTCTACATTCTTATTGAATATCTAAAACTCATCATCTCTATTCCTTCGTTTTACCTGTCCTCAGAGTTAATACTTACATACTCAACTGTGTTCTGTACTTCTTCCCCTTAAGATTCACAAATAGCTAAGAACGGTCACATGGTAACACGAGATAACTTGTATGTTCCAATGCCTCTGTATGTACCTTGTATGTACCTCAGTCTCTGCTTCTTCCTCGAATACTGCCACCATTAACTAGAGTCATAATTCATTTTTTACTTTCTTCATTCTTAGCAGCATATGCAGTGAATGAATCTAGTAAACATTCATTAACCTTATATAAATTAATAATTATAAGGACTATGATATCATAAAGCTAATTATGAAATAAAATAAACTTGGATATAAAAGAGTTCTACCACTTAGAGACTATGATAATAGAAAAATTTCTTACCATTTCAAAGCTACATTTTTCTTCTTTTATAATGGGAAATAAAAATGTTTCATACTCATATAATATATTCAGTAACTCCATGTAAGAAAAAATTTCAGTAAGTCCCTTCACTCAAAGATTATCAGTTTTTCCTAATTATAATTTTGTTACTATAATATAAAATTTCATTATATTTTGATTATTAAAAATATTAGTAACTGGTTTCTCTGCATAAAATTTTCTCCTTTCTTAACACATAATTTGAATACAATAATAAGTGAATCTATAATTTAGTATCTCTGCAGTATACAATAAAGTACTTCATAAGTTCTTATCATCTATGTCTAATTGTCAAATAACCATATTATTTTATACTAAGTCATCTGCTCTCCTCTTTCTTGCCCAGGATGATCTCTCCCCCTTGCTAAATTGTAACTGTAATTATTATTCTATTTTCTTAAGCAATTCACAGGAGCACTAATATCTAACATGTGCCAGGTTCTCATCTAATTGTTTTTACATGAATAAACTCAATGTTATTATATTCATATTCATATTAGCAACTAAGAATGAAGAAGTGAGTAACTTCAGCAGGGTCACATAACCATTAAGTGGCAGTCGTAGGATGAGCACCTAGGAAAATTGGCAACTGAGTCTACATTTCTAGTTGTTTCTCTCCTCGTCCCTTCAACTATACTTATAAAGCATACTCATCAAACTCCTTGTCTACACCAAATGGAATAACCCTTGGGAAAATTAAGTAAACTGAAGAATGATATGTTTTGCAGATTTAGCTATCTAGTCCTCAGTTTATGATGGGTGTAGTTTTGAGTGACAAAAGACTTTTAAACCACAACTGGAGAGATTGAAGTTATTAAACCCAACAGATATAATATTCTAGAAAAGTGTCTAAATTAGATAGATGGCACTTGAAAATACATGTTAGGTAAAAAGATGAATGAAGAAGAAATAATCATTGGATGATAGAAACAGAACTCTTAATAGGAAGAGGAGTTTCCTTATTTCAAAATACATCATGGAAGAAATATTGTGGTCTTCTAAGTTTTGTTTTTGTATAATAGTGGATGACTGGATAAAAAGTTTGATCATTTATTTTCCTCTGGTATACAATGATTCGGCAATTTGTATGGTAATTTTCATCGTAGGAATAAAGAGAAAATAAAGACCTTTGTATTCCTATCATTTACTTCAAAATTTAATGCATATATATTTCTGGTTAAAAAATTAAAAGTACTACTCTTTATCAAATACATTTTTGTTTACACTCTCATTTTAGGCTTTTTTACACTAAATAAAAAAAATACTTTTTATACGATGACACCATGCTGAAAAGAGTGGTTAGCAAAGCCTCTAATATGTTTGGGATAAAAATCAGATAGCAAGCTTCTGGAACACGAAAGAAGAAGGCATCATTCCTTAAAATGATCTGGGGATTTTAAAAATGTGCTTCTATTATATTCTTTCTGGGTTTTCTAGATAGGAGGCACAGAGTGTTTTAATACAAAGGAAACTGAACTTGGAAGACAAATTGATTCAAGTTTAAATCACTTTCACTCTGTGACCTTGGCAATAAAAAGACAAGCTTGATGATGTAATGCTTGAGGTTCCTCCTAGCTGTAAGGTCATATGAATTAAATAAGATTCCAGCTTTTAAACAACATAAAATCATTAGATGTCTTAAATTTATGACTGATTTATGTGTCTTCATATATGCATATGCACTTAAAATAGTAAGTGGAATTCTGTTTGTAGTTTTTTTTCTTTATCCTGCAATTGACTTCCACTGCCAACATAAACAACAATGTGTTAATATATTCCACTGAATCCCAAGTAGGATATTGATTTTTTCCAAACTTCTAAACATTTTTGCTCAGTATAAATAACAACCAAAATTGCCAATATCTTTTATAATCTATTTTGATGTTATGGTTTGTATCCACTTGTGAACGAAAAAAAACATTGTCACATGTTAAGTGTGACATTTATTATATCAACATCATACACAATATATTATGATCACATGACCACTCTCTCTTCTTTGTAAAATATTAAGAAAATACTTTAAGAATTTTCAAAGAATAAGAGAGCAATGCAGGTTTTCTTTTTTTCTTTAGAGAACAGGAGCAACAAATCTTAACATTTACAAGAGAAAATTTAAGAGAATTTGTGATGTGGATTTAGACTCCTTAATCAACACTTGATTGACAATTGAAAATGTGTAGCCAAGATTAGGCAGTATTAATGTGAATCTCAGAAATAGGATGACCATGTAGTTTATACAAATTTTCTATTATTTTGTGCTCAATAATTTCTATTAATCAATATAAGAAAATTGCAATGTTTCTCATTAAAAAATACCAGCACATAAAATAAGACCAAGCTCTATTCTAGATATCTTTAAGATTAGGGGACATTTAGCAAATAGTGATGTCATCAAGAACTGGTAGAAGATGCACAAATATGTTTTCTTCAGGGTTGCAAATAAGTTCCAAATTAACCTCCAATTTTTAAAATATTAATTTAATGTATCAGATACTTATATCTCAAGAGGTTTGTTGTTTGTAAATTAAAGGTTCTTTATGAAATTCTTCACATTGTAAAGTAGCAATTCTCAAAAACCAAACCAACAAACAAAAAATTTCGATGAGATAGAGGGAAATATTTCAGGACTTAAGTGATTTTTCTATGGTAAACGTTTCTCCAAAAACCACCCAAGTCCTGTGGAAACGTGTAATGAAGTCTTAAAATAATTGTTCCACCAAGTGGAAATAGACAAGAAAAATAATGAAACTTGGAAATATGATTATTCACTATTAAAGTGCAATAGTCTCCTTTAGAGTGTCGGTGCCAGAGTCACGCTGAGGTTGGGGGACAAGTTGAGTATGCTATCCGACTTTTCATTCTACAAAATTCTGTTGACTCCATAAATGTATTTGTTTTTTATTAGTTTTGTGTCTTTTCATCACATCTTCACAATTTTAACTCAGAGTTGTATTTATGTGTGTGCATGTTCCTAAATAAAGGTATCAAATTTTATTCTATTACTTAAATTTTATTTGCTTCACAAACACTATTGCAGATCTAATTCTTCCCACTTAGGCATTTTGATATTGCTCTTTTCATTTTGGGATAAAAAGATCCATTTATTCTGCAAAATTAGACATCTGCAAACCTAATTGATTTCATAGTCAGTTTAGCCAATTAGGAAGAGGCTTTAAAAGTTTAAAAATGTTTAAATGTTAGAAAAAGGGAAAAGATTAACTATAAAAGCTAGAATATATTGTTTTGTTCAAGTATTATTAAAATTTGCTTATAAATATAATTATGGATGAAAAATAACTATATCACAAAGAAGATATTGGAGAAAAGACAGAAATTTTTAAAGACTTTCAGAAATATATACAATCTAAAGAATAAACATTTACATTCTGACACCGTTTTTCCCAATATAAATATAATATTTATATTATTTAAAAGGAAGTGGAAAATCACAACATCTGTTTATTTTATTTCTCATTTGTATATTGATGATATTTTAACAACTTATTAGATATCCTAAAAATACCCTGAAGAATGAAATTTTGGCATTTGCTTGTATATGGATTGAGATGAAAAACATAGAACTAAGAGAAATAAGCCAATCCCAAAGAACACTTTCTCTGATATAAGGTTGCTAATTCACAATAAGGTGACGGGGGTGGGGTGGCAAAGGAAGAAAAGAGGTACTTTGGATTAGACAGAGGGGGTGAAGGGAGGGGAGGAGGTAAAGGGGTAAGAAGGTAGTAGAATGAATCAGATATTATTACCCTATGTGCACATGTGATTACATGACCCTTGTAATTCTATACTATGTACAACCAAAGAATGAGAAGTTATATTCCATTTATGTGTTAGGTGTCAGAATGCATTCTACTGTCATGTATAATTAGAGCCAAAAAAAAAAAAAGCCTGATATATCTCAAAATCATTCTTTTTTAAAAATTTATTTTTTAGTTGTAGTTGAACACTAAACTTACCTATTTACTTTTATGTGGTTCTGAAGATCAAACCCAGGGCCTCACCCATGCTCGGGAAGCGCTCTATCTACCTCTGAGCCACAACCCCAGCCACTCAAAATCATTCTTAATGAAACCCAAAGTATTATGTTGCTGTGGCATTCCCAATTTTGAGAACTGTCCCCCTCATTTTCTTCAGATAAGTTTACAAGTATTTTGTGAATCAGAAGGAGCTGCTATGACCAAGAAAAAAATTATCACCAAATGCCTTGGTTTCCCTTTAAATTGTTCTCAAATTTCATAGACAATCTTATGAGTAAGCAGTAACATAGACCATTATCATCTTTTCTTGACATGTAAGCTAACTCCCTCTATCAAAAGATCTTGACATATCACAGACATATAGTCTTAATATATTTAGTTTGAATGTCTTAGCATAAATTCAAGATACTCTACAACCACCCTTATCTTCAACTTCTGCAGCACTTAAATATCTTATTCATCTAAGATATAGATAAATGCTTTTTTTTAAAGTTTGTTATGTAGACAAAGATAACTGAAATATGTAGGAATTTGAGTTACCTCCCTGGCTGGGTGAGAGGTGCTTAGACACAGCTGTGTCAGAGCTTTCCCCACCCTTTTCCAGGTCCGACGGCTTATCCATTCAGAGGCGTGTCTGGTCACTGCTCCCAAGACCCAATTGTCGCCCCTGAACTTGGGATACTGCTCCACTTAACCTTCATTGGATGGGATTTTCCCTGGAATTTTTTGTTCCCCAATAAAAGTTCACTCCCTGGCATGTCTCTCTCTCTCTCTCTCTCTCTCTCTCTCTCTCTCTCTCTCTCTCTCACTCACTAGTCTCTTCTGTAAACCTCACTACCACATTAGGTGGCTGGAGGCGGAAGCTAGGAGAAGCCTTCCTGGAACTGGTTTTAAAGGTAATTAGAGTCTTGTCTCTTTAATTTAAAACTCCCTAGCATTTACTCATGAATCGAACCTTCTTTAATGAAGCCAGCGCTGGTCGCATTGCAGACAAATAGACTAATTTGGAAAAAAAAAAAAAATCTGGCCACTGAAAAATAAACAAACAAAACCCCCAAAGAAACTCTTAATTCCTAATTCTCTACTTGTAGTATCACAGTAAAAACATTCCGATTCTGATCCTGAGTACATGCTGGTAAATTTTAAAAATGTGTTAGATAAATTAAACTTAGAAGATTGTATTTGAGGAAAGCACAGTTCATGTACTGTTTAGAACTCAGAATGTACAGAGGTTCAGACAACTGAACTCACTGGTGTGAGCAGTGAGCTTTCGTATAGCTAAAAGAGAAGCAAAATAGAGAAATCCCCTGATCATTCAAAGCTGGGCAGCTGCCTCATTTAGGCATGGTGTAATATGTTGGCTGCCAGTTATAGTAACTAAGCTTTTTGTTATACTCCTAAGTTAGGTTACAATTTGTAGGAACCAAACAATGGAGACAACCTAAAGTTTATGATCTCCTGTTGTTTAATGTAACAGGAGAGTATCTCTTGACCAAAAATTTGCATGTGGTTTTTCAGACCAACCATAGGCAATCACAAAGTCTTCTTTACCTGGAAGGCCTCATAGGATAATGCTATATTGCCTATCCAAGGATTGTGCAGAGCTTGTGAATTGCAGTCTTTGATGGGAGGTACAGTCAAGGACTCAGCCCTTCTTGACTGGCCATGCTCTTACTGCATATATATCTCCATTCCTACCTGTGGAGAGCAGGCCATGCTCTGCTCTGAGGTATTCCATCATGTAGAGAACAGCGGTTTTCAGGCTGTGCCTACATTTTTTGTTAACTCCATTTTGTAAAACATTTGTTTTCCATAAGTTATTCCATTTTGAATTCAAGTGCCAAGGTAGAAAGACTTCATACCTTTATTGTACAGGTAAATAACCATCATAAGTCATAAAATGATAAATAAATCATGCTAATAAGAATGACCACCTGTGAATTTATCACATTAATCAGAAGCACACGGGCACATGGGTGTAGCAAACTCATATGAAAAAAACTAGGCCCACATGCTCATCAAACACTCTAGACCACCGCATGACTCAATGCCCTCACTTGAGACTGACTCATAAAGGAGAAGCACTCTGAGACTGGACACAGTGGCACCTTGGCCCATCACCTGCTCACTCATCACAAGAAATATTGTGATGAGTGAGCAGGTGATGGGCCTAGAAATACTGCTAAAGGGACAAATCTCAAATTTCTATCCTTGGGCTTTAGCAGTTTGAGATTTTTCCTGCTCCTGATGACCACTAAAATCCCACTCCAAACTCATATCTGAAGTCGACACTACAAGCTGATACTGAGAAACTGCAGTACATCTGGACTTGGCCTAGAATAACTTCCTGCACTTTGACTTCTCTGCATCCTGAACAAGTTCTTTGGCTGGTTCCTAATTCCATCTGATGACCTACAGTGACTCTTTGCAATTGGATATGATCTCTGGCTTTCCTCTCAGATCAGTGTTCTGACCACCTGTGGCTGCTTAACCCTTTCTTAATCTTTTTGCAACTTATATATATTTAAACATATATATAATTGTGGAGTGTGCTATGTGACTTGAGTGTCATGGATATTATAAATTAAGACACAAATTAAATAATTTGTGTTTGCCTGGCTTATGACTACCAGTGAATATTAGTATTCACTGAATACTTAGGTGTCATAAGTATTCGGTGAATTGCCACTCAAGAAATTGATGTAGCCTTGGACTTTATTGTTATTCAGTAAATTCTGACTTGTGGAAAGACACAAACATGTTTGGTTTATGTAATGACATAGCATGCTTATGATACTAAACGTTTGTCTTCATTCTGAAGCCTCTCTATCTGGGGACTTTGGTGCTCAAGGACCTCTGTCAAGGTTTCCAAATGAAGGTAGATGGGGAAAAAACTGGAAGATATATGTTTTTACTCTTTGTTTCCAACACTTTTCTAAATCTAGCTCTTGCCTTTTACTATAAAACTGCAGAAGCCTTTTGTTGGATCTTCCTCTACAGCAAAACAATCCCCTCTCTGTACTGATTCAGCTCATTCTAGACCAATAACCTTTCCATAAGGAACAATGGAATAGGAAGATTTGGGGCTTTTTCCAGTTTAGTATCTTATATAACATTTATATTAAGGTTTGTTATGTTATGTGATGATGTTTTATACTGAACTATCAGTTCCCAAATCTTAAAAGCTTACTCCCATCCAGATTACCAGTCCTTCAGTGGGTATCAGAGATTACTGCCCAATATAATCCCTGGGAGATCCATAAGGACAGGACAGTCACCATTTCCACTTTGCTCCTAACTCTGTTACAGAGACAAAGAGTGCACTGCATTCAATTAAATGTTCATTAATTGTTGTGACCAAGTAATGGCACTCTTCTTTACTAATTAGTCTTTAAATCACAAGACTCATTCTCTAAAGCGGCCCAGGAGTGCAATCATAACATGATTATGGAGTGTGGGAATCTAGAATATGTGTCAAACAATTCTTAAGACTCTTTCTGAAAATGACTCTAGTGCTAATACCCATTCTCTTCCCTTAAAACTCAAATCATCAGCTTTCTACACTCCACAAAAATTCATAGTGAGGTTCCAGGGCTCACCTAAGTCATCTTCTGATAAATTGTGACATGCAAGACACTGATCCCAAATTTGAGACCTCAGGCATTTACCTTCCTACCTTGGTTCCTATTCGTCAAAAGAAGATCAGTCTCCTCATTGCTTTCACTTTCTAATGATATTCAGACATTTTAATTGACATGTAATTTCCAGGCCAATATAAAGTGGGCAGGATGGATACAGTAGGGAGTGGTAATTTGGGATTCAACAAATTTACCTTGCCTGAAAAAATGAATTATCTTACTTGCTAGGTGTTATATTTTTTTTTTTTGCAGAATGAATGGTGAACATCTGTATATTCATTAGTTCATAAAAAGAAAAGCAGATACCTGGATAAGGCATTGAAAGGTATCACAATCAGTAAGTGAAAACACTTTAGAAATGGGCATTAACCATGCTACCTAGCACTATATGACTAACAAGAAAGATCAATGATGTTTTTGAGACAGAAATGTTGCTCTGAGATTATTCTTTGGGAAAAATTAACTTTAAGCCATTTCCTTTTTCTTTCCTTGGTTACACTGCAAAAGTTTAAGATCCTTAGCTATTCCACAATGCATACATAAATCAAAAAACATATCATACATCATAAGCATACATAATTTTTATTTGTCCATTAAAAATTCCTCAGCTGGATTATCTGATTGACTATGCATTAATTATGGTCTGAGAGTGGAGGAAAGGATTGGAAAAAATGATCCAACAGAGGGACCCTCCAGGAACTCTTTTAAGGATTCCGCCATGTAAGGAGAATCATACATATTTACAACTTTATCAAGGTTACAGAAATTGGGAAACAATGATTCTCTGAAAGGAAAGCAGAGTTAGCAATGAGGACTAAAAATAACAAATATCAACTGCTGCTTGGGAACACAATTTGCTCAAGGCCAGTTTTTACTGACAAGTACAAAGTTATTCCTAATTCATTTACCGAAAGCAGTATATTCTAAGACAAAACATATTTAGCATGACCTTCATTTTTTTGTGATTGTCAAGGTGATAGGAGCAAAGGAGCATTCTACAGAATATTTTCCATATCCTTGAAGGCAGATGCTGCCATACTCATTTTGTATGTCCCCCATGATTTGCTCACTGACTAAATTTCTAAGCCAAAGTGACTTCCTATGATGACAGCCAATTAGTGGCAAAAATTCACATAAATATCCTTATAGTGAGGCCAATACTAGAACAATGGTATTTGGCTTCATAGGCCTTGAAATCATTTTTCTGGTATCTAATATATCTTTTTTTTTTTTAGAGAGAGAAAGAATTTTTTAATATTTATTCATTTTTTAAAATATTTTGGTGGACACAACATCTTTATTTTATTTTTATGTGGTGCTAAGGATCAAACCCAGTGCCCTGTGCATGCCAGGCGAGCATGCTATCCCTCGCGCCACATCCCCAGCCCCTCTAATAGATCTTTTATCAGCACCCTTCAAGAAACTGACCCGAAAGCATGAACCACATTATTAATTCAGGAACTGGTCACCGTAACAAAAGGGAACAATTTAAAAATTTAAAAAGAAGTTTATTCTTTAATTTATACTCTAATGTAAATCATACATTACTTATTAAAATAACAATAAAAAGTTCATTTGGTTAAGAAAATACCTCTTCCTACTGGGTGGAATCAGCATAATTGGAGAGCTCTAAAATCAGTGATTGTGACAAAATATTGATTTAAGGAATCAGTTATTGGATCAGGTGAAATTAAGGGGGCCCAGAGACTCTGTGATCTCTGAAACCTCCTGAAACCTTCTGTTTTTCTACACATATTAACCTGAGAGGCTTTGAAGAGGGGACACTATCTCCTGAAGGAAAATCAGTGCTGACTCTCCTGTATAAGCTACATGCTTTCAAAATTTTTCTTGGTTGGTTCATTGATTTTGTTCTACATCAAAGAAGTTGATTTTTTTGCACATAAACCAATATCATAATGAAGCCACATGAGGTCAACTGGACCAGTGTCTAGAGGCTTAACTAGTAAGTTGAAGTAAGCAAGATCTGAAATGAGCACTTGGTTGAAAATTGTCACCTTTATCATTTTTCCCCAAAATTCACATGAGAGGGCCTGGGTTGTAGCTCAGTGTAGAGCGCTTGCCTAGTATGGATAAGGCACTGGGTTTGATTCTCAGCACCACATATTAATAAATAAATAAAATAAAGGTCCATCAACACATAAAAAATTTTTTTAAACAAAAAGAGTTACAACTCATAAAAAAAAAGAGTTACAACTCATGATTTGAATATAGATCTTCCATTGAATAAAGAACTTTCTAAATATTGGTGCAAATGTTTATAAAATCATTTATACTATAGGTTTTGGCAAAGCATTATTGAAACTTTATTTGCAAAGAATAACAAAATTTAATAGGAATATAAAATTATGATACATAGCAGTTTACATGACGTAGGTCTCAGTTGCCTCCAATTAAAATGATCTTTATGGAGAGGAAATAAATGGAGATGGATTTGGATTAAATGAAGACCATCCTCCCTTCTTTTCCCTCTCTCACTTTATTGGCCTTTGTTTTATTTTTATATTCCCTTTCTTCTTTTCCTTTTCTCTTTCATTTTTATTTTCCTTTCTTCTTTTATCATGAATTACTATGTTCAATTTCAAGGATATAGTATATATTTTAGATTAAAATATTTTAATAATTTAAAAACAGAAAATATTCAAAACAAATTTACAAGGGACAAGTTTTGATTTTTATACTTCTATTGTTATTTGACACTTTTTAAGTGCTAAATTTTGTAGCATTTATTCTTTATTATTTGATGTAATTCAACCAGAATATATTGAGCAGATATTGAACACCAAGAAAACACTATCTCAGTTAATGTTAATTATCTTAAGATATTTGTATGCAAACACTGGTGTGTTATAACCTATATTCAAGGCATATTATTGTACCTAAGGTGACACATAATTTTATGAGTTTTAAATCATTTTTTTAGTTGAAAGTTTTTTTTTCAAGATGGCAATTTTAGTAAAGCTTATTAAAATATTGTATTAATTGCCTAAGGGATTCATATTGGATATTATTTTTTAATTCCAGGTAAAAAAATTCACAGTGACAGTAACATGAAAAGATTACTACTATTTTTTTAATTCAAGAACTGATTGAAATCTTATCACTAGATGGCACTCTACATTTAGACTATGACACATATTTCTTTAAATAGAAGCTACATTACTTCTGCTTTATAAAGAACTTATGTCATGAAGTTAAAAAAAAAAAATCCACCTCCTTTCCACATACAAAGGTGAGATAGCCCCTCTATTCATCAGCAATAGCAAGGAGAATCTACAACATAAAATATATAGAAAAATGATTGCCAATGTATTAGAGAAAAAAAAACAGGAATGCAAAGAAAATATGATAGATACTTTAAAGTGTTTTTCATATAAATTTTAATATTTCTGTTCTTAATATATAATTTAATGACATAATTCCTATATAACATTTTAAAGTGTGCTTATCTGTAAATAGGCAATTAAAGATTTACCTATCATCTTTAAAAAAAATGACTATTTCTTAAGTTTTATTCATAATAAATAATAGAATCAGAATAGATACCATGGAAATAAATGCACATCTGTTAACACATTCAGTTCCAATTTTTCAATTCTGTGAACATAATAATTATTTCAATGATACCATAGTAATATATAGTTGCTCAACTCAAAATTTTATAAGTGTTCCAGAACTGTGATGATGGGACAAAAAAAATGGTTAAATTATGATTTTCAAGTCAAACGTGATTGCACACAGGCTGCCTTGAACACAAGATGATGACTTGTCTATTCTCCCTATTAGGGAGACTAAAAATTCTTCAAGTCTTCATTTCTCTGAAGATGATTTTTAGCTTCCCAAGAAGACCAAGCATTTTCTTGTCTTACTTTCAGTTCTAAGTGATGACATCTCATATAAAATGATAAGAATGAACCTTTGTAAATGTGATCCTGATTATTTGAAAAGTATCAGGCCAATGATACTGTGACCTGGCATAATTGAAACCATCAACTATTTTCTGTCCAGGAACCTCAGCCCTGATGGTTAGCATAAGGGGCGGTGAGGCGGCTCAGTCTCACATTCCCACTGTCAATTAGACTGCATTAAGGAACACTTCTGCAGAGCTAAAGCCACCATGGAGAAAAGCAGGCATTTAAAGACAGCCAACATTTTAAGAAAGATCATACATTAGAAGCCAATATTTTTCACAGATGAAAATCAATATATTTTGCTCTTATTTTATACTAAGGTCATGACTCCAATTATTATGTAAAAATGGATTATTCTGAATATTTTTGGCTTGGCTAATGACTGCAGATTTTTGTCTTGTACTGACTCTGCACTACAGATTGACTCTCTAATTCTTAGGGTCAGATACATGGGGAAAAAACTATTATATCCCTACTTTCCTACACAGAGAACAATATCCTTATATAAAAATCTCATATGGACAAATGAAATAAAGAAAAAAAAAGTAGAGTCATGTTGTATTGCTGCAAAGTTATATTTTCACTGCGTAATATTCTTTATAAAATAAAATGGCTAGGGCAGGGAGGAATCCATCATTGTTATCACTAACATATAGGTAAAAATTTAATCATTATAATTCTGATTCAGTTAATGTTATTGTGATATAAAAGAGTAAGTTAAAAATTTTATTACATAAAAATATATATTTCATAACTGTTGCATAGAAGGAGATATTAAAATACTGTCATTTTCTTTAAATGCACAAAATATAATGTTTCATAAAATATGAATAAAATGAATTTATTTTAAGGTTTCATTCTGTTTGAAATTAATAGTTAATTCTGTCAATAATGACCCATTATGTATGGTAATATAATGAGACCACTATTTAAGAAAAAAATAATTTTTTTTCATCACTTGAGAGGAGAAACTTAAACACTTAGTTACTATACTAAATTAACACCTATTTTACATAGAATCAAATAAAATAAAGTATAAAACATATTAGTGTTGAATAAAATATATTATCTAATTACAAAAGATTAAGATAAATAGTTATTTAGAAAGATGTAAATTTAGGACAGATTCCTAAAACAAACTCAAACTTTGACCCCAAATTTCTTAGATAAATAAGATGGGATGCTACAAATGGCTAATTGAAGGCACCAGTGCTTCAGAAGTCTTTCTATTAACTGCAGGCACATCTATCCAAACAATAAGGCAATTGGGATTAGCCAACCTGGAAATGAGTCCTGCCTCTGTTTTTGACAGCTTTGGGAACTTTTTTGGGAAAAATTATTTAATTTCTCTAAGCTTCCTCATCTTAAAATATGACAAATTATGCCTAAACAATACTACTATCAATTGTCTCTTTGGCAGTAGAACTAGAACTGTAATATCTGGAAACCATGACCATGCATTTCACTTTTACTTCTGGGATCCGCATGCTTATTTTTATAGCCGTTCCACAAATTTAAGCTCAGCTGTATCATTAACTATTCCAGACTCTGCCAATTAGTATGGTTTAAAGCATAACACAGATTTTCTTCAAATAGAGTAGAAACATACATTCAAATTACATTTAAAAAAGTAAGCGACTATTTATTTTGTTAATAATCTGCTCATTTCAAATGGTATTTCTTGCAACTACAAATATCTTTAAAATGTACTTGGGTAAGATGCTTAATGACTTGCCAGGTTTCTATATCATGATCTTTAGCAAGATTTGTCCAGAAAATTACTGAATTTAAGCTGAATTCTTTTTAATCAAGAAGTATAAAAGCTAAAAAGATGTGTACATGATTAAAAATAATGTAATAATAAGTTGTTTCTAGGATTTGAAAAGAAAAAGAATACTTACTTGACACATAAATTATAAAAATATTAGTGGTGAATAATTTTAATGCACTTATTGGGTATATCCCAGCCCTTACTAATCAAAATATGGACTGACAGACCTGGAAACTTTTGAGAAATGAAAATGTCAGGTTCCAAACAAAATATACTGCATTTTAGCAGTATCTGCAGTTGACTCACAACTATAAAGATTTGAGAAGAATTTCTATCTTTGCTAATGGACCTGGGTTCATAACCTGAACAAATTATCCCTCCATTACTTGATTCCATTGTCATTTCTTCATGTCAAAGCCCTTAAAGAATAGTTACCTGTCAGTCAAAGGTATTAATGCCAGAATGAATATAACTGGATTTTTTTAAGTAGAAAGATAGAACTTACGCTATTCCATTTTCAAGGCAATAATCAAATAAGTAATTTGAAAAATTCCTTTTCATACAGAAGGAAGAAAAAAAAATTGACAGCTAATTTTTTCTGAAGTGAACCTGGAGTATATTCTCCTTCTGCTTCTCTGTATCAATCAGCCTGATCCTTTCTGAACCAATATGGTTTCTGAATGTACATAAGAGCAATTATATTTTCTATGTCTCCTTTCAACCTTGCTTCTTTTTTTTTCTTTATTCTCCAACATACACAGTATAATCATGTAACTATAATGCACAAAGGGAAAGATCATTTAAAATGTTTTATTTTATTTCTAGATTAATAGCCATCTTTTGTCTTATCCCTAGGCCAAAATAATTATAATAATTATTACCAAAATTAGTTGTATTTAATACACAATGTCATTTCTGGTTGTTTTTCATTGATCTATATTTTAATACACAACTCAATCCTCAACATTACCAGTGATGAACTATCTTCTGTCTCCTTTATACCTTACAGAAAAATTACATTATTATTTTAAATTAAGATTCTTGTGTGTTTAGTACTGAAAATTGAAGCCAGGGACATTCTACCAATGACTTACATTCCAAGAACTTTAGATTATTATTTTTTAATTATTTTTGTGGTAAGATCTTGCTAAAGTGCCCAGGTTGGCTTTGTACTTGTGATCTTCCCATGTCAAGCCTCCAACATGGTCGGTACTGGTCTGTACCAGTAAACCCAACTAAATTAAAAATTTTAAAAACTATCCAATGTTAATTATAACAATATCATGACAGAATATAGAGCACATGATGCAATTATTAAATATTAGGCATTGGGCTAATGATTTTACTTCTCATAGTACTGTGAATTATTTATTATAATTATCCCCACTTTATATAAAAGCAGTATTATGGTTTGGATGTGATGTGTTCCCCAAAAGTTAATGTGTGAGACAATGCAAGAAGGTTTAGAAGAGAAGTTACTAGGTTATGAGAGCCTTAACCGAAACAGTGAATTAATTCCCTGATGGAATTAATGGAGTGGTAACTGAAGGTGGGTAGGTTTGGGTTGGAGAAGGAATTCTCTCTATCTTTCTCTCTCTGCTGCTGCCTGATCATAATGTGATCTGCTTCCACTGCACACTCTTCAGCCATGATGTCCTGCCTTACCTTGAGACCTCAGGAATGAATCCTGCTGTCTCTGGATGAGACCTCGGAAACTGTGAGCCCCCAAATAAACTCTTCCTCCTTTAAAATTGTTATGGTCAGTCGTATAATCAAAGAAGTTAAAAAGCTAACTAAAACAAGTGGATAAAAGTTCAGAAAAGTTAGTTGAATTTCTTAGTCTTTGAACATCTCCAGGACTTCGTTAATAGTTACCGTTAAGTCAGCCTTATGTCAACTAGATAATTAATAACTTAATAAAAAAACACCTATGATTATTTTATATTTCCTTTGGGACATACACATAAAGAACATGAAACAAATGTTTATAGTTGTTCAGTAATCTTTGCATAACAATGTATGCATTTGGAGTTTTGATAAATAAAAAATCCCATGTATGAAATCATTAGGTAAATGTATCAAGTACATTAATTTTGTAAAGTCCCTATATAGTTTGTCATTTTTCCAAATATTTGTTCTCTCTCATGATTCAAGTTTCCAAACATTGCTTTATCCTTCTGTAAGCAATGAATTAATTCTTCTATTTAGTTCATTTTGTGTTAGCACAGTGAAGAAAATCAAGAATAAATACATGCGTAATTCTGCTTAATATAATGTAATTACCAAAATAAATCTGGACTAACTTATCTACAGTTACACTGTTTCTACATATTTAATGGATCAGAGTAGACTTGTCCTAGGTCAGAGCACAATGTAATATTCAGAATGACTATATTTCCAGCCTAATCTACAATAGAAAAGGTTTTATTGGAATAATATCCTTAGTGACTATATAAAATTTAATCTAGCATCTTTTAAATCACAAATAGCTAATAATTTTAAATTATTTTGGAAAATGCTGACAATGAGTACATTGATACTGACTTTGCTCTCTTAAGAACTTCAATGTGAAATAATAATGATAATAATTGTTATTATTATTATTAGGATTAAAGCTTTTAATGTTGGGGGTTTATTAATATAACCAGAATATGCAAATATACATGAATAGAGGCACAGGATAAATGCAATGTAATATTTAGAGTTTTTCATATATTTTGTACATTTATTATATATACATTTTGTATATAATTATTATTTTATAATCAAAGTACACAATTCGAGAAGGAATATTTACTATAGAAAATTACCATAAAGGCAGCATTTTGCAGGTAAATAAACTGGCTAAGAAAGGTTGAATGACATATAAAACAGCATAGATTTTTTTTTTTTTTATCTCTTGCATGTGCCTGTAGCATACTGGGTATAAAGAACGCAAGCTCCATAAGGTAAAATATTCAATGTCTTTTCAAAGAATAATGCTCTCAATGCTCATGTACTGTTTACAAATGTGTGTGTGTGTATATATATAACCATTATTTTAAATCATTCTGACTACCTCAGTAAGATGGACACTCAGTTCAAACAACACAGTACTGTGCATGTTATGAGTACCCAGTACATCGTGCTGTAGTACATAGCCATTGGTTGGCAGAAAGGAAAAATAAAGAAAGGCGTGTTATGCATTATTATACTCATAGAATGTGGTCTGGATCTATGTAAATGTATCCTCAACTAATATTTTTAAATTTCTGCTATTAAATGGATACATAATATCTATCAACTGAATTAGTCTACTAATACATTATTTTAATAATCTTAAATTAGGAGTTTGATTTGATGAAAATTAAGTTCAATTTAATATCACTAATTATGCACTTTTTATATATAATTCACTAATGTTTGCCAAATGGATATAAAATATTTTTAAGAAAAAAATCTATAGAGAAAAATCTATATAGAAATTATTATCGAAAAAGTAGAAACCAAATTGAATTACATGAAACAGAACATAGTGGAGTGTCATTCAGTGGTTTGCAAAAGTTTTTCAAGATATGATATTTAACTTTTAGATATGTAGCAAATTCTAATATGATGGACTAAGAAAAGCAAAAGCACACAAAAAGTTAAATGCTAGGAAAGAACAAAAGAAGAAAATACAATATGACCCACTAGTGGTAACAAAGCATTATTTTAAAAATAAGGACAAAAAGCAAAACCCTTGGACACCTGTTCTCAATTACAAATCTTTCTCTAATCCCTTATAATAGAAATGCAGATATATTTAGTAGGAAAGCAATTGTATTTTCAAAGGCATATCTGCATATCCAACTCATGTATACTTAGAATTTTGCCACCTTTCCACCAAGACTCTCAGTCTTCATGAATCTGTAGGAAACATTGTGACTGTCAACACTAAGAGTTAAGAAATGTCCTGAAAACAATAAAAGGTACAAAAAAAGCAGTTCTGAACAAAAAGAGCAATGCTGGAGGTAGCACAATACCTGATTTCAAATTATGCTACAGAGCCTTAGTAACAAAACCAGCATGATATTGACATAAACACAGTCATATACACCTAAAGAATAGAATAAAAAACACAGAGACAAACCCACAAAACTGCAGTCATCTGATTCTTGACAAAAGTACAAAAACATATACTGAAGAAAAGACTACATCTTCATAAGTATTGCCAGGAAAACTGAATATCCATGTGTAGAAGAATTAACTACATCTCTCTCTCTTATCCTGTAGTTCAACTCAAAATGGAACAAAGACCTAGAAGTTAGACCAAAAAGTTAGAAATTGCTAGAAGAAAACATGGGAAAAAAAAAACATTTATGATATAGACACAGGAAACAGCTTCCTGCATAGGATTCCTATAGCCAGGAAATAATAACAATAATCAACAAGTGGGATTTCATCAAACTGAGAAGCTACACAGCAAAACAAACACTTGACAGAATGAAGAAAGAGCCTTTGCCAATTACACTTCCGACAAAGGTTAACTATCTAGAATACTGAAGACCAAATAAAAATAACAACAACAAATAACTCTGTCAATAAATGAGCATGTCAACAGACACTTCTCAAAAGAATAAGTGTAAATGGCCTATAATTATGTGAAAAAATGGTCAACATCTTTAGCCTTCCTGAAAATGCAAATCAAAACTACACTGAGATTGTACCTCCTCCTAGTTAGAATGGCATCATCAAGAATACAAAAAAAAACCATAAATGCTGGAAAGGATCTGGGGGAAAAGGAACTCTTACATACTGTTTTAGTAAGCTTTTTAAATGTGGTCATCAAAAGACCTGACAAGAATTATTCTAGGAGAAAAAGTTTACCTGGGTCCTCAGAGTTTCAGAGGTCTCAGTCCACCAAAGACTGGCTCCATTCCTTGGGGCTCATCAAGGCAGAAGTGTGTGGTGGAGAATATCCTCTGGGAACATCACACCAGGAAGGAGTGAGCAGAGCATGGAGCCAGGGAGAAAGCACTCTGCTCAAAATATACATCCCAAAGGCATACCTCTAGAGACCCAGTTCCTTCAATCACACCCTACCTACCTACAATTATCATCAGTGGATTAACACACTGATTAGGTTACGTCTCTCAGAAACCAATCATTTCACCCTATACTTTTTTGCATTGTCTCACACATCAACTTTTGTAGAATACCTCACATCTAAACCATAACATATACCATTAGTGAGAATGTAAATGAATATAGCCTCTATGCAAATCTGTATGGGATATTCTTATAAAACTCCAAATGGAACTAATACATGATCCATCTATACCATACCTTAGTTTATGTCTAAAGGAATTAACGTTGTCATACTGTAGAAATTCCTGCATATCCATGCTTATTGCAGAACAATTCATAATACAAATTTATGAAATCAAACTTGGTTCCCTTCAACAGAAGAATAAATAAGGAAAATGAGATATACACACAATGGAGTATTATTCAGCTCTAAAGAACAACAAACTAATGTCAGTTTGGGAAAACAGATGGAACTAGAGACCATCTTGATAAGGAAATAAATTCAGAGACAGCTATGATGTGTTTTCTTTCATATGTGGAATTTAGAAAAACAAAAAGACATCATGAAAGTGGAAGAGACTACTAGAGAAGAGAAAGTAGATCAGGGGAAGAAAGAAGGGGAATGGGAGTATCAGGGAGTGATAATGATCAAAATACGTTACATGCATATATGTCACAATGAAACCTATTATTCTGTGTAATTATTATGCACTAATAAAAATGGAAAACCACATTAATTCTGAAAAACATTATTTTTAATTTAGGAAAAATCATTCTGGATATGGAGATAAGAATATTTGATAAATGGATCACTAGAAATAATGAACATGACAAAATTATACTATTAATATATATGTTTAAAAAGAAAATTGTTAAATATAAGAAGATATAAAATGAATACAAATTATTACAGCTAAATTACAATGGTTTAAAAGTTATACCTTACTAAGAATTATTTATACTCACAAATAAGTAAAATTTAGCATTTTATTAAGTAAAAAGGACAATAAGACATGATCACATTTTCAGTTTTCTATCTCTGGATCTAAAATATGGCATATATATTGTAGTCAAGAATTATATAATTAGGAGAATGTCTGACTTTATGCCTTTCTTTATAAGTAGGAAAATAGAATTAAATCTTAATAAAAAATGTATATTAAAAATATACTTAGACAATATCATATCTAATCACCATTTCATAAAATTAGTTTGTTTCCATTAACTTATTTTACCACATTAAAAAAAACATGTATTAAAAAAAAACAGAGTCTTAATTACTCAGTGTTTTAACTATGAAAATTGTATTGAACTTGGAAAGGATATAGTAACCTTGATACTACTAAACATTTCAGAAATGTGCCAGGATTTATATAAAATTATAGAGCTTTCCTTAGTAGTTGTGCCCTACACAGTTGCCACAGGAATTGAATGAGAGAATATAGTTCCAAGAGGAAATGCAAGGTTAGGTTTCTGTGAGTTTCTGGTAACATTTTATTAAGCTCTCTATACATAACCTTTTTGTTTGTTTTTTTGTTTGTTTGTTTCTTTTGATATGTATTTGACTTATTAACATTGAAATCATAGCCAATAGCACTTTAACTCATACTGGACACAGGTTACCTGGAACACGTTTTTTTTTCTCCATAATGAACACGGCAGCCTTCTTGTGCTTAGGAATACTGGAGGATATGTCAGCACTATGCTTGGCAGCCACTTTAAATAATGAAATCATCAATGAAAAGCACGAATATATAAGAAAAAATAAATAGATTTTTTAAAAGACCCAAAAAGCTGAAACAATGGTGAAGTACGGCTTTGTCTGACATCTTCTGGAAACATGCATGTGAGGCAATTCAAATTTTTGGACATTCACTGTGAATGTCCTGAAATCATCACAAAAGCACTCGGAATATTGATTTGTGTGTTCCACAGATATTTTTTTTGAGCAAAGGGATTCACAATTACAGAATTAATGGAAAAAGAAGAATACACTGTACTGGTTTTACTTATCATCCCCAGAATGATTCAAAACTTACTTTTCTCAAGTGCTCAGTTTTTTATGCCAATTTGATTTCTAGGTATGCATGCTAATGGTTCTATGGTGATATGATCTATAGAAAAGTATATAAATAACATTATAAGAGGGAGTTTTTTATTCTTTGCTAAGATTGAGAAAGAGTACCCCATGAGAAAGAATAACATCACTTCTTCATGTCACCTGAATATGCATCTACCTTGTAACATCAAAGTTCAGAAAAGGAACTTATATAATAATTTTGGGTTCAGTATATAAGTGGCACCACATCAGTAATGACATGAAGTCAAGAAAGTTACATGTCAATTGTGTTGCTTGAAATAGAAATTCTTGCCTTATATTTGCAAACTTCAGGAACTTGGATAATTGTCTTATATGTCTAATATCTATGAACCCTAATTAGTAAATGTGGCTTATATATTGCAGTATAGTCCTTAGGATTTAATAAGATGGTGCATTTTAGATCATACATTCCCTTGGCCACAGAATAGTCAATAAATAAATCTCTTGCTTTAACCTATATAAAAAGTGAAGTATCTGTAAAAAGGCAGAATACAAAAACATTATTTTACAATAGAAAATCAAGCATACTTTGTTAAAGGTTAAAAATTTAAGAAACAAAAGTCCAAATGTTTATCACTTGCTTTTTCTTTTTTTAAATTTTTTTTTTATTATTAGTTGTTCAAAATATTACAAAGCTCTTGACATATCATATTTCATACATTTGATTCATGTGGATTATGAACTCACATTTTTACCCCGTATACATATTGCAGATTCACATCGGTTACACATCCACTTTTTTGCATACTGCCATACTAGTGTATGTTGTATTCTGCTGCCCTTCCTATCCTCTACTATCCCTCCTCCCCTCCCTTTCCCTCCCCTCCCATCTTCTCTCTCTACCCCATCTACTTTAATTCATTTCTCTCTCACGTTTTTTTTCCCTTTTCCCCTCACTTCCTCTTATATGTAATTTTGTATAACAATGAGGGTCTCCTTCCATTACCATGCAATTTCCCTTCTCTCTCCCTTTCCCTCCCCCCTCTTGTCCCTGTTTAATGGTGATCTTCTTCTCATGCTCTTCCTCCCTGCTCTGTTCTTAGTTGCTCTCCTTATATCAAAGATGACATTTGGCATTTGTTTTTTAGGGATTGGCTAGCTTCACTTAGCATAATCTGCTCTAGTGCCATCCATTTCCCTGCAAATACCATGATTTTTCAAGTGAAGAGGTTTGATGAGTGAACTCTACACAGTCATGAGGGAAGTACAGAATCTCTGCTTGATAGCATCTCAAATACATCAAAAAGTATATCAGCTGTTTACTGCTAAATGAAATATAGATGAAGAGTGGTTGATTTAAATTGTGTAAGAGTTTAACAAGCTTCAACTGACCTTGGCACAGAATTTAGAAAAAAGTATTGTAAAGAGAAGTGTGTCTAAGAAATTTGTTGGCAGGTGTGGCAAAACTTAGAAAATGGGAAAGCATATCCTTGGGCAAATCATCTCAACTTTGAAAATTTCAAAAGCATCAAACATAACATGAAAACTTTTCATTTTCCTGAGTCACTTCATGTCAACTCCCTGAGATCCTCAAGGAGTACTATTTGGAATTAACAAGAATCACCGTGCCTAAAGCCAGAGAATAGTGAGACAGGAAAACAAAACATCAACAATAATAAGGGAAAAGCCTAAGGAAAAAAAATACCATTTTTCCCCTTTTTCTAAGGATAACTAAACAATTCTGAAATAGTGGAATATATCATTCCCATTATATTCTTACTTAAAGTCTTTCTGACAACATAAGTTTCTCTTTTTTTTCTGATAATAATAAAAAAATAAGGTTGTTCCAAGATATCCTGATAATAATAAAGAAAAATAAGCTTGTTCCAAGGCATCATTGTAATGTATTACCAAAACAGAAAGATATTAATAGAGGAAAATGAACAATTGATTGATTAGAAAACAAAAGCTTTCTTTCCTAATCTTTCAAAATAAAATATAATGGGTATTTACATTTATTCTATTTATATTAATTCTAAACTAGGAGGTGCTACTCATATGGAATTAAGGATGTAGAAAGTTTAAAAAGAGTTGAGGTATAAACTAGTATCTTTACCAGAATGTAACTAACATAGCAGTTAAGCTATATTAATAACAATTTTATTAGTAATTTTAAAATATCATATTTAAGTGTATAAAGGTAACATTCATAGTAGAAACATTTGTAATTTGGCTTTGACAAATGAGAGTTGTCAAATTAGGAACAGAACCATTCTAATTATACTTTATTATTGCAAATTTTAATTCTCTCTGGAAAAAAACATAAATTGGAAGTAATGGTTTCATAAAGTCAAGGCAAACACTGGTTTTAATATTTTGTACAATTCAGCAAAGAAAAATGGTGGGAAAAGGAAGAGTAGTGCTAATATATAAAAAGTAAGGACAATTCCATACACCACATACATGAAAATGAACAAAGAATTGATAGAAATAGGTAAATCAACGCCAATATAGCATAATCTATGGATGTTTTCTATTTTGTTTTTAAATTCAAAGTAGTGATTTTTAGTAGTAACCAGTTATGTAATAATTTAAATGAATTATATTGAAAGCGTCATTAAACAATGAAAATAACAATGGATTCATTTTTTCCTCAAGGTGGAATGCTTCCCCTTCACCAGTTTTAGATTCAATTTTTTTCTCTTTTATTTTAAATAGATAGATAGATAGATAGATAGATAGATAGATAGATAGATAGATAGATAGACATAGATAGATATAATTATTTTTGTGTGGTTCTGGGGTAGAATTCAGGGCTTCTGCATGCTAGGCAAGTGTTCTACCATTCAGCTACATCTCAGCACCTTAATATACTACCTGTATATACTTTTTAAAATTGGTGCCTATTATATAGAATGGTGGTTTTCATTGTGGCATATTTGTGTGTGTATATATATATATATATATATATATATATATATATATATATATAATTTGTTTTAGCATTTCAGTGTAGTATGGAAGAATAATCCTTCAGTTCCTAGTCAAATATAAATATAAATATATATGCATTCATATTTATATTTATGATTATAACATGCATATGTGTATATGCATATTACATATATATATTATATAATATATATAATATATATATAACTCAGAAAATCCTTTATTCATATGTATATAAAAGTAAATTTACTCACTGGATTATTCAAAATGATATTTGTGTTCCCTTTTAAGTTATCCTAAAAAGTCAAATAATACAGAATTATTTAAGGAGGATAGTGAATTCAGTGAAAATTTTAAAATCATGAGAATAAAGTTCTGCCTTTTTAAAATTAAAATATTTCATGGTTTAAAATGCAAGATATGTCAGTGATTATAGGTGATGCAAGTAGAAAGCAAACTGCTAAGCATATTTATGTGGATATTAGGCACCTGGTAGTCAGGTTGTAAAATAACATTTTAGCCTCTGCATATTATAATCCAAGAATTATAGGATATTTATATAAAATATATATCAAAGCTATATAATAAAGTATGCTCACGTTACTTAAAAAAATGAACAAATAATTTCTTCTTAATTTTGACTCAAGTACAGTTGTGGTTTCTTCATAAAACCTTGGGATAATGATTCATCTTCATGACCTTAAGTTTTATCTTTCTATAAAAAAGAGGATATATTCTAAATATTCCGCCAACTAGAGTCATGTAAACACAAAATTAACGTGATTTCATGACATTGCAATTTGAAGCTAGATGTCCTATTATAAGGGAATATAAAAACTCACATAAAAAATGTAAACTTGCAACTTCTCAGTCTTTTTTTCTGTCTTTCTTTTATTGGTTCATTTTTTAGTGTACCATAAGACCACACATGGAACACTGGATTATTGCCTCAGAACATGCAATTTGGCAAATATATGACATAGAAATAAATGAACATAATTTTTCCTGATGATGCCATTGAAATATAAGTTTCTAAAATCCTTAACAATGTTCATATTTTGTTTAGAATTCTTACACAGTTATCTAAGGATTTTGATGTTTAATTTTAAAAAATCATTCCTATTATGTAAAGAAAATAATGTGTCAACTTTCATTTGACAGAGTCAGAACATTTGGCACTGGGTTAAAATATTGAATTCTGCTTAGTCACTAATGCATTAATGGGACTGATTCCCAAAGTTAAAGCCAATCTACAAACAGGCACATGATTAAGTAGTTAATTCTATGAAAGACTATCCTGTGAATTGAGCTTTAATTTCCCCCTCTGGGTGGGAAGGATTAGAGTCACATGAGAATTCATATTAAAGGTCCATATTTACTATTGGGAGAAAAATTTAAAATGATGTTCCAGGATTATTTTTTGAACTATGTTTATGTTTTCTTTTATGTATTATATTACTAAAACTAGCTTCTATCAGTGTTATTTCTATTTGTATGTTTTACCATTTTTTTTGTTTGTTTATTTTATCATGACAAAAGAAAGTGTGAGATTTTCATAAATTTCTAAAAATGTCTGAAAAAAAGAAGAGGTCCTTTGTTCAAATATGCATTATATATTTTAACATATAACTTTCATTCTTTAAACTCCTATTCTAAAATACAACATTTAACTAGCTAGCTATGGACTAATTGTGTGAAGTTCATAAAAACTTCTTATTTTTAAACCCTAATCCCTAATGTGATGATCATTAGTGGTGAGATCACTGGGAGTTATTTCAGTTTAAATGAGGTCATGAGAATGGAGCCCCCCACCCAATGACAGAGTTAGTGCCCTTATCAGGAAAGAAAAAGACAAGAGGTCTTTTTGACCAGGTGCAAACAGAAAAAAAAAAAAAAAAAGGTTGGCTTCAAGCCAGGAAGAGATCCCTCAGATGGAACTAAATTATTCACAGCATTTCTTTAGAATATCTCATAACCCAAAACTGAAAGAAAGAAATTTCTGTTGGCTAGTCCCTTCCAGTTTATGTCATGGCAGTCGAAGATGACTGAGACATTGCTTACCAGTCTTTTATCTGAGCACTGTTTTCTTTCTTGGGTGAGTGCAGGAAACAAGCATACCTTATCTAGGTTATAAGTGATTATATTTGTTACTATTGTTGATTGATGCATGGTTGTAATCTGATCCTTCATGTAATTCCTATAAGTGTAAAATAAAGGAGTTTTAGAAGGCAGGAGAACAAGAAAATTCACAAGGTCAATGAGACTAGAGAAAAAAAAAACAACATAAACTAAATACTGGAAAATACTAGTAATTACACAAATGGTAACTCATTTATCAGACAACAGATAGCTGATGTCTAAGCTGGGATAGAAAATGTTTCAAAATAAATCTATTTACATGGCAGTATTTCTGTCAATGATAACCTTGGAAGATTTAACATATGTGAATCCAAATGTGCCCTGCTTGTTTATTTAGGCTGAGGGTATACTCTCTGGAGAACTGGATCCACCAATATCCTGTTGGAGGCACTAGACACACCTGATGTTAGTAACACACCTGGGGGAAAAAAAAAGGATATTAGTGGAAACTCATATATTGCAACCCATTGTTCATTCAGTAGCATATTATATTATTTAGTCTCTAGGTGTTGGAGTAATTTTTATTTTGTCATTGATTTCTAACTT
The DNA here is from genome assembly GCF_052094955.1 of Ictidomys tridecemlineatus. Taxonomy (NCBI): domain Eukaryota; kingdom Metazoa; phylum Chordata; class Mammalia; order Rodentia; family Sciuridae; genus Ictidomys; species Ictidomys tridecemlineatus. Next base: position 127,366,512 of record NC_135482.1, read on the forward strand.
CACTTCATTATGATCTGATAAAATGCAGGCTAGTATCTGCTTTTTTTGTATTTGCTAAGAGTTGCTTTGTGGAATAATATATGGTCTATTTGAGAGAAAAGACCCATATGCTACTGAAAAGAAAGTATAGTCACTTGGTGAAGAATGAAATATGTCAGTTAAGTCTAAGTTCTTGATTGTATTATTGAGTTCTATAGTTTCTTTTTTCAGCGTTTTTTGGAAGATCTATTCAGTGGTGAGAGACGTGTGTTGAAGTCCCTCAAGATTATTGTGTTGTGGTTAATATGACTCTTGAACTTGAGAAGAATTTGTTTGTTGAACAAAGATACTCCATTGTTTGTGGCATATATATTTTTAATTGTTATGTCTTGTTGAGTATGAGTCTCTTGAGAAGTATAAATTGTCCTTCTTTATCTTTTTTGATTAGCTTGAAGTCTACTTTATCTGATATGAGGTTAGAAACCCCTGCTTGTTTCCATAGTCCATATGAGTGGTATGTTTTCCCAACATTTGGCCTTCAGTCTGTGGATGCTTTTTCCTATGAGATGAGTCTCCTGGAGGCAGTATATTTTTTGGGTCTTAAAAAAAAAATCCAATGTGTTAGCCTATTCTTTTGATTGGTGAGTTAAAAAAAGTATTTCAGGAAGTGAATATGACCCATTGTTTCAGTTGCCTCTAATATTGAAGTAAAAGAAAACAGAAAATCATGGCATCTGACAATAATAATTCATTGTTTATTGGATAAGTTTGTGCAAGGGTAGATTTAAAGCAGTAGACAAACTAATTGTAGAGTTTTCAAAAGAATAGAAGAAAGTTAAGGTAGTAGCTGAAAAAAGGGGTAATATTAGGACAATTTGTTTTTTAAAGGAAAAAATGATAGTAGACTTGGAAGATCAGGATAATGATTCAATAGTTAAGGAAGAGAAAATTAAAGATGAGAGAATGATGAAGATATCCAGGTCGATAGTTTGAAGTGTAAGCTTGTAATAATTTATGCATAATAATAATAACTGATACAAAAATATATTGTACACATTTTCCAGTTTATTGTGTAGAGAAATTTAAAATGGAATAAGAAATGATTGGCCCAATAGACACTCTAAATGAAATCTGTATTCATGGACTATCCATACAGATCCTCGTCATTAAGTTCTTGATAAAAATGTTAAAAACTTTGATAGTAGCATGTTTTGTCAAGTGTCATTTCTCTATCTCAATTCACTAAAGGTACTTCCATGAAAAAAAATATATGTATATATGACACACAGAGATGTGTATGCATTGCCCATTTGTGTATACGTGTATGTTCACAAGTGTGCCAATATATGCTTATACATATATACAAATATGCATATATGTACATATAATTGGTGAGTTAAATAATCAATGTGTGCATATATGCACACACCTACAATTCTGGAAATGATTCAATAATTTCTCTATTTATCCTCATAAATTAGCTAACCTTCACTAGAGAATGGCACTGCTTTCTTAAACCCTATATTGAATATATAATATGAAACATGGTTGAGTGTAGATGATCAAAAAGTGCTGAACTAGATATGTAATATTATAAAACTAATAATTTACATTCATAAGGATAAAGTTTTACTATATCAGAAATAGCTAAAATTCAACTCATTGCTTCTTATATCATGCAGTTTTAAAGATTTCTCATACAACATGCATTTAAAAATAATATTTATCTTACTATATATCAGAGTACCAAAATATGAAAAAGAGATGAAAATTTAGTAAGGGTATCTTCATTATTATGAATTTTTTTTCAAAATATTTTGTGACTGATGTTTGAAAGCTATCTAGGCATAACTCCTAGTTACAGAGAACTATAGCATCTTATTTAAATGCAAAAGGAGTAATAGGTTGAAAAAGATGAAGTAACCATTAAATACAGGGAAAATAAATTTTTTATCTTTGGAAAAATAAAAAACTCCTCACTAAATATGATAAAAAAGTATTCTTGAAATATTTTATAGCTCATCTACTTTTCCAATGGGATGAAGTAACAATCAGAAGAAGTCTGCAGAGAAGCAGAAATACTATACCTGGTTCCAATCTTCATGACCTGGAAGCTAGCTATCATTTATTCCCACCAGGGTGAAAGAAACAAACTTTAATATTTTGAAAAATTATGCAGTCACTCTGATCCTACTTCAGAACTTCCACAATGACATCCATATTCTATAGGAGAAGCATAATATTTTTAAAGTCCTGCAGAACTATATATATATAGACACTTGTGTGTTTTAATTTTTTAATTATTTTTTATTTATACATGACAGCAAAATGCATTATAATTCTTATTCACATAGAGAGCACATTTTTTCATATCTTTGGTATGTACAAAGTATATTCATACCAATTTGTGTTTTTTTACATATACTTGGAATAATAATGTACTTTGGATAAACCTATTCTTTGGATAATAATGTTTATCACATTCCACCATCATTTGTAACCCTATGCCCTCTCTCTTCCCCTCCCACCCCTCTGCTCTATCTAGAGTTCATCTATTCTTCCCATGCTCCCTTTCCCTACCCCACTATGAATCAGCCTCCTTATATCAGAGAAAACATTTGGCATTTAGTTTTGAGGGATTGGCTAGCTTTATTTAGCATTATCTGCTCTAAGTCCATTCATTTACCTGCAAATGCCATGATTTTATTGATGAGTAATATTCCATAGTGTATATACGCCAAATTTTTTTATCCATTCATCTACTGAAGGGCATCTAGGTTGGTTCCACAGTTTCGCTATTGTGAATTGTGCTGCTATAAACATTGATGTGGTTGTGTCCCTGTAGTATGCTGTTTTTAAGTCCTTTGGGTACAGACTGAGGAGGTGGTTCCATTCCCAATTTTCCAAGGAATCTCCATACTGCTTTCCATATTGGCTGCACCAATTTGCAGTCCCACCAGCAATGTATGAGTGAATCTTTTTCCCCCCATCCTGACCAACACTTATTGTTGTTTGTAAATATAGTAGCAGCCATTCTTGCAGGAGTGAGATGAAATCTTTGAGTGGTTTTGAGTTGCATTTTTCTAATTGCTAGTGATGATGAACATGTTTTTGTATATTTGTTGATTGATTGTATATCCTCTTCTAAAAAGTGTCTGTTCAGGTCCTTGGCCCATTCATTGATTGGGTTATTTGTTTTTTGGTGCTTAGCTTTTTGAGTTCTTTATATACCATAGAGATTAGTGCTCTATCTGATGCGTGAGGGGTAAAGATTTGCTCCCAAGATGTAGGCTCTCTATTCACCTCACAGATTGTTTCTTTCCCTGACAAGAAACATTTTAGTTTGAGTCCATCCCATTTATTGATTCTTGATTTTAATTCTTGCTCTGAAGGAGTCTCATTAAGAAAGTTGGGGCCTCATCCCACATGATGGAGATTAGGGCCTACTTTTTCTTCTTTTAGACACAGGATCTCTAGTTTTATTCCTAGATACTTGATCCATTTTGAGTTGAGTTTTGTGCATGGTGAGAGATGGGTATTTAATTTTTTCTGTTGCATATGGATTTCCAGTTTTCTTAGCCCCATTTGTTGAAGAGGCTGTCTTTTCTCCAATGCATATTTTTGGCGCCTTTGTCTAATATAAGATAATGGTAATTGTGTGGATTAGTCTCTATGTCCTCTCTTCTGTACCGTTGGTCTACCAGTCTGTTTTTGTGCCAATACCATGCTGTTTTTGTTACTATTGCTCTGTAGTATAGTTTAAGGTCTGGTATAGTGATGCCATCTGCTTCACTCTTCCTGCTAAGGATTTTTTTAGCTATTGTGGGTTTCTTATTTTTTCAGATGAACTTTATGACTGCTTTATTCTGATTCGGTAAGGAATGTCATTGGGATTTTCATTGGAATTGCATTAAATCTGTATAGTGCTTTTGGAAGTATGGTCATTTTGAAAGTATTAATTCTGCCTATCCAAGAGCAAGGTAGA